>NC_140997.1:224583502-225183502 GCF_052327205.1 Somniosus microcephalus
CCACGGAGGGAGCTCCAGCAGTAGTAACAGAAAATAAGACAGTATGGGGACCGGAATACCTGCTTACCTGCCGCTCCCAGAGTATCATGTCCCGTACGCCAGGGAGAGTCATCAAACTGTTATAAGCTCACCTCGTATTATGGGGCAAGCTCAGTGCCTGAACAAGTGGTGTGTGGGGATCACGTTGTCGGTCCCCAGGGCTGAACTCGTTCCTGAACCAACTTCAGCTTTGAGTCCTTCAAACCCAATATTTGGAGTCTTGCAAATGGGACACGGGAGTCTTCGTGCATTCCCGGATTTAACACAGGCGGGGGCTGGCGTTAAACTGTGGGCATAAGGACACGGATTGGCCATCTTACCCCGTGTTTGCCTTCTCCGTGCAGGTTCCGATTGCATGCTCCCAATTTACCTCACCTAACTTCGGAAACTTGCGACCTGTGCTTTTCAGCGCACTATAGATGTAAAATTATGGGCTGTGTCCGTGTGGTTTTCCGATGCGCGTTCCCAGCAGGCGAGGTTCTTTGCCGTTAGCGTGCGATCAGGAAAATTTACCCTCAGAGTGTTTACGGGATTTTTTTTTTTACAGACCTGTAGCAAGTATTACTCGGATTTCAGTTTCATGCCGTCGAGTAAAAAAGGATTTATTGCAAACTTAAAAAAAAAACTTTCAGTTGAATTGTTGATGCTTATCAAGAGGAGAAGTGTTGGGAAATGGAATATTTTCCATATTTGAGTGGCGAGCAGAGCAGGCGGCTACGTTGGGGCTTGCAGGAGTTGGATATCATGCTGAATCTGGCAAGGGTCCAGCCTTGGCGCCCAGCTCCAGAGTTAGCACTGCAAACACTTGCAACGTTTCTTCGGGCCGTGCAGACCGAGCCTCATTTTCCTTGCAAGACCTATGCACATATATGGCAACTAGTCCCATCTCGCCGTTTGCTACAGGTTTCTCCCACTGTATCGCTTGCCCACATGCACTGGGCAAATGGCTAAATGGTAGGCCTGACCTTTTAAGACCGGACTTCTTAAAGGTGAGCTGCACCTTTCGGCGTGGGTTAAAAAGTGTGCAGGGTTTTTTTTTTTTTTGCTTTATTATCCAGTATCATCTGCATTTTTATTGGTGCATTATTTCTTTTATCTTGCTTCCTGGACATTTTTGTTTATAGAATCATGGAATCAAAGGGATATGGGGTCAAAGGCAGGTCACAGATCAGCCATGATCTCATTGATTTGCGGAGCAGGCTCGAGGGGCTAAATGGCCTCCTCCTGTTCCTATAAAGCACAGAAGTAGCCCATTCGGCCCATCGTGCCTGTGCCAGCTCTTTGGTAGAGCTGTCCAATTAGCCCCACTCCCCATAGCCCCGCAAATCTTTTCCCTTCCAGTTATTTATCCAATTCCCTTTTGAAAGTTACTATTGAATCTGCTTCCACCGCCCTTTCAGGCAATGCATTCCCGATCATAATAGCTCACTGCATAAAAAAAATTCTGTGTTGCAAGTTTTTTTTTTACAAGTCATTCAGTTTCCTACAGCAGTCCAGCTTTTAGCTGCTAGTTCATTCGCAGCAGCAACAGTGGGCGGGATAGGAAACCCCTTAGGGGTTCTAGTGGCATTCCCAGTTCAGGAGGAGGACAATCAGCTTACGAGTCAACAGAATGGCTGGTGCAAGCACAGCTCAGGCAGTGCACACACATCCTTATCCCAGGACCCATATGTGTGGCCCCAGACATGTGTAGCTGAGAATTTGCCTTCAGCTGCCTCGGCTCCAAGCTCGGGAATTCCCTCCCAAAATCTCTCTCCCTCTAACTCCCTCACCTCCTTTAAGACGCTCCTTAAAGTGCAACGAAGGTTCACGAGATTGATTCCTGGGATGGCGGGACTGTCGTATGAGAAGAGATTGAGTAAACTAGGCCTGTATTCTCTTGAATTCAGAAGAATGAGAGGGGATCGCATTGAAGCATACAAAATTATTACAGGGCTTGATAGGGTGGATGCTGGGAGAATGTTTCCCTTGGCTGGGGAGTCTAGAACCAGGGGCCACAGCCTCAGGATAAAGGATCGGCCATTCAGGACTGAGATGAGAAGAAATTTCTTCACACAGAGGATGGTGAATCTTTGGAATTCTCTACCCCAGAGGGCTGTGGAGGCTCAGTCATTGGGTATATTCAAAACAGAAGTCGATAGATTTCTGACTAGTAAAGGCATCAAGGGATATGGCGATAGGGCCGGTGAATGGAGTTGAGGCAGAAGATCAGCCATGATCTCATTGAATGGCGGAGCAGGCTCGAAGGGCCGAATGGCCTACTCCTGCTCCTATTTCTTATGTTCTTATGTTTTTAAAACCTACCTCTTTGACCAAGCTTTTGGTCACCTGTCCCAATATCTCCTTGTGTGACTCGGTGTCAATTTTTGTCTGATTATTGCTCCTGTGAAGCGCCTTGGGATGTTTTACTACATTAAACACGCAATATAAATGCAGGTTACTGTTGTTGGTTGTGCTAAAAGGCTGCTTTTCCAGGTCTAGAATGAGAGAAACGGGACAAGTGTTAGAATATTGGCCATCTGACACATCTTCTTGCCTTGCAAGATACCGTGTATGATGGTTGTGAGATTGTGCACAAGAACAGGGACAAGACATGAGCAGAATGATACTGTGGCTGAGCTTGGTGGACCTCTAATCACAGAATCACAGAAATCTCACAGTGCAGATAGAGGCCATTTCGGCCTATCGAGCCTGCACCGACACATATCCCACCCGATCCCCGTAACCCCTACACCAACACATATCCCACCCTATCCCCGTAACCCCACATATTTAATCCCCCTAACACTAAGGGTCAATTTTTATCATAGCCAATCAACCTAACCCGCACATCTTTGGACTGTGGGAGGAAACCGGAGCACCCGGAGAAAACCCACGCAAACACGGGGAGAATGTGCAAACTCCACACAGACAGTCGCCCGAGGCCGGATTCGAACCCGGGTCCCTGGCGCTGTGAGGCAACAGTGCTAACCACTATGCCACCGTGCTGCCTAATATGCCAGGATGTTCAACGTGGCCTGCTCCAAGAGAGTCATGGGCCTGGGATTTGTGAGCCTTGACCCCCTTGGGACCTGCTGACAGCTGGGATGGTGGTTGGCGTGCTACAATTGACTTCCGTGTCCCTGGGGAATAAAGGGAAGAAATCGGCCAGGGTTTCCACTCCTGATTGACATCCAGCGACACATGGTGGAAGTCCGCATTGAGTGAGGACAGGGATGAGTTTGGCCTCCCATTGACGAATAGCTTGCCAGGGTTCACACAGACGCTGAGCCTCGGGGGCCACCCGGAAAGAAGGCGATCCTGGAGCTGCAGGATCAGGTGCAGGAGACTCTGACAGGTTTTGCGAGCACGATGACTGCAGTGTTCAGAGAATGGAGGAGTCCATTTCCAACATGAGCACCACCGTGTCGCAGGCGATGGCGACTGTAGGCTCCTGCATGGATAGGATGGCCACCTACATGGAGCAGCTAATGTGCCAGTCGCAGGAGCACATGGTGTCTATGCAGAATAGATGGCTATCTATGGAGAATCGATGGGTATCTATGCAGAAAAGATGGCTATCTATGGAGAATCGATGGGTATCTATGGAGAATCGATGGGTATCTATGGAGAATCGATGGGTATCTATGCAGAATAGATGGCTATCTATGGAGAATCGATGGGTATCTATGATAGATAGATGGCTATCTATGGAGAATAAATCCCAGAGGCTCATAGACCTCCTCTCTAGGAGGGATGTCAGCGTAGACATGGGTCCTCATGGCCCCACTGATGTGCAGCAAGGTGCGCTCCAGCTCCTTGCTAGCAGGGAAGTGCGGGTGGCCCATGAGAGGGATGATGGTGAGAGGGGACATGGAAAGTGCGGCTCCTCTCAAAGCGCTCACATTTCTCCCCCATTGCCAACCCCTCAGTCAGAGCCCCAGATGCCTCCCTGGACAGCGATGGCCGAGTCTGCCCCTGCACAGTCGCAGGAGGAGCAGACTTTGGCGGGGCCATCAGAGGCTCCAAAACCCAGAGCATCACCATCAAAAGTGTCTAAGCAGTCACAGCCTGGAAGTGAGGAGGCTGCCTCTACATCTGCTGAAGCCACAAGGGTAGCACCACATAGAAGCACCCGGAAGAGAAAGATGCCACACAAGTAGATTCACAAGGGTAGTCACTTGGGTGTTTTGTTCAATGTTATTGTGAAGTTTCTGTTAAATTAATCTTTACCATAAATTTAATTATTTTCAAAACGTTACGGTCTTGGACTAATTTGTGTGCACAATGGGATGTGGCTTCGTTAGTTGGAGTGAAGGGTCAGACCTAACTTTACCTCCAGCAATGGTGGTCAGTGTGAAAGGAATGATTGGTTATTTTAGGGATGCTTTATGGTGTTGCTATGGGGTGTTGCCAGCCTGGCGAGGCATGTGGCAGCCACATGGGTGTACTGCGTAAAGTTAAGTAGATCTGGCCTTGATGAGGCCACCCCTGGTCCGACGGGCAGCAGTGTGCTAGGGTGCTGGTGTGATTTGGGCCGCTGGTTCCTCCAGCTCCTGCTCCTCCTCGTCTTCCAGCTGATGCTCCTCCTCCTCCTCCTCTGAAGAGGCTGTGCGCTCAGTGCCTTGCTCCTCATGCAGCGCTAATCCTCGTTGCTGCGCTATGTTGTGCCGGGTGCAGCAGACCACGTCGATTCTGGATATCTTGGCTGCTGCCTACTGAAGGATTCCTCCAGATCTGTCAGGGCATCTGAAGCGCATTTTCAGCATGCCTATTGTCTGCTGTATGACACATCTGGTGGAGATGTGGCTTTCATTATATCTCTCCTGGGCCTCAGTACTTGGTCTCCTCAAGGGTGTCATGAGCCACGTCTCCCGTGGATAGCCTTTGTCTCCAAGCAGCCAGCCGGAAAGTCTGTTTGGAGGAGCGAAGAGCTGAGGGAGGGTGGACTGGCGCAGGACGAAAGAGTCATGACAGCTGCAAGGGAATTTGGCGCACACATGCATGATGATCTTCCTATGGTTGCAGACCAGCTGCACATTGAGGGAGGGGAAGCCCTTGTGGTTGACAAAGACTCCAGGGTGATGATGGGGTGCCCTGATGGCCACATGTGTGCAGTCGATGATGCCCTGCACCTGTGGGAAGCCAGCCGGAGTGGCAAAGCCCAGCGCCCGCTCAGTAACACTGGCATCATCAGTGGCAAAGTTGATATAATTGGCTGACTTGTCAAAGAGGGCATCGGTGACCTGTGTGATGCATCTGTGGGCGGCTGACTGCAAGATGCCGCAAATGTCTGCTGCAGATCCCTGGGAGGAGCCTGAGGCGAAGAAGCTGAGGGCACTGGTGACTTTGACAGCCACTGGTAAGGAGTACCTTTATCACTGGTAACTTTAACTCTGTAGTTTATAGTTACTAGGGTCTTTTCTGGTGTAGCAGGGACTGTTGGTAGACTATACAAGCGCCTTAGAGATATTTTTAATTGGTGATAGTAAATTAATTTAAATTAAGTAAAGGGAAGGTCATGCCAGGTGAGCCCAGCCCCGTGATATGCTCCTCTTGCTCTATGTGGGAATTCAGGGACCCCGGTGCCCCTGATGACCACGTGTGCCAGAGATGCATCCATCTGCAGCTACTAGCAGACCACATTGAGGCGCTGGAGCTGCGGGTGGATGGGTTGTTGAGCATTCACGATGCTGAGAGGGTCGTGGATAGCACGTTTAGTGAGTTGGTCACACCGCAGGGAAGGGCTGCACAGGAAGACAGGAAATGGGTGACCACCAGGCGGAGCAATAGAAGCAGGCAGGTAGTGCAGGAGACCCCTGTGACCATTCCCCTCTCAAACAAGTATACCGCTTTGGATACTGTTGAGGGGGATGACTCACCAGGGGAAGGCAGCAGCAGCCAACTTCCTGGCACTGGGGGTGCTCCTGCTGCCCAGGAAGGGGGGAAAAAGAGTGGGAGAGCAATAGTGGTAGGGGATTCTATAGTGAGGGGAACAGATAGGCATTTCTGTGGCCGTAGACGTGAATCCAGGATGGTTTGTTGCCTCCCTGGTGCCAGGGTCAAGGATATCACTGAGCGGCTGCAGGGCATTCTGGAGGGGGAGGGTGAACAGCCAGAGGTCGTGGTCCACATTGGTACCAACGACATAGGTAAAAAGAGGGATGAGGTCCTGCAGCAAGAATTTAGGGAGCTAGGTGAAGGATTAAAGAGCAGGACCTCAAAGGTTGTAATCTCTGGATTACTCCCGGTGCCACGTGCTAGTGGGTATAGGAATAGGAAGATAGAACAGATGAATGCGTGGCTAAAGGGATGGTGCAGGGGGGAGGGCTTTAGTTTCCTGGATCACTGGGTCTGCTTCTGGGAAAGGTGGGACTTGTACAAGTCGGACGGTTTACACCTGAACCAGAGGGGAACCAATATCCTTGCGGGGAGGTTTGCTAGCACTGCTGGGGGGGGGTTTAAACTAACTTGGCAGGGGGATGGGGTACAGAGTGGAGCTATAGTAGGGGGTGATTTACAGCCAAATACAGAGGAAAAAACAAGTAAGCTAGGAAGGCAGAGCAAATATGTGAAGGCAAAAGGGAATATGACAGGGCTGGAAGGCATTTATTTTAATGCAAGGAGTCTTGCAAATAAGGTGGATGAACTGAAGTTGTTGTTGAGCACATGGGAGTACGATATTGTTGCTATCACGGAGACATGGTTGAGGGAGGGTCAGGACTGGCAGCTCAATATTCCGGGGTATAGAATCTTCAGGCGAGACAGAGGGGGGTGTATAAGGGGAGGGGGTGTTGCAATATTAATTAAGGAGTCAATTACTGCTGTAAGGAGGGATGATATATTAGCGGGTTCCTCTAATGAGGCCATATGGGTAGAACTTAAAAACAAAAAGGGGGCAAGCACTTTGCTGGGAGTGTACTATAGGCCCCCAAACAGTCAGGGGGAGATAGAGGAACAGATATGTAGGCAAATCTCAGAGAAGTGTGAAAATAATAGGGTAATAATAGTGGGGGATTTCAACTTCCCCAATATAAATTGGGATAGTCAGAGTGTGAAAGGCTTAGAGGGTGCAGAATTCTTAAAGTGCATCCAGGAGAGCTTTTTGAGCCAACATGTAGAAAGTCCTACAAGAGAGGGGGCGGTACTGGACCTAATTCTGGGGAATGTAGCCGGGCAAGTGGTGGAAGTATCAGTAGGAGAGCATTTTGGCGACAGTGACCATAATTCGGTGAGATTTAAGGTGGTCATGGAAAAAGACAAAGACGGCCCGGAAATAAGGGTTCTAAATTGGGGGAAGGCCGATTTTAATATGATAAGGCAGGATCTGGCCAAAGTGGACTGGGAGCAGCTACTTATAGGAAAATCCACATCAAAACAGTGGGAGACTTTCAGAAGGGAAATAGAGAGAGTACAACGCCAACATGTTCCTGTAAAGGTCAAGGGTGGGACCAACAAGCAAAGGGAACCTTGGATGACAAGGGATATACAAAAATGCATTAGAAATAAAAGGGGGGCTTTTGGCAGTTACAAAAGACTAAAGATGGAAGAAGCCCTAGAGGAGTATAAAAAGTGCAGGGGCATACTTAAAAAAGAAATTAGGAGGGCGAGGAGGGGCCATGAAATAACACTGGCGAGCAAAATAAAGGAAAATCCTAAGATGTTTTATAAGTATATTAAGGGCAAGAGGATAACCAGGGAAAGGGTAGGGCCCATTAGGGACCAAAGTGGCAATCTGTGTGTAGAGCCAGATGATGTAGGCGGGGTTTTAAATGAATTTTTTGCATCTGTGTTCACTATGGAGAAAGACGATGCAGACATAGAAATCGGGCAAGGGGACTGTGACATACTTGAACATATTAGCATCGAGAGGGAGGAGGTGCTAGCGGTTTTAGCAGGCCAAAAAGTGGATAAATCCCCAGGCCCGGACGAGATGTATCCCAGGCTGCTGTGGGAGGCAAAGGAGGAGATTGCAGGGGCTCTGACACAAATTTTCAGAACCTCTCTGGCCACAGGGGATGTACCAGAGGACTGGAGAACAGCTAATGTAGTACCATTATACAAGAAGGGTAGCAGGGATAAACCAGGGAATTACAGGCCAGTGAGCCTAACATCTGTGGTAGGGAAATTATTGGAAAAAATTCTGAGGGACAAAATTAGTCTCCACTTGGAGAGGCAAGGATTAATCGGGGATAGTCAGCATGGCTTTGTCAAGGGTAAATCATGTCTGACAAATCTGATTGAATTTTTCGAGGGGGTGACTAGGGGGGTGGATGAGGGAAATGCTGTGGATGTGGTATACATGGACTTCAGTAAAGCTTTTGACAAAGTCCCGCATAGGAGACTGGTCAAGAAGGTAAGAGCCCATGGGATCCAGGGTGCCTTGGCGCGTTGGATCCTAAACTGGCTGAGTGGCAGGAGGCAGAGGGTGATGGTCGAAGGTTGCTTTTGTGACTGGAAGCCTGTGTCCAGTGGGGTACCTCAGGGATCGGTGCTGGGTCCCTTGTTGTTTGTGATCTACATAAATGATTTGGATGAGAATGTAAAAGGTATGATCAGTAAGTTCGCAGATGACACAAAAATTGGTGGGGTGGTAAATTGCGAGGAGGAAAGCCTCAGGCTACAGGACGATATAAACGGGTTGGTCAGATGGGCGGAAAAGTGGCAAATGGAATTTAACCCTGAAAAGTGCGAGGTGATGCATTTTGGATGGACAAATAAGGCAAGGGAATACACAATGAGTGGTAGGACCCTAGGAAGTACAGAGGGTCAGAGGGACCTTGGTGTACATGTACATAGATCCCTGAAGGCAGCGGAACAGGTAGATAAGGTGGTTAAAAAGGCATATGGGATACTTGCCTTCATTAGCCGAGGCATAGAATATAAGAGCAGGGAGGTTATGATGGAGCTGTACAAAACGCTGGTGAGGCCACAGCTGGAGTACTGTGTGCAGTTCTGGTCACCTCACTATAGGAAGGATGTGATTGCTTTGGAGAGGGTGCAGAGAAGATTCACCAGGATGTTACCTGGGATGGAGCGCCTCAGCTATGAAGAAAGGCTATACAGGCTGGGGTTGTTTTCCTTGGAGCAAAGAAGGCTGAGGGTGTACAAAATGATGAGGGGCATAGATAGGGTAGATAAAGAGGAACTTTTCCCTTTAGTAGGGGGGTCAATAACAAGGGGGCATAGATTCAGGGTAAGGGGCAGGAGATTTAGAGGGGATTTGAGGAGGAACTTTTTCACCCAGAGGGTGGTTGGAATGTGGAACTCAATGCCTAAAAGGGTGGTAGAGGCAGGAACCCTCACAACATTCAAGAAGCTTTTGGATGAGCACTTGAAATGCCATTGCATACAAGGCTATGGACCAAATGCTGGAAAATGGGATTAGACTGGACAGGGATGGATGGGCGGCGCAGACACGATGGGCCGAAGGGCCTCTTTCTGTGCTGTAAAACTCTATGACTCTATGAGCGTCCACCCGCTTCTCTGGGCTGCAGGTCTTGCTCCTGCCATTTGCAAATGTCTGCGACGACCTGGCACGGTAGCCTGAGCCTCCTTTGGCACTGCTGCTCGGTCATGTTGAGGAAGCTCATCCTCTGCCTGTATACCCTGTGTTGGGGATATTGCCTCCGGCATGGCGCAGCCCTGCGCTGAGGCCCTCTGTCCTGTGGAGCATCAGGGTGTTGTTAAGGAGAAGGTTGGTGGTGGCGTTGTTGTTGGTTCATGTCCCACTCCAGGGACTTGAACACATAAATCTATGCTGACACTCCAGTGCAGTGCTGAGGGAGTGCTGCACTGTCGGAGGTGCCGTCTTTCGGATGAGACGTTAAACCGAGGCCCTGTCTGCTCTCTCAGGTGGACATAAAAGATCCCATGGCACTATTTCGAAGAAGAGCAGGGGAGTTATCCCCAGTGTCCTGGCCAATATTTATCTCTCAACCAACCTAACAAAAACAGATTATCTGGTCATTATCAAATTGCTGTTTGTGGGATCTTGCTGTGCACAAATTGGCTGCTGCGTTTCCCACATTACAACAGTGACTACACTTCAAAAGTACTTCATTGGCTGTAAAGGCACTATCGGCTGAAAATTCAGTAGCCTTAGTGCCTCATTTGAGGCGCTAGAGGGCCTTGCGCCGGAGTTATGGCCAGTAGTGAAATTCCCTGGGGCCCTAAATCAGCGTTGCTCCGGTAGCGCTGCGCCGGCACCGATGACGTCATCGGTGTGCGCAGCGTCCCGGTTGCCGTGGTAACCCGCCTGAACTCCGAAATTGAGTTGCGGCCGCCTCGCCCGTGGCAGCCGCAACCAGCGTTTTGTCAGAGGTGCCTTACTGCAGTTAGCGCCGGCGCATTAAAGGCCCCGCGGCGGCCGGCCGCTTTCCCGCCGGCCGCCTGCCCGCAGCTCCCTCCCCGGACTTCTCTCCCCCCCCCCCCCCCCCCCCCGGAACAGATGCAAGCCCGGCACTTGTCCGAGGTGCCGGGCTCATTTTTAAGCAGATTTGCGCGGGCCGCGGCCGGGTGCAGGCAGCTCCTCCTTAACGGAAGGAGGAGGCCTGCACTTCCCCAGCCTGCCGCACCGCATCGGGTGCCGCAGCGCCGGAATTGCGGCGCGAAACGGCAGTTAGCGCCCTTTTCCAGACGCTAAGACCCTTCAGTAGCGCCGGCAGCCGTTTGGGCGCGGCGCCTCTGAATTTTTGGCGCGCGCAGGGGACTTAGCGCCGGCACTAATTTCCGGCGCTAAAGCCCTGGCTAAGCCAAAACCCAATTTCTAGGCCTATATAAATACAAGTCTTTTTTCCTTTTGGTGCTGCTGGTGTTGGGGCTGATCATGGTCAGATTCTGAGGACCAAGGTGAGACAGTATAAACGGTACCCATGCTGATGGAATAGATGGCAGGTGAAGTAGAGATGACAGAAGGATTCTGTCAGTGGTGAGAGAGGTTCTTCCAATGAGGTGACAATGGATGGAGACTTTGCTTGAAAGACTTGCAGCCTGCAGAAAACTCAATCTGTGTTGCAAATGCAGTAAGAAACAGCTTCTGCCTGAGGAAAGTGATCAGCTGTCAGTACATTTCACCCTGTCAACTAATCAGCTGGATCAATGGCCACTCACCTCCCGCCTCAGGTTTACAGACGTGGTCCCTGAGCAGCGTGGCCCCCGTGGGAATCCAGTGAAATTCAAAAGGTGAGTTTAAACACATTCTTATGGGACTGACAGCGAGGTAATAATTGTTTAAATTGGGTCGCCCGCCGCTGCCGGTCGGGTCGGCTCCGCGAAGAGGGAAAGGCGCGTGGGAGCGAGATGACGGAGTTCCCGACCCACTGTCAAAAATAACAACTTTCCCAACCGACCCGTCACCGATCTCGCCCGCTGCCACCCCGGAATATCCCGGCCAATGTGTATAAAGAAACTACAGAATATCCCTCAGCAAGAGCTCTGATTAGGACTTTTTTCTCGTGGAGTGTTGGCTGCTGCCATGGAGGCATTGCAGGCCAGGCAACCAATTTCGCTCCAGGTGAGTCATACTGAGCAGAACCACCATTTCCTGGAACATTGTGGCCCATGGTGTACCCAGGCACTCATTCCCCATGTTTCTTACAGTAAAGTTGGAGCTGTCTTGAGAAGCAAACTGTTTTTTTTAACCTCTAGGTTTAGGTGTCAGCCATGGCTCAGTGTGTAGCACCCTCATCTCTAACTCAGACGGTTGTAGGGTCAAGTCTCACTCCAGAGACTCAAGCATAAAAACCCAGGCTGACACTCCAGTGGAGTGCTGCATCTGTCGGAGGTGCCGTCTTTCGGATGAGACGTTAAACCGAGGCCCCGTCTGCTCTCAGGTGGATGTAAAAGATCCCACGGGCACTGTTTCGAAGAAGAGCAGGGGAGTTCTCCCCAGTGTCCAGGTCAATATTTATCCCTCAATCAACATAACAAAATCAGACTATCTAGTCATTATCACATTGCTGTTTGTGGGAGCTTGCTGTGCGCAAATTGGCTGCCGTGTTTCCTACATTACAACAGTGACTACACTTCAAAAAGTACTTCATTGGCTGTAAAGTGCTTTGGGACGTCCGGTGGTCGTGAAAGGCGCTATATAAATGCAAGTCTTTTTTTCTGTTTCTCTCATTCAGTAACACTTTGACCCATGTTGCGTAAAGTGCCTCCAACCTTCCCTGTACTCCTTAATTCCCCATGACTCGATCCCAGTTTTGTTCTTGGGACCAGGGTGACACTGACAAAACTACATTTATTGTCCATCCTTAGTTACCCTGGGAAGGTGGCTATGGGCCTTCTTGAACCGCTGCAGTCCTTGTGGAGAAGGTGCGCCCACCATGGCGTTAGGTAGGGAATTCCCAGATACTGACCCAGCGACGGTGAAGGAATGGGCAATATATGTCCAAGTTGGGATGGTGTGCGACTTGGAAATGATGGCATTGCCACGGCATTGTTGCTCGTGTCCTTCTCGGTGGTAGAGACCACAGGGGTGGGAGGAGCTTCAAAGTAACCTTGGTAGATTGCTCCAGTGCATCCTGTAGATCGCACATACTGCACAGTGCGTTGGTGATGGAGCGGGCTGGACATTGAGCCTAGTGCCAGATCTTTGCTGTATCGAGTGCATGTATTGTTTGAAGATTATGAAGCGAGTCAGGTTTTGCAGAGATCCCATATCCCTTTGGATCTATGGATTATTTTTTAAAAGGATACTCTTCTGGCAAGCTTCTTTACTTTATACCAACGTTAACTCTCACGTGTACTTCTGTCCTTCAGGAACCTGTTGGGCCTCCTACTCCAAAGCGACCTCGAGGAAGACCGATAGGCAGTAAGAACAAGGAACCACGAGCAGTGCAAAAGGTACCTGATAGGAAAGGAATGCTTTATTTTCTTCTCTTATTAGACACGTCCTCATTTCTTTTTCACCCAGTGAGGGTTGCCAACTCTGGTTGGGCCTATTCCAGGAGGTTTCATCACCTGACCTCCCACCCAGTCAAACAGCATTGTTTTTCCATCTCCAATATGTTTTTATAACTAATAAACAAAGGTCTTCAAAGAAAATGTAAAAACGAAACCACACCATTTTGTTTTAAGTCCCCATGATTTCTCTCCAGGTTGTTGCTCTCAGTAGTGTCTGGGAGATCAATCTTCAATTCCTGGAGTGTTGGGAACCCTACATGATCTCACGTAGCACAGATCAGGAGTAGTTTAAAGCTTCCTTCATGCAGCAGACGGTTAAGAAGGCAAATGGTATGTTGGCCTTCGTAGCGAGAGGATTCGAGTACAGGAGCAAGGATGTCTTGCTGCAGTTGTACAGGGCCTTGGTGAGACTACACCTTGAGTATTGTGTGCAGTTTTGGTCGCCTTATCTGAGGAAGGATGTTCTTGCCATGGAGACAGTGCAGTGAAGATTCACCAGACTGATACCTGGGATGGCAGGAATGACGTATGAAGAGAGAGTGGGTTGATTAGGCTTATATTCGCTAGAGTTTAGAAGAATGAGAGGGGATCTCATTGAAACTTATAAAATTCTAACAGGACTAGACAGACTAGATGCAGGAAGGCTGTTCCCAATGGCCAGGGAGTCCAGAACCAGGGGTCACAGTCTAAGGATAAGGGGTAAGCCATTTAGGACAGAGATGAGGAGGAATTTCTTCACCCAGAGAGTGGTGAACCTGTGGAATTCTCTACCACAGAAGACAGTTGAGGCCAATTCATTAAATATATTAAAGAAGGAGTTAGATATATTTCTTAAGGCTAAGGGGATCAAGGGATATGGGGAGAAGGCAGGGACAGGGTACTGAATTTGGATGATCAGCCATGATCTCATTGACTGGCGGAGCAGGCTCGAGGGGCCGAATGGCCTACTCCTGCTCCTATCTTCTATGTTTCTATGTTTCTTCCTCTAATGTCAAATTCAATAGGAAGAGGAGGAGAATCTGCATATTGGCTAATCCCGCAGTGTGCTCCCATAGTGCGAAACTGCACCAGGAGGACTAACTCAATAAAAACTTACGCGTCTCTTTCCAATTGATCTCAAGCCCACCCATCCGCCTTCTCAATCCACGAACGTATCTAATTGGCTCTTGAATTGATTTATACGATCCACTTCAAAGGCCCAGGCCTTGTAAAGTGTGGCACCAACTCTGTAACCCTTCGCGTGTGTGTGTAAAAAAAAAAAAAGTCAATCTGATTTCTCTTCGTCCTCCAAACCTCCTGATTTTATTATTAACTTGTGCCCCCTGGTATTTGAACTTTCTGTCGCTGTGAACAATTTGGCCCGGATTGACTTTTGCCAAACCTCTTCATAATCTTGGAAAAGTCGGTTTGGTCATCTCAAAGCCTCCTCGTTTCCAGAGGAACAAGTCCCAACTTCCTCAACCTTTCCTTGTGAGTTAGAACAGAGTTCAACGGAAAAATAATAACAGCGTTAAAGTATTAATAATAGTAAAACAGGGGTTTTATAACACAACTCTATGTTAAGTGTCGGGACTTGTCCTCCATCACCTACTGTCAGCTTCTGTTTGTTCAAAGAATTTTATTTTGCATCAGAAGAATTAACTGGCTATTTAAATTTACCAATGTAAATAAAATGACAACATAAAGAAATGTCTAAAATATAAATTGGATCGTGCAGTAATTCAACAGAGCTGACTTCCAATTAAGAGTAATTGAATGTTTGATCTACTAGTTTAAAGATCGGTGACCGTGGACCCTTAAGGAGGAGCCCTTGGAACATAGGAACAGGAGGAGGCCATTGAGCCCCTTGAGCCTGTTCCGCCATTCGATGAGATCCTGGCTGATCTGTGATCTACCTCCATGTACCCGCCTTTGGCCCATATCCCTTGACATAATAAAACTCACTATGCACTTGGTTTGAACATAAAGCAAGGCTTTAATCAACTTGTTTCAGAACATGGAGGTCTAGTTGTACTTCACTAGTTCCTTGTCTTTACAAAATGTCCCTGGCAAGCTGGGGCCCACGCCCGAGTATTTATACTCCTTGGACGGCGCCACCAGCTGGCCGTCCAGTGTTATTTCATAGGTAGTTTCTCGATGATGAGATTTATGACATCCCTTAATACCTTTGGTACAGGAGGTGATTGGGGGTAGGATTCCTCTATCCCCTCTGCCCAGGCCGATGAGGTGAAAGTCTCCTCCTCTGTGAGATGGGGTTGGAGCTTCTGGCCACTTCCTAGAGGGCACGGGGTCAGCAACACAGAAACTGACCCTAAACCACCATGAACTGGCATTTGTAATCCCGCTCAGGAAGGTCACGCGGTGGACGATGTGGAAGGTCGAAAGCACCACACTGTTGCCGTGTGGGGGGGGGCCGTTCTTCGGAGGTCGGTGCTGTGGTACATTACCAGCACAGAGTAGAGACTGCATTTGCTGGCATCTAACTTATGCTGTACTTGATTTGGGAATGCTCAATTTTGGAAAGTGTTCAGTTTCCCAGTGCTAACAAGCTTCACCCTGACATAGGAACAGGAGTAGGCCATCCAGCCCATCAAGCCTGCCCCTGAAGGTACTGTCCCTTTTTTCCTGAATTTACTGTCCTATTTCTCCTGTTAGGAACACAGGAAGAACATAGGAACAGGAGTAGCCCATTCAGCCTCTCGAAACTGTTCTGCTATTCAAATAGATCATGGCTGATCTGTACCTTAACTCCATCTACCCGCCTTGGTTCCATATCCCTTAATGCCCTTGCCGAACAAAAATCGGTCAATCTCAGTTTTTACGTTTTCAATTAATCCCCCGGCCTCAACAGCTTTTTGGTGGGAGAGGGCTCCAGATTTCCACCACCCTTTGTGTGAAGAAGTGATGAGTGCGAGTAAGAGAGAGAGCATAAAAAAACCGAACCTTCTCTGAAGCCAGTGGCTGTGGGACATGGCCAGTCCCACACAGGGAGTCATTACTTGAGCATCTAATCACAGTACCGTGATTCATTAATTTCTGGTGTTCTTGGGACAAGTTATAAAGTCTGAAATTGCAGCATTTTTGATATTGAGGCCGAGTCCTGTCTTGCCTTTGGAGTGGGTACGTGATGATTTCAATTGCATTCCTTGAGCATGAAGTCTGGTACTTCAAACAGCATTTGAAAACTTCAAATGGAGTGATGTGGCCCATGTGTTTTTTCTCAGTTCCTGCAAGACCCTCTCTCCCACAGGTTTTTTTTTTCAAATTGAGCGATTACAAAGAGTTCCGCATACCAGACCTTCCACTGAAAGAGGTCTGAACATTTGAGGGCTGGCACCGGGAAAATGACCAGGAAAGCTGTCTGATTGTTGCTGAAAACCCATCCGGTTCACTGATGTCCTTCAGGAGAAGGGAACCTGCCACCCCTACCGGACCTGCCCTACATGTGTCTCCAGTCCCACACCACGCGGTTCAATCTTAATGCCCTCTGTGGTGGCCTTGCGAGCCGCTCTGTTGCGATTGACCAGTGGTCCGAAAGGGCCCACCTGATTGCCCAAAAGGATGGGCAATCAATGCGTCCGTGCCACCTTTGGCCATATCCCTAAAGGAAATAATATGGTGGTGTCATGGGCTAGTAATCCGGAGGTACGGTAGTGTAGTGGTATATTACTGGGCTATTAATCCGGAGGTACGGTAGTGTAGTGGTTATGTTACTGGGCTAGTAATCCAGAGGTATGGTAGTGTGTGTATGTTACTGGGCTAGTAATCCGGAGGTACGGTAGTGTCGTGTGTATGTTACTGGGCTAGTAATCCGGAGGTACGGTAGTGTCGTGGTTATGTTACTGGGCTAGTAATCCGGAGGTACGGTAGTGTCGTGGTTATGTTACTGGGCTAGTAATCCGGAGGTATGGTAATGTAGTGGTTATATTACTGGGCTAGTAATCCAGAGGTACGGTAGTGTAGTGGCTATATTACTGGGCTAGTAATCCAGAGGTACGGTAGTGTAGTGGTTATGTTACTGGGCTAGTAATCCGGAGGTACGGTAATGTAGTGGTTATATTACTGGGCTAGTAATCCAGAGGTACGGTAGTGTAGTGGCTATATTACTGGGCTAGTAATCCGGGGGGACGGTAGTGTAGTGGTTATGTTACTGGGCTAGTAATCAGGAGGTACGGTAGTGTAGTGGTTATGTTACTGGGCTAGTAATCCGGAGGTACGGTAATGTAGTGGTTATATTACTGGGCTAGTAATCCAGAGGTACGGTAGTGTAGTGGCTATATTACTGGGCTAGTAATCCGGGGGGACGGTAGTGTAGTGGTTATGTTACTGGGCTAGTAATCCGGAGGTACGGTAGTGTAGTGGTTATATTACTGGGCTAGTAATCCGGAGGTACGGTAGTGTAGTGGTTATGTTACTGGGCTAGTAATCCGGAGGTACGGTAGTGTAGTGGTTATGTTACTGGGCTAGTAATCCGGAGTAACAACAGAAAATGCTGGAAACACTCAGCAGGTCAGGCAGCATCGAGGAGAGAGAAACAAAGTCAAAGTTTCAGGTCAAGGACACTTCATCAGAATTGGAAAAGGTTAGAGAAGAGAGATTTTGAAGCAGGGGCAGAGAGGAGGGGAGGAAAGAACAAAGCGAAGGTCTGTGATAGGCTGGAAGGCAGGAGAGATTGACTGACAAAAGGGATGATGGTGCAAGGCATAAAGAGAGGTAACGGGACAAGTTAAGAAACAAAAGATGACTCTAGATGAGGTGTGAATGATAATGACAGAATCATCAACAGCTGCCATGTGAGAAAACAAGGGGGGGAAAAAAATATAGGGGTAGGGGTTATGATCTGAAATTGTTGAACTCGATGTTAAGCCCAGAAGGCTGTAAAGTGCCTAATCGAAAGATGAGGTGCTGTTCCTAGAGCTTACGTTGAGCTTCGTTGGAACAGTGTAAGAGGCTGAGGATGCTGAGGTCATAGTGGGAGTGGAGCAGAGAATTAAAGTGAGAGGCGACCGGAAGCTCGGGGTCGCCCTTACGGACTGAACGGAGGTGTTCCGCAAAGCAGTCACCCAATCTGCGTTTGGTCTCCCCAATGTAGAGGAGACCGCATCGTGAGCAGCGAATACAGTATACTAAATTGCAAGAAGTACAAGTAAATCACTGTTTCACCTGGAAGGGGTGTTTGGGGCCCTGGACAGTGGGAAGGGAGGAGGTATAAGGGCAGGTGTTGCATCTCCTGCGCCTGCACGGGAAGGTGCCGGGCGAAGGGGAAGGGGTGTTGGGGGTGATAGAGGAGTCGACTAGGGTGTCTCGGAGGGAGTGGTCCCTATGAAATGCTGAAGGGGTGGGGTAATCCGGAGTAATCCAGAGGTACGGTAGTGTAGTGGTTGTGTTACTGGACTAGTAATCCGGAAGATGTGAGTTTGAGAATTTGGCAGTTTCAGAATTTTAATTCAGTTTTTAAAAATCTGGCAATGGAAAGCTGGGATCGGTAAAAGTGACCATGAAGCTGTCGGATTGTGGTAAAAACCCAACTGGTTCACTAATGTCCCTCAGGGAAGGAAACCTGCCGACCTTACCCGGTCTGGCCTATATGTGACTCCAGTCCCAGTTGACTCATAACTGCCACCCTGAAGTGGCCTAGCAAGCCACTCAGTTGAGAGGGATGGACAATAAGGGACAACTGGAAAAAAAAAAGGTTTAAAAATAACAGAAGGTGGTTTCAACTAAGCTGCTTGGCTGTGTGTTGTTGGGAGATATCTCAACAGCTTGACCAGCTCTGGCCCAGCAGTTTTCTTCCCACCTCCTCAGACATGCCGTTGATTTTTATCCCTTTTACAGGAGGTAGAAATCTCTCTTTCCTCGGATTTTAATCCAGTTCTTTAAAAACAAGAGATTTGTGATTTCCTCTCTCCTCTTCTGAAGGCTCTTGGCTGGGACAGGGTTTCATAGGTGGCTTCTGGTACCTCACCTGTTCTTTATGCGTGAGCCTGCAAGCTAGTCGACCGTGCAGAGCATCGCAGCTGAACCCAATCTTGTCCTCGCCCAAACACCCAAATGCGGACTTTCATCAAGAGTCGCTGGATAGTGTTCAGGAAAGGGAATGCGAGACTACGGCATAGAGAGGGAGTGCAGAAGTGTTTGTACCGCTAGTTCAGAACTGAGGTAGACCATGTTGTACGGTGGCCTTCTCCTAAGACAGCAGATATAGGCATATTGCTACCTACTCAGGTTTGTTTGATTGTTCTTTATAACACAAGTTGCTGGTTAGAGAATGTGCGCAGGTTTTCTCCCCTCCCTAGTCCAGGGAGTCGAGGGCCAAGTGTAGCACCTGTCCCGCTGCTTGGATCAACAAACTCAAGACTGGGGCAAAAATATATCTTAAGATCTTCCTGCAAAGGATGGCGATAAAGGTTTATCTTCTACCTTTTGCCAATGAAACAAAATGGCATCAGTCGCAGTTTGCAAGCTCATAGGACTCAATGACCGAGAGCAACCTGATTGAATAACCATAATGTTCCTGAATAATTGAAGCCGTTGTTAATTTAGTTGTACTAACTTCCTATTGTCTGTATCTGCTATAACAGAAAGCAGAGCCACCGAGAGTGAAGCGGCCTAGAGGAAGACCGAGAAAATGGGTGAGTAATGGAAGGACGTGCAGTGTTTTTCTACAATATGGCTGCCCTGTTGTCATGGTGCTTTCATACTGATGCTGGGTCACTGGGAGACTGAAGACCCACAATGTCTGTGCATCTCTCTCCTCGTTTTCATTTACCAGTGTGCTGCCATTGATTGGACGGTCAGTAAGAAGGCGGCGTATGTTTTCATAGAATCTTACAGTGCAGAGGGAGGCCATTCGGCCCATCGTGCCTGCGCCGGCAGTGGTTTCCTTCTGCCTCGGCAGGCTGCTTTGGCTACCTGAGTCCCTGATGCCATCGGAGGCATGGAGTGTGACATGAATCAGTCATTCATGAAAGAAAGACTTATGAAATAATACTGAGCGGCCTATGGGTGGCGCTGTCCAGGGAGAGTATAAATGCTCGGGCACGGGCCCAGCTTGCGCAGGACATTCTTAACAGGGACTAGTGAAGGACCTCCATGTTGTAAAACTGTTGATTAAAGCTTTGTTTAACGATTAGACCAAGTGCCTAGTAGTCTTCTTACGTCAGAGTGCACATGCTTTATATTGTTGGATGTGAGCGGGGAAAGGTGGGTAGAGCACCTCGCTCCTGAACCAACAGCATGTGACTGTGAAAGAGTCTTTAGCAAGGCCTTGGGATGATTTGACTTGTGTGTTGTAAAGTATCAGTCGTCACAGGGAGATCACAGTCACGTACATGTAGGGATTTGACCAGCCATTAGACAACATCTGAACGAGCATTTACACATCCGGTTAAAATGGTTGGGCAGCGTGTTCTCTCCCCCTTCTGTAGCTGAGTCAGGTACCAGTCTCCGTAGCACTTCTAGGATCTGCTGTTTCATGTAGGAACCCCATTGCTACCGAGTACAAATGCAGGGGGCTTGCCCCCTTCCCTTACCTTTCAGGAATAGGCGGCCTTAACCTATTTGTCACCGGAATTATGGAGTCGGGGCGTCACTTGCCTCGTGGTGACTGAGGTCACATAAGCCGGTGTCTGTTTATTCCAGCTGGAACTCGGTTTTGTTCAAATGGCCAGGTTTACTGGCTGCTAAATACAAGTGTTGGGTTAATCGGGACTGTGCTGGGCTAATCGGGACTGTGCTGAGTTAATCGGGACTGTGTTGGGTTAATCGGGACTGTGTTGGGTTAATCGGGACTGTGTTGGGTTAATCGGGACAGTGTTGGGTTAATCGGGACTGTGTTGGGTTAATCGGGACAGTGTTGGGTTAATCGGGACAGTGTTGGGTTAATCGGGACTGTGTTGGTTTAATCGGGACTGTGTTGGGTTAATCGGGACAGTGTTGGGTTAATCGGGACAGTGTTGGGTTAATCGGGACAGTGTTGGGTTAATCGGGACAGTGTTGGGTTAATCGGGACTGTGTTGGTTTAATCGGGACTGTGTTGGGTTAATCGGGACTGTGTTGGGTTAATCGGGACTGTGTTGGGTTAATCGGGACTGTGTTGGGTTAATAGGGACTGTGTTTTTTTTAATTCATTCATGGGATGTGGGCGTCGCTGGCACGGCCAGCATTTATTGCCCATCCCTAGTTGTCCTTGAGAAGGTGGTGGTGAGCCGCCTTTTTGAACCACTGCAGTCCGTGTGGTGAAGGTACTCCCACAGTGCTGTTAGGGAGGGAGTTCCAGGATGTTGACCCAGCAATGATGAAGGAACGGCGATATACTTCTAAGTCAGGATGGTGTGTGACTTGGAGGGGAACTTGCAGGTGGTGGTGTTCACATGCGCCTGCTGCCCTTATCCTTCTAGGTGGTAGAGGTCGCAGCCAAAGAAGCCTTGACGAGTTGCTGTAGATGCATCTTGTAGATGGTACACACTGCAGCCACGGTGCGCCGGTGGTGGAGGGAGTGAATGTTTAAGGTGGTGGATGGGGTGCCAGTCAAGCGGGCTGCTTTGTCCTGGATGGTGTCGAGCTTCTCGAGTGTTGTTGAAGCTGCACTCATCGAGGCAAGTGGAGTGCATTCCATCACACTCCTTACTTGTGCCTTGTAGATGGTGGAAAGGCTTTGGGGAGTCAAGGGGTGAGACACTCGCCGCAGAATACCCAGCCTCTGACCTGCTCGTGTTGCCACAGTATTTATGTGGCTGGTCCAATTAAGCTTCTGGTCAATGGTGACCCCCCTCCCCCCAGGATATTGATGGTGGGGGATTCGGCGATGGTAATGCTGTTGAATGTCAAGGGGCGGTGGTTAGACTCTCGCTTGTTGGAGATAGTCATTGCCTGGCACTTCTGTGACACGAATGTTACCTGCCACTTATCAGCCCAAGCCTGAATGTCGTCCAGGTCTTTTTGCATGCGGGCACGGACTGCTTCATTATCTGAGGAGTTGTGAATGGCACTGAACACTGTGCAGTCATCAGCGAACATCCCCATTTCTGACCTTATGGTGGAGGGAAGGTCATTGATGAAGCAGCTGAAGATGATTGGGCCTAAGACACTGCCCTGAGGAATCCTGCAGCGATGTCCTGGGGCTGTGATGATTGACCTCCAACCACCACAACTATCTTCCTTTGTGCTAGGAATGACTTCACCCAGTGGAGAGTTTTACCCCTGGTTCCCTCTGATGCGCTATCAATTACTCATAAAAGACTGAGAGTTAGAAGAGTAACCAAAGGCTTTTATTAACAACAGAATGGAGGTCTGCCTCGCGTGGTCGACCGGTCCATGATACTAAGGGCTGGGGAGCAGTCACCTTTATACTAGGACCTGTGGGAGGAGTCAGCCGAGGCATGTCCAGGCATGTACACAGTGGAATACAAACAGGACAAACAGGAATACAAACAGTGGTTTACCACATTCACCCCTTGTTTAAAATTGAGTCCGGCGGGGTGAAGTGTATTAAAAGTTAGTGTATTGGAGTCTCTCCGGAGGTCTTGTCTGCCGCTGTGATCTGCGTGGCGACAGCAGGGGTAGTGAAGTTTCCGGCGTCGAGTCCAGTGTAGGCTGTGGCACAGGCGTGTCGTCCTCGTAGATGTCGAGCGGGTCGCGGGGCCCAGGCCTGCCGTCTGCTGGGGCTGGATATCGGATCGTGGGGGGGGGTGGTCGTGGGTAGTGGGTTACTGCAGCCCCCAAGGGTGCAAGGTCTCTTATGGAGACTGTGTCCTCCCGCCCGTCCGGGTATGCGATGTAAGCATACTGGGGGTTGGCGTGGAGGAGGTCGACCCTCTCGACCAGGGGGTCCGTTTTATGGGTCCTCACGTGTCTTCTCAGTAGGACCGGCCCTGGGGATGTCAGCCATGGCGGTAGTGATGTCCCCGATGTGGACTTCCTTGGGAAGACAAACATTTTCTCATGAGGGGTGGCGTTAGTGGCAGTGCAGAGCAGTGACCGAATAGAGTGGAGCGCATCGGGGAGCACATCCTGCCAGCGGGAGGTTGGAAGGCCCCTAGACTTTAAGGCTAGCAGGACGGCCTTCCAAACTGTCGCATTTTCTCTTTCCACCTGTCCGTTCCCCCGGGGGTTGTAACTGGTGGTCCTGCTTGTGGCAATACCCCTAGTTAGCAGGTACTGACGGAGTTCGTCGCTCATAAACGATGAGCCCCGGTCGCTATGGATATAGCTGGGGAAGCCGAACAGGGTGAAGAGGTTGTTCAGACATTTAATGACCGTGGCACTGGTCATGTCCGGGCAGGGGAAGGCGAACGGGAAACGGGAGTACTCATCAATAATATTGAGGAAGTACACATTGCGGTCGGAGGAGGGGAGAGGCCCTTTAAAATCGACGCTCAGGCGCTCGAAGGGGCGAGTGGCTTTTATCAGGTGGGCCCTGTCTGGTCTATAAAAGTGCGGTTTGCACTCAGCGCACACTTGGCAGTTCCTGGTCATGGTCCTGACCTCCTCAATAGAGTAAGGCAGGTTGCGGGCCTTGATGAAGTGGAAGAACCTGGTGACCCCCGGGTGGCAGAGGTCATTGTGGAGGGCCCGCAGTCTATCGATCTGCGCGCTGGCGCAGGTGCCACGCGATAGCGCATCCGGGGGTTCATTTAGCTTCCCGGGCCGGTACAAGATCTCGTAGTTGTAGGTGGAAAGTTCGATTCTCCACCTCAAGATCTTGTCATTTTTGATTTTGCCCCTCTGCTTGTTGTTAAACATAAAAGCAACTGAACGCTGGTCAGTGAGCAGGGTAAATCGTTTTCCGGCCAGGTAGTGCCTCCAATGACGCACAGCCTCCACAATCGCCTGGGCCTCCTTCTCAACAGCGGAGTGTCTGGTCTCCGGGCCTTGGAGGGTTCGTGAAAAGAAGGCCACGGGTCTCCCCGCCTGATTGAGGGTAGCGGCCAGGGCAAAGTCGGACGCATCGCTTTCCACCTGGAAGGGGATGGATTCGTCCACTGCGTGCATGGTGGCTTTGGCAATGTCCTCCTTGATACGGTGGAAGGCTAAGCGGGCCTCTGCCGTCAAGGGAAAAGAGGTGGACTTGATCAGCGGACGGGCCTTGTCCGCATAGTAGGGGACCCACTGGGCGTAATAGGAGAAAAACCCTAGGCACCTCTTCAGGGCCTTGAGGCAGTGGGGCAGTGGAAGTTCCATAAGGGGACGCATCCGGTCGGGGTCGGGGCCGATGACTCCGTGTTCCACAACACAGCCAAGGATGGCGAGGCGGTTTGTGCGGAATATGCACTTCTCCTTGTTATATGTCAGGCTTAGGAGTTGGGCGGTGCGGAGGAATTTTTCGAGGTTTGCGTCATGGTCCTGCAAGTCACAGCCGCAGATGGTCACATTGTCCAGATATGGGAAAGTGGCCTGCAACGCATTTTGATCTACCATCCGGTCCATCTCCCTTTGGAAGACGGAGACCCCATTGGTGACGCCAAAGGGAACCCTAAGGAAGTGATAGAGGCGGCCGTTTGCCTCAAAGGCAGTGTACTGGCGGTCCTCAGGGCGGATGGGGAGCTGGTGGTACGCTGATTTCAGGTCAATGGTCGAGAAGACGCGGTACTGCGCGATCTGGTTGACCATATCAGCTATACGGGGGAGTGGGTAGGCGTCCAGCAGGGTGTAGCGATTTATTGTCTGGCTGTAGTCGATGACCAGGCGCTGCTTCTCGCCGGTCTTAACGACCACAACCTGGGCTCGCCAGGGGCTGGTGCTGCCCTCAATAATCCCTTCTTTCAGGAGCCGCTCCACTTCGGTTTTAATGAAAACCCTGTCCCCGGCACTGTATCGCCTGCTCTTTGTGGCGATGGGCTTACAGTCGGGGGTGAGGTTAGCAAACAGTTGGGGGGGGGTGACTCTGAGTGTGGAGAGGTTGCACCTGGTGCGCGGCGGGCAGTTTGGAAGCTGCTGGCTGCGGACTGTGAGTGGGGGTAGGGGTCCACCGTACGCCATCGTAACACTTTTAAGGTGGCACTGAAAATCTAACCCCAGCAGGACGGCAGCGCAGAGGTCAGGCAGGACCAGAAGTTTAAAATGATCGTACACGGTCCCGTCTACTACGAGTGTCACCACGCAGTAGCCGCCGATGTCCGCCGACTGGGACTCGGAGGCCATAGAAATCCGCTGTTGCGCAGGCAGGACTGGGAGAGAGCAACGCCGCACCGTGTCGGGGTGGATGAAGCTCTCCGTGCTCCCAGAGTCAAAAAGGCAGATTGTATCGTGACCATTTACCTTAATGTCCATTGTGGAACTGGCCAGTTGGTGCGGTCTCGCTTGGTCCAGTGTAACGGATGCCAGCGTAGGGGTCGGTGTGTCGCTGCGGGTATCAGATGAGGCGGTGTCGGGGGCCTGCTGCGTCCCGGCTGTCGTCCAAGATGGCGGCGTCCATGATCCCCATGTGGCTGGAGGCGTCCAAAATGGCTGCTGTACCGGTGATTCGCACATGGCCGGGGAGGTCCAAGATGGCGGCCCGCATGGCCCACACGCGGCGCTGCTGGGGTTCGGGGTGGCTTTGGCCCTGCAGACGCTAGCGTAGTGTCCCTTCTTCCCGCAGCCCGAGCAGATCGCGTTTTTCGCCGGGCAGCGCGCTCTGGGGTGTTTTGCCTGGCCACAGAAGTAGCATTTCTGGCCTTGGGGCACTGCTGTCTGGCCTTGGGACACTGCTGCGGTAGTTGGGCCCTTGTTGGGGTGTGGCTGGGGTGGCACGGCGCTATGAGGCGGTCCTACCGTGTCCCAGGCTGTCATTCCCCGCGGCGTCCACGGTGCAGAGGAGTAGGCATCCATGCCCTGGTAGGCTGCATCCAACGATAGTGCGAGTTCAGAGGCCTTGTTCAGGTCGAGGTTACTCTGCTCCAACAGTCGCTGTCGGGTGTAATTGGATCTGTGGCCCGCTACAAAAGCGTCCCGGATAAGTTCCTCTGTGTACACGGCGGCCTTTACATCCTTACAACCACAGGCCCGGCCAAGCACAGACAGTGCCTGAAGGTATTCCATGGTCGATTCCCCAGGTTGTTGTTTACGACTCCCCAGGAGGTGCCTGGCGTACACTTCGTTCACTGGGCGCGTGTACTGGTCCTTGAGGAGCTTGATAGCGTCCGCGTACGAGGTCGCGTCTTGGATGACCGAGTACACTCAGTGGTTCACTTTGGAGGTCAGGACATCCAGTTTGTCCTCGTCCGATTTGATTGCTTCGGAGGCGGTCAGGAATTTTTCGAAACACTTAAGCCAGTGAGTAAACTTGGTGGATGAGTCCGCCTCCCGATGATCTAAGTCCAGGCATGCTGGTGTGAGGATCTTCTCCATTATAAAAATGTTGTTAATAAAATTGATGCGCTATCAATTACTCATAAAAGACTGAGAGTTAGAAGAGTAACCAAAGGCTTTTATTAACAACAGAATGGAGGTCTGGCTCGCGTGGTCGACCGGTCCATGATACTAAGGGCTGGGGAGCAGTCACCTTTATACTAGGACCTGTGGGAGGAGTCAGCCGAGGCATGTCCAGGCATGTACACAGTGGAATACAAACAGGACAAACAGGAATACAAACAGTGGTTTACCACACCCTCCTTGATGCCACACTCGGTCAAATGCTGCCTTGATGTCAAGGGCAGTCACTCACACCTCACCTCTGGATATTCAGGACTGTGTTGGGTTAATTGGGACTCTGTTGGGTTAATCGGGACATTGTTCGGTTAATCGGGACTGTGTTGGGTTAATCGGGACTGTGTTGGGTTCATCGGGACTGTGTTGGGTTAATCAGGACTCTATTGGGTTAATCTGGACTGTTTTGGGTTAATCAGGACTCTGTTCGGTTATTCAGGACTGTGTTGGGTTAATCGGGACAGTGTTGGGTTAATCGGGACTGTGTTGGGTTAATCGGGACTGTGTTGGGTTAATCGGGACTGTGTTGGGTTAATCAGGACTGTGTTGGGTTAATCGGGACTGTTGGGTTAATCGGGGCAGTGTTGGGTTAATAGGGACTGTGTTGGGTTAATCGGGACTGTGTTGGGTTAATCGGGACTGTGCTAGGTTAATCGGGACTGTGTTGGGTTAATCGGGACTGTGTTGGGTTAATCGGGACAGTGTTGGGTTAATCGGGACCGTGTTGGGTTAATCGGGACAGTGTTGGGTTAATCGGGACAGTGTTGGGTTCATCAGGACTCTGTTGGGTTAATCAGGACTCTGTTGGGTTAATCAGGACTCTACTGGGTTAATCTGGACTGTTTTGGGTTAATTAGGACTCTGTTGGGTTATTCGGGACTGTGTTGGGTTAATCAGGACAGTGTTGGGTTAATCGGGACTGTGTTGGGTTAATCGGGACTGTGTTGGGTTAATCGGAACTGTGTTGGGTTAATCAGGACTGTGTTGGGTTAATCGGGACTGTGTTGGGTTAATCGGGGCAGTGTTGGGTTAATCGGGACTGTTGGGTTAATCGGGACTGTGCTAGGTTAATTGGGACTGTGTTGGGTTAATCGGGACAGTGTTGGGTTAATCGGGACAGTGTTGGGTTAATTGGGACTGTGTTGGGTTAATCGGGACAGTGTTGGGTTAATCGGGACTGTGTTGGGTTAATCAGGACTGTGTTGGGTTAATCGGGACAGTGTTGGGTTAATCGGGACAGTGTTGGGTTAATCAGGACTCTGTTGGGTTAATCGGGACAGTGTTGGGTTAATCGGGACAGTGTTGGGTTCATCAGGACTCTGTTGGGTTAATCGGGTCTGTGTTGGGTTAATCAGGACAGTGTTGGGCTAATCAGGACTCTGTTGGGTTAATCGGGACAGTGTTGGGTTAATTGGGACAGTATTGGGTTAATCGGGACTCTTGTTGGGTTAATCGGGTCTATGTTAGGTTAATCGGGACTGTGTTGGGTTAATCGGGACTGTGTTGGGTTAATCGGGACTGTGTTGGGTTAATCGGGACTGTGTTGGGTTAATCGGGACTGTGTTGGGTTAATCAGGACTGTGTTGGGTTAATCGGGACTGTGCTGGGTTAATCGGGACTGTGTTGGGTTAATCGGGACTGTGCTGGGTTAATCGGGACTGTGCTGGGTTAATCGGGGCTGTGTTGGGTTCATTGGGACTGTGCTGGGTTAATCGGGACTGTGCTGGGTTAATCAGGACTGTGTTGGGTTAACCGGGACAGTGTTGGGTTAATCAGGACTCTGTTGGGTTAATCGGGACAGTGTTGGGTTAATCGGGACAGTGTTGGGTTAATCGGGACAGTGTTGGGTTAATCGGGACTGTTTTGGGTTAATCGGGACTCTGTTGGGTTAATCGGGACTGTTGGGTTAATCGGGACTGTGTTGGGTTAATCGGGACTGTGTTGGGTTAATCGGGACAGTGTTGGGTTAATCGGGACATTGTTGGGTTAATCGGGACTGTGTTGGGTTAATCGGGACTGTGTTGGGTTAATCAGGACTGTGCTGGGTTAATCGGGACTGTGTTGGGTTAATCGGGACTGTGTTGGGTTAATCGGGACTGTGTTGGGTTAATCGGGACTGTGCTGGGTTAATCGGGACTGTGTTGGGTTAATCGGGACTGTGCTGGGTTAATCGGGACTGTGCTGGGTTAATCGGGACTGTGTTGGGTTAATCAGGACTCTGTTGGGTTAATTGGGACTGCATTATCAGGAAGGCCTGGAAAACGTTGGGCTTTTTGGTCTTGAAGTGAGATAATAGGGGACTTCATAAATGGTCTATTAGATCGTAAAAAGAGCAGTGAAAATTAAATCCAGAACACGACTGCAAACAGAACCCTCACTGCGAGACAAGGTAGGATACGGGTTCAAACTAGCCAGTGGGAAATTTAGGACCAGTGTCTGGAAGTTCTTCAAGGAGTGATCAACACGTCGAATGGACCTTTACGTAGAGCGGTGGAGGCCAAACCCTGCGTTCGTTTACGAAGACCAACGTCCATCTAGTTCGCTGTCTACCGTCCCGATAGTCCCATGATACAATGAGTTGGGTGCAATGGTGGCGGGAGGAGCCTGTCAGTTCTTTCAGGATGTGATGTGACTCTGTGGGCCTGATGCCTCACCATTACAAAACTTTGTTAAAGCGCCGGATAAGGTGAAGGATGAAGTGGAACTGCGGGCCAGGACAGCGTCGATGCCTCGCTGTTTGTCATAGATATTTCCGACCAGTCAGAACGGTATCTTGTTATTTGCTGGTTACCGACTGTGTATTTATCTGCGGACAGTCCCGCAGTCACACCTGTGTAATTGTTAAACCTTCGGTGTGGGCGTCAGCAACTACACAGAGAATGCTGGTGGTTGGAACCCACCATTCCAGTTATTACCCCCGGTGGAATACAACCAACCCACAAACCCATGGGTACACATTATCAAAATAAGAGACACAAGGGGAAAGGATTCAAGGCAGTAATTGTATCGACACATTCAGATGATGCAATAAACTGCTTCGCTCTTACAGTTTGCGATATCATTTGTTCCCCTTGATTACATTATGGACTGTAACTCACTCCCAGGTATCCATTATGCTATATACAAACCATCTAATCCCCTCAATTAGATTGTTCTCTTGTCACACATTCCCAGCTATCCATTAATGGCCCAGATATTCCGATCACAGGCCTCCTGCGGACCTTTCCTTAAAGTATTTTTAAATGATAACTCAGTGGAAAAATTTTTTTTTTTACACTTTTTATAAATCTTATCCTGGTAAAAGCAGGCCTTACGTCTGCTTTTACCAGGCGCAAGAATTGTAAGGGTTTTCTGCGGACGGAGGGTCTCCATAAAGCGGAACTATCCGCCCGCAGAGGCCCTTCTCCCGGGCAGCCGGAGGATCTGTCAAGAGCTTTCTTGACAGATCGGAGATGCCGGTTTTCAGCGCATGCGCAGTGCGTGCCTGAAACCGGCATTTCCGATGTCCCTATGGGTGGGTACACAG
This sequence comes from Somniosus microcephalus, assembly GCF_052327205.1. Classification (NCBI taxonomy): domain Eukaryota; kingdom Metazoa; phylum Chordata; class Chondrichthyes; order Squaliformes; family Somniosidae; genus Somniosus; species Somniosus microcephalus. The sequence continues at coordinate 224,613,363 of NC_140997.1, forward strand.
TGCGTACACACCCATAGGGATCGGAATATCCGGCCCATTATATAAACCATCTGAACCTCTTTGTTAGATTCTAGCCTGTAACTCACTCCCAGGTATCCACTCTTCTAAATAAGAACATAAGAATTAGGAGCAGGAGTCGGCCATTCGGCCCCTCGAGCCTGCTCCGCCATTCAAAAAGATCGTGGCTGATCTTCGACCTCAACTCCATTTTCCCGCCTGATCCCCATATCCCTTGATTCCCCTAGAGTCCAGAAATCGATCTATCCCAGCCTTGAATATACTCCGCGATTCAGCATCCACAGCCCTTTGGGGTAGAGAATTCCAAAGATTCACAACCCGCTGAGTTAAGAAATTCCTCCTCATCTCAGTCTTAAATGGCCGACCCCTTATCCTGAGACTATGTCCCCTAGTTCTAGACTCTCCAGCCAGGGGAAACAACCTCTCAGCATCTACCTGGTCAATTCCCCCTCAGAATTTTGTATGTTTCAATGAGATCACCTCTCATTCTACACGTAAACTATCAACCCTTCGATTAGGTTCTAACTCACTCCCAGGTATCTATTACTCCCATATATAAACCATCTGATCCCCGGGATTAGATTGCAGCCTGTAACTCACTTTCAGGAGTTGGTTAAAATACTGCGCAATTTTAGAGTCTCTTCGTGCACGTCTTGATATTGCAGCCCGCGGACATGACATTGCCACCTTTCCCAGCAGAAGGAGAATGGTCCAGAGGTCAAAGGTCCAGCGCAGAGAGAAAAACTAGACTGAGGCTGCCTCTTTGAAGTGATTCTCTCCCCCCAGCCCAAACACCCAATTCTCTGAACAGATGGGAATAAGGGAAATTTATTGGGAATTTTTGATGTGTTTTTAATTAATTGTAAGAAGTGCACTGAATGCAATGTTGCGGATACTGAAGGCAGTAATTGGTGGGCATCGGAATGCAATTAAAACATCACAACAACTTCCCCCATAAACAACTGTAATTTATTTCCCATCTGGGGCTTTTACAGGCGGTGTTTGCTGACATTTATTGTGCTGCAACAGGTAGTGTGCTTTCAATTAGCCTCGTTGAAGCTTTTAACAAGTTTGTGTGCATAGAACAGGAGCCCCATTTTAGACAAGAGAGAGAGACCCAACCCAACGGATGTGTTCGAACAAGACTTTGGCATTGGTCAGAGCGGGAAGGGAACGAGACCTCAACTGAAACTTCGCTGAATTAGAATCTGACAGCACAAAAAGAGGCCATTCGGCCCATCGTTCCTGTGCCTGCTCTTTGAAAGAGCGAGCCAATTAGTCCCACTCCCTCCAGCCCTTTCCCCATAGCCCTGCAAATTTTTCCTTTACAAGTATTTATCCAATTCCTTTTTGAAAGTCACTACTGAATCTGCTTCCACCGCCCTTTCAGGCAGCGCATTCCAGATCACAGCAACTCGCTGAGTAAAAAAAGCTTCTCCTCATCTCGCCCTCTGGTTCCTTTGTCAATCTTCTTAAATCTGTGTCCTCTGGTTACTGACCCTCCCGCCAGTGGAAACAGTTTCTCCTTATTTACTCTATCAAAACTCTTTGTGTTTTTGAACACCTCTACTAAATCTCCCCTTAACGTTCTCTGCTGTAAGTCTTCTTGATCTCCCCACCAAATCAGCACGGAATGGATGCCCATCAGTTGCCCTACCATCTATATTGGCAGCGATGCCCATTCCTTGCCATCTCCTTTCACTGAGGGTAACCCTGGAAACTTTTTAAAATAAAAACAGATTGTTACATTGTTATAGTTTTTTGAGAAAGAGGGATGTTACATTGTTATAGTATCACATCGTTAAATGGAACTACTTTGGTATGGAACTACTTTGGTATGGTGTAGTTATATTGCTATGTGACACACTGTGCACCCCGTGCACAGTGCAGCGTCGGACATCTTGTATCACTCCGCACCATGTGGCAGCACAGAAACAGCAGAAATACAGCTAGTAAAAGCAGTAACTAAAATGAGCTAAAAGTGTCTGTATTATTTATAGTAAAAGAACACAAGGAGACACAAAGTAGTTCCATTTAACGATGTGATACTATAACAATGTAACACAGATAATGCTGGAAACACTCAGCAGGTCAGGCAGCGTCTGTGGGGAGAGAGAGAAACAGAGTCGACGTTTCAGGTCGATGACCCTTCGTCAGAACTGGAAAAAGCTGGAGATGGAACAGGTTTTTAAGTAAGTGCATGGGGCAGGGAAAGGGGGGAGGGGAGGAAAGAACAAAAGGGAAGGTCTGTGATACTACGATAGCAAAATACTGCAGATGCTGGAAATTCGAAATAACAACAGAAAATGCTGGAAAAACTCAGCAGGCCAGGCAACATCCGTGGAGAGAAAATAGAGTCAACGTTTCGGGTGAACCCTTTGTCAAGGTCTGTGATAGGGTGGAAGGCAGGAGAGATTAAACGACAAAAGGGATGATGGTGCAAGGCAAAAGGAGATGGTAATGGGACAAGTTAAGAAACAAAAGATGGCTCTAGATGAAGTGTAAATGGCACTGGCAGAATGATCGACAGCTGCCATGTGAGAGAGAGGAAAAAAAATGTAAAAAAAAGGGTAGGGGCCGAGGTTATGGTCTGAAATTGTTGAACTCGATGTTGAGTCCAGAAGGCTGTAAAGTGCCTAATCGAAAGATGAAGCGCTGTTCCTCGAGCTTACGTTGAGCTTCATTGGAACAATGTCGGAGGCCGAGGACGGAGAGGTCTGAGTGGAAGTGGAGGGGAGAATTAAAGTGACAGGCGACCGGAAGCTCGGGGTCACCCTTACAGACTGAACGGAGGTGTTCCGCAAAGTGGTCCCCCAATCTGCGTTTGGTCTCCCCAATGTAGAGGAGACCGCATCGTGAGCAGCGAATACAGTATACTAGATTGCAAGAAGTACAAGTAAATCGCTGTTTCACCTGGAAGGGGTGTTTGGGGCCCTGGACAGTGGGAAGGGAGGAGGTAAAAGGGCATGACGAAGGGTCATCGACCTGAAACGTTAACTCTGTTTCTCTCTCCACAGATACTGCCTGACCTGCTGAGTATTTCCAGCATTTTCTGTTTTTATTTCAGATTTCCAGCATCCGCAGTATTTTGCTTTTGTATTAGCCTGAAAACTTTTTCTTTGATCAGCAGGGTATCTGACACATGCAGAAACACATCACCATGTTAAAGGGACTAAACAACTGAGAAAAGTATATATAGTATATGAAGAGTCTCCGTTTACTCAGTAGGAAGTTAACACTTTATCCCCGTGGGACACCAGCCATTTACCTCTACTCAGGGAACCGAACAAAGAGAAGAGATATTTGCATTTATTTAATGCCGTGTCACGTGGCTGTTGGAATGCCTCAGAGTGCTTTGCTCAATGAATTACTTATGTTCCAAAGTGCAGCGGCTGTCGTTGAAGATTTGAGAAGGGCATATTTGTATAACACCTTAGCACATCTCTCGGGTGCAGCCCAAGGTCATAGAATCACAGAAACTTACAGAACGGAAGGAAGCCATTCGGCCCGTCGTGCCTGTGCCGGCTCTTTGAAAGAGCGATCATGCCTAGTCCCACATCCCCGCTTTTTGTCCGTAACCCTGCAAGTTGCTCATCCTCCAGAACCTGTTCACCTCCCTTTTAAAATCATTGATGGAATCCGCTTCCAGGTCGAGCGTTCTAGAGCCCGACAACTCTCTGAGTGAAAACATTTCTCCTCATCGCCCCTCCAGATCTTTTTCCAATGGTTTTGAATCTATGACCTCTGCTTATTGAGCCACTCGCCAGAGGGAATATATTTTTCCCCAAGTTACTCTATCAAAACCGCTCATCATCCTGAAAGGTCACCTCTTAACCTTCCCTGTTCCAAGGAGAACAGTCCTAACTTTCCCAACCTCTCCTCATAACTGAAGTCCCTCATCCCTGTTAACACCCTGGTCAACCTCCTCTGTACCCTCTCTAAGGCCTTTACATCTTTCCTGAAGAGTGGGGCCCAGAATTGTCCACAATACTCCAGCTGCGGCCTAAGCTGTGATTTAGAAAGTTCTAGTACATGATTTATAAAGTTCTAGTGCATGAATTGCCTTGGAATTTAGCAGCTGTTGTGATGTGAGTGAGTAGTTGGGTTCGGTGAGAGCTGAAGCTTAGCAAGGGTATATCTGGAGTTTAACTGGTTAAAAACCGCGCAGCCTGCCAGCAGGCAGAACTGGTAAACTTCCAGATGTTTGATGAAAGATTTTTTTCTTTAAAAAAATGGCTGCTGTGTTTGCCGGCATAACTACAGCGACTGCGCATCAAAGGTAACCCATTGACAGTGGAGCATTTTGGAACATGCCGCGGACATAATAGATACTAGATCAATGCAAATTCTTTCTTTTTTAAATGTAGGGAATAGATGCAAAAGTAAAGATTATGGGAAGGAAAAAGGGTAGCCGGCTAAAAAAAAATTCTTAAGATTGTACTCAGGATCTTATTTGATTTGTATGGGTTCGTTGTAATCATGCCACTCCTGACATTTTGGGAATTGCACTATGGTAAGACTAGAGTTTGTTTCAACAACGCCTTGCATTTATATAGTGCCTTTAGCGTAGTAAAACGGTGAATGGCAGAACGTTTCAATATTTCAGGACGTGAGGTGAGTTCTAAAGGTTACTGGTTGACCCAGGTTAACATCCTGCATGTTCCTTCTGGTCACACAGGTCTCGGATCAGTTGGTAACAGTCTCATGCAATGTATTTATTGGCCGGTGTGCAGATACCACCTTCATAAAGTCATACAGCACAGAAGGAGGCCATTCGGCCCATCTTAACTCATTGAAAGAGCTATCCAATTAGCCTCAGCTCCCCCTGCTCTTTCCCCATAGCGGTGCAAATTTTTTCCCTTTAAGTATTTATCCAATTCCCCTTTTGAAAGTTACTATTGAATCTGCTTCCACCACCCTTGGAGGGGAACTTGCAGGTGGTGGTTTTCTCATGCGCCTGCTGCCCTTGTCCTTCTAGGTGGTTGAGGTCGCGGGTTTGTGAGGTGCTGTCGAAGAAGCCTTGGCGAGTTGCTGCAGTGCATCTTGTAGATGGTACACACTGCAGCCACGGTACGCCGGTGGTGGAGGGAGTGAATGTTTAAGGTGGTGGATGGGGTGCCAATCAAGCGGGCTGATTTGTCCCATGTGCCTGGGATGCCACCCCTCATCCAGCCCTATTGACCACGCCCACCTGGCCCTAAGCCAGGGGGCCCAATCCAGCAATTGTTTTTTTTAAATTTTCGTTTATTTGGGGTTCCAGGCACCTTTGGCAGGCCTGGATTGACTTATGGGATCCACCTGTGCCCCAGTGGAGGCCAATAGACCTTACCGCTCTCGACTAATACATCCGTGACCAGCACTGACTTGGGGAGTCACTGCCTCTTCCACAGATGCTCTGCCCTCACTAATCAATACAGGAAATGGCAGAGTTTCAACATAATTGGGTTCTACTCTGTTTCCTTGGGGGTTCAACTGGTCGAACTGGAGGGAGACCTTTAGAATCCATGTGGAGCTCTGGGTCCGTGGGTCTTCTGGGGCCTTGTTTGTTTTTAATTTGAACATCAGATCTCTCCATTTTTCTTCCCCACTCTCTGAAGACTAACTGAGCGGTGCTCGTCTGATCTAGTTCTAGTTCTGATCCGATCCGATCTAATTGCAAAGGGTACACGAGACTTGCACAAGGACTCACCCTATGCTCCCCATCCCTCCCCACTGGAATCATGTGGCCACTTCTTCCCTTTTGCATTTATACAGCGCCTTTAACATAGTAAAACGTCCCAAAGCGTTTCGCAGGTGCGTAATCAGACACAATTTGACACCCAGCCAGGTAAGGAGATATTAGGACAGGCGACCAAAAGCTTGGTCAAAGAGGTAGGTTTTAAGAAGAGTCTTAAAGGAGGAGAGAGGGGCAGCGATGCAAAAACATTTAGGGAGGGAATTCCAGAGCTTCGGGCCGAGGCAGCTGAAGGCACGGCCGCCAATGCTGGAGCGATGAAAATCAGGGCTGTGCAATAGGCCAGAATTGGAGGAGCGCAGAGACCTCGGAGGGTTGTAGGGCTGCAGGAGGTTATGGAGATAGGGAGGGGTGAGGCCATGGAGGGATTTGAAAACAAGGATGAGAATTTTATAATTGAGGTGTTGCCGGCCCGGGAGCCAATGTAGGTCAGTAGGTCCCAAGGCACTTCACAGGAGTGTAACCAGACAAGAGAGACAGAGCGATAGGGAGGGGGAGACCCACTCCCCCAGGACCTAGTTATATGGCTGAGGTCAGAAACTTAACCCTTCTACAGGAAACTCTCGATTTACCGGCACCTAAATAACCGGAAATCTCTGTTAACCGGCAAAATTCAGGAGTAGGTTCAGGTAAGTTTTACTTCATATTAGTGGCCGTTCCTGGATCTGTGGCCGTGTAACTGGGGCTCCTACACTTGTTGCTAAGCAACAGGGACGCTTGGCCTGTGGCCGGAGTTCCTGCACATGTTGCTAAGCAACAGGGAAGCCTGGATTTGTTGCTGTGTACGGAGCTCTCGTACCTTTTAACTATACCTCTCTGTAATCCGGACTTTTTGATAAACCGGCACCACGCCGGTCCCGTTGGTGCCGGATAAAAGAGTTTCCTGTACCACCACTTCTGTGGTTCAGTTATGCGTCTTCAGGTCAAGAATATTGGGATGAATGACTGAGCAAGCAGGGTGGCCCGAAGGGTCTCTTTTTTTATCATTCCTATCTCCTTATGCTCCTTCTGTCTTATGTCTCACTTACTAGTGCTTTAATGAAGGATTGTCCACAACAGTGAGCATTAACATATCTCAGATTTGCTTCTTGGGGTGGGGGGCTGTCTGGCGAGCGAGCGAGGGCTTCTTTCTCTCTGCAGTTTTTTAAACTTTTTTATGTAAGCAATTGACCCCCCACCGCCTCCCACACAAATCTCCAACCAGGCTTTAACAGGAACAGACTTTTCACTGACTTCCTTAGTCTATCCGTCAACTTGGCCCCCGAAAAGGTCAAACAAAAAGAAAGGATTAGCCAAATACAGGTTTCCCGAAGAAGGTTGTCCCATCAGCTAATGGGGAAACCAACAGTAAACAAGGAGCGTTTTGTGGAATCCCCCTAGCTGGAGACTAAAAGGGGCTGTGTAGCAATCCTTCGGGTTATTAGAGTCGGCTGTGTGCTGGAAAAGCAGCGGGGAAGAGGAAATGTGTGCTATTAGTGGAGGAAGCGCTCAGCTGGGGCCAGGCATTCCATAGATACCACACATGGGGACACCAGCTGCCAACATTCCCTCTCACCTTTCAGCCATACCTTTTTACCCAGTGTGCGCATGTTACGTTCTCGGGAGAACAATAGACAATACCTCAAAGGTCGAAGGGACTTCGTTCAACGCTTTCCCCGCTAACAGTTTTTTTTTCGCAAGGAAAGGTGTCCCGACCTCCTCGCAGCAAGCTCGACGGCTCTTTCATCTTAACATTAATTGAAGCAGGCAGCGGACGTCTGCTCTATAAAATGGAGGTCCGTTTGTTTCTGCGTCTCGTGGGGCAGAGCGAATTCCCCCTCCTCTTGCGCGCCCGGGCCTAAGCGATCGCTCGGGCCTCGGGCGCGGAGCATCGCACGCCCGTAAGGAAGCCGGTCCCATTCTGCCATTCATTTAAACGAACGGATGGCAAAATCCTCCGTGCTCCGTTCCAGGCATGTGGTAACTCGGCCGCCGATTATACTTCGTCCTCCGCTGTGCCCAGCTGCTTTCTTATACCCCCCTAATGAGAGGAAAATCAGGAGAAATTGAAGCCCACTTCAACACACTGGTCACTCCAAATGCAGCTCACATAAAGAAGGACTCGCATTCATATCACATCTTCAATGTCCTCAGGATGTCCCAAATCGCTTTACAGCCAATGAAGTCTGCTGTTCGTATCCTAACTCGCTCCAAGTCCCGTTCACCCATTACCCCTGTACTCACTGACCTACATTGGCTCCCGGTTAAGCAACGCCTCGATTTTAAAATTCTCATCCTTGTTTTTAAATCCTTCCATAGCCTCGCCCCCCTCTAACTCTTTAATCGCCTTCAGCCCTACAACCCTCCGAGATATCTGCGTTCTTCCAATTCTGGCCTCTTGAGCATCCCCGATTTTAATCGCTCCACCGTTGGTGGCCGTGGCTTCAGCTCTGGAATTCCCCCCGTAAACCTCTCTACCTCTGTCTCCTCCTTTAAGACACTCCTTAAAACCTACCTCTTTATCCAAACATTTGGTCCGCTGTCCTGATATCTCCCTATGTGGCTCAGTAACAAATATTGTTTAATAACTTTCTTGTGAAGTGCCTTGGGGCGTTTTTACTACATTAAAGGCTCTATATAAATACAAGTTGTACTTTTGGAGTGTAGTCACTGTTGTAATGTAGGAAATAGCGGCAGCCTATTTGCGCACAGCAAGCTCCCACAAACAGCAATGAGATTACGACCAGGTAATTTTTTTAGTGCTGTTGTTGGAGGGATAGATATTGGCCAGGAGTGAGTAAATTAGGAGTAGAAAACACAGCTGATTTTCCCCTTCCCACTGAGAGGTAGCGAGGCCCAATTGCAGTGCCTCAAATGGGGCACGTTCTTATGGTGAAGGGAATGAGGCGCTCAGCAATGAGGCAAAGAGTAATCAGGCGACTCGCGTGGATTTCTGAGACGCTGGATTGAGGTGGTGGGTTTCTGCATGCGGCAGATATTCGGTTGGCCAACTAAATCGGTAGCCTGCCACGTTTCACCAGCATGGGAAATGCTTTGACCCACAAGGCTACCAAGGGAGCCAAAGGATGAGTCCATCCTAGAATCTGGCTACGTCCTGTTGCTCTGTGACTCAGTGGGAAGCACTCTCGCATCTGAGTCCGAAGGTTGTGGGTTCAGGTCCCACTCCAGAGACTTGGGCCACGATTTCCCCTACCACGGCGGGCCCGTGGCAGGCGACGTTGGTGGTGGGTCCTGACCTCGCTGCTGGCTCCAGCCCGCTGTCCAAAATGATTTCCCCCTGATTGGGCTTGTTAAGCCCGCCCAGCGCGTTTGCCAGCCAACTGAAGGAAGCGATTCTGATGAGGTCACTTCTCTAGTCTGCTTAAAGGGACCATGCGCAAATTGATGTCGACAGTTGTGCTGTCAGTGTCCAAAGCATTGAGGTGCTGCAAACACTGACAAGCACTGCACAAAGGTGCAGGGCTGCACCCAGGCTCTCCCCTGACTCCCTCCATATGCTTATGGAGGGAGTCACAGCGCGCAGGGAGGTCCTCTTCCCTTCCCGTGGGCAGAAGAGACCTCCCCAGGAGACCAACACAGCCTGGTTGCACAGGAGGGCACAAGCAGGGATGTCATCAGGAGGACCTGGGTGTAGTGGCGTAAACCTTTCAATGATCTCAGTAGATCATGAAACGTTAGTATAAAGCCGCACTCAACCTCATCCTGCTGTGCCACTCATCACATCCCCACCACTCTGCCTTCGCTACCCTACTCCTGCACATCCTCACTCACACCAACTTACCTTGCACCTCCACCCATCTCTCTCTATCTACATTATGAGGTGTCAACCTGGTGAGGCTACAACACAGGACTACTTGCATGCCAAGCAACGGAAGCAACATGCGATAGACAGAGCTAAGCGATCTCACAACCATCGGATCAAATCAAAGCTCTGCAGTCCTGCCACATCCAGTCGTGAGTGGTGGTGGACAATTAAACAGTTAACAGGAGGAGGAGGCTCCAAAAATATCCCCATCCTCAATGATGGTGGAGCCCAGCACGTGAGTGCAAAAGACAAGGCTGAAGCATTTGCAACTATCTTCAGCCAGAAGTGCCGAGTGGATGATCCATCTCGGCCTCCTCCTGAGGTCCCCAGCATCACAGATGCCAGTCTTCAGCCCATTCAATTCACTCCATGTGATGTCAAGAAACGGCTGAAGACACTGGATACTGCAAAGGCTATGGGCCCTGACAACATTCCGGCAATAGTACTGAAGACTTGTGCTCCAGAACTAGCTGCGCCCCTAGCCAAGCTGTTCCAGTACAGCTACAACACTGGCATCTACCCGGCAATGTGGAAAATTGCCCAAGTATGTCCTGTCTACAAAAAGCAGGACAAATCCGACCCAGCCAATTACCGTCCCATCAGTCTACTCTCAATCATCAGCAAAGTGATGGAGGGTGTCGTCGACAGTGCTATCAAGCGGCACTTACTCAGCAATAACCTGCTAACTGACGCCCAGTTTGGGTTCTGCCAGGGCCACTCAGCTCCTGACCTCATTACAGCCTTGGTCCAAACATGGACAAAAGAGCTGAACTCAAGAGATGAGGTGAGAGTGACTGCCCTTGACATCAAGGCAGCATTTGATCGAGTGTGGCATCAAGGGGCCCTAGCAAAACTGAAGTCAATGGGAATCAAGGGGAAAACTGTCCATTGGTTGGAATCATACCTAGCACAAAGGAAGTTGGCTGTGGTTGTTGGAGGTCATTCATCTCAATCACATGACATCACTGCAGGAGTTCCTCAGGGCAGTGTACTAGGCCCAACCATCTTCAGCTGTTTCATCAATGACCTTCCCTCCATCATAAGGTCAGAAGTGGGGATGTTTGCTGATGATTGCACACTGTTCAGCACCATTCGAGACTCGTCAGATACTGACGCAGTCCGTGTCCATATGCAGCAAGACCTGGACAACATTCAGACTTGGGCTGACAAGTGGCAAGTAACATTCGCACCACACAAGTGCCAGGCAATGACCATCTCCAACAAGCGAGACTCTAACCATCTCCCCTTGACATTCAATGGCATTACCATCACTGAATCCCTCACTATCAACATCCTGGGGGTTACCATTGACCAGAAACTTAACTGGACCAGCCATATAAATACTGTGGCTACAAGAGCAGGCCAGAGGCTGGGAATTCTGTGGCGAGTGTCTCGCCTCCTGACTCCCCAAAGCCTTTCCACCATCTACAAGGCACAAGTCAGGAGTGTGATGGAATACTCTCCACTTGCCTGGATGAGTGCAGCTCCAACAACACTCAAGAAGCTCGACACCATTCAGGATAAAGCAGCCCGCTTGATTGGCACTCCATCCACCACCTTCAACATTCACTCCCTCCACCACCAACGCACTGTGGCTGCAGTGTGTACCATCTACAAGATGCACTGCAGCAACTCGCCAAAGCTCCTTCAACAGCACCTTCCAAACCCGCGACCTCTACCACTTAGAAGGAGACGCATGGGAACATCACCACCTACAAGTTCCCCTCCAAGCCACATACCATCCTGACTTGGACCTGTATCGCTGTTTCTTCACTGTCGCTGGGCCAAAATCCTGGAACTCCCTTCCTAACAGCATTGTGGGTGTACCTACACTGTGGGAGACTACAGTCCCCCACGTAAAGAAATAGGCAACACAGCGAGCTACAAGAAATAGGTCTTTACTCCAACTCTCACAATACAGTACTGAATTCGTAAAGCCCGCGAGCCTGTGATGACTCACGGATTGGTCACCTGCTGGAACCTGATTGGTTTTCCTTCTCTCAGCAGCAGGCAAGTCTGAACATGCCTTATTCCTCTCCGCTTGCAACTGTCTTGCGGGGGGAGGGGAATACAGCAGTTAAAAGGGGATTATACAGGTTTATCTACATACACACAGTGTTTCCCCAATGTGGCAACGCCGCATACGCCCCCCCAGAATCCTCATTAACTGTAAAAGTCAGTCTCTGCGGAGGTTTGACCAAACGGCCGTAGCGGCTGCAGTAGCCATCTGGCGTGTGAGGAGGGCTGTCTGGGAGGTCGGCCGGTTGGTTCGTCGGCTGGTCTGCCGGTGGGCTGGCTGGATGGGCTGCCGGCGAAGGTGGGGCGGTGGCCGGGAAGTAAGGTTCTGGCGTGTCTTGGTCCTCTTGTGGGGCCGCCGCCAACGCGGGAGGTCTGCCCCGCCGTGGGGGAAGAGCCGGACGAAACGGGAAGCTGAGGTCCAGGTGCGCCGGTTTGAGGCGGTCTACTGAAATAAGGTCCGGCTTCCCGCCGATGTCGGTAAGAAAAGCTTTGTCCCCCGTCTCCAATACTGAGAAGGGGCCGGTGTATGGTGCCTGCAGCGGGCCTCTGTGCGCGTCCCGGCGCACGAAGACGAACTCCGCATGTCGTAAGCCCCGAGGCACGTAGGACGGCTGCGGGCCGTGTTGCGAAGTGGGCACTGGACGGAATTGCTGAGCCGCGTCCTGGTGCAGGGAAAGCTGTCTGGCGGCCGACCACAGCTCCGTTGTCAGGGGGAGGAAGTCGCCTGGTACTCTGAGCGGTTGGCCGTAGACCATCTCGGCCGTGGAGGCGCGGAGGTCCTCTTTGGGCGCGGTGCGCAATCCCAGGAGGACCCAGGGTAGTTTGTCGATCCAGCTGGTGTCAGCCAGGCTGGTGTGGAGGGAGGCTTTCAAGGAACGATGAAAGCGCTCGCAGAGCCCGTTGGCCTGCGGGTGGTAGGCTGTTGTCCTGTGCAACTTGGTGCCGAGGCCAGCGGTGATGGCATTCCACAAGTGGGAGGTGAACTGGGGGCCTCTGTCCGAGGATATGTCGGTCGGCACGCCGAACCGGGCCACCCATGTCGAGACGAATGCTCGCGCGACGTCGGTCGTGGTGGTGGAGGCGAGGGGAACCGCCTCGGGCCATCTGGTGGTGCGGTCGACGATCGTGAGCAGGTGTGTGAAACCGTGCGACGGCGGCAAGGGGCCTACCAGATCGACGTGGACGTGGTCGAAACGCCTCTCGGGCACCGGGAAACACTCCAATGGCGCCTTGGTGTGCTGCTGGACCTTAGCGCGCTGACACGCCACGCATGTGTTGGTCCAGTCTCTCACATCCTTGTGGAGTCCAGGCCAGACGAACTTGGCGGACATGAGTTTCTGAGACGCACGCATCCCTGGATGTGAGAGGCCGTGGATGATGTCGAAAACTCGCTTGCGCCAGGCGGATGGGACGACCGGCCTAGGCGAGGGGACTGAGATGTCACACAGGAGGGTTGTGCCAGCTGCGTGGAAGTGGATGTCGGCCAGAGTGAGGCTGGTGGTTGACGTCCTGAGGGCCTGGATCTCCGCGTCGGCGGCCTGGTCTCTCGCCATGCTGGCGTAGTCGACGCCCGGTGCACTGCGTGGAGCGAGGGTCTTGAGAGGCAGTCGGCCACCAAATTGTCCTTGCCGGCGACGTGGCGGATGTCCGTGGTGAACTCCGAGATGAAGTTGAGTTGGCGCTGTTGGCGCGCGGACTAGGGTTCGGTTACTTTGGCCATGGCAAAAGTGAGCGGCTTGTGGTCCACGAATGCGGTGAACGGCCGGCCTTCCAGGAGGAAACGGAAGTGCCGGATTGCCAGGAACAGGGCCAGGAGCTCTCTGTCGAACGTGCTGTAGGCCTGCTCGTTCTTGCGCAGCTGTCGGCTGAAAAATGCCAGTGGCTGCCACGCGCCTTCGACCCACTGTTGCTGGACAGCGCCGACGGCGTAATCCAAGGCGTCCGTGGTGAGGGCGGTCTTGGTGCCCGGGATGGGGTGGGCCAGTAGTGTGGCGTTGGCCAAGGCGCTTTTGGTCTGGTGGAAGGCTGTCGCCATCTCGCTGGACCAGGTGAGTTGCTCTTTGCCCGTTTTGCCCCTGGTGGCTTCGTAGAGGGGGCGCATGAGTGAGGCGGCCTTGGGCACGTAACGGTGATAGAAATTGACCATCCCCAAAAATTCCTGCAGCACCTTGACCGAGGTGGGCTGGGGAAAGCCCGCCACCGCCTGCACCTTGGACGGTAGGGGAATGGCTCCCCTTGGCGAGATTCTGTGGCCAAGGAAGTCAATTTGGGCTGCTCCGAACTGGCATTTGGCCGGGTTGATGATTAGCCCGTGTTGGCTGAGGCGCTGGAAAAGAGAGCGCAAATGCGTGATGTGCTCAGCCTTGCTGGTGCTGGCCACGAGGATATCATCCAGATAGACGAACAGGAAGCTCAGGTCCCGTAGGACGGAATCCATGAGCCGTTGGAAGGCCTGTGCGGCGTTCTTGAGCCTGAAGGGCATGCGCAGGAACTCGAACAGTCCGAAGGGGGTGATGACTGCCGTCTTCTGGACGTCTGCGTGGTGGACGGGGACCTGATGGTAGCCGCGAATCAGGTCGACCTTGGAAAAGACGGACTTTCCTGCTAGGTGTGCCGAGAAGTCTTGGATGTGCGGAATGGGGTATCTATCGGGCGTGGTGGCGTTGTTGAGCCTTCTGTAGTCACCGCAGGGGCGCCAGCCACCGCCCGGCTTGGGCACAATGTGGAGGGGGGACGACCAGGGGCTGTTCGAGCGGCGGATGATGCCCAGTTTCTCCATCGTGGCGAATTCTTCCTTGGCCACCGCCATCTTGGCTGGGTCCAGGCGTCTGGCTCGGGCGAACACTGGTGGTCCTGTAGTGGCGATGTGGTGCTCGACACCATGCTTGGCTGCCGCGGCTGAGAAGGTCGGTTGTGTGAGCCTCGGGAAATCTGCGAGTAGGCGGGCGTAGTCGTCATCCGCCGGGGCGGAGCAGGACCCGACGAGGGCCGGGCTGTTGCTCTGCTGGCAGGCCAGTGAAGCGAAAGTTGCTGCATCGATCAGGCGCCTGTCGCGGACGTCGACCAGGAGTCCGTGGGCGCAAAGAAAATCGGCGCCCAGCAAGGGATGTGCCACCGAGGCCGTCACGAAATCCCACGTAAATCGCTGGCCGTTGAAACAAACCTCGGCCCGTCGCTTTCCAAAAGTAGCGATGGCTGCGCCATTTGCCGCCACGAGGGGTGGGCCGCTGCAGCCTGTCTGGATGTCGAGCTGGGAGGCAGGAATTATGCTGCATTGGGCTCCGGTGTCGCAAAGGAATCTGCGCCCTGAAAGGGAGTCGGTTATGTACAGCAGTTTACCTGCGGTGCCGATGGCCATCGTGGCGGCGGGGGTGCGGTCGAGCGGGCCTAGACGGCGGCGCGGGGCTGGCGCGTTGGGCCGGACGGCCATCTTGGTTTGATCGAAAGAGCAGGGTGCTCTGCAGCATTGGGCCTTGTGGCCGAAACGCGCGTGGTAGTAGCATAGTTCTGCGGCCTGGTGTGGCGGCGCGCGCTCGGTGGTGTCAGGGAGCTTCGCGGCTGCACAGCCGAGTTGGGCAACGGCGAAGACTTTGTCCGCGGCGGCTGCCAGCTGTACGCAGTCCGTGATCGGGGACCCCGCGAGGGCAGTCTGTATCTGCTGAGGAAGCAGGCTGAGGAAAAGGTCCCAAAACAAGAAGCACTGCGGTTCAGAGCCCAGGAGCGCAAGCATCCGGCTCATCAACTGGGTCGGGGTAGAGTCGCCGAGGCCTGGTAGTGAAAGAAGCCTACGGGCCCTCTCCTCCCCGGACAGGCCGTAAGCCTGCAGCAAGCGGCCCTTAATGGTTGAGTACTTGCCGGTCTGTGGTGGGTTCCCCAGCAGGTCGAGAACTTCGGCAGCGGTAGAGCTTGCTAGTGCTGAGGCTACGTGGAGGTACCTTTCTTCATCGTCTTGAACCCTGCGAAGGGTGAATTGGGCCTCCGTGTGCGCGAACCAAGCTGGTGCTTGGTGTTCCCAGAAGGTGGGGAGCTTCAAGGACGCGGCGCCGGCCGACATCGAGCTGCTGCTGGTTGCCGTCGGGTCGTTGCTGGCCTCTGTAGGGCTACGTGAGTCGGGGGCTTCGGCCGCCGACATTCGGGGTCACCAATGTGGGAGACTACAGTCCCCCGCGTAAAGAAATAGGCAACACAGCGAGCTACAAGAAATAGGTCTTTACTCCAACTCTCACAATACAGTACTGAATTCGTAAAGCCCGCGAGCCTGTGATGACTCACGGATTGGTCACCTGCTGGAACCTGATTGGTTTTCCTTCTCTCAGCAGCAGGCAAGTCTGAACATGCCTTATTCCTCTCAGCTTGCAACTGTCTTGCGGGGGGAGGGGAATACAGCAGTTAAAAGGGGATTATACAGGTTTATCTACATACACACAGTGTTTCCCCAATGCCACAACACCATATGGACTGCAGCGGTTCAAGAAGGCGGCTCACCACCATCTTCTCAAGGGCAATTAGGGATGGGCACTAAATGCAGGCCTAGCCAGCGACGCCCACATCCCATCAATGAATTAAAAAAAAAATTATCACATCCCCATCTCACTAGCCACCCCTCACACTCACCCTCCTCCTGCTGTGCCACTCATCACATCCCCATCACTCTGCCTTCCCTACCCTACTCCTGCACATCCTCACTCACACCAACTTACCTTGCGCCTCCACCCATCTCTCTCTATCTACATTATCACATCCCCATCTCACTAGCCAGCCCTCACACTCACCCTTTTCCTAGTGCAATCATACTAACAACACACAAGGATAGGTACTTGGGTCTTTTAGCCAATGTTCATGTAAAGTTTCTGTTAATGTGGTGTCAAACATTGAAAACTTTATTTTCAAAACTTTGCGTTCTTGGACAGATTTGTGTGCACCTTTGGAAGTGGCTTAGTGAGTTACAGTGAATGGTGAGACATAACAGTACCCCCCGCAATGGTGATGAGTGTGAAGGGAATGGCTTGGGCATTGTAGGGATACTTTATGGTGTTGGTGTGGGGTGGTGCCAACCTGGCGCATCATGTGGCAGCTAGGGTGTACAGCGTCAAGTGAAGTAAATCTGGCCATGGTGAGGCCATCCCTGGCCTCCCGGGCGGCAATGTGTTCAGGTGCTGATGCCCTGTGTCCTGTGCAGCATCAGTTGATTGCGGAGAAGGTTGGTGTTGTTGTTGGTGCTGCTGGTGTGCCTGGTGCTACTGGTGTTGGGGCTAACCATGATGGGATTCTGAGGACCAACGTGAGATCGTTTCAAGAGCACTGATGATGATGTAATAGATGGCTGGTGAACTTGAGATGGTGAGAGAGGTTGTTCCAATGAGGTGACACTGGATAGAGAGTTTACTCCAAACACTTGCAACCTGCATAAAGCTCAATCTGTCTTCCAAATGCAGTAAGCAACAGCTTCTGAGCTTGGAAAGTGAACAGCTGTGAGATGAAAGCTTTTATAGCACACTTGCAGCTATCAAGTAAAGAGATGATTCCATTGTCATACAACTCCCGATCTGCTTACCCGATGTGATCCCCGAGCAGCGGGGACCCCGTGGGCGACCTCGTGAAAGGTAAAGGTGAGCTCAAAATACTTCTTAATGTTAACAAGGTCATAATGACCTGAATTGTCTCCCCCGCCGCTGCGTATCGGGTCTGATCAGCGCTGACAGACCCGACATCTGGGAAAGGTGCGTGGCTGCGGGTTGACAGCGGGGTCCCGACCCGGGCAGCACGGTGGCATAGTGGTTAGCACTGTTGCCTCACAGCGCCAGGGACCCGGGTTCGAATCCGGCCTCGGGTGACTGTCTGTGTGGAGTTTGCACATTCTCCCCGTGTTTGCGTGGGTTTCCTCCGGGTGCTCCGGTTTCCTCCCACAGTCCAAAGATGTGCGGGTTAGGTTGATTGGCTATGATAAATTGACCCTTAGTGTTAGGGGGATTAAATACGCGGGGTTACGGGGATAGGGTGGGATATGTGTTGGTGTAGGGGTTACAGGGATCAGGTGGGATATGTGTCGGTGCAGGCTCGATGGGCTGAAATGGCCTCTATCTGCACTGTGGGGTTTCTGTGATTTCTGTGTGATTAAACCGAGGTCCCATGGATACAAAAGATCCCATGGCCCCATTTCAAAGAAGAGCAGGGGAGTTATCCCCGGTGTCCTGGCCAGTACGCATCTCTCAATCAACATCACTTAAAAAAAACACAGATTATTTGGTCATTATCACATTGCTGTTTGTGGGAGCTTGCTGTGTGCAAATTGGCTGCTGCATTTCCTACATTACAACAGTGACTACACTTCAAAAACTGTCTGTAAAGCACTTTGGGATGTCCTGAGGGCATGAAAGGTGCTATATGAATGCAAGTTTTTTCTTTCTATGCATGATGAGTCATTATACTAATTAGCACCCTGGCTAGTAGCCTCACCCACCCACCTATCCGCCCCCCCCCTCAATCCCCCGCCTTGCCCCGTGAGATCATGGAACCAAGGGACAATAATCCGAGACAAAATTAATTGTTGCTTAGAAAAATATGGGTTAATAAATGACAGCCAGCACAGATTTGTTAAAGGCAAATGGTGTTTGACCAGCTTGATTGAGTTCTTTGATGAAGTAACATAGAAGGTTGATGAAGGTCGTGCAGTTGATGTTGTGTATATGAACTTTCAAAAGGCATTTGATAAAGTACCACATAATAGACTTATTTGCAAAATTGAAGTCAAAGGGCAGTGGCAGCGTGGATACGAAATTGGCTACGGGAAAGTAAGCAGAGAGTAGTGGTGAACAGTTGTTTTTCAGACTGGAGGGAAGTATACAACATGGAGAAAGAGCAGGGGGAGTGGGACTAACTGGATTGCTCTTCAAAAGAGCCGGCGCAGACTCGATGGGCCGAATGGCCTCCTTCTGTGCTGCACTATTCTGTGATTCTATGTTGTCATAGAATCATAGAAATTTACAGCACAGAAGGAGACCATTCGGCCCATCTTGTCCGTGCCGGCCGACAAAGAGCTATCCACCCTAATCCCACTTTCCAGCTCTTGGTCCGTAGCCTTGTAGGTTACGGCATTTCAAGTGCATATCCAAGTACTTTTTAAATGTGATGAGGGTTTCTGCCTCTACCACCCTTTCAGGCAGTGAGTTCCAGACCCCCACTACCCTCTGGGTTAAACAATTTCTCCTCAAATCCCCTCTAAACCTCCGACCAATTACTTTAAATCTATGCCCCCTGGTTATTGACCCTTCTGCTAAGGGAAATAGGTCCTTCCTGTCCACTCTATCAAGGCCCCTCATAATTTTATACACCTCAATTAGGTCTCCCCTCAGCCTCCTCTGTTCCAAATAAAACAACCCCAGCCTCTCCAATCTTTCCTCATAGCTAAAATTCCCCAGTCCTGGCAACATCCTCGTAAATCTCCTGTGCACCCCCTCCAGTGCAATCACATCCTTCCTGTAATGTGGTGACCAGAACTGCACGCATTATTCTAGCTGCGGCCTAACTTGTGTTTTATACAGTTCCAGCATAACCTCCCTGCTCTTATATTCTATGCCTCGGCTAATAAAGGCAAGTATCCTGTACGCCTTCTTAACCACCTTATCTACCTGTCCTGCTACCTTCAGGGATTTGTGGACATGCACTGCACTCTGTTCCTCTACACTACTCAGTGTCCTACCATTTGTAGTATGTAGGTGTCCCCCAGGGGTCGGTATTAGGACCACTGCTCTTTTTGATATATATTAATGACCTGGACTTGGTTTATACAGGGCACAATTTCAAAGTTTACAGATGACACAAAACTCGGAAATATAGTAAACAGTGAGGAGGATAGTAACAGACTTCAGGAAGACATGGACAGGTGAAATGGGCAGACACATGGCAAATTAAATTTAACGCAGACAAGTGTGAAGTGATACATTTTGGTAGGAAGAATGAGGAGAGGTAATATAAACTAAATGGTACAATTTTAAAGAGGGAACAGAGAGAACCGGGAATGTACGCACTTAAATCTTTAAAGGTGGCAGGACATGTTGAGAAGGCTGTTAAAAAAGCATATGCGACCCTTGGTTGTATAAACAGAGGCATTGGGCTGGATTTTCTCAATGAGAAGCTTCTGGAGGCGGGACTGCTGCTTGCCGGCTTTCAATCCCGCCTCCATCAGCTTCTGGCCAATCAGCAGGATTTTCCCCTGATTGACCTTGTTAAGCCCGCCCAGCGGGCTCAGCAGGCCAATTAGGGGGAAGTCACTGACAGAGCACGTCAACGTCTGACGTGCCATCTGTCAAGGTTTTTTGAAAGAAGAAATGTCAGCGTTTGACAGATCTGTGAAGCTGTCAAACACTGACATTCTGTGTAGTTTGATGAGCCCTTGTGTTCAGGACTCATCAAACCTTTCAACTTTGTAGAAATCACCTGACTGTTGGATAGGAGGATCCAACAGCCAGTCTGTGATATCTACAATGGAGATGTCAGGACTCCGGCTCCACAGCGGCTGAAGATTGTAGGCAGAAACAAAGGTGAACATTTTCTAACACTTTACACTCACCTTACATACTTACCACTCCACACTTGCACCCATCACTCACCTCTACATTGCACTTTCAGACCCCTCCGACCCCCACAGACCTCCTACTCGTCTCCTACACCCTGGCAGGGTTCCCCGAGGTCAGAAAGCCCGCACTTGGGAAGGAAAAATGGGGATAATCCTATTTTCTGCCTGTTAACTACCTGTTAACAGGAAGTTAATAGGCTTTAATCCCTTTCCCGACTCGAGGAGACGGGACCCGGGGCACGACGGCTTCCCGCCTCCTGGCAAGAGGACACGGAGGCAGGTTGGGGGCGGGTTTGCCACCCGCCCCCAAATTCAGCAACTTTACCGTCAGTCCCGCCTCCATACCCGCCTCCTCGGGGCTGACAAAATCCAGCCCTACAAAAGCAAGGAAGTTATGCTAAACCTCTATAAATCACGGGTTAGGCCTCAGCTGGAGTATTGTGTCTAATTCTGGGCACCACACTTTAGGAAGGATGCCAAGGCCTTAGAGAGGGTGCAGGGGAGATTTACCAGAATGGTACCAGGGATGAGGGACTTCAGTTACGTGGAGAGACTAGAGATGCTGGGGTTGTTTTCCTCAGCGCAGAGAAGGTTAAGGGGAGATTTAATGGAGGTGTTCAAAATCATGAAGGGTTTTGACAGAGCAAATAAGAAGAAAATGTTTCCAGTGGCAGAAGTGTCGGTAGATTTAAGGTAATTGGCAAAAGAACCAGAGGCGAGATGAGGAAAATTCTTTTTACACTGTGAGCTGTGATGATCTGGAATGCGCTGCCTGAAAGGGGGGTGGAAGCAGATTCAATAGTGCCTTTCAAAAGGGAATTGGATAAATACTTGAAGGGGGAAAATTTCCAGGGCTTTTGGGGAAAGAGCAGGGGGGAGTGGGACTAATTGGAGAGCTCTTTCAAAGAGCTGGCACAGGCACGATGGGCCGAATGGCCTCCTTCAGAAACATAGAAGATAGGAGCAGGAGTAGGCCATTCGGCCCCTCGAGCCTGCTCCGCCATTCAATGCGATCATGGCTGATCATCCAAATTCAGTACCCTGTCCCTGCTTTCTCCCCATATCCCTTGATCCCTTTAGCCTTAAGAAATATATCCAACTCCTTCTTGAATATATTTAATGAATTGGCTTCAACTGCCTTCTGTGGTAGAGAATTCCACAGGTTCACCACTCTCTGGGTGAAGAAATTCCTCCTCATCTCTGTCCTAAATGGCTTACCCCTTATCTTTAGACTGTGACCCCTGGTTCTGGACTCCCCTGCCATCGGGAACATCCTTCCTGCATCTAGTCTGTCTAGTCCTGTTAGAATTTCAGTGCTGTGTCATTCCATGATTCTATGAAAAACGTGGTGATTTTTTGATAGGGCCAATTTACATTGGGGCTGATGCAGTTGCAGGACTTCTGCAGTCAAATTTGTACGGTTTCATCTCCCTCCTCACGTCCCATCTATACAACAATTGATACGTTCTTTTAGAACCTTTTAACCAGGCGTTCTGCAGCGATGGCCGTTCAGCGATAGCTTTAATTCTCTCCGGGACTGATAAATTGAGTATGATTGCTGCTGTAACTGCACCTCCAGATGAAGGGGAGCATTCAATTCTAAGTGCGGCTCCAAAATGGACGGCTGTTAATGCGATCCTTCCGTTTCATGCACGTGCACACTTTCAAGGATCGGGCGAAAAGGGGCCTACTCCTGTGTCCGGTTGCGCAAAGGTAGGATTGCCAACTCTGGTCGGACATATTCCTGGAGGTGTCGTCACATGACCTCCTACCTGCATTCCCCTCCACCCCCCCCACTCGGTCAAACAGCTTTTTTTTTCACATCTCCAATATTTTTTATCACTAATAAGTGAAAATATTCACAGAAGATGAAAACCATACCATTCTTTTAAGGCCCTATGATTTATTTTATTTTTTCTTCTCCTGGGTTGCTCGCAACAGTGCCCCCAAGAGATTAATCCGTCATTCCTGGCGACTCCCGGTCGATCCTGGGGGACTGGGAACCCTACGTAATGGCGAGCTGCCTGAAGAGATGGTGCCTGCTTCTCTGTTGGGCATTCTAATTCCCATTCCCGGTGATTGGGGTATCCAGCGGTTAGATCAGAGGGGGGGCTCCCTTACCCGGGCTCCTTGACTCTGTTCTTTGTGGGTCCGCAGTTGTGCCATCGAGATAAGAAGAAGAGGACTTGCATTTCTATAGCGCCTCTCATGACCCAACGGACGTCCCAAAGTGCTTTACAGCCAATTAAGTACTTTTTTTGAAGTGTAGTCACTGTTGTAATGTAGGGAACACGGCAGCCAATTTGCACACAGCAAACTCCCACAAGCTGCAAGGAAGCCTGCTTTAGCGGTGTGAATACCAGAAACCGGCTCACAAGCACGGGTCCCTTGGAATCATAGGATGGTTACAGCACAGGAGGAGGCCATTCGGCCCGTCGAACCCGTGCCGGCAATCCGTATTATAATGGCACCGATATTAAAGCACCAAGAGAGCCATGAGTCAGTTAATGCCCAGTTTATTATTTCTTGTTTGAAACATACGAGAAGTCAAGGAGGACAAAAGGCCTCTCAGCCCACCACACCTCATCCTTTGAGTGCTCTGCCTCTTCCAATCTGGCATCCCATTGCATGTTGAAGGTCTCTAAAGCCAGCTGCCCTGAAATTCTACCAACAACGGCAACAACTTGCATTTATATAGCGCCTTTAACATAGTAAAACATCCCAAGGCGCTTCACAGGAGCGTCAACCAAACAAAATTTGACTCCGAGCCACATGAGGGGATAATAGGGCAGGTGAGCAAAAGCTTGGTCAAAGAGGCAGGTTTTAAGGAGTGTCTTAAAGGAGGAAAAAGAGGTAAAGAAGCGGAGAGGTTTAGGGAGGGAATTCCAGAGCTTAGGGCCTCGGCAGCTGAAGGCACGGCCACCAATGGTGGAGCGATTAAAATCGGGGATACCCAGGAGGCCAGAATTGGAGGAGCGCAGAGATCTCAGGGGGTTGTAGGGCTGGAGGAGGTTACAAAGATAGGGAGGGGCGAGGCCATGGAAGGATTTGAAAACAAGGGTGAGAATACCATGGAATACTAATGTATGAACCCTTAACACAATCATCTGAAATTCCTCTCTCTGCTATTTTACATTAACCCATTTAAAAACATAGGAACAGGAATAGGCCATTCAGACCCCAGAGCCTGTGCCACCATTCAATGAGATTATGACTGACCTGTATCTCAAATCCATTTACCCGCCTTTGCTCCATATCCCTTGATACCCATACCAAATGGAAATCGATCGGTCTAAGGCTTAAAACAATTCAAACCATCCACAGAATCCACAGCTTTTTGCAGGACAGTTTCAGATTTCCACTACCCTTTGTGTGAAAGCGTGCTTCCTGATTTCACTCCTAACTGGCCTGGCTCTAATTTTAAGATTATGCCCCCTTGTTTTGAATTTCCCCACAGAGGAAATAGAATCTACCCCATCGAATCCCATTACCATTCTCAAGACCTCCTGCTGTCCCTTTTCTTCGGAAGATATGGTCCCTTTTCTCCTGAGAGTACTGTCAATCTTCTCTTGAAGATGTTCTCTCTTTTCTCCTGAAGATATTGTCCCATTTCTCCTGAAAATGTTGACCCATTTCTCCTGAAGATTCTGTCCCTTTTTTCCTTAAGATATTGTTTCTTTGCTCCTGAAGATATTGTCCCATTTCTCCTGAAAATGTTGACCCATTTCTCCTGAAGATTCTGTCCCTTTTTTCCTTAAGCTGTTGTTTCTTTGCTCCTGAAGATATTGTCCCATTTCTCCTGAAAATGTTGACCCATTTCTCCTGAAGATTCTGTCCCTTTTTTCCTTAAACTATTGTTCCTTTGCTCCTGAAGATATTGTCCCATTTCTCCTGAAGATTCTGTCCCTTTTTTCCTTAAGCTATTGTTTCTTTGCTCCTGAAGATATTGTCCCATTTCGCCTGAAAATTTTGACCCTTTTCACCTGAAGGACCTGTCCCATTACCCTTGAAGATGATCTCTTTTCTCCTGACTAAACTGAAACTTCAGTCCCTTTTCTCCTGAAGATACTGCCTTATTTATCTTGATGTTGTTCTTGTTCTCCTGAGGCTGCTGTCCACTTTTCTCCTGAAGATATGCCCCTGTCCTGCTGAATATACTTTGCCTTTTCTCCTAAGTACTGTCCTTTTTCTCCTGAAGGTATCGTCGCTTTACCCCTGAAAGTGCTTCCCCTTTTCTCCTCGGAGTACTGTCAATCTTCTCCTGAAGATATTGTCCCTTTTCTACTGAAGGTTCTGCCCATTTTGTCCAGAAGGATCTGTCCCTTTTTTCCTTAAGGTACTGCCCCTTTTCTCCTGACGATATTGTCCCTTTTCTCCTGACGATATTGCCCCTTTTCTCCTGACGATATTGCCCCTTTTCTCCTGACGATATTGCCCCTTTTCTCCTGACGATATTGTCCCTTTTCTCCTGAAGATATCCCCTTTCCGCTGAAGATAGTGTCCCTTTTCTCCTGAATTTATTGTCCACTTTTGTCCTGAAGATATTCCTTTTTTCCTGAAGATATTGTCCCTGTTCTCCTGAAGATACTGTCCCTTGTCTCCTTAAGGTATTGTCCCTTTTATCCTAAAAGTGCTGTCACGTTTCTCCTGGGGTTTCTGTCCCTTTTCTCTTGAAGGTTATTGTCCCTTTTCTCTTCAAGAGTTTGTCCCTATTCTCCTGAAAGTTCTGTCATTTTTCTCCTGAAGGTTCTGCCTCTTGCTGAGATGTGGTTCTGTGGTGCTGGATACTGTCCTTATTCGATCTTCACATATCCACACTTTCCAGCCGCGGTCATTGAATGGAAATCTCCAACAGAAATCCTGTTTTAAGTCTTTCAGATGCCCAATTTGCCAGTTTGCATTGAATTTACATTTGGCCTGTAACCGGTTTTTGCGGTGGCCAATTTCCTGTGGCCCCTGCCGCAATTGGCAATTATTGTAAGTGGCTTCGCCCCGCCCGTAGCGAGCACGCAAACCCCCTTACTACAAGTTCTGGATGATAGGGATTACTGAGGACAGATTGGAACACGGACAGCGTTTTCGGGCTCACCCGTACAGTGTTTATTAAGGTTAACAAAAACCACTCCACTCACATACAGTACGAGCAGTGTGAACACAACAGTACAGTTTAAAACAGTACAACCCTGACTTGTCCAACAAGCCCCTGCCATGCTGACTTACCATGGCCTAAAAACACCCTCCCGTGTAAACTATCACAGGACCCTTCCAACGCTAAACCCCCTCTGGTTTGGTAGGAACATACAGGCACCCCCTCACACAGCTAAGTGATCTTGTGGGTGTGTAGGCTTGGCAATGCTCACCTAGATTGCCCTTTTGATCTTGCTTGCAGCTCCCTCCCGTACATCTCGGCTACCTGGTTCCGTACCGGCCTTGCGGCATGCGAGTCCCAGCCTTAGTCGAAGTCCGTCTCGGTTGGAAGAGCAAGGCTCTGCTCCTCTTGATGTTCCGTTGTGTGGAGGGCAGGAGAGAGAGGGAGAGCGAGCTATCCAAACTGCTCTCTGTTATACCCCTCCAATACACAGACCGCAGTCTGTGGTATTAATGGACACATGGCCTGGGGGAGTGGTTTTCGATCTCTTGAATGGTTTTTGATCTCTTTTCGATCTTCCTGCCGATTAACTTAACGAGTTCATCTTGACTAGAACAATGAGTCGTCAGCCTTGCTAATCAAGACTTGGGAGTGGGCCTCTTGGGCCATTGTACCCAAGGACAGTTTGTTTCCATACGAGTGAGTCATCTCCAGCTTGAGTGGTCTTTCACTGCTCCCCCCACCCCCCCCCCCAAACAGCCCGTCCAGTTTTTAATAAGGGTTAAAATCTAAAAATTCATGAAGTCTGCTCCAACTGCTACAGGCCCAACATGGCCAGTTTTTATGCTCCACACGAGCTTCCTCCCACTATTTACCTCATTTCCCCCTATCAACATATCTTTCTGTTTCTTTCTCCCTCATGGGGAGCACCTTCACCCCACGGACTGCAGCGGTTCAGGAAGGCCACTCACCACCACCTGCTCAAGAGCAATTAGGGATACATGTCGGCCTTGCCAGCAAGGCCCACATCCCATGAATGAATGAAAAAAAATGATCTCGCTATTCTTCTTTTAAAGATATAAGGGAAGAAATTGCGTATCGTCCCATTTGGGGGGGCGGTAACATCTGGGAGGTGGGACATTTTGCACCAGACGGGGAAGTTCCGCCCCACTCGCTAAATTCGTGTTACCGCCCCCCGGAGGGAAGTGGAGCGCTAAATCAAGCACTCCACTTCCTTCCTGGGGCAGGAGCGGGGCGCACAGCCCCAGGATTGAAGGTGGACAAATCCCCAGGGCCTGATAACATGCATCCTAGGGTACTGAAGGAGGTGGCCCTAGAGATAGCGGATGCACTAAGGATGATTTTTCAGAATTCATTAGACTCGGGAACAGTGCCGATGGATTGGAGGGTAGCTAACGTTACCCCACTATTCAAAAAGGGGGGTAGGGAAAAAGCAGGTAATTACAGACCTGTAAGCCTTACATCAGTTGTGGGCAAAATGCTGGAGTCCATCATTAAGGATGAAATAGCGGAGCACTTAGCAAATGGGGACAGGATAGGACAGAGTCAACATGGATTTACAAAGGGTAAATCGTGCTTGACTAATCTATTGGAATTTTTTGAGGGAGTAACTGGTAGAATAGATGGGGGAGAGCCAGTAGATGTGGTGTACCTGGACTTCCAAAAGGCCTTCGATAAGGTCCCACATAAAAGATTAGCATGGAAAATTGAGGCTCATGGGATAAAGGGGAAAGTTTTGGCGTGGATAGGGAACTGGCTGTCAGATAGAAAACAGAGAGTTGGAATAAACGGCTCATTTTCTGAATGGCAGGCAGTAACAAGTGGGGTACCACAGGGATCTGTCCTGGGCCCCCAGCTGTTCACAATTTACATTAATGACCTGGATCAGGGAGTCGGATGCAGCATTTCCAAATTTGCAGACGACACTAAACTAGGAGGTGGGGTGGGCTCAGAGGAAGAGACCAGGAAGCTCCAGAGCGATTTGGACAGACTGGGCGATTGGGCGGATAAATGGCAGATGCACTATAATGTGGACAAGTGCGAAGTTATCCACCTTGGGTGCAGGAACGGGAGGGCAAATTATTATTTAAATGGCAATAGATTGGGAGAGGGGGAAGTACAGAGAGACCTGGGTGTTCTTGTACACCAGTCACTGAAGGCGAGCATGCAGGTGCAACAGGCGGTCAAGAAGGCAAACGGTATGCTGGCCTTCATAGCAAAAGGGTTAGAATACAGGAACAGGGATACCTTGCTGCAGCTGTACAGGGCACTGGTGAGACCACACCTCGAGTACTGTGTACAGTTTTGGTCGCCTCATCTGAGGAAGGATGTTCTTGCCATGGAGGGGGTGCAGCGGCGATTCACCAGGCTGATACCAGGAATGGCGGGAATGACCTATGAGGAGAGACTATGTAGTTTAGGGATGTACACACTGGAGTTTAGAAGATTGAGAGGGGACCTCATAGAAGTGTATAAAATTCTGACAGGTCTAGACAGACTGGATGCAGAAGGAATGTTTCCCTTGGCGGGTGAGAACAGAACTAGAGGACATAATTTAAGGATAAGGGCTAAACCATTTAGGACAGAGATGAGGGGGAATTTCTTCACTCAGAGAGTGGTGAACCTGTGGAACTCATTGCCACAGAGGGCAGTGTACGCCAGCTCATTAAATATATTTAAGAGGGAATTAGATATATTTCTACGGGCAAAAGGGGTTAAGGGTTACGGAGAGAAGGCGGGGACGGGATACTGAATTAAAGGATCAGCCATGATCTCATTAAATGGCGGAGCAGGCACGAAGGGCCGAATGGCCTACTCCTGCTCCTATCTTCTATGTATCTATGTATCTATGTATAGTGCTGCCGCATATGAGGGGCTCTTCCCTCAATTAAAGGGAAGGGGCCAAGCTGCACATTCTGCCAAAGAAGAAGCCACCTACCTGGATCAGCGAGGGAGCGGGAGTACCGTGCCGAGCGATCGCGGCACCGAACCCGCCAACAAACTGCCACCTGAGCGGCAATGAAAACGGCACCTTTTTTTTCACAGCAGCCGACCACCTGCCCTTTAATTTTCGCCCTGGTAGTGGCCGGCCACCCAGTACGTGCCCCCTGAAGCTGTCGCTGTCATCGCCCGCTGCAGCTTCAGGGGGCGATACCCAATTTAGGGTCCGGGGCGATGTGCCCGGAGATGACGTCACAATCTCCGGGCGCAATGGCGCAGCACCGCTGCTAAACTCCCGCCGAATATGGTGGGAATCGTTAGTGGCACCGCGCCCGGTCGCAAAGTCATTTGCGCCCTATTAGTGCACCCCAGGGGCGCTAACAGGAGGCGCAAATGACCCGAATTTCTCCCACTTAGACTCCTGCTAAGGTACAGATTAATGGTGTCAGTAGGGTCTCCAGTACTTCATTTAAGTAGCATTTCTTTATGTTTCAACCGAAACAGTGGGGGAAAAGTTCAGTACCTTAGTGCCTCCTGTTAGCGCCAGGAACTGGCGCTAACGGGACGCTGATGCAGTAGCGCTGGGGAGGCGAATCCAGTGGCACACGGCAAATCCAGACCCCCCATTGCGTCGCCGATACAAGGTACCACCGGGGACTTCCATGCCAGGCAGATCGTGACATCAGTGAGCATGCAACGCTCAATGAGTGCCCGATCTGCAAAATTGATTGTTGCCACCTACCTTAGCACCTCGACCAAACAGCGACAGGGAGAGCTGGCAACAAGCAGGCGGAAGCCAGCTCCAGGGACGTTATTTAAAGGAATCATTGACTGCACCCACGTGGTTTGCGGGCACCGCATAACAATCCTGAGATCTTCCGTAACCGCAAAGGCTACCACTCACTTAATGTGCAGTTGGTGTGTGACCTCACACAGCGAATCCTCACCGTCAATGCCCGCTAGCTTGGCAACAGCCATGATGCCTTTATCCTGCACCAGACCGGTGTGCCAGCACTCTTCCAGCCACCACGTCAAGGTCGCAGCTGGCTGCTCAAAGACAAGGGCTATCCGCTCTCCACCTGGCTCATGACTCCCCTCCACAACCCCAACACTGCTGCCCAGCACTCATATAATGACAGCCATGCTGCCACCAGGAACATCATCGAGCAGACCATCAGGGTACTCAAGCAACGGTTCCACTGCCTTGTCCGTTCAGGAGAAGCCCTCCAGTACTCGGCTGAACGGGTGTCCCATTTCGTGGTGGTCTGCTGCATGCTCCACAACTTGGCCATCATGAGGGCCCAGCCCTTGCCACCAGGGATTGCAGGGCCACCTTAGGAGGAGGAAGAGGGAGAGGAGGAGGACGAGGAGAAAGAGGAAGATGAGGAGGGTGAGGAGGAGGAAGAGGAGTGAGGGAGGAGGTCTTCCAGAAGGGCAGTCTGTGATCACCTCATCAGACTGCGGTTCCAATAAATTAAACCCCAGATCTCCATTGCTCACCACATCCCCATCATTCCATCCTTGTCACAGGCCATATCACAGCGCAAAGCTGAAATGAGATACACCACAAAAGAATCCAAAATCAATTGATAAATTTATCACTAATCAGTGAACACATATTTACAAAAAAAAATTAACTATTCCCCCTTGTGCAATCCCTCAGTGCCTCTCGTTACTGTGCCTTTGCCTATTCCAGTGCTCCTACGACGTGTTGGCCCAGTGGCTGCAGCACGGCTGGTGGAAGGTTGCTGAGTGTCCGTGTAGGAGGCTTCTGATGGCCTTGCAGGATGCCCTTGACTAGCTCTGGGCCTGGAAGGCCCGGCTGTAGACTGCGCCTCCTCAGCCTGGGCGGCAGCAGTCTGGGCTGGCTGGATGACAGGCAGTGACAAGGGCAATGGCAGAGTGGCAGTTGTGGGAGCAGGAATGTTGTCATTCTGAGAGAGGACAGCAGGTTTCTTCTCCACTGACCCACTGCCACTCCCCCGGGGCAGCACCTCAGCATCACTAGCAATCTGTTGGAGCACAGATTGCTGGCCTGCTGCGGCACCGTGAAAGCCCCGGTTGACGGTGGTAGACCCAGCCATGATGGCAGCAGTCAGAGCTTGTGTGGCATCAAGCTGAGACTGCATGAGAGCAGTCTGAGATTGAATGGCACCAAGCATAGACTGCATTACAGCACTAAGACGTCACTTCCACCT
Source organism: Somniosus microcephalus (assembly GCF_052327205.1). Classification (NCBI taxonomy): domain Eukaryota; kingdom Metazoa; phylum Chordata; class Chondrichthyes; order Squaliformes; family Somniosidae; genus Somniosus; species Somniosus microcephalus. The sequence goes on from NC_140997.1 coordinate 224,643,762, forward strand.
GTGCTGCAATGGAAGCTGCCACATCGCCCGTGACACGCGGTATCAGACCTGGGTCGCCACGGTCTCTCTGGGAGTCTACCATCCTTTGCAGACTGGAAATGCTGGGCTCCATGGTGTGCGCAGAGCCTTGTGCAATATTGGAGGCGGACTCCTCCACGCTCCTTATCATTGCCGAGAGACTCTCGGGCACCCTTGCCATCGCACCTATCATCTCCGGGTGCATGCCCATCACCCTTCTTCTAAATGCATCCCCATTGAGGTCCTCATTTGAGTCCTGTGCAGCAGAACTCGCATGCAAACTCGCCCTCCAGGGAGCTGGACCCCCTAGCTACCCTTTCCCCCCGGTCTTGCTGCAGCCCACTTATCCCCGGTGCCTCACCCTGTGCAGACCCCACTACTATACTAGCCTATATAGAACGCTTAGTGCCAGTATCTGAGTTGGTGCCTGCGGGTTCTCCCTTGTCCTCTTCTCCCGCCTCACTCGCTAGCACAAAGGCACAAGAGTTGGGTTAAGGTGAGGGAAGGGGGGCAGGAAGGGAGAAATGCATGCATACAGCATGATTAGCTGGAAAGTGCGAAACACTTGTGGGGTGAGGGGGAAGTGGGATGTGAGAAGAAGGGGGTCAAATGTCGCCGGTGGCCACGGTGCCCACCACCTGGTGCCCAATAGTCTGCAGCACTCTTTCCTCCAGCTCAGACAGTGCTTGGGTGTCGGCTTGTCCCCCGCCTGTGCGCTCCTGCTCCCTCCTATTGTGAGCCACCTTGGCCTGCATTGAAAGGAAAGTGTGTGAGTGAGTGTGGAGCAATGTGTTTGGGTGATGCGCCTGCCATAGTTGAATAGCTGTCAATGTGTGCAAGGTGTGAGATGTGGGTGTGAGTGTTGGTAGGTAGAGATTGTTGGTGGGTGAGTGCTGGGGGTGTGGTGCTTTGGGTAGTGTGTGAAGACTGTGGTTCAGATGGTGGTATGTAGCATTTGTTGAAGCATTCACTCACCCTGACCACCCGAGTGAGGTCATTAAATTTCTCCCTGCACTGTGTGTGGGTCCAGGGGACCACGGTGCTGCCCGAGACGTGCTGCACTACCTCCCTCCACATGGTGCGGAAGACTTGCAGTAAAGGCTTCCTGCCACATGCCGGGTAGAGCTCCGCCCTCCGTCTCTCCACAGCGAACACCAACGCCTCCAATGCTTCATCGCAGAATCTGCGGGCTCTCTCCCCAGGGCATGGATCTGCCATCAGTACAGCTGCTTCAGTCGTCCGGCTCCTTCTCCTTGACCTGCTGCTGCTTGCTGAGGTAGCTGCACAGCCAGCAATGCTGAGAATGAAGTACTGCAGCATCAATGAACCTCCCCTTTAAGAACTGGAAAAAGCCTGTGGCAATGATAACTTGCGATTAGACTGCACCTGATATTGGTCCACCCTTTTAGTGTAACGCCAATGAGCTTGGGCTTTAAGGCTTGAATTAGCGCTCCAATCATTTCTTTGAGCAGTGAGAGCGAATTTTGCGTGCAGTCTAATGCATTAGCGCCTGGCGCTAATTCTCCAGCTTTTCTAATTTTACCGTCCATTCCTGGGCTACAATGAATTTCTAGCCCAGTGTGTGTTGGTTGACTATTTAACCATAGGGGTCATCATAGCTCATCCTGATCCTGTCCTCATCCTTCCAGGATGGATCATTGGATAGTGATCAGAACCAGGAACACTGACTCATTTCCCCCTCCTCCCCCCTTTCCTTAGCCCAGCGGCGCTGAGGCAAATTGCAGCGCCCCACTGTCACCATCCAGCCTGAGATTGCCTATCTCGGTGCAGAGAAGGAATCAAACTGGGTCCCTCTAGTCTTAATGGCTCAGTGCAATAGCGGGCAGTGCCTTTGCACACTTGGCCCTCAGGAGAGACTCGCTGCCCATTCTCAAGCCCCAGGCAGTAGTGTGTGGTGTTGTGTGGGTGGTGCGGAGGGCGGAGGGGAGCCATACAGAGAGAGGAACAAAATAAAACGCACTTTAAAAAAGGGGTAGGAAAAGAGATGCACCATCTGATAGAAATCGGCAACACACAATCGTGCAATGCTTTCGAAGTATTTATTTTGGTTACCAGCGAACGCACTTAAGCTTTTTACTTATTTGTAGCTGGTTTTTTTGTGGCGTTTGCTGACGATCTACGTGTTAAACAGCACAAAGCCTGATCTGCCTCGTGCCTTTGATGAGCATGGGCCGGTGGGGAACCGGGGGAAGAAATATGGACAGCACCGTTTCCATGGTTACCAAAAGCACCGCTCTCCTGTTAAAGTGAACAACCCACCCCCACCCCCCCAGCCCTCGTTGGGTGTAAAATCATAATCTTTTTCCCTCAGGAAACCAAAGCAAAGCTAAATATTCACACACAAGTCTGAACAATTCTGCGTGCATCGTGTAAAAATGAAAGCCTTTTCCAAAACTGGGAGCTATTTTTGCGGTTCCGATGTTCTGTGGCGGGAGGATTACGTGGGTTGTGTGTGGTTACGGGTACTTATTTTAGCAGGGTCATTGCCCGTTTAAGAACTCACAATGTTCTGGGTTTGATTACTTTGGCCTGCTTTAAAGGGTATATAAACCCTGGACTCCTCTCAATGTTGACAGTCCGGACATTGGCAGTAACAGTTTGTTCTTGTCGAGCGATCCTTTCAAAAATTACAAATTAAACTTGAACACTTATGACTCGTTCCAATGTATTGCTCTTAATTGGTTTGTATTTTTATTTGATGAACTAGATGATTGAGTTCGATAATACCGGGTGGTTTTTTTTCTTCTTTGCACCGTTTAACTTGCCGTCGATCAGGAGAACACAGGAATAGTTGAAGTCCCTTGCAACAGGCAGTACAAGAGGGGACTGTTTTCATTTAACTTGAGCTGTGGAGCTGGTCAGACAATTACCCCGGGTAGGAAAATGGCTGTTTAACACACGGGAACAGGCAGTCAGCACCCAGGAGTGGAGGTGGATTTAGAATTTTCCCTTTCTGTCGGCCTCGAGTGCTTTAAAGAAAGAACGAGCTTGCATTTCTATAGCGCCTGTCACATTCGCGGGACGCCCCCCTCCCCCCACCCTCACCCACCCCCCACCACCACGCCCCCGGCCGCTGCAGCCAGTGAAATGCTTTCTTGAAGTGCAGTCGTCGCTGTGACGTAGGGAAATTCAGCAGCTGGCTGGCGCACCGCAAGGTCCCGTAAAGAGCAAACGAGCTGAATGTTCAGTTGATCTGCTTTTGGCCGTTTCTGGTGGTGGGATAAATGTCGGCTCGAGCACCGGGAGAATTTCCTGCTCTCCAGATAATGTCGCAGACACCTCCCAACAAGGACAGGGTGTCGCTGCTGCTGCTAACAGCAGGCTATCGGTGTAAAGCAGGAGAACTCTGCTCCTCCGACGGCTTCTTCTTTCTTTTTAAATTAATTCACAGGATGTGGGAGTCGCTGGCAAGGCCGACATTTATTGCCCATCCCTAATTGCCCTTTGAGAAGGTGGTGGTGAGCCGCCTTCTTGAACCGCTGCAGTCCGTGCAGTGAAGGTGCTCCCACAGTGCTGTTAGGGAGGGAGTTCCAGGGTTTTGACCCAGCGACGATGAAGGAATGGTGATATATTTCCAAGTCAGGATGGTGTGTGGCTTGGAGGGGAGCTTGGCAGTGATGGTGTTCCCATGCGCCTGCTGCCCCTGTCCTTCTAGGCGGTAGAGGTCGCGGGTTCGGGAGTTACCCGGGGGATGGGGTGGGCACGGCCGTTGTCCCCCTGTGGGCGTACCCCAGCAAGAGTCAGTAGTCCTCGGGGCAGGGAGGGGAGAAAAAAATTATTGTATCGCTTGCTGAAGGGAGGGTTTTTGGGCCGTATTTGGCTGCTCACCTTAATGGCAAGACTGCGTGTGTGTGTGTGTGTGTGTGTGTGCGTGCGTGTGTGTGTGCGTGTGCATGCGTGTGCATGCGTGTGTGTGTGTTTGTGGGGGTGGTGAAACAGGCGAAATCCAGAGGCTGTTGCTCAGTGTCAGCGGGTTTTTGAGAGAGAGATGAATGCTGCAGCTTTAAACCAAGGTTAGGCTATGCGTGTATGTGTGTGCGTGTGCTCGTATGTGCGCATGTACTCGTGTGTGTATGTGCGAGTGCAAGTGCGTGCCCGTGTGCGTGGGGGGGGAGGGGGGGTGGTGAAATTACAGGCACAATCCAGGGGCTGTTGCTCAGTGACACTGTGGGTTTCTCCAGGGAGACGAATGCTGTGGCGTTAAACAAAAGGCGAAGGGTACTTCGCCCCCCTCTCTCCCCGCCCCAGCTGGACCGCCGCAGGTCTGCAGAGTCCCGGCGGTGTGAACCGGAATGAGTAAAGATCTGCGGCTGGTAATTGGGAATGTCGACTCCCCGTGTCTCGGGGCCGAGCTCGGAAGTTGGGGAAACGAGGAGCGTGGCCATTTGAAACTGATCACTTCAGGCCTCCAGATGCCAGCAACTTCCTGTCGGCCCATTTGGAAGCACTTTGAGGAAGATGTAAATAATGGGGGGACTCGTAGCGAGAGGCATGAGTGTTCTAACTGTCGGGGGGTGGGGGGTGGTCAGATACCAAATCCTTTCACTGAGATGCTCAGGAAAGGGCTGTGGGGTGAGGGTGTGGGGCGGGGGGAGGTGGGGAAGAGGAAGGAGGAGAGAGAGAGAGAGAGAGTGAGAGAGAGAGAGAGAGAGAGAGAGAAGTCCTCGTTGCCAGCAACTGAACAAAAATACAAAAATGAAAGAGCGGCCTCAAGTGCCGTGATTCACAATTCTGAGCACTGCCGGTTCTTAATTTAAACAACCGCCTCTTTCTGACACTTTGGCCCTGATTTTAACCGCCACCCCCCAACTCCCCAACCACGCTCCCGGCAGGAATGGTACGTTGGGAGGGGTTACAAAGCAAAAATTCTACTTTCCTGGCCGTTTCAACTTATACTGCCCTAAATCAGGCCATCGGCAAGGCTCCCACCAAAGGCAAGCGGAGGGGCCCAGTTAATATTCAAAAGTCGAGGCATAATGACACCATCGGCGCTGCAGCGTAGAATGAACCAAGTGTCAGGGGGATCCCGCGCTGTCGGTTGCCTGGCAACAGATCCGAGGCGGGAGGCATCGACTGGCCACGGTAATTATTAAAGATCTGCTCCTTTCAGAACTCCTCCTGGGCCGCAGGGAGCAGGAGGTCTCCCCACCCCCTGCCAGGCCCCTTCAGGGGTCCTTTGGCCTCCCCAGCCCACAGCTTCCCCCCCCCCACCCGCCCCCTCCTCCACTGCCATGGTTCTCGCTGGAAATCGGGATCTCCCGCCGGGCCCTCCTTCCACTGACTGCCGGGGTCTGTCCCCACGGGGGTTCACGTGTGCGGCCTCCTGCCACTAAATTCCTAATCCCGCCCACCGGCCAGGCCATCAGTGTGGCTGAGTCTCGGGCGGGAGTCAGCAAGGAGCTATTTAAAGATCGGCCTTTAAGATCGGCAGGGCCTCCACTTCCCCGGCCTTGCCTGGTTCATCGTCCGCTGTCGGGTTGTCCCTCGCACACCCTTCCCACCACCCTCCTGCACCCCTTCCCCACCCCTCCACCTTTAACACCAAGGCCCACATTGTCTTGTTTCTGTGGGGGGGGTTTTCTTCCCCCTTTCTACGATTTTGACTGTTTGTGTGTGTGTTTCTTTCACTCCAGCTGTGGCTCCCAGATGTGGTTACAGGTGGGCGGAGGGAGAGCGAATGGGGAAAGGTGGGCGGCGGGGAAAAGAAACAGGTTATATTTGGCCAGCGTTCCACTTCAGCATTTGCGACAGGTTTGTGGAAGGAAATGTAAAAAAAACTGGCTGGGAAACAGAGGGCAGGAGATTCCTGGCCTGGCCACGAACATCAGGAACACACAGGATTTTTATTTTTGTGCAGTGCCAGAATTCCTTTGCACTGAAGTCACTGGATTTTAAGGAGATTTACAGCGGTGCTTGGCAGTGGGACGGCAAGCCAAGGGGTGGCTGCCTGTTTGGAGTGGGCTTCAGCTTTCCGCGGTCACTTGATAAATGACTGCAGCTGGGGTCAAGGGCCGCGTGTTTGGCCGTGTGGTGGGACAGCAGTCCGGTGGGTGCAAGCATTTTTGTTTTGAGCTAACGATGGAATCATTAGATTTTTTATTTTTAAAATTTTTTTCGCCAAATATGTACGGCTGGAAAACGACTCCTGGAGATTAACCCTTTCTGCGCCTGGCCGACTGGCATCATACACAACGATTTGCATTTATATAGCGCCTTTGACATAACAACAACAACAACTTGCATTTATATAGCGCCTTTAACGCAGTAAAACATCCCAAGGCGCTTCACAGGAGTGTTATAAGACAAAAAAAAAATGTTGACACCGAGCCACATTAGGAGAAATTAGGGCAGGTGACCAAAAGCTTGGTCAAAGAGGTAAGCTTTAAGGAGCGTCTTAAAGGAGGAAAGAGAGGTAGCGAGGCGGAGAGGTTTAGGGAGGGAATTCCAGAGCTTGGGGCCGAGGCAACAGAAGGCACGGCCACCAATGGTAGAGCGATTATAATCAGGAACGTGCAAGAGGCCAGAATTGGATCACACTCTCACATATCACTCCATGTTGCTGTCATGATTTCCCCCCTCTCCCCACAATTTATTTCTCTTCTCCCCTGAAGGGCCACTGATTTATAGCGTCCAAAGAAGTTGGATTCTGTTTTTATCAGCTGGCGTTTTCCGGGGTTTGTACTGGCGTATTTGCGGATGACGGTCCACGATTCAGTCTGCTCCGCCACCAAATAAGGGCAAATCAGCGCTATGGCGACGGCTCCTTGTCGGGATATGGCTCCTCAGTCGCTCTCTAACCCCCATTGCGCCGCAGTACCCTGCCCGACTGAGCGGGCTTCGTGCGTGAGCGGGCTATTCCACCGTGACCAGACTGATCCCGCCACGGCCCCAACACCCAACCTGCGCGCATGTCCCAGCATTGGGGCGGGGGTTGGGTTTTGAGGAGCCTCTTCGAGCAGGAAGGAGAGGCGGAGAGGTTTAGGGATGGAATTCCAGAGCCGCGGGCCCAGGCAGCTGAAAGCACGGCCCCCGATGATGGAACAAAGGGGGCCATGAGATACAGGAAGGCTGGGGACTGTGGGACAGGATTAACACGGGTACACGCACTCGCACGCGACACACACTCGCACACACACAGCACAATGAGAGGGAAGAATTAAGGAAGGAAAAAAAAATCTATACAGACATGAGGGAGCTCTGAGACCCAACCCCACCTTCTCATCCCCCCCGCTCGCCCAAACAGAGCAATTCTAGTATAAAACATAAATACTCACAGAGGCATCCAACAGGATGAGTAATAAAAGCTGAAATGGAATGTTATATCCCATCTGCATCACAGAATTGTTTCCGTTTATCCTCCAGTTCACTGGAATATGTCTCTGAGTTGCAAGGTTGTGCTTTTCATTTGTCCCGCTGAATTTGAGCACGTTATCCCGGCCAGCACTCCCAGTGCAGTTAATGAGGGAGTGTTGCACTGAATGAGGTGCCTTCTTTCGGCCGTGCCCCGTCTGCTCTCTCAGGGGGATGCAAAAGATCCCACAGCACTATTCCGAAGAAGAGCAGGGGAGTTATCCCTAGTGTCAGCCTAGATTTTTGTGCTCAAGTCTCTGGAGTGGGACTTGAACCCACAACCTTCCGACTCTTAGGCAAGAGTGCTACCCACTGAGCCACCTAAGCTCCGCTCTGGGAAGGTCTCCTCCGAACATCAGTATTGTCACAGCTCTTTCTGCTGTAGTTGGGTCCCCATAACTATCAAGTTTGAGCCCTGGAAATTGGTTTATCTCTTCGATCCCTCACCATTGTCACTTTTAACTCATTTTTCCACCTCTGTTAAGGCCCCCTGCACCACACCTCGTCCAGTACAGCAGCCAGACCAATCTGCTGTGCTGAAGTGTGATGCGTGTCGGAGCGGTTCAGGTAGAGTGACCATTCGTCTGTTTCGAACTGGACGGTCGAGTGACCAGGATGACTAGGGTGGGACGGGCAGAGGGGACATGGCTACCTGGTAACCTTGCGAAATGCACGGTGAACATCCCTTTAACCCATACTTACCTTCAAAAGGTGTGCATGAATTTGTGGGGAGCATTTTGTGAAATGTTCCTTGCGTGAACAGACTGCTTTCATGATTCCTTGTGCACAAGTGGACCATTATGTGCATGTGCGCGGTCCAATCTGTTCCATCTTTCAACAATCAGACCCTGGCTAGCTGTGGATTGTCCAATAGATGGCCACCCAGGCTCAGGCCATCCTGCATGTCCCTTTCTTTATTTTGTTCCCCTTTCCCTCTTGACCTCCACATGCTGCCTCCCTTTGGTGATGTGACCAACATCGGCAAAGAGCCTGCTGTAGTGAGTACAAGTTGTTGTTGCTGTTGTTATTGTTGCCGGTGTTGTTGTTGCTGGTGTTGGTGTTGTTGCTGTTGTTGTTGCATTTGTTGTTGTTGCTGGTGTTGTAGTTGTTGGTGTTGTTGCTGGTGTTGTTGTTGTTGCTGGTGTTGTTGTTGTTGGTGTTGTTATTGCTGGTGTTGGTGTTGCTGTTGTTGTTGCATTTGTTGTTGCTGGTGTTGTTGTTGTTGCATTTGTTGTTGCTGGTGTTGTTGTTGCTGGTGTTGTTGTTACATAAAAACATAAGAAATAGGAGCAGGATTCGGCCCTTCGAGCCTGCTTCGCCATTCAATGAGATAGATCATGGCTGATCTTCTACCTCATCACCACTTTCCTCAACTATTCCCATATCCCTTGATTCCCTTAATATTCAAAAATCTGTGTCTTGAATAAACTCCACGACTGAGCCTCCACAGCCCTCTGGGGTAGAGAATTCCAAAGATTCACCACCCTCTGAGTGAAGAAATTTCTCCTCATCTCAGTCCTAAATGGCCGACCCCTTATTCTGAGACTGTGACCCCTGGTTCTAGACTCCCCAGCCAGGGGAAACATCCTCCCTGCATCTACCCTGTCAAGCCCTGTAAGAATTGTGTATGTTTCAGTGAGATCACCTCTCATTCTTCTAAACTCTAGTGAATATAGGCCTAGTCTACTCAATCTCTCCTCATAGGACAATCCCCCCATCCCAGGAACCAGTCTGGTGAACCTTTGTTGCACTCCCTCTATGGCAAGTATATCCTTCCTTAGGTTGCTGTTGTTGTTGTTGTTGTTATCTCACCCTTTCCAGCGCTAGCTGGCTTTGATTGATGTCAGGGAAGGCGACGCTCATGAAACGCATCCACGAAGTGTCACTAAGTCAGAATCTCTGAAGGCAGTGTGTGGGGGGGCACGTGCTCTATTCCTTTACTGTGTCCACCTGCCTGGAAGAGAAAGCAGTGAAGGAAAGCAGCATAGAATGAGTATGAGAAAGCCAGCGAGAGTGTGTGTGCGGGGCAGTCCACGATGTGAGATTGGTACTTTTCCAAAATACACGGCTGAGAACATGGTCGGGGAAAACCACCAAACTCTTTCATTCACTGCGTAATCTGTCGTTTGGGTGGAAGAAAATATACAAAGGGGAATGAAAATCAGGGTAAGACGGGCAAAGTGCAGTAAAGAGGTGGGAGTTTGTGGCAGTTTGAGTTTGTGGTGTCACTTTCAGGATCGCTTTGAATGGGCAGTTTCACTTGTAACTGACAACTCCCTCAGGTCCGCTGCTGCATGACTCGCATGTGTGTCAGTGTCAGTTCCGGTACATGTACAGTACACTCTGGCCGAAGGCTGACAACTGACTCAGTGTGTGACTCATGTATGTCTCACTGTCGGGCCACTGTGTACACAGGAATTAAAGCTGCCAGTTCTCCCCCATCTGGTACTGTGTGATGCACGTGGGTCTCAGCGTCAGTTCCTGGAAAACGTGACTGTGTGTGTGACTGTGTGTGTGTATGTGTGTGAGTGTGTGTGTGTGAGTGTGAGTGTGTGTGTGTGAGTGTGTGTGTGTGTGAGTGTGTGTGTGTGTGTGTGTGGGTGTGTGTGTGTGTGTGTGTGGTGTGTGTGTGTGACTGTGTGTGTGTGGGTGTGAGAGTGTGTGTGTGTGTGACTGTGAGTGTGTGTGTGACTGTGAGTGTGTGTGTGTGTGTGTGTGTGTGTGTGTGTGTGGTGTGTGTGTGTGACTGAGTGTGGGTGTGTGTGTGTGAGAGTGTGTGTGTGTGTGTGTGTGAGAGAGTGTGTGTGGTGTGTGTGTGTGAGAGTGTGTGTGTGTGTGTGTGTGAGAGAGTGTGTGTGGTGTGTGTGTGTGAGAGTGTGTGTGTGTGTGTGTGTGACTGTGAGTGTGTGTGTGTGTGAGAGTGTGTGTGTGTGTGTGTGTGTGAGAGTGTGTGTGTGTGTGTGTGTGAGAGAGTGTGTGTGGTGTGTGTGTGTGAGAGTGTGTGTGTGTGTGTGTGTGACTGTGAGTGTGTGTGTGTGTGTGTGAGAGTGTGTGTGTGTGTGTGTGACTGTGACTGTGAGTGTGTGTGTGTGTGTGTGAGTGTGTGTGTGTGTGTGTGTGTGTGTGACTGCGTGGACAATGAGTGAGGACGGGATTGGGCGGCACTGTGATGCCCTCTATGACCGACCAACACTGTCTAAGGCTCCCACGTGAAGAATGGCCACTTGGGTGAGATAGTTGTAGAATGCAGGGAATCGTGTACCCCTCCAAGTCACACACCATCTCAACTTGGCCATGGACATTGACCGGCGCAGGCACGATTACAAAGTATTACAGAGTATTTACAGCACAAAAACAGGCCATTCGGCCCAACTGGTCCGTGCCGGTGTTTCTGCTCCACACCAGCCTCCTCCCACCCCGCTGCATCTCACCCCATCAACAATGGGAAGAATGGTCTCCTCTGTGCTGTATGATTCTATATATATCGCCGTTCCTTTATTGTCGCTGAGAACTCTCTACCTAACAGCACTGTGGGAGCGCCTTCACCACACGGAATAATAAACTAGGTTTGGAAGCACCGGGAGTCACAATTTGAAGTTATAGAAGGCCAGATCTAGGTTAGACGTCAGGAGATGGTTCTTTTCCCCGAGAATAGTGGATCTCTGGGACAGGCTGGCATCTCGTGCGATGGACGCTCATTCGCTGAATTCCTTCAAGCGAGAGCTGGACCTGTTTCTGGCTGGGGCGGAGATCACCTCTTACAAAAGGTAGCTACTTCAGTGAATTCAGGGCCAGAGTGATCTCCTGGACTAGTTTCGATCATCTGGATGGGTCGGAGAGGAATTTCCCAGATTTTATTCCCCCGAAATTGGCCTGGGATTTTTTATCTGGTTTTTCACCTCTCCCAGGAGATCACATGGTTTGGGGTGAGGTGGGGTGGGGAGAGTGTATATATTGTGATACACAAGGTATCGCAATTGTGTGGGACGGGCTGGATGGACCAGAGGGTCTTTACCTGTCCGTCACTGTTCGTATGACTGCAGCTGATCAAGGAGAAGCCCACCACCGCCATCTCAAGGGCAACTAGGGATAGACAATAAATGCTGGTGACGCCCACATCTTCAGACTGAATTATAAAAAACGTCAGTGTCAAGGTTGGTGTGTCAGACGTGGCTCAGTGGGCAGCACTCTCGGCTGTGAGTCAGAAGGTTGTGGGTTCAAGTCCCACTCCAGAGACCCGCAGTACAAAAATCTAGGTTGACGCGCCTGTGCGGTGCTGATGGAGTGCCGCACTGTTGGAGGTGCCATCTTTCGGATGAGATGTTAAACCGAGGCCCCGCTGTTCTCTCAGGTGGATGTAAAAGATCCCACGGCACTATTTCAGTGACGAGCAGGGGAGTTCTCCCCGGTGTCCCGGCCAATATTCATCCCTCAATCAACATAACAAAAGTGTCGTTCTCACATTGCTGTTTGTGGGAGCTTGCTGTGCGTAAATTTGCTGTCTCGTTCCCTCCGTTACAGCAGTGGCTACACTTCAAAAAAGTACTTCATAGGCTGTAAAGCACTTTGGGATGTCGTGAGGTCATGGAAGGCGCTATAGAAATGCAAGTCTTTCATTCTTTCGAGGAGCTAATGTCTTTAGACAAATGAGGAAACAAAACCCATGCTGGTGAATGACCAGTGGTGTAATCTTACCATGTTGGACAACTCTTGGGTGTGCTCAGTAGCATAGCCTAAAAAAACCTGGCTCCAGTGCCGCCATCTTGGTGACCGCTGAAGGTTTTTGCTACAACAACAACTTGTATCTATATAGCGCCTTTAACGTAGTAAAACGTCCCAAGGCGTTGCACAGGAGTATTTTAAGACAAAAAATTTGACACCGAGCCACATAAGGATAAATTAGGGCAGGTGACCCAAAGCTTGGTCAAAGAGGTAGGTTTTAAGGAGCGTCTTAAAGGAGGAAAGAGAGGTAGTGAGGCGGAGAGGTTTAGGCAGGGAATTCCAGAGCTTAGGGCCTAGGCAATAGAAGGCACGGCCACCAATGGTTGAGCGATTATAATCAGGGATCCTCAAGAGGGCAGAATTAGAGGAGCGCAGATATCTCGGGGGGTTGTGGGGCTGGAGGAGATTACAGAGATAGGGAGGGGCAAGGCCATGGAGGGATTTGAAAACAAGGATGAGAATTTTGAAATCGAGCCATCAGCCATCACATGCACTACATAGTGAACTCACTCCCCCAAAAAGCTGTTGAGGCTGGGGCTCAGTTAAAAATTTGTAAAGCTGAGATTGATAGATTTTTTTCGGGGAAGGGTTTTGAGGGTTACGGAACCAGGGCGGGTAAATGGAGCTAAGATACAGATCAGCCATGATCTAACTGAACGGTGAGCAGGCTCGAGGGGCTTCATGGCCGGCTCCTATTCCTACGCCTCTTAAGGCTTCCATCCTTTTTGATTTTTGTTGTACTAATTTTAAATGGTCGTTTATTTGGGTAGATGTGATTTCTTTCCAACTGAAAATCCAAGGTGAAGGGGTGAGGCCCATTGTCCGGGACAACACTAAGGTTGGAAAATAAATTCACAGGAGAAAAGGAGGTAAATGAGGAAATGGCGATGAGGCCACAGCAAGCTTGGGGTTGAAAAGCCGGTGGATTGTGGGAGGAAGTGAAGTCTGAGGGAGGCCGGGAGGTTGTTGAAGGGGTGCAAAAGAAGGAGGTGGAGTAGGAGACAGTGCGAGGAACCTCGATTGCCACGCAGCTAGGGCGGAGGAAGAGCTGGTAGAATGTAGCTTCGGGGCAACAATGGAGGAGAGTTCAAAGGAGCATGGACCGCAGTAGTATGGATAACTAGATTGTGACATGTCATTGGCCACCCGGAAATCAGCCCATGACCAATCACATCAAGGGTGACGGTGCCATCCTATGACCAATTACATTGCAGGCGACCTCTTCTTCCCATGACCAATCGCGTGGAGGCTGACTTCTCCATCCCGTGACCAATCACGTTGAGGCTGACTTCTCCATCCCGTGACCAATCACGTTGAGGCTGACGTCTCCATCCCGTGACCAATCACGTTGAGGCTGACATCTCCATCCCGTGACCAATCACGTTGAGGCTGACGTCTCCATCCCGTGACCAATCGCGTTGAGGCTGACGTCTTCATCCCGTGACCAATCATGTGGAGGCTGACGTCTCCATCCCGTGACCAATCGCGTTGAGGCTGACGTCTCCATCCCGTGACCAATCATGTGGAGGCTGACGTCTCCATCCCGTGACCAATCACGTTGAGGCTGATATCTCCATCCCGTGACCAATCGCGTTGAGGCTGACGTCTCCATCCTGTGACCAATCACGTTGAGGCTGACGTCTCCATCCCGTGACCAATCGCGTTGAAGCTGACGTCTCCATCCCGTGACCAATCACGTTGAGGCTGACGTCTCTGCTCACAAACACTGCGGAGGATCTTAAAAGCTGCCAACAGTTCTCATTCCTGGAGGAATTCCTGCGGCTCTTGCTCAGGCGACTGTCTGACTCATTCCACCCCATCAAAAAAGGCGAGGAATTCCTGCACGGATCCAGGGATCTTGCGCATCACATGGCCTCTCTGATTCAGTTGCCGTGGGGATGCAGCCAGTAGTTCCGATGGCTCGAAAACAAAACTGCTTAAGAAGCGTGGCCCTTAATGGCTGTGATGGCGACAGCTCTGTCCATGCGAATACCCTCTGTGCAGACTTCAGAGTGTAAAGAAGGGAATAATCCCGAATAGGGGTGGGTGGGGGTGGGGGTGGGGGGGAGGGATAACTGTGAGATATTGGTCACGGTTAATCACAAGAATCTCATTTTTTTAAATGGTGCCCCGGTTCACTATTGAGAAATGGAATCACACCGAGTCTCACTATTACACTGTATACAGTGCCATAAGCTCACAAAAGCTTTCACTCTCGGCACAGGAAGTTGTGTCTGTTATAGTGTCTGAGTACACAGTTCAAAGTATTGCCAACTCAAACATCCTCTCTGGAAAAGGCAAGGCCTGACTTATGCAAGACTTTCAGCTCTATTCTGTGTCCTTTCATTTAAAGGGACAGTGTCTTTTTTTCACCCCTCCCCCTGACTTTGGTCATTGTGTGAGGCGCAGTTAGTTACTCACCGGGTTTCACCTAGCATTCAATGTGTTCAGAGCTTTGTTCAAGAGGGAGGGGCAGGCTTGTCTTGGGTCCAGTCGAGTCCGGAGAAGCATATACCCGAACCAAGCCCAGGTCTAACCCAACCAAGGGTCCAAAATATCGCTCCAATCAGTGTTAAAGGCATTTATATAGCGCCTTTCACAACCTCAAAGACGTCCCAAAGCGCTTTACAGCCAGTGACGTGCTTTTTGAAATGTAGTCCCTGGCTGGGGAATCTAGAACCAGGGGTCACAGTCTCAGAATAAGGGGTCGGCCATTTAGGACTGAGATGAGGAGAAATTTCTTCACTCAGAGGGTGGAATTCTCTGCCCCAGAGGGCTGTGGATGCTGAGTCGTTGAGTATATTCAAGACTGAGGTGGCTAAATTTTCGGGAACAAAGGGATATGGGGATAGTGCGAGAAAGTAGAGTTGAGGTAGAAGATCAGCCATGATCTTATTGAATGGCGGAGCAGGCTCGAGGGGCCGAATGGCCGACTCCAGCTCCTAATTCTTATGTTCTTAATGTAGAAAACACGGCAGCCAATTTGCACGCAGCAAGCTCCCACAAACAGCAATGTGATAAATGACCAGATCATCTGTTTTTATTGATGTTGGTTGAGGGATTAATATTGGCCCCAGGACTCCAGAGAGAGCTCCCTTGTTCTTCTCCCAGTGGGATCTTTTACATCCACCTGAGCGGTCAGACGGGGCCTCGGGTTGGCGTCTTCTCCGAAGGGCAAGACCTCCGAGAGTGCAGCACTCCCTCCGCTGTGATGCCCCCCCTGCCCAAATAGCCATACGGACTGCCTGGCCTGAGATGTAATGAACAGCCACTTGGGTGAGCACAGCTGGTGGCCACGGAGATGTACCCCAACGGGGATCGGTGCCTTCAGGAGAAGAGGGGAAGAAAGAAAAGATTCGAATCAGATGACTCAGTGATTTGAGTGACCTAAACTCTCCATTTAGATCAGCAGGCTTTTCACAAACCTATTTTAAGTCTAGACTGCCCTGTGGACAGGCCCAGTCCATCATAAATAGAAAATGCACAGCCCAGAAGACTTCCACAACCTGGAATATGGAGAACAAACTGCGTCGCTCCACTTTCACTTTTACTCAACGGCCCTGCCAGAGTCTGGGTTAGGCGTGTCTATTGGAGGCCTCTTACAGCTGAAGGATTGTAGCCCAGGCTGTCAGCTCTGCTTGTTCTAAGCCCCCTTGTCTCAGTCAGTTGAATGTTTGTTTGGATCCAGGGATTTGAAGCAAAGTCTTTTGATGTTGTGCGTGATGGATTGCTCGTACTGTCAATGCAAAGTGCACCTTATCATCACAGCATGGCTGGAGGTGCAGTGGAGAGGGGAGGCACCTGGGGCCCATCCAATAAGTGGCAGTCTTAGCTGGGCGAGTAGCGGAACGGTCAAAAACCAAACTCCAGTGTTGCCCCGACAAGCGCTTTGGAGGCCCCCCCCCCCCCCCCCCAAGCTTCGGATCTTGCTAACCTGCGTCTAAGTGCTCTGGACTTGTGAAAGTGGGGGTGCGCCCCTGTGGGAAGAGAGTTTCCGCCCCCTCAAGCAGTTTGGCTTGCTCAGTAGTTTAGTTTCAAGCAGATGGATCTCCGCCCGTGTCAGGTACATGGGCGGCCAGAAATCGAGGGGTTGAAGTGCAGAAAGACCAGCCATCGAGTGCATGGCGGAGGAACCGGAATAGGGGGAAATTGCTAAAACGCTGGCCCCACTCCAGCTGGACCTTGAGGAGGGGGGAGGGGGTGGGAGTGGGGGTTGGGGATCCCCTGTCGGTCGAGGTGAATGTAAATGACCCTCATGACATTATTGGAATAAAAGCAGGCAGTTCTCCCGGTGTCCAGACCAATATTCCTCCCTCTGTCCCCATTGACTTCATTGCTTTTAGTGGGACTTTGCTGTGCACAAAATTGGCTGCTTCGCTTCCCACTACAGTTCAAAAGAGCTTTATAAGCTTGGAAGCACTTTGGGACGTCCCGAGGACGAGGAAGGCGCTATTTCAACGCAATGTCTTTCGTTTCTTCAGCAGGGGAAGGGAGCGAAAACTGTAAAGCAAAATGGTCGTTTCCCAGTCGTAATGTCAAAACAGAAAGCACGAAAAACCTGCGTGTTTTCGGGCATTCCCGCCGCAGCACGCCTTCCACATCTGATTCGGCGTAAACGTCCCGCCCCACCGTGTAACCAAAATGGTGGCTGAGATGGTGGAGCGGTCTGGCGCCCGCTCGTTCAGTGCACGCTGTGGCTGCCCAGAGACTTCCCCCCTCCCCCCCGCAGTGTTTAAAAATACTGCAGAAAATGCTGGAGATACTCAGCAGGTCAGGCAGCATCTGTGGACGAGAAACAGAGTTAACGTTTCAGGTCGATGACCCTTCGTCAGAATCCTGACCTGAAGTGTTAACTCTGTTTCTCTCTCCACAGATGTTGCCTGACCCGCTGAGTATTTCCAGCATTTTCTGTTTTTATTTCAGATTTCCAGCATCCGCAGTGTTTTGCCTTTGCATTAAAAATACTGCAGTTTGATAGCGGTTAAAATGTTTCTGATCAGCAATCGTTCTGACAGGCTTAATCGGTTGGGTCTCAGTGTTCTGGCCCTGGGAAGTAGCATAACATTGGTTTTAGGCAGTAATCCAGGGATGATCTCTATGGGAGAGAACAAAAGAGAAAGAGGCAGGAAAACCACCAGCAACCTTCATACACTCACTTAGTTATTACATGAATTTTCATTTTTCCTGCATGTCTTCCCTTTGAGTACTTTTTCCTGGCCGTATGTAGATTATACATAGATAGGATGCTGAGTTGGGTTTCTGCCATTTTCCTCTCTTCAATGCTCTAAGGAAATGCTTCAACTCACTGACTCAAGTCCTCTTTCAGTTCTCACTGGGTTCAATGAGCTGAAACGTCTTGGGAGAATTTCCACACACTGCTAATCATTTAGAAAGTGCCCCTCACAAATAAGAGTAATAACGTCTTTCGTTATCTGTCTTTCTCTTTCCTTGCTTCCTTCTCCCTTTCTTTCTCTCTCGTTCTCTCTATCTCAGGTCTGCCATACTTTTATTTTTCTTTCCCTCCGCCGCTCCCTTCCTGTCCCAATCAGTTTCTCCCTCTCGCTCTCTCCTAGTTACAGTCCCCACATGTGTCTTTCTGTATTTCTCCACGTCTTTCTCTCTTCATTCCAGCTGTATCTATTTGTCTTTCTCTCTCTCTGTCCCTGCCTTTATCTTTCTCTCTCTCTCTCTTCCTCTGTTCCTGTCTCTATGTCCCTCTATCTGTTTTTGTCTCAGTCCCTCTCTGCATCTTTTTGTGTCTCTCTGTCTCAGTCCCTGTCTGTGGCTCTCTCAGTTTTTCTCTCTATCCTTCTCTCTCTATTTGTCGCTGTCTCTTTCTCTCTATATATTTCTTTCTCTCCCATTCTCGCTCTCTTTGTCTCTATTTCTCTAACTCTATCTATCTTTCTTTCTCTCTCACTATCTCTGTACCTCTGTCTCTCACCCTCTCCCTCTTTCTTTCCCTTTCTATCTTTCTCTCTCCATCTCCCTCTCACTCTCTCTTTCTCTCTATCTTTCTCCCTGCCTGTCTCTCTCTCTCTCACTCTCTCTTTCTCTCTCTATCTTTCTCCCTGCCTGCCTGTCTCTCTCTCTCTCATTCTTTCTCTCTATCTTTCTCCCTGCCTGTCTCTCTCTCTCTCTCTCTCACTCTTTCTCTCTATCTTTCTCCCTGCCTGTCTCTCTCTCTCACTCTCTCTTTCTCTCTATCTTTCTCCCTGCCTGTCTCTCTCTCTCTGTTTCACACTCTCTCTCTCTCTCACTCTCTCTTTCTCTCTATCTTTCTCCCTGCCTGTCTCTCTCTCTCTCTTTCTCTATCTTTCTCTCTCCATCTCTCTCTCACTCTCTCTTTCTCTCTCTCTATCTTTCTCCCTGCCTGTCTCTCTCTCTCTCTGTTTCACACTCTCTCTCTCTCTCACTCTCTCTTTCTTTCTCCCTGCCTGTCTCTCTCTCTCTTTCTCTCTCTATCTTTCTCTCTCCATCTCTCTCTCACTCTCTCTTTCTCTCCCTCTATCTTTCTCCCTGCCTGTCTCTCTCTCTCACTCTCTCTTTCTCTCTATCTTTCTCCCTGCCTGTCTCTCTCTCTCACTCTCTCTTTCTCTCTCTATCTTTCTCCCTGCCTGTCTCTCTCTCTCTCTCTCTCTCTCTCTCTCTGTTTCACACTCTCTCTCTCTCAGTCACTCGATACGCCCTTGTACATGTCTGTACTGCTGAAGTTTAATTTCTCTCGGGGAGTTGTGATTTACTGTCAGGCTGCCCTGCAGCTGATGAGCTGAGATAGTTGAAATGGCCTGAGGCAATCAGCCTTCAACAGACACTGAGAACAGGAAGAACGTGGAAGTGCTGGTGAGGGAGGACATTCCGTGTGCCGTTACTGAATGTGGGACTCATCCCAAAACAGAGGAGCAGCCCTTACTCTGCAGGCACTCTGAGCAAGGATTAAATCCTGAACTGCCGAGGACATTCTTACCACACGCATAGCAATTGTTCACTGAGTGAATGGCTGGGTTATTTCAAATGGCGTTTAGAGTCAACCAGGTAGGGTCGTCAACCAGGTAGGGTCGCCAACCCTCCAGGATTGCCCTGGAGTCTCCCAGGGTTAAAGGCTAGTCTCGAGGACACCGCCACCAGCAACAACCCGGGAGAACAATCATAGGGGCCTTAAAAATAATTGCGCTTTTACAACATTTTCTTTGAACACTTTTGTTTATTATCCCACCCCAGGGACTTGAGCACATAAATCTAGGCTGACACTCCAGTGCAGTACTGAGGGAGTGCTGCACTGTTGGAGGTGCCGTCTTTTGGATGAGACGTTAAACCGAGGCCCCGCCTGCTCTCTCAGGTGGACGTAAAAGATCCCACGGCACTATTATCGAAGAATTGCAGGGGAGTTATCCCCGGTGTCCTGGGCCAATATTTATCCCTCAATCAACATCACTAAAACAGATTATCTGGTCTTTATCATATTGCTGTTTGTGGGAGCTTGCTGTGCGCAAATTGGCTGCCGCGTTTCCTACATTACAACAGTGACCACACTTCAAAAAGTACTTCATTGGCTGTAAAGCGCTTTGGGGACGTCTGGTGGTCGTGAAAGGCGCTATAGAAATGCAAGTCTTTCTTTCTTTCTATTAGTTGAAAAGTATTGGAGGTGGGGAATAAAGGCTGTTTCACTGAGAGTCAAGAATCAAATGGGGTTTGAAGAGCCTATTCACTGTGCGATTGGCGTGGGAAGGCGGGCACCCTGAGAATGGACATGTCGGGCGAGCAATGGAGAGGGTGTGGGGGCGGGGCGGGGGGGGTGGGGAGGCTAGGAGGCACCAGGTAAACCAGCAGGTTTTTTTTAAATTTGTGACAAGCCGCGCTGCTGTACAGGAGCTCGAGGAGATCGCCCACCACCACCACCACCTTCTCAGGAAACTAATTTCGGGTCTTCTCGCCGACGTTCCCTCCGGGCTGCGGGGCTCTGCCGGTCCCGCACAGCCCCGGGAACGGCTTTTCCGACGTTAGAGCGTGAAACTGTGAATGGGGGCCGCGCACCCCCCCAAAATAAAATTGCTTCTCACCCACACCTTGAGAACAAATGAATGAAACTTCACCAATCAGGGCTCAACCCTGAGATGTGAATAAAGAAAGGAAAAACAGCGGCTACTGAATAGCGGTTTGAAAATCCATCACAATCTGAACAGACTGGATGACTTTTGACTGTCTGTCAAACAGATCTTTTTCCCCCCCACATCCAATATTTCTTTTTATTACTAATACACTATGATGTAAGAAATCTACTAGGCACTTGGTCTAAGTGTTAAACAAAGCTTTAATCAACTGTTTTACAACATGGAGGTCTAGTTGTGTCCTTCACTAGTTCCTGTTAAGAATGTCCTGCGCAAGCTGGGCCCGTGCCCGAGTATTTATACTCTCCTGGGACAGCGCCACCCATAGGCCGCTCAGTATTATTTCATAGGTCTTTCTTTCATGAATGACTGATTCATGTCACACTATTTTTCTAATCGCCTGTGATTTTTCTCCCAGGTTTTTGCTGGCAGAGATGAATCTTTAATTCCTGGAGATTCCAGGATAATCCTGGGGGAGGTCGGCAGGCAAACCCTATGTTGCATAAACTTGCCTTGTATTACCCTGGGCGTGGAAGATGGAGTGTGTGGGTAATCTGCTCGAGGTGTTTAAACTCGGGCCGGGTCTCCCCGGTCACCGTCGCCCGATCAGGCTGCCCGCTCGCTCGGCCGCGGTCCCGCCCGCGGCTTAAAATGGACCCCTCGATCCCTGCCCCGTCAGAAAGTGGTGCTCAGCGGAGGCAAGCAGGCGACTGCCCCCCTCCTAAAGGTTGGCGCCTCCTCTCGGAGTGGGAGCCTTGCTTGATTCTTTTTGCCCAGGGTGCGGTTCGCTTGATTCCCCCCCCCACCCCCCTCCCGTTGGCAAGGAGACCCCAGCCGATATGAGCTCGGGCCTCAGTTTCCATCTTGCTGGCAAGCTCCACGTCCCAAAGGGGGCGGCGTCCCGCTGGCTCTGGGCCCCTCCCGATGGCAGGGGTGTGGTGGTGGTGGGTGTGTGGGGTGGTGGGGGGGGGGTGCGGAGACACTAAGTGGGTAGGCCCTGGCTGGGCGGAGCAGGGGAGGCGAACGCTAAAGGATTTGATCAGGTCGATAGCAACTATTTCCTCTGGTTCGGGGGGGGGGGGAGTCCAGAACAAGGGGGCATAACCATGATCTCATTGAATGGCAGAGCAGGCTCGAAGGGCCGAATGGCCGACTCCTGCTCCTATTTTTTTTCTCTAATCTTAAAATTAGAGCTGGGCTGTTTAGGGGTGATGTCAGGAAGACCGTCTTCACACAAAGGGTAGTGGAAATCTGGAACTCTCTCCCCAAATACATATTTTGGTTCTGTCTTCACAAAGGAGGACACAAATAACCTCCCAGAGATGCCGGGGAACATAGGGTCTAATGAGAGGGAGGAACTGAATGAAATCAGTATTTGTAGGGAAATGGTGTTAGGGAAATTGATGGGATTGAAGGCCGATAAATCCCCAGGGCCTGATAATCTACATCCTAGGGTACTTAAGGAAGTGGCCCTAGAAATAGTAGATGCATTGCTGGTCATCTTCCAGAACTCGATAGACTCTGGAACAGTACCCATGGATTGGAGGGTAGCTAATGTTACCCCACCATTCAAAAAAGGTGGTAGAGAAAAAGCGGGGAATTATAGACCGGTAAGCCTGACATCGGTAGTGGGGAAAATGCTAGAGTCCATTATAAAAGATGTAATAGCAGAGCACTTGAAAAACAGTGACAGGATCGGACAAAGTCAACGTGGATTTACAAAAGGTAAATCGTGCTTATTTCTTAAGGCTAAAGGGATCAAGGGATATGGGGAGAAAGCAGGGACAGGGTACTGAGTTTGGATGATCAGCCATGATCTGATTAAATGACGGAGCAGGCTCGAGGGGCCGAATGGCCTACTCCTGCTCCTATCTTCTATGTTTCTATGTAAAAAGCTGTTGAGGCTGGGGGGCCAATTGAAAATTTCAACACTGAGATTGATAGATTATTATTGGGCAAGGGGATTGAGGGTCACGGAACCAAGGCGGGTAGATGGAGCTGTGTTACAGATCAGCCATGGTCTAATTGAATGGCGGAACAGGCTCGAGGGGCTGAAAGGCCTCCTCCTGATCCTATGTTCCTATCAATTTAAACAAATTCTTGTATCTAATTCGGTTAACTCAGCGACTGCTGGGCTCAACGGAGAAGGATGCCCTTTATCAAGACAAAAATAACACTTTGTCAGAAACGACCGGAGTTTGGCGTGGGTATTCTCCAGCATTCCCCCCCCCCCACTCACCCCCCCCCCCCCCGCCACCCCCCGCTTCAGTCTCCTCCCCTCCGAAAGCAGGGGCACGACCGCTTGAGTTACAGCAGTGGGAGTCCGAGGGCACGGGGCAGCTCGGATTCAGGCCCAACAAAGGGGAACTTTGTGCTCCTGTGGATTTTTGGAATTCCAGTTTGCAGCGGTTCTGCTGTTGTCTTAAATGAAAGGCTCCGTGGGGAAAAGGGGCTAGAGATTCAGGGGGAAGGTCCTGCAATTGATGAAGGTTTCACAGTCGTTTCCCCCCCCCCACCAAATCTCCCCACACCGCCCCCCCCTCCCTCCCTCCCTCCTCTGACCCAGCTACTACATTCCTCTGACACATGAGCCACATAATAATTCCTTTCTGGGTGATATTGTTGGGGCGGAGTGGGTGGAAGGAAAGGGTTAGGGGAGGGGCTTTCAAGGAAACTAGACTCCCCCCCCCCCCCCACCGTGAAGTTCTCTTGTATTATTTCAAACTGTGGCCTTACATATAAAAAAAAAGCAAAGTGCCTCTCAAGAGTTGTGATGCCAACCCACCAGGGGCTATTGCTTACTGTACTTAATGGGATCGAGGCTGTGCACTTGTTTGTTTATGCTCCACGCGTGACCCCGGAGTGCTGTGGTTTGCAAGCGGTCGGACTGTTTGCGTAGGTTCAAATGAACCAGGCGCGCGGGTACTGATGCTCGGAGAGGATTAAAAATCACTGCGTGACTGAACCATACCAAAACTTCCCATAGGATACGATAGCAAAATACTGCGGATGCTGGAAATCCGAAATAACAACAGAAAATGCTGGAAAAACTCAGCAGGCCAGGCAGCATCGGTGGAGAGAGAAACAGAGTTAACGTTTCAGGTCTCTGATGAAGGGTCCCAGACCTGAAACGTTAACTCTGTTTCTCTCTCCACGGATGCTGCCTGGCCTGCTGAGTATTTCCAGCCTTTTCTGTTGTTATTTCCCATAGGATATCCTCACTGCGAGGAAAAGCCCTGTGAACGGGTCGGGGGGTGGGGCGGGGGGGGAAGAAATGGGAATTTTTTTTTTTTTAAAAGGTGAAATGTTCGGGTCTGGATATAGGATTTCGGTTCTTTTCTCGTCTTGTTTACTCACTTAGTGTTCCGGATCCGTCGACATCTTCGTCACGTCCCTCGGAAACGACGAGCCCCACCCCGCCCCGCCCGTAGCGAATTGGGCGTCCGTTCTACGCACAGCAAGATCCCACAGAGCAGTGAGCAGGTTGCGGGGGGGGGGGCGGGGGGTGCTGGTGGAAGCGCCCCGAGGGGTCATTGGCTCGGGCCAGCTGCTCCCATCTTGGGTCAGCTGTTTCTTGCCGCGTAGGGATGCTGTCATCACTTTACATGTGAAATAACAAAAGTCTGTCTGTTGCTTTAATCCACACAAGGCAGAGGTTTTTTTTTACCAAAAATATAAATGTTACTTTCTAATCCATGAGTGGGCTGAATGCTTTCGCTGTTAATGGGAGAGCTGTTCACTTAGGAAGTTAGGTAGAGCAAAGCAACATGGTTTAAAATAAGAAACAGGATTCCTTGTTCATTATTAGATCCAACTCCTTTTTCCGGCCCCCCCTTTCCACTCCTTTTGCCCCCTTATCCCCCCCCCCCACTTCTCCTGAAAGCACTGACTTGTGTTGCAGTCAGGCACCAGTAGGCTCCCAGGACATCACCCCTGTGGGCAGTCTTCATGTGAGCATCGTCTGGCTATTTGACCATGGGAGGCATCGCGGCTGGGCCTCAGTAGAGGGCAGGCCATTGGACAGGGATCAGGAGTGAAAGCCCTGGCCGCTTTTTTTCCCCTTCCCTAGCCCACGAAGCAGTGAGGCCAATTGAAGCACTCTCCGCCAACCGGATTAAGCTCTAGGTTTCAGCATGGGAAGGATGCTGTCGCTGCTCACTGAGAGCCATGGCTCAGTGGGTACCACTCTCACCTCTGAGTCAGAAGATTGTGGGTTCAAGTCCCGTTCCAGAGACTTAGGGCTGGATTTTCATTCAGGAGTCGGGTAGGAGGTGGGACTACAACTTCCGGGGTAATAGTCCCGCCTCCATCGAGATGTGGCCAATCCACGCGATCTTAACTTGATTGACCTTGTTGAGCCTGCCCAGTGGGCTCAGCAGGCCATTTAGGGGCCACCCGACAACAGGTGACGTCACAGACTGAAATTTCATCCATTAAGAGGTTTTGACAGATGAAATATCAGCGTTTCACAGCTGTTTGAAGCTGTCAAACACTGACAGTCTTACTTCTAACCTGAGTCCTTCTACACAGACTCAGTTAGAAATCTCTCCTGCACAGAAAGCTGCAGGCTGTCACTTTTGACACTTCGCAGCCATTCTGCTTTCTGTGCAGGTGAGATGAGGAACTCCCGAGACCTAGAGGAAGGAAGGCTGAAAAGGTAAGTACAGGTAATTTAAACTTCTTTACACACTTTAGACACACCAAACACACTTACCTTTGCACTCATGCACACATCACTCACCTGAACACCGACATCTCGACCCCTCCAAGTCCTTCAACCCGACGGCCCACCTCCTCTAACTCGGCATGGTTTGGAGCCATCGGGAATCCCACACTTCAACCTTAAAAGTAGGGATCAGGCTAAAAACGGCCTGTTAACTGCCTGTTAACAGGCAGTTAATTGGCACTAATCCCTTCCCGCCTCGGGGAGGCAGGTCCCAGTGCGGGTCGGGTACCCGCCTCCTTTGAAACTGGCATGGAGGCGGGTTTGGGTGCGGGATGGGGTCGGGACCCCCGATTTCGGGATTTTAACCCCCCCCCCCCCCACGCCTCCACTCCCGACTCCACGGCCCAATGAAAATCCTGCCCTTAGAGTACAAAAATATGGGTCTGACACTCCAGGGAGGTGCTGTCTTTTGGATGAGACGTTAAACCGAGGCCCCGTCTACCCTCTCAGATGCACGTAAAAGATCCCACCACATTATTTCGGAGAAGAGCAGGGGAGTTATCCCCGGTGTCCTGGCCAATATTTATCCCTCAACCAACATCACTAAAACAGATGATCTGGTCATTATCACATTGCTGTTTGTGGGAGCTTGCTGTGCGCAAATTAGCTGCCGTGTTTCCTACATCACAACAGTGACTACACTCCAAAAAAGTACTTCGTTGGCAGTAAAGCGCTTTGGGACGTCCTGAGGTGGTGAAAGACGCAAGTCTTTCTTTCTCTCTCCTAACTGAACATCTCTCTAAAGGTAGAGTGCGATCTCTCTTTTGAACCGGGCTAGGCTCCAGTCGCACCGTTGGGACGCTTCCCTCTGCTGACTGCCGGCTAGCCACATCCTTGACACCGCGGGAAGATTTCCTCACTCTGTTCTTTCAGAAAATTATTTTTTACGCTTTCACTGGAAGTGGCAAAAATTGCTCCGGCCTCTACTTCTCGACAGAGAGGCGTCTGCAGTCGGGTAGGGTAGCGTTCGTTAGTGGTTACAGAATGGGACCAGTAACCCAGAGACGACAAGTTCCTATTCCCACCGTGGTAAGTTATGAAGGTAAGTTCAATACTTTTGGCCTTTCTGGTTGGCACCAGATTAGAAGGTGTCCATAAAAACTGTCGGATTGTCATAAAAACCCTCCTAGCGGTTCATTAATGTCTTTGGAGGACGGTGAACCTGCCACCCCTGATCAGTCTGGCCTGCAGGTGACTCCCGTCCCACATTACGTGCTTGACTCTCAATGCCCTCAGATGTATGGGGAGGGAAGCCTAGGCTTTATTCAGTGACACAGCGCCACTACAGAAAGTGTGGAACTGAACAGAGGAGCTGGTGGCAGAACCTGTTTCCGGCCTTGCCCCGATGCGATTTTTAAAATTAATTTTTTGGTAAGCAGCTTAATTTGACTTGGTTTAGTTTTTGTTAGATCTCTAAAGATACTTCTGAAGCTGCATAAAGTTCCTCCAATTCTGGCCTCTTGCGCATCCCCGATTTTAATCACTCCACCAATGGCGGCCGTGCCTTCAGCTGCCGAGGCCCCAAGCTCTGGAATTCCCTCCCTAAACCTCTCCGCCTCTCTACCTCTCTCTCTTCCATTAAGACGCTCCTTAAAACCTAGTTCTTTGACCAAGCTTTTGGTCACCTGCCCTAATACCTCCTTGTGTGGCTCGGTGTGAAATTTTGTTTGTTAACGCTCCTTACTACTTCCCTTTCAACAACAACAACAAAGAGCTCTTTCGGAATGGCCTCCTACTGTGCTGTATCATTCTATGATTCTATTAGGAGATATTAGGGCAGATGACCTTATGTGGCCCAGTGTCAATTTTTTTCTGATAGCGCTCCAAGTGAAGTGCCTTGGGGCATTTTAACTACGTTAAACGCACTATATAAATGTAAGTTGTTGTTTCTGTGGTATACTATCCATATCGCATTTCTGTGCAGATTTGTTCTTTGAATCGCCAGGCCACCAAGCACTCAAATCTACACCGACCTCTAGACAATTGGGGACTCGCATGCCTAACTCCCACACTGGACCACCAAGGGCGCAGATGCAAACTAGCCTCTAAGCAGCCAGGGATTCAGATGCCTAATTCCCATGCTAAGCCACCAGGGACACAGGTCCATACCGGCCACTGGACAACCGAGATCTCGGAGGCTTGTAGGGCTGGAGGAGGCTTACGGAGATAGAGAGGGGGCGAAGCTAGGTTGATCTAGCGGGTAAACCACAGCCAATTCCCTGCTCAGGCCCGTAGTTAAAATAGCAGTCCGGGCCCCCCCCCCCCGCCCCCCCCGATGACATCATCGGAGGCAGATCTGCATCTTTAAAGAAGGACCCCGCTGGTTTCCAGCGGGTGTCCCCACTTGCCTGCTCCTAGCTGGCGGGATGGGTTCGGGAAGTCAGGGATCGACTCCTGCTGGCGATTCTAACTGCCCGCCATGGTTTACAGGATTCAAATCAGCCCTTCTGTTACCGGTGCGAAAAAACCACAGTTCTGTGACCCGCCCCCCCGATTTGACCCCGGCAACAGTCTGGATTCCCGGTGGGAGTAGTCAAGCCACGCGTCTCGTATTAACCGTGAGCAACGTCACGGGGCATCCGTCAGTAACAAGACAGACGTGCTCTATGAACGGAGAAGGGTGCAGTAAGTGCTGCTGAGACGAGGGGGCAGTGTCGAGGGAGTACTGCTGTGCATCCAGCTGCGCTGCACCCGACGCGGCAGTGCTGGATGCTGGCAAATGGGGGGGGGGGGGTGGGCCTTAAAACTGGGAAAGGGTCCCGTGCCATCCCCCCATGGTGCTAACGTCCCTCGTCTTAATGTGCCCCCCACCTCCCGAGATTCAAAACAAACCAAATGAAACGGATATGGCGGGGGGGGCGGGGGGGGTGGCGGGGGGGTGGGTGGTGGGCATTGGGAAGGGGAAATCCATTCCCAGCGCCAACCTCCTCTCCACTAGAAGCTCCTTCAGGATTCTCTGACACACAGTGGGCCTGTTTAAGGCTTTAATCCTTCATGTTGTGGGGGTTTGAAGCTAACCGTGACTTCTTGGTGACCGCGTCCAATTTGATTGTGAAAGCAGCTGTCAGAATCTCGGAATCCCATTTAAAAAAAAATGAATTCACTCTTTCTCTCTCTCTCTCTCTCTCTCTCTCTCTCTCTGTTAGCCAATTCCCACATAACATTGCAACTTTGCCACACATTACTTAAGAGACAGTCTATTTTCACAAAGCGTTGATCACTAAAGCATTGTAAAATTTTAGACGTTCCCAGGACTTAAAAAAAATTTTTTTTTGAAAGCCCCCCCCACTCCTCCCTTCACCCCCCCCGCTCCCCCCTCCTCCCTCCCCCCTGCACCTCCCTTCCCCCCTGCTGCCCCCGCTCCCCCCCTCCTCCCTCCCCCCCCGCTCCCCCCTTGCTCCTCCCTTCCCCCCTGCTCCCCCACCGCTCCCCCCCTCCTCCCTCCCCCCCCGCTCCTCCCTTCCCCCCCTGTTCCTCCCTCCGCTCCTCCCTTCCCCCCCCTGTTCCTCCCTCCGCTCCTCCCTTCCCCCCCCACCCCCCCGCACCAGTGTGCAATGCATGACTGGTGAGGCAGCAGGAGGATAAACAGCTGCAGAAAATAAACGAATTATCCGTCACGTGGTCAAGGATTTCCCTTTGGGCACAGAGTTGTGGCGCTCTCTGTGTGTGCTCTCACTCTCGACGTTCCCTCTAAGCCGCGCAGCTCTCTGCCGTTTCTACCCGCGCAGCCCGGGACCGGCTTTCTCGATATTAAACCCTGAACGGGCCTCGCACCCAATCAAAAAATTCGCATTGGAACATTGGTTGCGACCTCCTTTTTTCCCCCTCTTACCCGATGCCACCGGCAAAGTATACGAAAGAGATCCAAAAATAGGAGGCGAAAGAAAAATTATTAATTTCCAATTATGATTTTTCACACAAATTAAGCTTGAAGCGTACGATTGATTTCTGCTCAAGGTTATCTAGCAGGTAATGGGACAGTGCCAAGTTGAAAAGGAAAAGCTAGCATTTATTGATCTCACATCCCTCACAAACATCTCAAAGCACTTGACATAGGATCAGGAGGAGGCCATTCAGCCCCTTTCGAGCCTGTTCTGCCATTTAACTGGATCATGGCTGATCTGCACCTTAACTGCACCTTGGTTCTGTAACCCATAATCCCCCCCTCCTCGCCTAACAAAAATCTATCAACTATCTATAATCTATAACTCCCCTCCCCTTCTACGAAATAGTGCCATGGGATCTTTCACGTCCACCTGACAGGGCAGACGGGGCCTCGGTTCAACGTCTCATCCGAAAGACGGCTCCTCCGACACAGCAGCACTCCCTCAGTACTGAGCACTGGAGCGCCAGCCTAGATTTTTGTGCTTGAGCCTCTGGAGCGGGACTTGAACCCACAACCTTCTGACTCTGAGGCGAGGGTGCCGCCCACTGAGCCACGGCTGACACAGGAGGAGTCGATGACTTCAGGGAGAGGATATTTGAACGATAAGGGAGTCAAGAGTTATGGGGAGTGGGCGTTGAGGCCAAGATCAGATCAGCCATGATCCTTTGGAATGGCGGAGCAGTCTCGAGGGGCCGAATGGCTTACTCCTGCTCCTATTTCTTGTGTTCTTATGGGGAGAGGATTGATGGGGTGAGATGATGGGGATGGGGTGGGGAGAGCGAGGGTGGGGGGTGGGTGCGGTGAAAGGTGGGGGAAGGAACGGCAGGAAACCCGGCTCCCTGTCAGCTGGGTAATTTTCCACTCAACAAGAAGAGAACCTAGTAAACAATAACAGGTGTTTGGGGCCTGGTGAGGAGGCTGATTTATGTCTGAGGAGGCTTTCATGTTTTTTTTTAAAAAAGAGTTTCAAATCTGTGGGCTGGAGGATTTCAAATCTATCGGTAACTAGCACTTCCCTGACACAGGCTGGCTTCAACCACAATCTGTTTGAAAAACTAAAGCTGGCTCTCGCTCGCTCTCTCTCTTTTTTTTATTTTGTTTTCGCTGTCAAGAGGTTTTTTTTGGCCTATGAGGAAGCCTGGGAAAATCTGCTCCTCCCGATGAGCGGTGTTTGTAGATGGAAGCGACCCAAGGCTGGGCCATTCATAAAAAAACGAAAACAGCCTGCCAAAAACAGCTTGTGCTTGTTTGTAACCTCTCCTGATAGTCGGGGGAGTGGAAGGAGAGGGAGGCAGCGGGGTGGGGGTGGGGGGGATGGGGGGAGGTGGGGGCTGGGGGCAGTGGGCAGGTTGTTGTACATGAGACTAAAGGCCTGGACTGTTGCCAGCCCTGGCCTGGAGCAGAATTCCATCTGGTAAACGTTTATTAGCTTAAGGAAAACAGCAATGCTGAAGTTACTGGCAGCAAATGAGCTGGAATTATACCTGAGCCTGTCCGAAATAAAAATACATGGCTACGTAGAGGATCGCTCCATTACCTACCCCTCTTTTTACCCCCCCCCCCCTTAAGGCGCTCGTTCTTGCTGGGTGATGGTCCCACGGATGCTAGCAACAACAACAGCAGCTTGCATTTGTTTGGCACACCCTTTAATGTAACAGAGAAAAAAAATCTCCCCAGGGCACTTCACAGTAAAAAGACAGGAAAGCCAAGCCCGCGAAGTTGAGTTCAGCGAGGGTGACCAACGTTGAGGGCAAAAAGAACGGATTTTCAGAAGGTTTATGAAGCAGGATAGAGAAAAGAAAGAACTTGCATTTCTATAGCGCCTTCCACGACCTCAGGACGTCCCAAAGCGCTTTACAGCCAATGAAGTACTTTTTTGAAGTGTGGTCACTGTTGTGATGTGGGAAACGCGGCAGCCAATTTGCGCACAGCAAGCTCCCACAAACAGCGGTGAGATAAATGACCAGATCATGTTTTTAGTGATGTTGGTTGAGGGATTAATATTGGCCCCCAGGACACCGGGGAGAACCCCCCCCCCTGCTCTTTTTAAAATAGTGCCACGGGATCTTTCATGTCCACCCGACAGGGCCTCAGTTTAATGTCTCATCCGAAAGACGGCACATCCGACAGTGCGGCACTCCCTCAGTACCGCACCGCACTAATTTTGTGCTCAAGCCTCTGGAGTGGCTCCATGTTTGAATCTCTCCCAGTCAGGTTTATACCTCTGGTACGGCCCTGAAACGGCCCTCGTCGAAGTCAGAAATGACATCTTCCATGTGTATGACCATGGTGCATTATCCCCCCTCGACCGCCTCAAACTTTCTGCAAACTTTGACACGGTCGACCACACCATCTTCCTCCAATACCTTTCCTCCATTGTCCAGCTCACTGGGACTGCCTTCGCATGGTTCCACTCTTACCTATCCAGTGATAGCCAGAGCATCTCCAGCAATGGCTTCCCGTCCCACACCCAGAGCCCTGCCACTGCTCTGTACTTGGCCGTTCCTCTTCCTCTTCTACATGGTGCCCCCTTGTCAAGCATGGAGCCAGCTCCCACATGTGCGCTACAACAACACCCAGCTCTACTTCTCCACCACCTCGCTCGACCCCGGCACTGCCTCTCTGTTGCCTGGCCGCTTGTTTGACATCCAGTCTTGGATGAGCTACAGTTAAACGTCAGGAAGACCAAAACCATCGTTGTCAACCCTGGCTACAAACTCTGTGACGTAATAAAGACTCACTACGCACTTGGTTGTACATAAAGCAAGGCTTTAATTGACTTGTAAAAAAACATGGAGGTCTAGTTAGTAGTCACTAGCTTCCTGTTTCCAGATTGTCTCTGGCCAAGTTGGGCCCACGCCCGAGTATTTATACTCCTCGGATGGCGCCCTCAGCTGGCCGTTCAGTAGTACTTCCTGAGTTACTTCTTGTAGAAGTTGCGATTTATGACACTCTGTACCCTCGCCACCGATGCCATCCCCCTCCTCCTCCCCCATTGTCTCCGGCTGAACCAGACAGCTGGTAATCTCAGCCTTCTTATTGGACCCTGAGCTGAGCTTCTGACCTCATATCCTCTCCATCACAGCGACCACGTACTGACACCTCCCTGACATCGCCCGCCTCAGCCCGTCTGCTGCTGAATGCATTTGTCACCTCCGGAATCCACTATTTCAATCCACTCCTGGCCGGCCACCCATCCTTCACCCTCCGTAGACTTCAGATGATCTAAAGATCTGCGCCAGTGTCCTACTCTGCACCAAGTCCTGTACATTCATCACTTCATGGCGTTGTTATGCGCTGCCTGAAAGGGCGGTGGAAGCAGATTCAATAGTAACTTGCAAAAGGGAATTGGATAAATACTTGAAGGGGAGAAATTTGCAGGGCTGTGGGGAAAGAGCGATGGAGTGGGACT
Source organism: Somniosus microcephalus (assembly GCF_052327205.1). NCBI lineage: Eukaryota > Metazoa > Chordata > Chondrichthyes > Squaliformes > Somniosidae > Somniosus > Somniosus microcephalus. The sequence goes on from NC_140997.1 coordinate 224,676,005, forward strand.
AATTGGACAGCTCTTTCAAAGAGGCGGCTCAGGCATGGCGGGCCGAATGGCCTCCTTCTGTGCTATCTGGTTCTATACGTGAGTCTAGACAGAAAGTGTGAACAGGCTATTCGACTGTAAAGATGGTCCTGTCCTCCCCTGAGATCTGCACCTAAGGAGCTTCTATCAGGGGTCCCTGGGTGGTAATCAGGAATAGGAACCCTGGCAGATTGATTTTTTCCCTTCCCTAATGAAGCCAGTTGTAGCACCAAGTGACTGTCCTCACTGCGAGCTCAGGTAACTCAACACAGACTGCAAGTGGAACTTGAGACCTTCCTGGTGACTGGCACCCCGTACAATGTGTAAGATGTCGGGCGTGCCCACTGTCGGTTCTATAGAAGTAACTGAGACATTACACCGAGCTCCCACCTGCTTGCTCTAGTGGCTCAGGAGGACGTTAAAGATCCCATTGGACGCTTTAAAGAGGGACCGGGAGGTTCTCCCAGTGTCCTGGGCCAACATTCCTCCCTCCACTAACACCGGTCATTCGTCTGATTACTGTTTGTGGGATCTTGCTGTGTGCAAAATGGCCACCGCATTCCTTTACATAAAAAGAAGAGCCGCTGCACTTCAAAATGATTCGTTGTCTATGAAGCACTATGAGCCGTAGCTGAGAGACGTGCTAAGGCAGTGTATAAATACAGCTCTCTCTGTTCTTTCAATATTGGGGGTGCATTACATACGTGGTTGAAGGAGCAATATATTCCTTAAATGGCAGTATGTCACAGCCCGATGGGCTTTACCTGTTGTTGCTCTTGCTGGCAGGATGTGCAAACTAACATCAATCAGAACAAGATGCAATTTCCTGAATAAGCAACCAGTGATACTTGTGACTTATTCCTCATTCCTCAGCTATGAGATGATGTCCACACGCTCAAGACAGTTTCGATTGTAAGATTCAGTGCTCTGAAACTGTTAACTACCCCCACAGGAAGGAACATGTCGATTCAAATCTGCTCTACTTTGAAATTCTTATAAGTTGACAGCCTTTAGACTCCCACCCCCTCATCCTCCCATGGCACGTTGGATAACTGGACTAGTCCGTGTAGCATCTAACCATTCCCAACCAGGAAGACGCCAGGGTTGATCCCGCCCAATCAGCGTTGAGTTCAGGTGGAGGAGCAACTAAGACGCTAACTGGGCCTCAATGCCCGGAGCGATGTATTCCCCGGGGGAATAAAAACCCGCCAGGGTTCCTGCTCCTGATCACTATGAGGGGTGCCTTGGCCGTCCTTTCAGCCGAGGACAGTAGCAGGGAGACCCAGACAGGCGGAATCTTTTTCCAAGACCCAGAGGCCCGCGGTGCTAGTTGAGGGTGAGCATGGGGAGTTCTCCTGGTGCCCTAGCCAAGATTCCTCCCTCAATCAACACATTAAACTGGTCTTTCGCCTCATTTGCTCTTTGCGGGATCATGCTGTGTGCAAGACGGCTGCCACGTTTGTCCACCTAACAACACTGGCTACGTTTCATAGTGATTCATTGTATGTCAAGAGCTGTGGGAAACCCTGAGGCATAAAGAAATGAAAGACTTGCATTTATATAATCGCCTTTCACGACCTCAGGACGTCCCAAAGCGCTTTACAGCCAATGAAGTACTTTTTGAAGTGCAGTCACTGTTGTAATGTAGGAAACGCAGCAGTCTCTTTGTGCACTGCAAGCTCCCACAAACAGCAATGTGATTATGACCAGATAATCTGTTTTAGTGATGTTGGTTGAGGGATAAACATTGGCCCAGGACACCGGGGAGAACTCCCCCTGCTCTTCTTCGAAATAGCGCCCGTGGGATCTTTTATGTTCACCTGAGAGCAGACAGGGCCTGAGGCTAGCATCTCATCGGAAAGACTGCACCTCTGACAGTGCAGCACTCCCTCAGCACTGCACTGGGAGTGCCAGCCTAGATTTTTGTGCTCAAGTCTCTGGAGTGGGACTGTGAGCCCACAACCATTCTGACTCAGAGGCGAGAGAGAGTGCTACCCACTGAGCCACGGCTGACACATAATCGCTGGCATGCGATAGGGCAATATAGAAATGCAAGCACTTTCTCAGACACTAAGGGGGAGAAATTCAGTGGGGCCGCAAACGGGGCGCCAAGCTCGCCTGGGCGCCGGAATTAGCGCAGCGATCGGAGCAGTTGCGACCGCCAGAAATTCAGCTTGAACGCCCCAAGAGGGACACGGGGCGAGGCTCGAGGCGCTCCGCGTCCCTCTTAGAGCGCTGAAACTGAATATCGCAGCGCAACGTACCGCAGCGCCACACGCTGCGGCACGGCGCGCTGCAGTACTGAAGGCATTCCTCCCATTCTTAAGGGGGAGGGGCCTGCACCAGCGCGACCGGAGATCGTGAGTGCCGGCAAAAGAGCCCGGCACCGAGGAGAAGTGCCGGGCTCTCGGAAAACAGCCGGCACTGCCGCGGGGGGAGATCAGGAGGCCGGGGACGGAGGTGCTGGCAGGCGGCCGCCGAAAAAAACAGCCGCCCCGCACCGCCACCTTAATTTGCGCCACTGCCGCCACAGGTAGGCCCCGTGAACCGGGCGCAATTTACGAACGGCGCTACAGAGGCGGGCGCTACCGAATATCGAGATCGGGGCGGTAGCGGGGCGCTGCACACACCGATGACGTCATCGGTGGCGGCGCAGCGCAACAGGCTAACGCCGCCATTAGCTCCCCAGCTAAATAGCGCCGGAGGCGTGGCCAGTGGCGCTAAAGCCACTGAGTGCCCTCTTTAGGCGCTAACTGGTGGCGCAGCCCACCGAATTTCTAGGCCATTATGGGATTCACCCCATCCTCTCAGCGCTGGGCAGAATGACAGGAATGACGGGTGGCAATGCAATGACCGTGTTGTCCCGACCAGTTCTTGACTGTGACTATTTTCTTTCAACAGCCTCAACGAGTACAGCAGGAAAAGGAAGAAACAGCTGAGGTAGGGCACTTATAGTGAGACCCTTTAAAGGTACTGTACCCTATCGGCACTCCATATCCATGACACAGTGACGTACTTTGAGATTAATGCTAATTCCAGATTGTGTTTCCTTTTTCCCTTATCCCAGCACCATCATTATAAATTAAGGGGGTTTGGGATCATTAACATGTCGCTGAAAACACTATTACAACTTTCTTAAAGGGGCAGGTTGCCATGAACAAATGTTTGGCCAACCAATGACTGTGTGTATTGTTGTCTGTGACGCCACAAATTCACTCATTTACAGCTGTGAGAAACACTTTGGAGGGGAGGGAGTGAAATTAAAATAGCCCCTCACAAAATATCACAAACATTTGTGAAAGTATTCATTTAATGGTTGCCCACCAATGAACCCTGTAATTTTTTGGGGGGCCGCGCGCGGGGTCTCTTTAACGGGCTGCACGGCCTGTTCAAAATTCTGCGCATGCGCAGTTTTTTACAGTTTAAAAGCCGGCTGCCCGGGATCCCTGGAGCGCTGTGCGGCTGCGCAGCTTAAAGGGAACACTGTTGCCAACACAATGGGAATGATTTTTCCTCCATATTACCCAAGGTGGAAAATCTAGGAGAACAAGATGGGGAGGCTTGCCACCACATCCCCACCCTGGTCGCCTGAATTTTTCCTCCGTTCCCCGACCGCAGACGCCCATCTATTGCCCGTCCCGCTGCAATGTTAATGAGAGCGGTGAGGCCAGGCCCGATCACCGCCCGATTGGCACCCAGCTCTCGGGAACAGTGCCAGAATCAAAGAGGCGTTCGGGGCTGAGTGGCCGCGAGAGGCGGGTGGCAGTAGTGGTGGGCGGGGGGCCCCTCCCAAGGGAGTCGCCTTTTTGCACACGTCGCCCGAGATGGAAAAGCGGGATGGCGGCACAGGACGACCTTCTCTGTTCCCGGGACCGGGAAAGCAATAATGAAACAGAGCCTCCGCCAGGCCCCTGCTTCTAAGAGGCTGCTGCCCCCATAAGGAGCAGGCACCTTGCCAGGGACTAGATGATAAATGGTGAGGGGCGGGGCTTGCAGACCGGACGAAGTCCCCACTCAGCCGCTGACAAGACCTGATTTGTGAAGAATGATTGGAATTTTTTTTCGAAACCTCCAAACATAAATCCAGAATTCCCCTTGCACGGAATGGTGCAAATGGGCCAGGAGACAGGGCGAACTCCAGCCTACACTCTGAAAATTCCTGCATCCCAGACGCCCTTCCGTTTACACAGAGGGCCTAATTGAAGCAGAGGGTGCGGGGCAGTGGGATTCGTTTTTGGAAAGCTCGAGCAAAGAGCCGGCCCAAACACGATGGGCCGACTGGCCGCCTCCCGTGTTGTAAACTTCTGCGGTTCTAGATCTGGTTTGAAAAAAGCAATTTAAGAGAAAAAAAAACTCTCACGGGCAAAGCAATGTTTCTTGGGGAAATTCAATGTATGCGGCATCTCGGCTCGTCACACGCTACAAGGCGGGGGGGGTAGATCCTGACCTTGGGTCACAGTGTAAAATGGGCAATAGCTGACGTAAGAAAACTACTATGCACTTGGTCCGAGTATTAAACAAGGCTTTAATCAACTGTTTTTCCACATGGAGGTCTAGTTGTGTCCTTCACTAGTTCCTGTTAAAGAATGTCCTGAGCAAGCTGAGCTTGTGCCCGAGTATTTATACTCTCCCTGGACAGTGCCACCAGCAGGCCACCCAGTATTATTTCATAAGTCATTTCCACATAAATGACAAGATTCATGCCAATAGCCATTCGGCCGCCCGTGTTACTCCCCATTTTTATTTCCATTGAAGTCCATTATTTCCATGGAGAGAGATGCGAAGCGGGCTGCCGACTCGCCTATCACCCGTTTTACACTAACTGCACCAAGTCGCGATCTACCCCGTTGTCCACATTCCCTTTTCAAACCTGTGTGGCGGGTGGAATCCAGCCACATTGGCAGAGAGGCTCTATTTTTGGAATATTGGGTTACCCCCCCCGCCCTCCCTCCACTCCTGAAAGAGCACAAATGGTTACAAAGCACAAGAAGGGAAGGGGGGTAAAAAAAAATCCATGAAGACACTTTGAGAATCGAGCCCGTAGCCTTTAAAAACCACTTTGGTTTTCTGGATGACCTCTTTTTTTAATAAATCATTCTGGTGAAGGTTTTCGTTGAACTCTGTATCTGTTTCATGTGGTCTTCATTTAGACTAATTCAACCCAGATGGGAAATACCATTGATTGCACAAAGAAAGGTGGGTGGGGGGGGGGGGGTGGGGGCGGTGGCTGGGGCGGTGGAGGAATCGCCACACAAACCCAGTGACCTCCCCCCAGATTATTTATGGATAGCAGTTGCCGAGAAACTGTTGGCCACCCTGGTATCCTTCCAGGAGGGGGGTGGGGTGGGGGGGGCTTTGGTTTAGAGATTCAGAGGCTCTCTCTCCTGACCCCGCCCTCCTGCCCCGAGCATAATTGTGGAGAATTTTTTAAAAATATTTGTCTACATGTATCTTTTATTATGTTGTCCAGGCTGATTCCGCCCCCCCCCCCCACCCCCCGCCTAATTTACAGGTCAGGTAAGCTAACAGTGAAGCTGATGGAGAAAATAGCATGGTTGGGTGGGCAGCCCCCTGGGGGTTGGTCAATGCCACGGTGCCCGATGGTATGAACCTTGTCGCAGGGATGTTGTAAAGCTTCCTTTGTGGTTTTTGATGGTCGGTAAACGGTATGTGTAAAAGTCACTTTTTAGTCTGCAGGGACTCTGGAAGAGAGAAGGCTGAGGGGCGACCTGATAGAGGTCTTTAAGGTTATGAAAGGGCCTGATAGGGTAGTCAGAGAGAAGATGTTTCCACTTGTGGGTGGGGGAGGAGACCAAAACTAGGGGCCATAATTAGAAGATACTCATTAATAAATCCAATCGGGAATTCAGACAGAACATCTTTCCCCAGAGAGTGGTGAGAATGTGGAACTCGCTACCACAGGGAGTGGTTGAGGCGAATCGCATTGATGCATTTAAGGGGAAGCTCGATAAACACATGAGGGAGAAAGGAATGGAAGGATATGCTGATAGGGTGAGATGAAGAGGGGTGGGAGGAGGCTCGTGTGGAGCATAAACCCTGGTATGGACCAGTGTTCTGACAAAAGGTCTTCGACCTGAAACGTTAACTCTGTTTCTCTCTCCACGGATGCTGCCCTGGCCTGTTGAGTTTTTCCAGCGTTTTCTGTTGTTATTACTGGTATGGACCAGTTGGGCCTGTTTCTGTGCTGTAAAATTTCAATGTAATTCTATGTAACTGTTTGCTAGCGTGTGAAAAAGCATTTGATCCATTCCTATCGGGTACCATGTGGCTCATGTGTGTCGCGATGCCAGCTCCTGTACCTGTACAGTACACACTACATGAATGCTGACTGCGCACCCAGTCTCACGGCCTGCTCCTCCTGCGCGGCTACAGTAAGGTCAAAGTTTACTCAGAGTTGGTGCTGGGCAGCTCGTGTGTGCCTCAGTGCCAACTCCAGTACATGTAAAGTACACGCTGGGTACGTGGTAATAATTCCCACAGGCTCATGTGTGTGTCTTTTACATGTTCAGTGGAAGGTGGTGTTCCACCCTAGACATTGCCGCCTCCTTTGGCATTGGCACGTAAGCTGTGCAATTTATGTGGCCCACCATGAAAGAAGAGCTGATGTGTGTCAGTGATTGGACAAAGTATGGTTGCTCAATGTCTACCACATCTATACATCTCCAATGTCGTGGATGAAGCAGTCTTTGGCCTAGAAATTGGGTTGGGACGCCAAAGTGGTGCAAAAGTCGGCTAAGCGCAGGATTTAGCGCAGCGATCGGTGTGATACCGATCGCCAGAAATTCAGTTTCAGTGCCCCTCGAGGGAGACAGGGCGAGGCTCGAGGCGCTCTGCGTCCCTCTTAGGGCGCTGAAACTGAATATCGCAGCGCAACGTGCCGCAGCGCCACATGCTGCGGCACGGTACGCTGCGGTACTGCAGGCCTTCCTCCCACTGTTAAGGGGGAGGGGCCTGCAACAGCGCGATCCCCGAACGCGAGTGCCGGCAAATGAGCCCGGCACCAAGGAGAAGTGCCGGGCTCTCGGGAAACAGCCGGCAATGCCGCGGGGGGGGGGTTAGGAGGCCGGGGACGGAGGTGCTGGCAGGCGGCCGCCGAAAAAGCGGCCGCCCCGCACCTCCACCTTAACTTGCGCCGCTGCCGGCACAGTAAGGCCCCGTGAACCGGGCGCGGGTAGCGAGCGGCGCAACTGCGGCGTTCGCTACCAAATATCGCGAACGGGGCACGAATGGGGCGCTGCGCACACCGATGACGTCATTGGTGGCGGCGCAGCGCAAATGCCTAACGCCACCATTAGCGCCCCTACTGAATATCGCCGGAGACGCAGCCAGTGGCGCTACAGCCACTGACTGCCTCTTTAGGCGCTAACAGGTGGCGCTACTCACCCAATTTCTCCCCCTTTATGTCTTGTTACTGTGCATCCATTAAGTAATTGTATCGCACAATCAGGAATATGAATGGCAATCTGCCTACATCAGTTTGCGTGTCTGAAGTTGACATCTGTATTTGTACACTTTGAATATGCCAGTTTTTTTTTTATTCGTTTGCGGGATGTGTGCATCGCTGGCAAGGCCCAGCATTTTTTGCCCATCCCTCGAGAAGGTGGTGGTGAGCCGCCTTCTTGAACCGCTGCAGTCCGTCTTCTCTGTAGCGGTTTGGTGCAACTGAGTGGTTGGCTAGAGGGCCGTCAAGAGTCAACCACATTGATGGGTTTTCATGACAATCCGCTAGTTTCATGGTCACCATTAACTACTTTTTCATTCCAGATTTTATTTAATTCCCCTGCTGCCGTGGTGGGTATTTGAACTTCATGTTGTTAGTCCAGGCCTCTGGATAACTAGTCCAGTAATATAACCACTATGCTCCAGTACCCAGAGCATTATCCACCATTTCTAACCTTGATTACCAGAGATATCCTATTGATATCCTACAGTTGATATCCTTGATTCCCAGTAATATTCTACAGCTTGGCACTGACATTCCTTCACTTGCTTTACCCATGTAAGAAGTCACACAACACCAGGTTATAGTCCAACAGTTTTATTTGAAATCACAAGCTTTCGGAGCGCTGCTCCTTCGTCAGCGCTCCGAAAGCTTGTGATTTCAAATAAAACTGTTGGACTATAACCTGGTGTTGTGTGACTTCTTACATTTGTCCACCCCAGTCCAACACCGGCATCTCCACACCATTGCTTTACTCAATATTACATTTTAATAGAAAATTGTTTTTTTTTTACCAGAGAAAAGAGCGCAGTCTCAAGCTGTACAGTACAGAACTGATAACACAATGGAAATGGAAGCAAAGCCTTATTGCTGCTGCGGCTGGGGCTGAGAGACAATGGAGCCTAAATTTAACATTGTTGCACCCATTTTACGGGCCTTGAATGGGTGCAAAGATAACCAATTTAGCAGGGCAGAGGCCTGCGCCTGATTTGCATGGGCATTCGGGCCACTACTAAATCGGTCGGGCCCTTTTCTTAGGTGGCCCTGGCAGCCGCCTGAAATGAGCACAATACTCATTTCAATATTGAAATGAGGCTCCTGCACCCAATTTCGATCAGGATGGCTAAATTCGTTTGCCCTAGTCAGACATACAGGGGGAAAAATTCAGTATCGCCCCATTTGGGGCGCCATTATCGGCCGTGCGCAAAGTTTAGCGCCTGGCGCTAATTATCGCCTCCGACGGCAAACTTGGCTTTTATCGCCCCCGGAGGTGATTGGAGCGCTAAATTAGGCGCTTCACACCTGTCTTAAGGCACAAAGGCCGAGCAGCGAGGCGCTACCTCAGAGCGCTGGCGAAGCAAGGAAGGGCAAATCAAAATGAACCTGCAAAGTGCTGCTCAGTACTCAAAACTCCTTCACACAGCGTTGAATCTCTCCAGAAGTCTCTGGGCTAGATTTTCAGTATAGACAGTTTTGGGGCGCTAAGCTTAGCGCCCGCCCGAAGTTAGCGCCCGCCCCAAAGTAGCGCCCCGTTGCCGGAAATTCAGTGGCTTCGCCCTAAGAGGTTGGTGGAGCGCTAAAAGAGGCGTTCCACTACTATCTTTAGGCGCTAAGCCGGCGGTGCAGAGCGCAGCGCCCGAGCTCGGGCGCAGCGCACGGCAGACACTCTGGTGCCAGTGAGCTCTTAAAGGGGAAGGGTGCATGTGTTTTTTGAGGAGGAGGAGGAGGAGGAGGAGGAGGAGGAGGAGGCCGCAAACATAAATACACCGTTCACAACAACACACTGGATCCTTCCACACAACACATGCAGACTGCCGTGTATAGTGCAGGAGGAGTGCCCTTTAATTTGCGCTCCCCAGGGTGTGTTGCGTTCCATTTTACAAACGCTCTGGACGCCAGCCGCAGAATGGGGCGGTCCGACTGAAGTTTGGATTCGGGGCGGCCAAAGGGCGTTGCACGAGGATGTGACGTCATTTTCTGCGCACGCATCCGGGCGGCCGCTAAACTTTGCGCCGGCGCTAACGGGCAACTTAATTTGGGGCGGGGCGCAAACTGCGCTGCGCCCGGGCGCTACATGAATAGCGCCCGAAAATCACTTCTCTTAAGGCGCTAACTGCTGGCGCAAGCAACTGAAAATCTAGCCCTCTCTCTCTCTCTCTCTCAGAATGCGTGGTGCAAAAATGTCACCAACAAAAAAATGCAGGAAGCGGTCGCCTTTAAATAGCGCTCCCCCAGTCCCTTCCTGACTGCAAAACGCTCCCCTCAACCTGTCGTTGCTAGCGGCAGGCGGTAAGGCAGGGGCCGCCACTCAATATCCGGTCCGGGGCGCTACCGGGGCGTTGCACACTTGACTGACGTCACGATCTGCTAGCGCAGGAGATCGTGGCGGTAGTGTTTAGCGCTGCCGCAAAAAATGTCTAGTTAATTTCGCGAGCGGCACAAACATCGCCATGCCCGGGCGCTAGTTGTTTTGCGCCCTGTTAGCACCCTCTTAAGGCGCTAACAGGAGGCGCAAACAACAGAATTGTTCCCCCATAGACTCCTAATTCCTGCTGGTCCCGGGATGTGAATACACTCCCAACGCCTGATGCTCTTGGGACTCAATCGCGCCCAACCCCAGGAGGTCCAGGGATATGTCCTCACCCTAAGGCTACAAGCAGTCATTGTGCAGCAGGATATCAGTCAGTAGCACCAAATGGTCAGGGGCTGATTTTAACAAGTGGCAAAATCAGCAGTTGATCAACATTCTGTGGCGTTTAGATGTAAAAACAGGAATCTTCAAACACAGGGCGGGTCATGTCGCTCCCCTCCGACCATCCAACACTCGCTTCCAGTTCAACCCAAACCCACTATTACAGTACCAGACCTCTGAGTCGAGCTCGACTAAAGGCAGTTACCAACCGAGGGTGCACTCTTGGGAGCGCAAACAGCGGAAGGTGCGCACGTCAACCCAAGCACCCCACCCACCCGCCCCTTCAACCACCGTCTGCCCCACCTGTGACAGAGACTGTAGGTCCCGCATTGGACTCATCAGTCACCTGAGAACTCATTTTTAATGTGGAAGCAAGTCATCCTCGGTTCCGAGGGACTGCCTAAGAGAGACTCTTGGACCAAACAGATTTCAGACTGCCCCCTGCCCCCCGCTCCTCCCCCGCGCCCCCCCCCCCAATCTGCTACGACTTCCTGAAAAAAGTAATGCTTTCATTATCTAAAGTTAGGGTTAGTTCTGCTCAGAATCTTACCCATTCCAGCAGTATTTCATGCCACACAGGCTTGCAGAGAGCAGTTGCCTGTTTGACTGAATGATGTAATTATATATATATATATATATATATATAGATATGTGAACAAATATTCTATGGCTCAGTGACAATTTTTCTTTGATTACACTCTTGTTAAAGGCGCTATATAAATGTAAATTGCTGTTGTAGATGATGATCAAAATATGACAGAGGGACTTAATAAGTACTTTGCATAAGGACACAGAATAAAAGTTGGCAAAAAGAACCAGATGAGAATTTGTTTTTACGCAGCGAGTTGTTGTGCTCTGGAATGCGCTGCCTGAAAGGGCGGTGGAAGCAGATTGAATAGTAACTTTCAAAAGAGGAATTGGACAAATACTTGAAAAGGAACAATTTGCAGGGCTGTGGGGAAAGAGCAGGGGGAATGGGACTAATTGGAGAGCGCTTCCAAAGAGCCGGCACAGGCACGATGGGCCGAATAGCCTCCCTCTGTGCTGTAAGATTCTATGTGCTGTCTCTGGTGGAGAGTCCCATGGCCAGCTACCAGTACGTGGTGTGCCTTTGCGGCCTTTTGATGTTTTTTGGCATGTTGTTAGGAATGCTGTCTAAAGGGGAACTACAAATATGTTTCCCTTCTCACAAGCCAAAATGAATTGCGGTAGGATATTTTGGATTTGTGGTCAGCTGTTGCCTTAAAGAGACTATTTACCCCGAGTATTATGCCCAAGGGGCGGCTGTGGTTCAGTGGGTAGCACTCTCGCTTCTGAGTCAGAAGGTCGTGGGTTCATAGGCCCACTCCAAGGAGCCTTGAGCACATAATCCAGGCTAACGCTCCCAGCGCTGCCGATCAGACGGGCTGCTTTGTCCTGGATGGTGTTGAACTACTTGAGTGTTGTTGCAGCTGCACCTGTCCAGGCAAGTGGAGAGTATGCCACCACACTCCTGACTTGGTGCCTTGTAGATGGCGGGGGGAGTCAAGAGGTGAGACACTTGCTGCAGAATACCCATCTTTTTGGAGATCGTCATTGCGGCATGAAGGTTACCCTGCGTGGTTTGTCAGCCCAAACCTGAGGTTGTCTAGGTCCCACTGTGGGTTGGGATCAGCTCCTTCGCTATGGGAATGGGGGCTGAGCATTGTAGAATTGGCAGCGAACTGCACCGCCACCTCACGCGACAAGTGGAAGGTCATGGTTGAAGCAGCTAAAGACTTTTTTTTGGCCAAGGACACAGGCTGAGTAACTCCAGCAGCAATGTCCTCGGGCTGTGATGATTGGCCACGGACAAGCTTGTTAGTCAACAGTTTCCGTGTTTGAGTGAACCCTGATCCCACCACCAGATGTCATTTCATTTTCACTCCACTGTATTATATATAAAAAAAGAAAGACTTGCATTTCTATAGCGCCTTTCACGACCTCAGGACGTCCCAAAGCACTTTACAGCCAATGAAGTACTTTTTGAAGTGTAGTCACTGTTGTAATGCAGGATCAACACTGCAGCCAATTTGGGCACAGCAAGCTCCCACAAACAGCACTTTGATATTGACCAGTTTTTAGTCATGTTAGTTGAGGATCCTGCGGATAACTCCCCTGCTCTTCTTCGAAATAGTGCCATGGGATCTTTTATGTCCACGTGAGAGGGCAAACGGGGCCTCGGTTTAATGTTTCATCTGAGATACGGCACCTCCGACAGTGCAGCACTCCCTCAGTACTGCACTGGAGTGTCAGCCTTATCCCTGACTGGAGTATAGCTGTTGCTGTTTGAATTGAGGCAGCACCTCTAAGGTGTCACTTGCCCCCATGATTGAGAACTCCCAGCGGCTCATGTAACATACATAACCAGGGAAAACTGGAGTCCCTGATAAAGTTGCACAACAGGTGGATGGTCCCCTGTGAACCATTCCCATCCTGCGAGGGCTCTTTGCAACATTTCCACCCTCCTGTTCTCCATTGCAAACGTTCCCAACAAGCCGTGGTTCAGTTGGCAGCATGTCTTGTCTCTGAATCAGAAGGTTGTGGGTTTAAGTCCTATCCTAGGGTCGTGAGCATAAAATCCAGGCTGACACTCCCAGCGCAGTACTGCGGGAGTGCTGCACTGTCAGAGGTGCTGTCTTTTGGAGGAAACATCAAACCAAGGCCTCGCCTCTCCTCTCAGATCAATATAAAATATCCCATGGCCACTATTTCGAAGAAGAGTAGGGGAATTCTCCCCAGTATCCTGGCCAATATTTATCCCTCAACTAACATCTGGTCATTATCACATTACTGTTTGTGGGAGCTTGCTGTGCGCAAATTGGCTTCCTGCATTACAATAGTGACTACACTTTAAAAAGTACTTCATTGGCTGTAAAGCGCTTTGGGACGTCCTGAAGTCGTGAAAGGCGCTATAGAAATATAAGTCCTTTCTTTCTACTCTTATGGATGAACACTACTCTTCATAGCACGGTGGCATAGTGGTTAGCACTGTTGCCTCACAGCGCCAGGGACCCGGGTTCGAATCCGGCCTTGGGTGACTGTCTGTGTGGAGTTTGCACATTCTCCCCGTGTTTGCGTGGGTTTCCTCCGGGTGCTCCGGTTTCCTCCCACAGTCCAAAGATGTGCGGGTTAGGTTGATTGGCTATGATAAATTGACCCTTAGTGTTAGGGGGATTAAATACGTGGGGTTACGGGGATAGGGTGTGATATGTGTTGATGTAGGGGTTACGGGGATCGGGTGGGATATGTGTCGGTGCAGGCTCGATGGGCCGAGATGGCCTCTATCTGCACTGTGGGGTTTCTGTGATTCTGTGAAAAAGAGGATACGACAGATGAAGAAAAACCTACTTCCAGCAAAATCTACCCCCCCCGCCGCCCCCCACCCCCAAATCCTGCCCGGGTTATTACATGTAATTAAGCACATATACAAAGACATCTGCAGCTCAGCAATAGTTCAATACAAATTTTTATTTTCCATTTCGAAGCCCTTTTGAATTGCCGAAGATTGAGTATAGGGGAGTCTGAATGGACTCCTAGTTTCCCAGACTCACATCTGACAGTAGTACAGCTGCACAAACCAGAACTGCTATTGGAAACAAAACCTCCCTCAGAAAAGCAAGAGCAGTCCTTGTTGCTCCTGAGACCGTGGAGAAGAGTCCTCTTAGCTGAAGGAGACTGCTTGAGGCAGGAACAACAGCTAGATAAGCACCAGTTTCTTGTAAGAGTAGTGAAGTCTGAAAGGGTTGTTTTTTGATCTATCTGCCTTCTCTTCCTCTCCTTTTCCCTGACCCATTTGCCTCGTACTCCCTGCACAACTGTAATTGTGTATTTAGGTGTCACCCCTCCTCATCTCCCCTCTCCCCTCAAAAGGATGGAATTGCTTCAATGGTCGAAACTGTTGAAAGCATCCCATTTTGTCATTGCTTCTTTAACCAGGGTCCCCACTTATCCATAAGTAGGTTGTCTCCTGAATAGAGCCAATAAGGTGTTCCTTTATTCATTCTTGGGAATCACTCCCTCCACCGTGGCTGCAGTGTGTACCACCTACAAGATGCACTGCAGCAACTCGCCAAGGCTTCTTTGGCAGCACCTCCCAAACCCACGACCTCTACCACCTAGAAGGACAAGGGCAGCAGGCGCATGGGAACACCATCACCTGCAAGTTACCCTCCAAGTCACACACCATCCTGACTTGGAAATATATCGCCGTTCCTTCATCGTCGCTGGGTCAAAATCCTGGAACTCCCTCCCTAACAGCACTGTGGGAACACCTTCACCACGCGGACTGCAGCGGTTCAAGAAGGCGGCTCACCACCACCTTCTCAAGGGCAATTAGGGATGGGCAATAAATGCTGGCCTTGCCAGAAACGCCCACATCACGTGAATGAATTTTAAAACATTTTTTAAATGAGACCAGCTGCCACTGTTTACTTGACAGGAACTGATGGCAGATTTGTACACCCACTTTTCCAAGGGCCAACAAGGCAGTCAGTCCCAGATTGTTTATACCAAGGATTGTAGCTGATGGAGAGAGAACAGAGGGATCCTGCCATCAACTGCACCATTGTAATGCAAAAAGCGTTGTAACTGTTTAAGCTGGCTATCAAAGCTTAAAACAACTAAGGGAAGTGACGGCAAGCTTTGTAAAAGAGATAATTTTCTTTTTTTTTGCTTCTTGACATTTCTTTGCCACTTTCTTCTATCAGCTCCCCCCCGGCCGCACTAAGGAAATCACTTAAAGGTTCCTGTACTCGAACTGCACTGGCTAGTTGGCAGATAGAATTCCTCACCAGAAGACCTCCAACTCCTAGATTAAACAAGTAATAACACTGTGGGGCCTCTGGTTTCAATCATTCTGCTATAAAATGAATACAATTTCCTCCAGGCTTCATTGCTTTGAATTGCTTCCCATACTGACAGGAAGTTAATTGTTTGGTGGGGTTAAGACAGAGAACAAGAGCCTCCTGTTACTAATAGACGACTTCAGTGTGTACAAGGGCATTTGCTCTTGCCTGTGGCTCTGCTTCACTGACGAAGCCAACACGGTGGGCTCTTTTAACAATTACTTTTTGATTTTCTTTTCATTGCCGTTGCTTGGGAAGAGGGAGGGAGAGAGAGAGAGAGAAAAAAAAGCCAATGATTTGCAACCAGAAGTACCAACACTATTTATTTTTAGAAGTTGGGAAAGCTTAAAATGGCACGCCCAGCTCCTTCACCTTAAGACCTCAGGTCAAGTCTGGCCCAGACAGACTGTCAAAGACCCATGGGGGAGAAATTCGGTATCGCCCCGTTTGGGGCGCAATTATCGGCCGGGCGCAATGTTTAGCGCCTGCCACTAATTATCGCCTCCGAATGCAAACTTGGCTACTATCACCCCTGGAGGTGATTGGGGCGCTAAATCAGCCGCTACACACCTCTCTTAAGGCGCTAACGCTGAGGAGCGAGGCGCTACCTCAGAGCGCTGGCGAAGCTCATGTGATGTCAGTCAGCAATGGAACACAGACACACTGGCGCCGGCCAGTTCTTAAAGGGGCGGGTCGATCTTGCTCTCCATCCACACCCTGCTCATTGCAGCCTTGAATCTCGGCCTGGAGAGACCTGTACATCAAATCTGCTGGAAAGGACAATGGAGAGGCCCAGGGAAAGAGCTCAGAGTGCAGCCCCCACAGTCTCTTCTAAATCGATGCAAGGAAGGTCAAATCAAAATGAACCTGCAAAGTGCTGCTCAGTACCCAAAACTCCTTCACACAGCGTTGAATCTCTCCAGAAGTCTCTCTCTCAGAATGAGTGGTGCAAAAATGTCAGCGACAAAAGAAAAAGGCAGGAAGCGGTCGCCTTTAAATAGCGCTCCCCCAGTTCCTTCCTGACTGCAAAACGTTCCCCTCAACCTGTCGTTGCTAGCGGCAGGCGGTAAGGCAGGGGGCGCCACTCAATATCCGGTCCAGGGTGCTACCGGGGCGTTGCACGCTCGACTGACGTCACGATCTGCAGGCGCAGGAGATCGTGCTGGTAGTGTTTAGCGCCACCGCAAAATGTCTGGTTAATTTCACGAGCGGCGCAAACACCGTCGCGTCTGGGCGCTAGTTGCTTTGTGCCCCATTAGCGCCCTCTTAAGGCGTTAACGGGAGGCGCAAAGCAACCGAATTTTTCCCCCCGTTATTTTTGCAGGGGGTTTTGGGGAGGACTCATCAACTTCTTGTCGTTTCATTATTATTTTTTTCTACCCCTTCTCTTTCTCATCCCTGGTCTCAACATTTTTTCCTTTTAATATTGAAGTGACTTCCTTCAAGCAAGGCCTGAACTTTAAGGCTCCGTCAAGGCACCAAGACAAAATAAAACTATGTCGCCAAGTCCCAACTCCTCCCTCCCATTAGTTTGGTGAATATAGCAGTGGGTCTCTCTGCCGCTAGGATTTGCTCTCCATCGCTATGCTCATCCATCCTGACACCGACGTAGGCTCCAAGGTTGTCCCCTCACGCACCAAGTGTCGGTTGTCTCCTGACGATAGCAGCCCCACTCTGTGGCCTGACAGAGAACACATGAGATTGACTCTGCAATGCTGCAGCTTAATCTGAGAGTGGAGCAGCTCAAACATAATAGAACCAAACCTTCAGCTTGCTGTTGCTCCGTGAGTAACGGCACTGTGTGAAGCTACTGCAGAGTAGGAAGGTCCCCGCTCAAGGAGCACGGATAAGGACAAATGAGGGAAGCCGTTCAGTCCATCCAGCTCACCCTTCCATTGAAACCTAGAGTCCCTGCTCTGTGCTGATAGCGACTCTCAGCCATGATGGCATTTTGAGGGCGGAGGATGGGGATGAATGGAGCTATAGTCAACAAAGGGCCACTGGGCAAGGAAGGAGAAAATCCATCGGGATTTCTGCTCCGATCGCAGTCCAGTGACTGTGGCTGAAAGTATGTGGCCATGTGAGGATAGGATCAGTCTTGGCTGTGACAGGCCTATTGTCAAATAGTCCACTGGCACTTGCCCAGGCTGTTATGGCCACTTGGCCAAGGAAGCAGTGGTCTGGTGCCACACGTGGACCTATACCCCAACATAAGGAGAAGAAGGGTGAAGGGGAAAGAAATCAAAGGGACCAATTTGGGGAGAGAAAAAAGAGAACCTAAATCTAAAGGAAGGATATACTTGCCTTGGAGGCGGTGCAACAAAGGTTCACTAGATTGATTCCTGGGATGAGAGGGCTGTCCTATGATGAGAGATTGTGTAGAATGGGCCTATACTCTCTGGAGTGTAGAAGAATGAGAGGTGATCTCATTGAAACATACAAGATTCTGAGGGGGATTGACAGGGTAGAATCTGAGAGGCTGTTTCCCCTGGCTGGAGTGTCTAGAACTAGGGGGCATAGTCTCAGGATAAGGGGTAGGCCATTTAGGACTGAGATGAGGAGGAATTTCTTCACTCAGAGGGTGGTGAATCTTTGGAATTCTCTGCCCCAGAGGGCTGTGAATGCTGAGTCTTTGAGTATATTCAAGGCTGAGATCGATAGATTTTTGGACTCTGAGGAATCAAGGGATATGGAGATCGGGTGGGAAAGTGGAGTTGAGGTCGATGATCAGCCATGATCTTATTGAATGGTGGAGCAGGCTCGAGGGGCCATATGGCCAACTCCTGCTCTTATTTCTTATGTTCTTATGTAAACTCAAAGTATGTAATTGGGCAGCTAGTATTTGATTGGATAAGCAAGTCTAAGCTACCTGTTCTAAAGTTAAAGAGACTCTCGTTGTAACGCTCCATAATGTGGTAAAGGATTACGGGGGAGCATTTTCCGTTTAAGTGCAGCCCGTGATTTTAATGAGGAAAATTCACAGGCCAGGGGTGCACAATGCCCCGCTGCAAATGTGCAACGGGAAGAGCTGAGGCAGACACTCTCCCCTTGAGTTGACAGCTGAAAACGTTGCCTCTGGTTGTAATTGTGCTGCGTGATACTTGTAATGAGCGTGTTTAGTGCTGGATATCAGCTGAGGCTTAGCGGGTAGCATTCTCACCTCTGAGTCAGATAGGTCATGGGTTCAAGTCCCACTCCAGAGACCGAAGCACAAAATCGAAGCTGGCACTTCAGTGCAGTACCAAGGGAGCCCTGCACTGTCGGAGGCGCTGCCTTTCAGGTGAGGCGTTAAACCGAGGCTCCTTCTGCCTTCTCAGGTGGACATGAATGATCCATTGGCACACTTTTGAAGAAGAGCAGCGGAGTTCTCCCTGGTGACCTGTCCAATACTTACCTCTCAACTCACCAACAGATTGTTTGATCATTATTTCATTGCCATTTGTGGGATCTTGTTGTGTTTCCTACATTACAACAGTGACTACGCTTTAAAAGTACTTCACTGGCTGTAAAGCGCTTTGGGACATCCTGAGGTTGCGAAAGGCGCTATAGAAATGCAAGTTTTTCTTTTTGGATGGCGTTTCTCTGGCTACAAACCTGCAGGTTAACACCTCCGTCATAACAGCCACCAGAGGAATGTCGTATGAGCACGTTAACACTCTTGTGTGCTAACATCGCATGGTGCGATTTCACCCTACTGATCCGTTATTGAGTCGAACAGAGGGGGTAGGCGTCAAATGTTACTTCTGAATATCGCTCAGAAACCATTCAATCCGTAAAACCAGATCCCGATTGACGTAATAAAACTCACTACACACTTGGTTTGAGTATAAAGCAAGGCTTTAATCAACTTGTTTCAGAACATGGAGGTCTAGTTGTACTTCACTAACTCCTTGTCTTACAAAATGTCCCTGGCCAAGCTGGGCCCACGCCCGAGTATTTATACTCCTTGGACGGCGCCACCAGCTGGCCATCCAGTGTTATGAGTAGTTTTTTTATGATGATGAGATTTATAACACCGATTCTAAGAAAGCAGTGAGGATATTTAGAAACATGGGCACATTCACTATCCCCACCGTAAGGGAGCAGCGGGGATCAGATTAGTGTTTAACCACTGCACCCTAGACTGCCACAGCAGCCAGGGATCAGGAGTGTAGACTGATAAAAAAAAGCATGTTTGGACCTGCAGTGAGTTCAGGGGTAATGGCCAATTATAGCCCTGTAGGCATAGCCCTGTTTGGCTTCACAAGCACCCGGGACTCACCATAGACTGGCACACGGCCCACGTGTTTTTGAATTAGTTGATTGGGCTTTTGTGACATGCACTGGAAAATGCTGGCAACTTGCGAAGAATCTCACTGGCAAAAAGAATTTATTGAAAAAATTAATTAAGGCGTTTCTTATTTATTGTCTTGCCCTTTTCTCATGGTCCTATCCGCGCCACAATCCATCCCCAGTCAAGGTGGTGGGCAATCCGCTCCCTAAAGCCTCTAGCGGCTCTTCTGAAGGAACTACCCACCAGTAGGCCGGGAAGCAGGGGACTGGGGTAATCCTACAAATAGCAGTGAGATACCTACCAGGTGACGTTGCCTCAAGGATAAATGTTAAAAGAAAGACTTGCATTTCTACAGCGTCTTTCACGACCACTGGACGCCCCAAAGCGCTTTACAGCCAATGAAGTACTTTTTTTTTTTAAATGTATTCACTGTTTTAATGTGGGAAACACGGCAGCCAATTTGTGCACAGCAAGCTCCCACAAACAGCAATGTGATAATGACCAGAAAATCTGTTTTAGGGATGTGGATTGAGGAATAAATATTGGCCCAGGACACTGGGGAGAACTCCCTTGCTCTTCTTCGAAATAGTGCCGTGGGATCTTTTACGTCCACCTGAGCGAGCAGACGGGGCCTCAGTTTAATGTCTCATCCGAAAGACGGCACCTCCGACAGTGCAGCACTCCCTCAGCACTGCCCTGGCGTGTCAGCCTGGATTTCTGTGCTCAAGTCTCTGGAGTGGGACTTGAACCCACAACCTTCTGACTCAGAGCTGAGCCACCGCTGACACTATTACTAGGAGAATTACTGGGAGAGCATCCTGTCATTCTTCAAATAACGCTACAGGATCTTTAGTATCCACCTGAGCGGGGCCTCGGTTTAACGTTTCATCCGAAAGACGGCACCTCCGACAGTGCAACACTCCCTCGGTACTGCACTGGAGTGTCAGCCTAGATTTTGTTCTCAAGTCCTGGTGTGAGACATTAATTAATGATCTTCTGACTCAGGGACGATATTAATGAAGATTTTAAGGGATACCTTCTCCGTACTGATAGGAAATTCTACCTATTTTAGTTTTCCTGTGTACAGTGCAATCCAGCCTGTGTGCATCCACATGCTGCCCCGTAACATCGCCCGTCTGTGCCCCTGCCTCAGCTCATCTGCTGCTGAAACCTTCATCCATGCCTTGGTTACCTCCAGACTCAACCATACCAATGCTTTCCTGGCCGGCCTCCTACCTTCCATCCTCTGCTGCCCGTGTCCTAACTCACACCAAGTCCCGTTCACCCATCACCCCTGTGCTCACTGACCAACACTGGCTCCCAGTTAAGCAACACCTTGTGGCGGAGCCACCAAAGGACTCAGAGCGGTTGTACATCATTCCTTTAACAGCAATGTAGTTACTGTCTGTGCCTGTACCTTTAATTACACTGTTTAACTGTACTATGTCTAGTTACCTTTACAGCGCAGTTTCAACGTGATGACGTCATGCTGTTAGTCACGTGATTCCCCAATGGCGGGAAGAACGTGATGACGTCATGACGTCAGCTTTCAGACCAGAGGATCAGTCCTCGTGGAGCCTTCAAGGAGAGCAGACCTGTATTCGATGTATTCCTGCAGTTTCCAGTTTAAACCTGTTTTGTTCCATTAAAGTTCGTTATTTTGATTGTCTGAGTCGAACTCAGTCTTTTCGTTAGAAACCTCCGTTCCTACAGCCTCAAATTTAAAATTCTCATCCTTGCTTTCAAATCCCTCCTTGGCCTCGCCCCCTCCCTATCTCTGTAACCTCCTCCAGCCCCACAACCCTCCGAGATCTCTGCGCCCCTCCAATTCTGGCCTCGCGTGCCTCCCCGATTTTCATCGCCCCACCATTGGAAGGCCGTGCCTTCAGCTTACCGGGCCTTAAACTCTGGAATTCACTCCCTAAACCTCTCCGCCTCTCCCTCCTTCATTAAAATGCTCCTTAAAACCTAACTCTTTGTCCTAATCTCCTTACGTGGCTTGCTGTTGAATCTTGTCTGTTAACGCTCATGTGACGCGCCTTGGGACATTTTCCTATGTTAAGGGTGCTACATAAATGCATGTTGTTGTTGGTGCTTACCCTGTGTGTAACATACTCTGCACCCTGTGCAGTATCCTGTGTGCGACACACTCCAGCTTGTGTGTGGCCTGTGTGTGACATACTTAAGCTACGTGTTCCAAAAGAATCAATAATTGTGAATGAGTAATTTCAGAACTTGGCCGGTTTTGACGTGCAGGGGCCCTGTTTTCAAGGCAATGTGTGAGAGGCACACGTGTTACATTAAAGAATTTGCCATTGTGGAAGGAACTGTAAGCAATCAGTGTGCACGGTTTTGGCATGTCACCGGCAGTTATAATGGTGGTTTAATTTGGGATTACGTTTTCTCAACCTCCTCCCACTGCCATTTGGGACCCTTCACCCTGCGATTGTTTCAATCCCTTTCTGAAAGTGATTGCTCAGACTCCGATCTGTGCTTCCTCTCGTGACTCATTTTCTGACTCACCCCATGATCTCCCACCGTGTTGGAATGCTGACTCACTATGCTGCTGTCTAGTGCTGTTAAATAGTGCAGTGTGTTTTTGTTTAAAATTTACACAATTCTCATCCATAGCAATAAATAACAAGACTTGAAAGGAAATGTGAAAGGGCCATGCAACTTAGGCTGACACTCCAGTGCAGTGCTGAGGGAGCGCCGCACTGTCGGAGGTGCCGTCTTTCGGATGTGACGTTAAACCGAGGCCCCGTCTGTCCTCTCAGGCGGATGTAAAAGATCGCCCAACACTTTTTCGAAGAAGAGCAGGGGAGTTCTCCCCGGTGTCCTGGGCCAACATTTATCCCTCAACCAACATCACTAAAACAGATGATCTGGTCATTATCACATTGCTGTTTGTGGGAGCTTGCTGTGCGCAAATTGGCTGCTGCGTTTCCTACATTACAACAGTGACTACACTTCAAAAAGTGCTTCATTGGCTGTAAAGAGCTTTGGGACGTCCGGTGGTTGTGAGAGGCGCTATAGAAATGCAAGTCTTTCTTTCTTTTTCTCTCCCGATCTTTTTTCTCTCTCTCTCTCATTCTTTTTCTTTCTCTCTCTTTTTCTTTCTTTCTCTCTCTTTCTTTCTTTCTTTCTTCCTTTCTCCAGGGGATGCAGCAATGGTTTGTGGCTGTGCCTCCACGGCATGTTGAGTTCCTAATCTCGGCCATGGTGTCACGGGGAGGCACTGAGCAGAGGAGGACTTGTGTTTCACTGCAGGGAGGAAGAATCGGAGACTGAGGCACCCCATTTCCCAACTGCACTCTTCCTGGCAACCTGTGGGAAGTGGGGGTTGGCTGAGAGCAGTTTACTCAGTCACCCCTTGAACTGAGGATTGGGGGCATAATCCAACAACAACTTGCATTTATGTGGCATCTTTAACACAGAAAATGTCCCAACGTGCTTCCGATAGAGGAGAAAGGGGCAGCGATCAGTAGTGGAAGAACAAGGAAAAGATGATCAAAAGCTTTTACAGGTGGGGAGAGGTGTAGCAAAGTGGAGGGAATGAGGGAAGGAGGTTCCAGAGATTAGGGCTGAGACAGTTGAAGACTCTGCCAGCGATGGTAGTGGGAAGGAGGCCGAAGTCGAGAGGCTGGTACTCAGGGCTGGAGGATGTTTCCGAGGTAGGGCGGGTGAGGATTGGTAAATGAGGAGGAGGTTTATGGGCTCAACAGATTGGGGGTTGGGGAGCCAGAGGAGGTCAATGAGTGTGGAGCTGATAGCTGGTCGGGTCTTAGTGTAGGCACAGGGTATGGGCAAGATGTATAGGTTGTGGCCTGGGAGGCCGGTGAGAAGGAGATTGGCGGTCACAAAGTGTGGATAAGGATTCCAGCAGCAGTAGGAATGTGTGCAGGACAAGGAGGTTGCCCACCAACGAGTTCAGCCCGAATGAGCAGCTGAGGTGGAGGATGGAGTCGGGAGACAAGGGCATAGAGTTTGCGGTGGGAGCCGAATAAGTTGGCTTTGGTCGTTCCAATCTTCAGTTTGGGAAGTTCTAGCGCTTACATGACTTGGTTTAGTCAGGCAGTCTGACAGGAAGGATATTCTTGCATTGGAGGCAGTGCAGAGAAGGTTCACGAGGCTGATTCCTGGGATGAAGGGTGACGTAAGAAAATTACTAGGCACTTGGTCTAAGCGTTAAACAAAGCTTTAATCAACTGTTTTACAACATGGAGGTATAGTTGTGTCCTTCACTAGTTCCTGTTAAGAATGTCCTGCGCAAGCTGGGCCCGTGCCCGAGTATTTATACTCTCCCTGGACAGCGCCACCCGCAGGCCGCTCAGTTGATTCCTGGGATGAAGGGGTTGACGTATGATGAAAGGTTGAGCAGCTTGGGCCTATACTCATTGGAGTTTAGAAGAATGAGAGGGGATCTTATTGAAACATAAGATTCTGAGGGGGATTGACAGGGTGGATGCTGAGAGGATGTTTCCCCTTGTGGGGAAATCTAGAACTAGGGGGCATAGTTTCAGGATAAGGGGTCGCCCATTTAAGACGGAGATGAGGAGGAATTTCTTCTCTCAGAGGGCGGTGAATCTTTGGAATTCTCTACCCCAGAGAGCTGTGGAGGCGGAGTCATTGAACATATTCAAGGCGGAGATTGACAGACATTTGAACTACAAGTGAGTCAAGGGGTACGGAGAGAGAGCGGGAAAGTGGAGTTGAGGCCAAGATTGGATCAGCCATGATCTTATTGAATGGCGGAGCAGGCTCGCGGGGCCGATTGGCCTACTCCTGCTCCTGTTTCCTATGTTGTTATGTTCTTATGGTCATGGAGTCGAGGGTGGTGGTGTTGGAAAGCTACACCTGGAGCCTTTGGGATAAAGGAACTTGCACAGATATCAGGGAGCATCAGAAAAATTGATCCAGAAAGAAAACCAGGGCTGGTGCTTGTAGTATGTGGATGATGAAAGTTGCTGAATGTGTCCTCCGCCTCTTTTATATTGTAGAGCCCCTGTGGCACACACATTCAGCTAAGCTGGAATAAACGAGTCATTTTCCGAGTGGCAGGCAGTGACTAGTGGGGTACTGCAGGGATCGGTCCTAGGACCCCAACTATTCACAATATATATTAATGATCTAGACGAGGGAACTAGATGTAATATCTCCAAGTTTGCAGATGACACAAAGCTGGGTGGGCGTGTGTGCTGTGAGGAGGATGCAGAGAAACTCCAGTATGATTTGGACAGGTTGGGTGATTGGGCAGATGCATGGCAGATGCAGTATAATGTGGATAAATGCGAGGCTATCCACTTTGGTGGCAAAAACAGGAAGACAGATTATTATCTGAACGGCAATAGATTGGGAAAAGGGGAAGTGCAACGAGACCTGGGTGTCCTTTTGCGGTTAAGAAGGCAAATGGTATGTTGGCCTTCATAGCGAGAGGATTCGAGTACAGGAGCAAGGATGTCTTGTTGCAGTTGTACAGGGCCTTGGTGAGACCACACCTTGAGTATTGTGTGCAGTTTTGGTCGCCTTATCTGAGGAAGGATGTTCTTGCCATGGAGGGAGTGCAGTGAAGATTAACCAGACTGATACCTGGGATGGCAGGAATGACGTATGAAGAGAGATTGGGTCGATTAGGCTTATATTCGCTAGAGTTTAGAAGAATGAGAGGGGATCTCATTGAAACTTATAAAATTCTAACAGGACTAGACAGACTAGATGCAGGAAGGATGTTCCCGATGTCGGGGGAGTCCAGAACCAGGGGTCACAGTCTAAGGATAAGGGGTAAGCCATTTAGGACTGAGATGAGGAGGAATTTCTT
The DNA here is from genome assembly GCF_052327205.1 of Somniosus microcephalus. Classification (NCBI taxonomy): domain Eukaryota; kingdom Metazoa; phylum Chordata; class Chondrichthyes; order Squaliformes; family Somniosidae; genus Somniosus; species Somniosus microcephalus. Next base: position 224,701,133 of record NC_140997.1, read on the forward strand.
CACCCAGAGAGTGGTGAACCTGTGGAATTCTCTACCACAGAAGGCAGTTGAGGCCAACTTATTAAATATATTCAAGAAGGAGTTGGATATATTTCTTAAGGCTAAGGGGATCAAGGGATATGGGGAGAAAGCAGGGACAGGGTATTGAATTTGGATGATCAGCCATGATCTCATTGAATGGCGGAGCAGGCTCGAGGGGCCGAATGGCCTACTCCTGCTCCTATCTTCTATGTTTCTATGCACATGCACAAGATTGATAGCTGTACAGTCGGGCCGAGAGTTTCTGCTTTGGCCGCTAGCGGCGATCCAGGAAGCAAGTAGCTAGTTTGGCGAAGTGTATTGTTTACTCAAGTTTGTGCTCAAACTCATTTGCATATTGGCGGACGTAAGGTCTCCCACGGACCAGTGCAATCGGGCGGCGTTTTAGAATGTCGTTTAAAAAAAATAAATTTGCATTCAAAAATATTCCTTGATATATTTAAGCGCGGTAACGAGGTGCAGTTTGATTAATACACCTGAAAATGGGTTTATCAGAAAAAAAATAAGCATTTTTAATCAGTGTGTCTCGTCCGCCACCTGTGAGTAACCTGATTTTAAATAGCTACAAATTACCTTAAAAAACCATACGGAACCATTTACCAGTTACATTGGGGTACAGTAGTCAGTTTCTTAGTAAATTAAAAGAAAAATAATAGTTAAAAGCTTTTTAAAATGTACCTAGTGGCGCTAGCGCCTGAAAAAAAAAGCTTAATCCTAAGAGCCTCCTGGACTGCCCGCAAATGGTGCAGTTAGCGGAAACTCGCCACGGTGATTCATTCAATCTGGGGGGGCGGGGCCGGCTTCTCGCGCGATGTTTTTTTAAACCGGCACAAAAGATCGCGGAGACCCGAGTTGCGCCGGACGGAATTTGCGCTTGAAATTCCGCCATCCTTTGCGCTGGATTGTTGGCCTAGTTTTTGGGTGACGGAAACTCCGGGCCTCGCTCTTTTAAGGGTGTCGCACTATTTTTTTCGCAGTCGCTACAAAGTCACGTTGGTGACAACGACAGCCACTTGCGTTTACGCATTAACTCCGTAAAACGCCCCCGCGGCGCTTCAACAGGAGGAGCGTAAATTAAAAAAAAACACAATTTGACACCGAGCCACATAAGGAGATATTGAGGTAGGTGGGTTTTTTTAAGGAGCCTCTTAAAAGGAGCAGAGAGAGGCGGAATCACCGCTCTGACCTTCCGTCATGTGGGTGGGACGCCCAGCGCAGGCCAGACAGCAGAAGTGGCATTGCTGCACTTTACAAGCAGACTTTGACAGTTCAACTCACATCATTCCGCCACCCCTTTGCTCCTCCCGCCCCCACCCCGCCACCTCCCTGGCCCCGTAGCCCAGAATTTACATTTCGACAGTGATCAGTGTTGGCGGCGGCCATTTTATATTTGCCTCCAGAGGCGGGGAGAAACGCGAGGGGGTTGGCGCGGGTCCGCGGAGGCAGGAACGCCCCCACATTTTACAGGGCAGCCCCTCCCCCCCCCGCCCCTGCGCCCCCCGTTTCTGACAGCGCCGTAATAGAAACGTGCGGTTACTGCGATTGTTCGGAGCTGCGGGCAAGACGCGAGGTTTGTATTTAAACTGGGGGGGGGGGGGGGGCGGAATTCAAAATAAATTTTGCCTGAATTAGCTGGTGCAAAAAAAAGCTTCTGTCCTTTTATTTACTCACACAAGGATGAGCAAAGTCTCTCTTCTCTCCCTTTTTTTGAAAAATCCTTTTATAACCCCTTGATGCCCCCAGTCTGGAGTTGCTAATGGAGAAGGGGTGGGCATAGTTCCTGTAACCTTTGACCCAGCCTTGTGATCGCAGGCCTTGCTTTGATCAGGCAGCTTGCACTGATGAAAAATGGAGCAGGGTCGTGACCCCCGAAGTCGGCTGCCACCAATCAAATCCATGTACGGCCTTGGCAACCCTGCTTCACTCTTGTCATCTTTTATATATATATATATTTGTTGAACTCGAGAGTGGGGCAGGGGTGTAGGAGGGAGGGGGGGGAGGCAAGGGATTGGGGGAGGAGCGATGGGAGAGATTACGAATGCTCCATGTTTCATGTCGAAGGAACGTTATTTATTTTTGATTCTTGCCTTCGGGAATAAAATTCTTTCATCTCAGTTTATTTAACCAAAAAAAAACCCCTCCCTTCTCCCCCCCTCTTCCACCAGGGAAAAAAAAAACCAAGGCTTGATTGTCAATGAATTTGAGTAACAATCGGAAGTTGTAAAAGTCAGGAAGCAGGGGACATTTTTATGAGGTCTGAGCAAAAAAATAGAGGAACTTTAAATCTTTAATAACGTACAGTTCTTGTGGAGCCTGGCCCTGAATGGGGAACCTTTCTCTCGTCGGAACACACACCTCTGTTCCAGCTATCTAACAGTCTCAATGGGTACTTTTTTTTTTGTTAAGGTGATTGAGTGATTGTGGCTTGTCAAGTGCACGTCAAATGGGTTAGCAGATAAGGGGTTGATTGTGACACTGCATCTAGCTTGACTATAACCCAGCCAGCACTTAACCACAGGCCTGTTGACAATGCTGGGGAAGAGGGGGTGGGGTTGGTGTGGGTGGTGCAAGGCGGAGGGTATGGGGGCGGTGTGAGACGGGCCCCCCCTCCCCCCTCCCAGCTTATACGTAGCGTTTGTGAGAAATTAATTAAGTCTGCTCACAGCGCACTCGGGCTGGCGTTGCGGCCTACGTCATAGAGTCATAACGGCACAGAAGGAGTCTATTCGGCCCATCGAGTCCCTGCCAGCTCTCTGCAGAGCAATCCAGTCAGTCCCATTGCCCCACTCTATCCCCGTAGCCCTGCAAGTTTATTTCCCTCAAGTGCCTATTCAGTCTCCCCTTGAAAACATTGAGTGTCTCCGCTTCCACCACTTCCATCGGCAGCGAGTTCCAGGTCCTCACCACTCGATGCGTAAATTTTTTTTCCTCACATCCCCCCTGTATCTCTTGCCCAAAACCTTAAGTCTGTGTCCCCTAGTCCTTGTACCCTGTCCACGTTGTCACATCGCAATGATTTGGGCCCTTTGCTCGGCCATTTTTAAACTGAGGTGCCATCTTGTGACTAAACAAACTGTCAGTCGCTGCCTCCGGGTCTAACGGGCCCAAATAATTGCGATGTGACAACGTGGACAGGTTTATTCATCAATTAAATATTAACATTTTGGATGGATTTTGCAGTCAGTGGTGAAGGAACGGCACCTGCCGTTCACAACGCTTACAGCTGCCCACAGACTTTTCGTGGGCTTTTGAGCAGCAACTTACTACCATCGGGCATCGGGAAACAGCGCAGCGCCCCCTACAGGGGTTCTGTGCCGTGGCTGAGTAGGGAAGAGAGTGTAAGAAAGATGGGATTAAGAGAGATAAAAGAGACAGAAAGAAAAAGTTAAAAAAAAATATTTAATTTTAATTAAAAACTTTTTTAAAAACTCCAACAATCATTAAAATCAGAAGGAATGAAACTCCACACTTGGAAAAGTTAATTTTCAGTGCCAGAGAGGTTGTTTGGCAGTAATTAAGACTTATCACGCCATTAAAATTTCACTTACACGTCAGTGGACAAGCCCTGGCTTATTCTGGCGTGTTTAGTGGGTATCTAGTGGGTAAGTACAGAAACTTCATACCCTTCATGTGTTTAAATGCCGAGTCTATCGGCGAGGTACCGGTGTAGCGCAGCTTGTGGAGGAGCAGGGCAACTCAGACAGCAACTTCCTGATTTCCGGGTTTAACTGCGCATGTGCGGACGCTGGAAGTTGCTGTCTGATTTACTTCATAATAACAGTGACGCTGTTGTAATCGCCTCACCATTATTCTTAGCGCAAAATCGGGGCCATAATATTTTTTTCATTATTAAGTTCACCCCCGCCTGAGTAGGGGGAAAAGTGTGTAAGAAAGATGGGATTAATATTGTCCCTTGCTGTCCTGAAAGTTTCCGAGAGTGCCGGTCAGCTTCCAGTACCGTGCACAAATGGCTATTCTTCATGTGTGTGCTTAACGTCCATTTTCTGTCCGGTTACACCTCGGTGAAGCGCCTTGGGACATTGTTCTAGGTTAAAGGTGCTGTATAAATGCAAGTTGTTGATTGCAGTACTGCCACGTGCACATCCCCTTTTGCCGGCGTGGTTAGTAGGTGGAAGATGATGGAAGATGCCTGTGCGTGAATTCTTTTAACGTGAGGTGGCCGTTGCACACCAGCTACCACACGGGCTTGACAGAGCAAGGTCTTGGTCCAATGGCAAGGGGATCCAAGACGATTGGAGACCAGGCTCTGCTACAACGGCCTAGCACACACACACAAACATACTCCTACTGTCCTCCTCCCTCCTTCCCGCAGGTCCTCGCTGCCTGGGTTTCGTAGGATGCATTGTGGTCCTCCTGACCTCGCTGTTGGCCCATGCCGCACCTTCCCTGGGCCCCGACCCCGCTGCTGGTCCACACTGCGCCACTCCTGGGCCTTGACCTCGCTGCTGGGCTCGTCCTCGCTCCTGGGTCCCGGCCTCGGACATGAATGATGTTGTCTGTCACAGGATCCAATTAGCTCCCAAATTCCCAGACCTCTCTGCCATCAAGACTATGCTTCTCCACTAGACTAGTGATCTAGTGACTAGTGGTTAGTGGGTAACTCGTGGTTCAGTACCGCACTATAATTGTCCCCTCCTTCTCTGAACGGGCTTGGCTCCAAGAGTGCCGGTCAACGTCCAGTCCCTTGCCCAAATGGCTATTCTTCATGCGCTTGCTTAACACGTCCCCTCCACACGGATATGTGAGAGGCTTTAAGGCATCTTTCTATTCCTGGGGTGAACGGACGGCTCAGGTACGGGACTGGGAATCCTCGCACCTCGGGGGGATTCGCCCTGGCGCTGACCGTTCTGGCGGACCCTGGGCCAAATCCGTTCACTCGGCAGGAGCTCGCAAAGCAGAACGTTTCAGTCGAGCAGCAAGTCAACGGCCGCAAATAAGTTTTGTGATTTTCAGTTTCTACTCACTTGGCAGGTACTTGCGTTGAGTGAGGCCGCCTTTGAAATGAAAACAACCCGCCCACCGACTCGCAGACCAAAAACTGTGCGGAGTTCACTGGCATGCCAAGCAGCGGTTACAGATTAACGGTTACAGACTGCGGCGACGCGGGTTCGATCGGTGCGTCTCGCGTCCGGGCTGAGTGACTTACCGCCGGCATACCAATCTTACCGATTCAACCGGGAGTCCTGGCAATTTAGAAAGAAAGAAAAAAATTGATGACCGCCGGACGTCCCAAAGTGCTTTACAGCCGGTGAAGTACTTTTTGGAGTGCAGTCACTGTTGTAATGTGGGAAACGCGACAGTCAATCTGCGCACAGCAAGCTCCCACAAACAGCATTGTGATAATGACCGGATAATCGGTTTTTAGTGATGTTGATTGAAGGTCAACCAGGACACCAGGGAGAACTCCCCTGCTCTTCTTCAAAATAGTGCCCATGGGATCTTTTACGTCCACCTGAGAGAGCAGACGGGGCCTCGGTTTAACGTCATCCTGAAACATGGCACCTCCGACAGTGCAGCACTCCCTCAGCACTGCACTGGGAGTGTCAGCCTAGTTTTTGTGCTCAAGTCTCTGGAGTGGGACTTGAATCCACAACCTACTGACTCAGAGGCGAGAGTATTTATATTTCGGTATTAGGATTTTACCTGAGGCCAGCATTAAAGTCTCATTTCAATCCAGACACCTCATGCAAGTGTTGCCATCTAGGGACAATTGGCTGTTTAATACCCTCAGGCTAGTGAGCCCAGGGGTTGCCTCTCGATCACCTTCTTCTCCCCTCCTCTCCCGGAGGCACCAACCCACGCTGCAGTGCGATCCCACAGCTGCTGCTGGCCCTTCACAATGCGGCGTGAGCTATCCCCGTAACCTCCTCCAGCCCTACAACCGTCAGAGATCTCTGCGCTCCTTCAATTCCGGCCTCTTGCGCATCCCCGATTTTATCGCTCCACCATTGGTGACCGTGCCTTCAGCTGCCTGGGCCCTAAGCTCCGGAATTCCCTCCCTAAACCTCTCCACCTCTGTCTCGCCTCCTTTAAGATGCTCCTTAAAACCTACTTCTTTGACCAAGCGTTTGGTCATCTGTCCTAATATCTCCTTATGTGGCTCGGTGTCAAATTTCTATTTGATAATGCTCCTGTGAAGAGAAAGAAAGAAAGAAAGAAAGAAAGAAAGAAAGAAGGAAAGAAAGACTTACATTTATATAGCGCCTTTCATGACCACCGGACGTCTCAAAGTGCTTTCTAGCCAGTGAAGTACTATTTGAAGTGGAGTCACTGTTGTAATGTGAGAAAGTGCCTTGGAGTGTTTTACTACGTTAAAGGTGCTATATAAATACAAGTTGTTGTTGTTGCTGTTGGACGGTGAATGGTGGGGCCAGTTATTTGACCGCGGGAGGCATCGCAGCCGACCCCCTTTGCTGTCCTCAGAGGAGGGTGAATTCAGAGAGAGGCTGCTCCACCAACCTCGCTAGGGGGCAAGTGCAGGTTGGAGAATCGGGGCTATAGCGCCGTAACCCTGCCTCAATCATAGATTCTTGACTATGGAGGCTCCTTGCCGAGACCACAGCCTCGCTGAATTTAGCCTGCGTTCTCTTTCCAATTAGGCTGTTCCCAAAGCAAGGCTGTTATTTCTATTTTTACCCTCCCTGGATTGGAGATGCTGAAGTCAATTGAAATTCACCGACCACTGCCATCTATCGCAACCGAGACTGAAAGACTGAACCCTGGGACCTTCTGGGGGTGATCTGACTGAGGTTTTTAGGATTTTGAAAGGTATTGATAGGGTAGATGGAGAGAAACTTTTTCTGCTGATGGGGGGATGTCTAGGACAAGGGGACATAATCTTAAAATCAGAGCCAGGCCATTCGGGAGAGAAGTTAGGAAACACTTCTTCAGGCAAAGGGTGGTAGACGTGTGGAACACTCTCCCACACAAAGCAGTAGATCATTTTAAATCTAAGATCAACAGATTTTTGCTTGCCAAGGGTAGCAAGGGATATGGAGCCCAGGCGGGTGGATGGAGTTAGGATACAGATCAGCCGCGATCTCATTGAATGGTGGAACAGGCTCGAGGGGCTGAATGACCTGTTCCCATGGTCCGGGCGGCTTGATTCCTCTCCCGCTGGCTAAAGTTGGCCAAGTTGGAGGAAAGATGTTCGGACGGAGGAGAATTCTTTCCGGCTGTTTACATTCGACACAGTGTCAGTGATGGCAAGACTCTTTTTTTTTTAACAATAAAATGAGAAGCCAGACAACAGATTACAAACCACATAAAATGAGACAGCCATTCACACGAAGCAAGGGATTTCTTTTTTTCACTTGTCACATCGTGTCGATCAACACACTGAAAGCAATGTTCCCGGGGCGCAGGTTGCGAACAAGCTCTGACACTTCACTTGCCAGCTTCCAGTTGTTGTTCTGCACTGATCGGGTGGGGTGGGGGGGGGTGGTGGGGGGGGTGCGGGGGCAAGGCCTGCGAGCAGCACAACTCTCGACCACACAAGCAGTGGCAGCTACCTCCTGGCTAGTGCCCATTGCTTCAGTAACCCGCTTGGCAACCTCTGTGACAGCCATCCACAGAGACATTCAATGATGCTGCGCAGAACACACATGATGCAATTTCTTTGTGTGCGTGTTTCTTTTTAATGTTTTTTTTAAAAAAATGACGTCTCTTAAAGGTACAACGTCCCTTTTTGCAATCACTTCTAACAGCCTTTCATGGAAGAAAATAAAGATCTCTATCTCAGCACTTTGTATCTGCTCTGACTTTAGATTCTCATCTCGTAATGTTAACCCCTCAGACACAATCTACATTTTATGCCTATCCACTTATCTCAAGCACTGTTGACCACTTTTACCCATTCATTCGTGTTCTCACTTTTACCCATTCATTCGTGTTCTCGGAAGAGTTGTACTGTTACAGTAAAGTACCCAGCAAGGTATTATTATGTCTTTGTATAGAAATGAATGCAAAGTGACATTCTGACAATTAATATTGTTACATTGCCAACCACGTTTGTCATGGTCTGCCTTTGCCTGTCTCTCTCTCTCTCTCTCTTGCTGTTTTTGCCTAACTCTCTCTCTCTGCCTCTCTCTCTTTCTGTCTTTGCCTCTCTCACTCTCTCTGCCTTTGCTTCTATTACTCTCTCACTGTTTTTGCCTCACTCGTTCTCCGTCTCTCAAACTCTCAAGGCACTTAGAAAATAATAATAGGATTGTGCACAGTCAACACGGATTTATGAAATGGAAATCGTGTTTGACAAATCTGTTAAGAATTTTTTGAGGTTGTAACTAGCAGAATAGATAAGGGGGAACCAGTGGATGTGGTGTATTGGGATTTTCAGAAGGCATTCGATAAGGTGCCACACAAGAGGTTATTAAACAAAATTAGAGCTCATGGGATTGGGGGTAATATACTAGCATGGATTGAGGATTGGTTAATGGACAGAAAATAGAGAGCAGGAATAAACGGGTCATTTTCGGGTTGGCAGGCTGTAACTAGTGGGGTACCTCTAGAGAATATAGGCCTAGTCTACTCAATCTCTCCTCATAGGACAATCCCCCCATCCCAGGAATCAGTCTGGTGAACCTTCATTACACTCCCTCTATGGCAAGTATATCCTCCCTCAGGTAAGGAGACCAAAACTGTACACAGTACTCCAGGTGAGGAGGATGCAAAGAGGCTTCAAGGGAATATAGACAGGCGAAGTGAGTGGGCAATAACATGGCAAATGGAATATAATGTGGAGAAATGTGAAGTTATCCGCTTTGGTAGGAAAAATAGAAAAGCTGAGAGATTGGGAAATGTTGGTGTTCAGAGGGATCTGGGTGTCCTTGTACACAAATCACTGAAAGTTAACATGCAGGTACAGCAAGCAATTAGGAAAGCAAATGGTATGTTGGCCTTTATTGCAAGAGGATTTGAGAATAAGAGTAAAGGCGTCTTACTGCAATTATATAGAGCCCTGGTGAGACAACACCTGGGGTATTGTGTACAGTTTTGGTCTCCTTACCTAAGGAAGGATATACTTGCCATAGAAGGAGTGCAACGAAGGTTCACCAGACTGATTCCTGGGATGGGGGGATTGACCTATGAGGAGAGATTCAGTAGACTAGGCCTATATTCTCTAGAGGTACCCCACTAGTTGTAGCCCGCCAACCCGAAAATGACCCGTTTATTCTTACTCTCTATTTTCTATCCATTAATCAATCCTCAATCCATGCTAGTATATTAGCCCTAATTTTGTTCAATAATCTCCTGTGTGGCACCTTATCGAATGCCTTCTGAAAATCCAAATACACCACATCCACTGGTTCCCCCTTAATTATTCTGCAAGTTAGAACCTCAAAAAACTCTAACAGATTCGTCAAACACAATTTCCCTTTCATAAATCCGTGTTGACTCTGCCCAATCCCATTATTATTTTCTAAGTGCCCTGTTACTACGTCCTTAATAATAGATTCTAGCATTTTCCCAACTACTGATGTCAGGCTAACTGGTCTGTAGTTCCCCATTTTCGTTCTCCCTCCTTTCTTAAATAGTGGGGTTACATTTTCTACCTTCCAATCCGCAGGAACCGTTCTAGAATCTATGGAATTTTGGAAGGTGACAACCAATGCATCCACTATCTCTATAGCCACCTCTTTCAAAGCCCTAGGATGTAGGCCATCAGGTCCAGGGGATTTATCGGCTTTCAGTCCCATTAATTTCTCCAGTACTATTTTTTTTACTAATACAGGTAGACTATCCTTTATCCGAAAACCTCGGGACCAGCCGTGTTTCGGTTTTCGGGAAATTTCGGATTTCAGAAGGTGGGTCGGCGGGGGTCCGCGGGGGGGGTCGGCGGGGGGGTCGGCGGGGGTCGGGGTCGGCGTCGGCGGGGGTCCGCGGGAGGCTCCGCGGGAGGCTCCGCAGGGGGGGTCGGGGTCCGCGGGGGGGTCGGCGGGGGTCAGCGGGGTCCACGGGGGGGTCCGCAGTCGTGGCTTGTCCGTCGCTGCTAGCCTGGAATGCAATGAAGTTCCGCATTTCCACCAACAGGTCGTCGTGCTCGGTCGGAACAGGGGCCGGCACCGCCACGGGCTCAGAGCTCTCGTTGCTTTCGAGCCTTTGGAAGAGAGTCAGGTGGTTCCGCGGGGGGGTCGGCGGGGGGTCGTGCACACGACTTACGCTGACCCTCTGCTCAGCGTAAGTCGGCGGGGGTCAGGGTCGGCGGGGGTCCGCGGGGGTCGGGGTCGGCGGGGGTCCGCGGGGGGGGTCGGCGGGGGTCGGGGTCGGCGGGGGGGTTGGCGGGGGTCCGCGGGGGGTCGTGCGTACGACTTACGTTGACCCTCTGCTCAGCGTAAGTCGTGCGCCACTCTGGTCATGTCGTGCGCACGACTTACGCTGAACGAAAAAACCTTCGGTTTTTAGAGGGTTTCAGTTTTCGGAAGTTCGGATAAAAGGTAGTCTACCTGTACTAATTTCTTTCAGTTCCTCATTCTCACTAGACCCTTGGTTCTCCACGATTTCTGGGAAGTTTTTTGCGTCTTCTTCCATGAAGACAGACACAAAGTATTTGTTTAATTTCTCTGCCATTTCCTTATTCCCCATTATAATTTCTCCTGTCTCAGCCTGTAAGGGACCCACATTTACTTTCACTATACTTCTCCTTTTTACATACCTATAGAAGCTTTTACAATCTGTTTTTATGTCTTTCGCTAGTTTACACTCATATTCTATTTTCCCTTTCTTTATCAATTTCTTGGACATCCTTTGCTGAATTCTAAAATTCTCTCAATCCTCAGGCTTCCTACTCTTTTTGGCAACATTATAAGCCTCTTCCTTTGATCTAATACTATCTTTAACTTCTCTTGTTAGCCACGGTTGGACCACTTTTCCTGTGGGGTTTTTGTGCCTTAAAGGAATGAATATTTGTTGTAGTAGACTAGGCCTATATTCTCTAGAGTTTAGAAGAATGAGAAGTGATCTCATTGAAACATACAAAATTCTTACAGGGCTTAACAGGATAGATGCAGGGAGGATGTTTCCCCTGGCTGGGGAGTCTAGAACCAGGGGTCACATTCTCAGAATCAGAGGTGGGCCATTTAGGACTGAGATGAGAAGAAATTTCTTCACTCCGAGGGTGGCGAATCTTTGGAATTCTCTACCCCAGATGGCTGTGGAGGCTCAGTCGTTGAGTATATTCAAGACAGAGATCGATAGATTTTTGCATATTAAGGGAATCAAGGGATATGGGGATAGTGCAGGAAAGTGGAGATGAGGTAGAAGTTTAGCCATGATCTTATTGAATGGCGGAGCAGGCTCAAGGGGCCAAATGGCCGACTCCTGCTCCTATTTCTTATGTTCCCTCTGTCCATGCCTCGTTCTCTCCCTGCCTCTTTCACTCTCTGTCTGCCTCGCTTTCTCCCTGCCTCTCTCAATCCCCCTGTCCACACCTCGCTCTCACTCTCTCTTGCCTATCCAAGCCTTTCTCCTTGTTATCTCTTTGCTACTGGTCTCTGGCTTTCACTTACTGAATCTTCTACTCTCTCCCTGGAATGGATCTTGACTCTCACCAGTCTCACGCAACCCCCGGTTTCTTTCACTTAATGGCCCTGAAATTCGGATCGGGAGCTTGCCGCGCGTGCAAGCCCCCGACGTGCACTCACCCGGCGCGCCGACATCTGAAGCCCGGGCCTGCTTGCATTTCCTGTCACTGGCCCGGTTCAGATGTCGGCGCGATGTACTTACCTGACCCAGCGGCGTAGTTAGTGCGATGTGCCGGCTGGGATCAGGTGAGCACTGTGCAGCCAATCAGGGGAGGGGAAAACTTCATTCATGAGTTTGAGAGTAAGAACTGTCAAACTCATGAAAAGTATGGGCTGCCAAAACACTACTTAAACTTTAAATAAAATTTAAAAAAACATCCCACTGATTATATGAACTATAAATAAGTTTAAAAAAATATTTTAAACAATTAATCAAATTTTTGAAAAAAATAATTTTTTTAAAAATAGGGTCTAAAACTAAACTTACCTTACTGTAAATTCTTTAAAAATAATAAACCTGTGGAAAAAAAGTTTCTAAATTTTACTAAAAGACCACTTACCTGTAAAACTAAATACTTACGTCTGGTTTTTCCACGCGTAAAAACCGGAGGCCTTTACACTCTGGCAACTCTGAAAAAAAAAGGAATTTCAGCGCGCACGCGCTGCATCACAAGTCGCGCGCGTTCTGCCTCTTAACCCCTTGGGTCAGAGGACAGGAAATGCCGGTTTTCAGCGCATGCGCTGTGCATGCTGAAAACCGGCAATTCCTCCGGGCACACGCGTTGTGACAGGAATTACTGGGCCATTCTTTTTCTCCCTGTGCTGCTCTCAGCCTTTCTCTTCCCCTTACTCTGCCCCTCAGTTTCTCTTTATCTGTCTGCAATCTCTCTCCTTCAATTTCTCTCCGCCTCTCTTTCTCCTGTTTCCCCTTTCATTCCCTCACTTTCCAGATTTTCCCTGAAGTGTAACATTCGGTCCCTGGCTGTTGCAAGGTGTTTGGCTATCAGCAGACTACATATCTCTCCACTAAAAGAAAATTGCTATTTACCTCTCAGAACCCCAGCAGCACTAACCACGCACATGGGCAGGTACAGTGAATAAACCTGCAGACATTAGCAGGACAGAGCTTGTACAGATGCTGAACTGCTGGCCACATTAAAGTGGCTTGGAACCGAAAAGTCCACAGTAAAAATGGAAACGGCAGATATGAGGCACGCTCACTGCAGTGGAAATAATCCAATTGTTTCATCTCAAGTCATTGGTAAAAGAAAGCGTTTTTGTTTTCTATTTTTACCAATTTTTTGTACTTTTGAGGCCTCCATCCAACTGTCACTGGCCACATGTTTCAGTTCACTTCTCGTTCTCCATCAGCGCCCCTGCTCGCCCTGCCGCTCGCCAGAGGGGAATCAGCGCCCCCCTCATTACCTGCCGCTCGCCAGTGGAGAATCAGCACCCCCCTCATCACCTGTCGCTTGCCTTGTCTCTGATAGAGGAGAATCAGCCCCCTCCTCATTACCTGTCGCTTGCCTTGTCTCTGATAGAGGAGAATCAGACCCTCCTCATTACCTGTCGCTTGCCTTGTCTCTGATAGAGGAGAATCAGACCCTCCTCATTACCTGTCGCTCACCCTGTCTCTGATAGAGGAGAATCAGACCCTCCTCATTACCTGTCGCTCACCCTGTCTCTGATAGAGGAGAATCAGACCCTCCTCATTACCTGTCGCTTGCCTTGTCTCTGATAGAGGAGAATCAGACCCCCCTCATTACCTGCCGCTCGCCAGTGGAGAATCAGCCCCCTCCTCATCACCTGTCGCTTGCCTTGTCTCTGATAGAGGAGAATCAGCCCCCTCCTCATTACCTGTCGCTTGCCTTGTCTCTGATAGAGGAGAATCAGACCCTCCTCATTACCTGTCGCTTGCCTTGTCTCTGATAGAGGAGAATCAGACCCTCCTCATTACCTGTCGCTCACCCTGTCTCTGATAGAGGAGAATCAGACCCTCCTCATTACCTGTCGCTTGCCTTGTCTCTGATAGAGGAGAATCAGACCCTCCTCATTACCTGTCGCTCACCCTGTCTCTGATAGAGGAGAATCAGACCCCCCTCATTACCTGTCGCTCACCCTGTCACTGACAGAGGAGAATCAGCCCCCTCCTCATTACCTGTCACTTGCCCTGTCACTGATAGAGGAGAATCAGCCCCCTCCTCATTACCTGTCACTCGCCCTGTCACTGATGGAGGAGAATCAGCCCCCTCCTCATTACCTGTCACTCACCCTGTCACTGATAGAGGAGAATCAGACCCTCCTCATTACCTGTCACTCGCCCTGTCACTGAGAGAGGAGAATCAGACCCCCCTCATTACCTGTCGCTCACCCTGTCACTGATAGAGGAGAATCAGCCCCCTCCTCATTACCTGTCGCTCACCCTTTCTCTGATAGAGGAAAATCAGACCCTCCTCATTACCTGTCGCTCACCCTGTCGCTGATACAGGAGAATCAGACCCTCCTCATTACCTGTCACTCGCCCTGTCACTGATAGAGGAGAATCAGACCCCCCTCATTACCTGTCGCTCACCCTGTCGCTGATAGAGGAGAATCAGCCCCATCCTCATTACCTGTCACTCGCCCTGTCACTGATAGAGGAGAATCAGACCCTCCTCATTACCTGTCGCTCACCCTGTCTCTGATAGAGGAGAATCAGACCCTCCTCATTACCTGTCGCTCACCCTGTCTCGGATGGAGGAGAATCAGACCCTCCTCATTACCTGTCGCTCGCCCTGTCGCTGATAGAGGAGAATCAGACCCCCCTCATTACCTGTCGCTCACCCTGTCTCTGATAGAGGAGAATCAGACCCTCCTCATTACCTGTCGCTCACCCTGTCGCTGATAGAGGAGAATCAGACCCTCCTCATTACCTGGCGCTCACCCTGTCGCTGATAGAGGAGAATCAGACCCTCCTCATTACCTGTCGCTCACCCTGTCTCTGATAGAGGAGAATCAGCCCCCTCCTCATTGCCTGTCGCTCACCCTGTCACTGATAGAGGAGAATCAGACCCTCCTCATTACCTGTCGCTCACTCTGTCGCTGATAGAGGAGAATCAGCCCCCTCCTCATTACCTGTCGCTCACCCTGTCGCTGATAGAGGAGAATCAGACCCTCCTCATTACCTGTCGCTCACCCTGTCACTGATAGAGGAGAATCAGCACCCTCCTCATTACCTGTCGCTCACCCTGTCTCTGATAGAGGAGAATCAGCCCCCTCCTCATTACCTGTCGCTCACCCTGTCTCTGATAGAGGAGAATCAGACCCTCCTCATTACCTGTCGCTCACCCTGTCGCTGATAGAGGAGAATCAGACCCTCCTCATTACCTGTCGCTCACCCTGTCACTGATAGAGGAGAATCAGACCCTCCTCATTACCTGTCGCTCACCCTGTCGCTGATAGAGGAGAATCAGACCCTCCTCATTACCTGTCGCTCACCCTGTCTCTGATAGAGGAGAATCAGCCCCCTCCTCATTACCTGTCGCTCACCCTGTCTCTGATAGAGGAGAATCAGACCCTCCTCATTACCTGTCGCTCACCCTGTCTCTGATAGAGGAGAATCAGACCCTCCTCATTACCTGTCACTCGCCCTGTCACTGATAGAGGAGAATCAGACCCTCCTCATTACCCGTCGCTCACCCTGTCACTGATAGAGGAGAATCAGACCCTCCTCATTACCTGTCGCTCGCCCTGTCTCTGATAGAGGAGAATCAGACCCTCCTCATTACCTGTCGCTCGCCCTGTCTCGGATAGAGGAGAATCAGACCCTCCTCATTACCTGTCGCTCGCCCTGTCTCTGATAGAGGAGAATCAGACCCTCCTCATTACCTGTCGCTCGCCCTGTCGCTGATACAGGAGAATCAGACCCTCCTCATTACCTGTCACTCGCCCTGTCACTGATAGAGGAGAATCAGACCCCCCTCATTACCTGTCGCTCACCCTGTCACTGATAGAGGAGAATCAGCCCCCTCCTCATTACCTGTCGCTCGCCCTGTCTCTGATAGAGGAGAATCAGCCCCCTCCTCATTACCTGTCGCTTGCCCTGTCACTGATAGAGGAGAATCAGACCCTCCTCATTACCTGTCGCTCACCCTGTCTCTGATAGAGGAGAATCAGACCCTCCTCATCACCTGTCGCTCACCCTGTCGCTGATAGAGGAGAATCAGACCCTCCTCATTACCTGTCGCTCACCCTGTCTCTGATAGAGGAGAATCAGCCCCCTCCTCATTACCTGTCGCTCACCCTGTCGCTGATAGAGGAGAATCAGACCCTCCTCATTACCTGTCGCTCACCCTGTCGCTGATAGAGGAGAATCAGACCCTCCTCATTACCTGTCGCTCACCCTGTCGCTGATAGAGGAGAATCAGCCCCCTCCTCATTGCCTGTCGCTCACCCTGTCACTGATAGAGGAGAATCAGACCCTCCTCATTACCTGTCGCTCGACCTGTCGCTGATAGAGGAGAATCAGACCCTCCTCATTACCTGTCGCTCGACCTGTCGCTGATAGAGGAGAATCAGACCCTCCTCATTACCTGTCGCTCACCCTGTCGCTGATAGAGGAGAATCAGACCCTCCTCATTACCTGTCGCTCACTCTGTCGCTGATAGAGGAGAATCAGCCCCCTCCTCTTTACCTGTCGCTCACCCTTTCTCTGATAGAGGAGAATCAGACCCTCCTCATTACCTGTCGCTCACCCTGTCGCTGATAGAGGAGAATCAGACCCTCCTCATTACCTGTCACTCGCCCTGTCACTGATAGAGGAGAATCAGACCCCCCTCATTACCTGTCGCTCACCCTGTCACTGATAGAGGAGAATCAGCACCCTCCTCATTACCTGTCGCTCACCCTGTCTCTGATAGAGGAGAATGAGCCCCCTCCTCATTACCTGTCGCTCACCCTGTCTCTGATAGAGGAGAATCAGACCCTCCTCATTACCTGTCGCTCACCCTGTCGCTGATAGAGGAGAATCAGACCCTCCTCATTACCTGTCGCTCGCCTTGTCACTGATAGAGGAGAATCGGACCCTCCTCATTACCTGTCGCTCGCCCTGTCGCTGATAGAGGAGAATCAGACCCTTCTCATTACCTGTCGCTCACCCTGTCTCTGATAGAGGAGAATCAGCCCCCTCCTCATCACCTGTCGCTCACCCTGTCTCTGATAGAGGAGAATCAGACCCTCCTCATTACCTGTCGCTCGCCCTGTCTCTGATAGAGGAGAATCAGACCCTCCTCATTACCTGTCGCTCACCCTGTCGCTGATAGAGGAGAATCAGACCCTCCTCATTACCTGTCGCTCACCCTGTCACTGATAGAGGAGAATCAGACCCTCCTCATTACCTGTCGCTCGCCCTGTCGCTGATAGAGGAGAATCAGACCTTCCTCATTACCTGTCGCTCGCCCTCTCACTGATAGAGGAGAATCAGACCCTCCTCATTACCTGTCGCTCACCCTGTCGCTGATAGAGGAAAATCAGCACCCCCCTCATCACCTGTCGCTCGCTCTGTCTCTGATAGAGGAGAATCAGACCCTCCTCATTACCTGTCGCTTGCCTTGTCTCTGATAGAGGAGAATCAGACCCTCCTCATTACCTGTCGCTCGCCCTGTCTCTGATAGAGGAGAATCAGACCCTCCTCATTACCTGTCGCTTGCCTTGTCTCTGATAGAGGAGAATCAGACACTCCTCATTACCTGTCGCTCACCCTGTCTCTGATAGAGGAGAATCAGACCCTCCTCATTACCTGTCGCTCACCCTGTCTCTGATAGAGGAGAATCAGACCCTCCTCATTACCTGTTGCTCGCCCTGTCTCGGATAGAGGAGAATCAGACCCTCCTCATTACCTGTCGCTCGCCCTGTCTCTGATAGAGGAGAATCAGACCCTCCTCATTACCTGTCGCTCACCCTGTCTCTGATAGAGGAGAATCAGACCCTCCTCATTACCTGTCGCTCGCCCTGTCTCGGATAGAGGAGAATCAGACCCTCCTCATTACCTGTCGCTCGCCCTGTCTCTGATAGAGGAGAATCAGACCCTCCTCATTACCTGTCGCTCACCCTGTCGCTGATAGAGGAGAATCAGACCCTCCTCATTACCTGTCGCTCGCCTTGTCACTGATAGAGGAGAATCAGACCCTCCTCATTACCTGTCGCTCACCCTGTCGCTCGAGGTCATGTTCACAAGGACTCTGAAGAAAGAAAGTCTTGCATTTCTATAGCGCCTTTCATGACCCAAAGCGCTTTACAGCCAATAAAGTGCTGTAATGTGGGAAACGTGGCAGCCAATTTGCCCACAGCAAGCACCCACAAACAGCAATGTGATAATGACCAGATAATCTGTTTTTTAGTGATGTTGGTTGAAGGATAAGTCGGCCAGGACACCGGGGAGAACTCCCCTGCTCTTCTTCGAAATAGTGCCATGGGATCTTTTATGTCCACCTGAGAGAGCAGACGGGGCCTTGGTTTAACGTCTCATCTGAAAGACGGCACCTCCAACAGTGCAGCACTCCCTCCGCACTGCGTGTCAGCCTAGATTATGTGCTCACATCTCTGGGGTGGGACTTGAACCCACGACTTTCTGTCTCAGAGGCGCGAGTGCTGCCCACTGAGCCATGGCTGACATTTCATAAACGGTTAGATCAGTTCAGGTGCTTTGTTTTTTTTTCTCTCTATGTCCACCATGTCTGTCCCCTTCCACCACCTCTCCTATTGAAGGTGACTGCTTGGTGAAACATGGCTCGGTCCAGGCTAGAAACTCAGAAACAGGCTAGAAACTCCACAGACGGCGCCCCAAAGTGGCCACTCCACAAATGAGAGCCTCGGCAATAAAGGATCGGCAGGCTAATCTGCCATGGTGGGCACCATCCTCTCTTGCCGCACCCAACGTCTGGCCACACATGTGCTTTCCAGCAGGGGCAACTGAATAATGACCGGAGGAAGAGATTTGATTTTATTCCCCCTGCCGAGTCCAAAGCTACTGAGGCTCGTTGGAGTTCCCGTGTCTCCACGCCACTGAGCTCAGCGATCACAAAACAATTCAGAAAAGGAAAGATAAGTAGAGTTGAAATCCAAGGAAGGGATTGATACTAAAATGATAAAGCATCATTGCAACTACCGCAGCGATTCTGAAATTAGCCCTTCCCCATCTTCCAGCTCCTACTGCATCACCTCAACAATGTGTCTCAATCCTAATCTCAGAGGAACACACCCCTTCCAGCACCAATGCGATAATTCAATTTTATCATACCAGCCGTCCTGTGCCAATTCAATTCGTCGCCTAATCATGGTCAGGTTTGTGCTGTCTCCTTTAAGACGCTCCTTTAAACCTACCTCTTTGACCAAGCTTTTGGTCTGATATGCCATCAATGACTCAAAGACAAGGATTCAACTGAAGGCTTTTAATCACTAAGAACATAGCAGCATAGCAGGTCTTCCCACATCGGGTTCGTCTGGTAGTGAATGACTCATACAGCTCCTGAGACCTTTATATGGCAAAAGACAGGGGCGTAGCCAGTACACACAATAGGAACAAAAGGGTGTGGTTCACACAATACAAGCAGGTAAAATACAAGCAGGTCTGATGAAGGCATGTCGCTTCCTGCCGAGGCGAGGTCCTTTATGGACACGGTGTCTTCACGCCCGTCGGCGTGCTTGACGTACGCGTACTGTGGGTTTGCGTGGAGTAGGTGTACTGCCTCCACGAGGGGATCCGTTTTGTGGCCCCTCACATGCTTCCGTAACAGGACTGTCCCTGGGGTGGAGAGCCACGAGGGTAGGGATACTCCTGAGGTTGATTTGCGGGGAAAAACAAACATCTTCTCGTGAGGAGTGGCGTTAGTAGCAGTACACAGTAGCGACCTTATCGAGTGGAGTACATCTGGGAGGACCTCCTGCCAGCGGGAGGTGGGGAGGCCTTTAGACCTTAGTGCTAAGGTGACCGCCTTCCACACTGTCGCGTTCTCCCTCTCCACTTGCCCATTACCCCGGGGGTTATAACTAGTGGTCCGACTCGTGGCTATCCCCTTCGACAGCAGGTATTGGTGCAGTTCATCGCTCATGAATGACGCCCCCCTGTCAGTGTGGATGTAGTTAGGCATGCCGAACGTGCAAAACAGGTTGCCGAGGCACTTGATGACCGTGGCACTGGTCATATCTGGGCAGGGGTAGGCGAATGGGAAGCGGGAGTACTCGTCCACAATGTTGAGAAAGTACACATTGCGGTCGGTGGAGGGGAGTGGTCCCTTGAAATCTAAGCTCAGGCGCTCAAATGGCCGTGTAGCTTTGATCAGTTGGGCTCGGTCGGGTCTGAAAAAACGGGGCTTGCATTCCGCACAGGTGCGGCAGTCCCTGGTCATAGACCGGACCTCCTCGATGGAATAGGGCAGGTTACGGGATTTTATAAAGTGGAATAGCCGGGTGACCCCCGGGTGGCAGAGGCCATTGTGGAGGCCCTGTAGCCTGTCCCCCTGGATGCTGGCACACATCCCTCGTGATAGGGCGTCGGGGGATTCGTTGAGGGCCCCCGGCCTATATATTATGTTGTACTCAAACGTGGAGAGTTCGATCCGCCACCTGAGAATTTTGTCGTTCTTGATCTTCCCCCTCTGTTTGTTGTTAAACATGAAGGCTACCGACCGCTGGTCGGTAAGCAGGGTGAAGCGTTTGCCGGCTAGGTAGTGCCTCCAGTGCCGCACTGTCTCCACTATGGCCTGGGCCTCCTTCTCTACCGAGGAGTGCCTGATCTCGGGCCCTTGGAGGGTTCTTGAGAAAAAGGCTACGGGCCACCCATCCTGGTTGAGGGTGGCTGCTAAAGCGAAGTCGGACGCATCGCTTTCGACCTGGAAAGGGATGTTTTCGTCCACTGCCCGCAGCGCGGCCTTCTCAATGTCGTGTTTAATGCTGTTGAAGGCGGCGTGGGCCTCGGCTGTTAGCGGGAAGGACGTTGATTTCAGGAGGGGACGGGCCTTGTCGGAATAATTGGGGACCCATTGGGCGTAATAGGAGAAGAACCCCAGGCACCTTTTCAGGGCCTTGGGAGTGTTTGGTAGGGGTAGCTCCCGTAGGGGGCGCAATCGGTCGGGGTCCGGACCGATTTCCCCGTTTTCCACCACGCAGCCCAGGATACAGAGGCGCGTGGTGCTAAAGACACACTTATCCTCGTTGTAGGTGAGATTGAGTCTGAGGGCGGTTTTCAGAAATCTCGCGAGGTTCGAGTCGTGGTCTTGCTGGTCGTGGCCGCAGATGGTGACGTTGCCTAGGTATGGGTAGGTGGCTGTTAACTGGTTCTCATCGACCATGCGGTCCATCTCCCGCTGGAAGACCGAGACCCCGTTCGTTACCCCAAAGGGGACTCTGAGGAAGTGGTAGAGACGTCCGTTCGCCTCGAAGGCGGTGTATGGACGGTCCTCCGGCCTAATGGGGAGCTGGTGGTATGCCGATTTTAGGTCGATGGTGGAAAACACCCGGTATTGCGCGATTTGGTTAACCATATCCGCTATGCGGGGCAGAGGGTAGGCGTCTAGCTGGGTGTATAGATTAACCGTCTGGCTATAATCTATCACCATCCGCTTCTTTTCGCTACCCTTAACTACTACTACCTGGGCGCGCCACGGGCTGGTACTGCATTCGATGATACCCTCCCGCTTGAGTCTTTCTACTTCCGACGCAATGAACCGTCTATCCTCCCAGCTGTACCGCCTACTCTTGGTCGCTATGGGTCGACAGTTGGGTGCGAGGTTGGCGAACAGAGAGGGCGGCTTGACCTTTAGGGTAGCCAGACCGCACACTGTGAGGGGCGGCTGGGACCCACCGTAGGTAAGCGTGATACTTTGGTGGTGGCACTGGAAGTCCAGACCCAAGATCACGCTCACACAGAGATCTGGCATTATCAATAGTTTAAAATCTCTGTAATCATTGCCTTTTACCGACAACATAACCGCGCAGAAACCTGTAATTTTTGAGGTATGAGTCTTATCGGCCATGGCGATTTTGCCCTGTGTGGGGACTATCGTTAGAGAAAGTCGTTTTACCAGGCTGGGATGAATAAAGCTTTCGGTGCTCCCGCAGTCAATCAAGCATTTAACCTTGTTCCCGTTTACCTCTATGCCCATCATCGATTTAGACAACGGATGTGGCCTGGATTGATCCACTGTGATCGAGGCCACCAGTGGGTCCTGGAGGTCCGTGTAGTCGGGGCAAGATGGTGGACTCCATGAGGGTGAACAAGATGGCTTCCAAGATGGCCGCTCCCACGGCGCGCACGCGGCGGTGGTAGAGTTGGAGGCGGGGTTCCCTCTGCAGACTTTGCTGAAATGTCCTTTCTTCCCGCATTTAAAACAGGTGGTGCCCTTCGCTGGGCACAGATGCCTGGAGTGTTTGTCCTGACCGCAGAAGTAGCATTTCGGGCCCCGATGCATCGCGGCAGTAGTGGGGCTCCTGGGTGGAGGCTGGGGCTCCGATGGTGCTGGGCTGGCCTGAGACCTGGGAGGTGAAGATGGCTTCCAAGATGGCGGCCCCCACGGCGCGCACGAGGCGGAGTGGGCCGCGTGGCCTGGGGAACAGGATTCAGAGTTCCTCTGGGCCATATCCAGCGATCGCGCTATATCTATAGCCTGTTTTAAGTCCAGTCCCTCCTTTTCAAACAGTTTCTGCCGAATATAATTTGAACTGAGGCCCGCAATAAGGGAGTCTCGAATCAGCTCCTCCGTGTACACGATGGCAGACACGGCCTTACAGTTACAGTCTCTGCCCAGTACTTTTAGGTTTAGTATAAAGTCCTCTAGTGACTCACCATGCCGCTGCGTGCGAGTAGTCAGAAGATGCCTGGCGTACACCACGTTTATTGGCCGCGCGTAGTGGGCCTTCAGGATGGTGCAGGCCTCCTCGTAGCTGGTGGCATCTTGGATGAGAGGGGAGACCCGATGGCTCACCCAGTTTCGCAGGATTCCCAGTTTCATGTCTCCGGTAGCGGTTTCGGCTGCGGCTATGGCAGTGGATGAGTTTGCAATGAAAAATTCGAAGCATTGGAACCAGTGTCCGAACTGTGTGGCTGCGTCTGAGGCATGGGGGTCCAGATCCAAGCGCTCTGGTTTCAGGAGTCGATCCATCTTGGTGTTTTAGTGATTAAAATTGATATGCCATCAATGACTCAAAGACAAGGATTCAACTGAAGGCTTTTAATCACTAAGAACATAGCAGCATAGCAGGTCTTCCCACATCGGGTTCGTCTGGTAGTGAATGACTCATACAGCTCCTGAGACCTTTATATGGCAAAAGACAGGGGCGTAGCCAGTACACACAATAGGAACAAAAGGGTGTGGTTCACACAATACAAGCAGGTAAAATACAATCAGGTCTGATGAAGGCATATTTCATCACATGGTCATCTGCCCTAATAGCCCCTTGTACGGCTCCTTAGTGACGACCAAACTTACTTCACAGGGCAGCCCAAACATTCTCATCTGCTCAAAGCCATCAATGCCATTCTTGCTGAGCCCCACTGTCTCCCAGTCTGTACCCCAGCAGGTACATTTCAAAATGTTTGTCCGCCACCTTTGGCCAATCAGGACATCGAACGAGACGGCACAGTAAGATGTCCATTTTTCCTCAGGATGTCAGCTAAGTAATTTCTCATGAGACGGGAATATCTCATTCAGCGTTTTACACTGGACTCAGCCTATCAGAGGAGTTGAGTTGAATGGGCGGGAACATTTAACTGGCTGCAGCGTCATTAGCAACCCAGGTGTCACCATGAAGATGAGTGACTCGTGTTGTTGGTGCTTTCCCCAACCTAGAGGCAAATTAGTGTCACTTCCCCCTGAAAGCGATCCTACCTCTCAAATTAGTCATTTGAGACATGACGTGGTACGTGCAGCGTGCTTGGGAGGAACAGGTGGACCTATGGTCCCCATAGCTCTCCCATCACTAGGCATTTCTTCGCCTCAGCTCTGGATCTGTTGTAGACTAATTGTCAACCGTGGCCCTCACCACTGAGTCGGAAGGTTGCGGGTTCAAGTCCCACTCCAGAGACTTGAGCACAAAAATCTAGGCTGACACTCCCAGTGCAGTGCTGAGGGAGTGCTGCACTGTCAGAGGTGCCGTCTTTCGGATGAGACGTTAAACCAAAGCCCCGTCTGCCCTCTCAGGTGGACGTAAAAGATCCCATGGCACTATTTCGAAGAAGAGCAGAGGAGTTATCCCCGGTGTCCTGGCCAATATTTATCCCTCAATCAGCATGTCTAAAAACAGGTTATCTGGTCATTATCACATTGCTGTTTGTGGGAGCTTGCTGTGCACAAATTGGCTGCCGTGTTTCCTACATTACGACAGTGACTATGCTTCAAAAATTCTTCATTGGCTGTAAAGCGCTTTGGGACATCCTGAGGTAATGAAAGGCGCTATAGAAATGCAAGTCTTTCTTTCTTTTCCATATATATTATGCTCTCGTGTTGCAGCTGAAACAATCCCATTTATTCTGTGGGGTGGATTCGGCAACAGGGGAACGTTTGAGAGTTCCCTAGACTCGCACATCTGCTGATGCTCAGAGGTGGCAAGCGTCACCTCAGAGCGACTGTAGACGCAGGTAGATTGAGAGGCTGTCGGGCGGGGAGGCCTGCGGTGGTAGGCCGCAACCAGGGAGCAGAGGATCGGGGCGGGGGGGGAGACTGTGGGTCGGTGAAAGGGGGTCAGATCGCGGGGCGAGGGGGGGCCTTCGGATGGTGGAGAGGGAAACAAGTTTGCTTGAGGGGGCTAGGGGGGTGGGGGAAGCACTCCTGCCCCTTCTGGAACGACACTGACCTGCTGGCTGCGGCCCTTCTCATCTCCCTTCAGCTGCCGGCTTTTCCCGAGACCTGGGAAACCCGGCCCGCAGCGCTTAATCTAAAAGTCTGTTAAAGTTTGAGGCACGCTGACTTATTTCAATATTTCAATAACTGACCCGTCTCTCGTGAGCAGGTCAGCCGCCCGCCCCACAACCCACTTCCGTTAAAACCGTAAGAGGGCAGGTTTCAGATTTCTGAAATTTTAACCCCCTCCCCCGCACGATGGGTAGGAGAGGGTCAGTTAAAGTTACCCCCCCACAGAGTCTGTTCACTTTGAAATTGGTGCAGGAAGGCGGGGCACCGCGGGGACGGACGTGTCTGGCGACCAATGGCGGGAGTGTGGGGGCGGGGCGATCAGAGACGGGAGTGACGTAAGAAAACTACTAGGCACTTGGTCTAAGCGTTAAACAAAGCTTTAATCAACTGTTTTACAACATGGAGGTCTAGTTGTGTCCTTCACTAGTTCCTGTTAAGAATATCCTGCGCAAGCTGGGCCCGTGCCCGAGTATTTATACTCTCCCTGGACAGTGCCACCCGCAGGCCGCTCAATTGATTCATGTCAGGGAGGTCATGTGATGACACCTCCAGGATTATGTCCAACCAGAGTTGGCGACCCTAATTAGACTCCTCCCCCCGCCCCCCCGCCAAGCATCCCACCACCTCATGGCCCAGCCCATCACCTCGTGCTTCTCTGAACTGCCAATTCCATGCAAAGCACTTACTAGAAAAACCAGCATAGGCCTCTCGTTGCCACCGAGTTCTCGAATTGGTCTACCCCTCTGCCTGGGGGGGGGGTCTCTGCGGTAACCCAAGGGCGTAACTCGGGTAACGATCAACTGGCCATTTCTCCGCAATGAACAAAACGACATTGGCCCTGAATTTCCGATCGGGGGCTTCCTGTGGGCAGATGCCTCCGATCAGAAAAAATCTACGAACCTACCCGCTGGTTCCGTAAATCCCGAGGCGTGTGATCCTGGGCCTCTCCTCTTTGAAATGCACAGAGGCCCAGGTATCCCAGGGGTGCAGGCGGTTCGCAAGCCCCCCTGGGATCACGTGAGCCAGGCAAACCAATGGAAGAAGGGAACCCCCATTCACACTTTTGACAGGTCCGTACGTACAGAACTGTCAAAAGTACGAATGGGGATCACATTTAAAAACACACTAAAACATTAAATAACATTTTTTTTTTAATTACATATTTAAAATGAATTAAAATGCCATTTAATTAAATATTTTAAACAAAATATTTTACGGGGCTAAAAATAGACTGATCTTTTTGAAGAGTATTTTTAATTTATAAATGAGTTATCAAATTTCATTTTTCTATTTTTTTAAACTCTTAAGCTGGTAAAAGCCGGCCTTACTCCTGCTTTTACCAGGCGTAAGAAGTTGACAAGGCTTTCAGCGGGCGGAAGTTGTGCAAAAAGCGCAGCTCTCCGCCCGCAGAGGCGCTTTTCCTGGGCAGGCGGATGATCTGTCAAGAGGATGCTTGACAGATCGCAAGTGCCGGTTTTCAGCGCGTGCGCTCCGCGTGCCTGAAACCGGCACTTGCGCTGCCCCTACGGGCGCATACGCACCTCGTACGCACCCGTAGGAGGTCGCAAAATCCGGCCCATAACATTGCTTTTTTTTTCGCCTGAGCGTGTTTCATTTGTTTTTATATATATATGTGTGGGATTTGAATCAGACAGATCCTCATTATTTAATGTTACGAGCATGCAGCTGGCCCTCACCACTGGCTGGGATTTCTCCCATGTTGGCCTGGCAGCCAGCGTGGGAATTCCGGCTTAAGTATTGCAGAAATGCTGGGCTCCCGCACTTGCGCTGTCTTGTCACAAGTGTTGATGCAGAGGGAGCTTTGGGGCTGCTGCCAGGGTAGAAGCATGGTGGGAAGGCAGTGCTGTCTGTTGAACGGGTTGTGAATGGACTTGGCTCCTGCTGCATCCGCCTTCCGTTCATTCACATCTAACACGGCCTGGGTTTGTGAAGGGGAGAGAAAACGGTTGCTGTCGCTGATGTTAGCACCGATGATCCCTGTTATTTTTTTTGGCCCCTTTAAAGTACCGCGCAGGCGCGGTTTTTACATTGAAAAGCCGACGAGCCGACAGCGCAGCTTAAAGGGAACATTGGCTAGCACCCGAATGTTTGGCGCACCCGTATCACGTTCCTCTCTCCACTGATTTTCACTGGCATTTACCCAAATTATTCCCTAGTTTTTCAGGCCAAGTCTTGCCTGCCGTATTTTTTTTAAATATTCACTTTCGGGTTACGGTCGCCACTGGCAAGGCTGGCATTTGTTGCCCATCCCTAGCTGTGCGTGAGAAGGTGGTGGTGCGCCTTCTTCTTGAACCGTTGCAGTCCCTGTGAGGTGACGGTACTCCCACAGCAGTGTTAGGCCGTGAGTTCCAGGAATTTGACCCGGCGACGATAAAGGAACGGCCGAGATATGTCCCAGTCAGGAGGGTGTGTGACTTGGAGGGGAACTTGGAGGTGGTGGTGTTCTCATGCGCCTGCTGCCCTTGTCCTTCCAGGTGGTGGAGGTCGTGGGGCTGGGAGGTGCTGCCTGATGTGCCTCAATAATTCCGAGACTCGAAGGTAGCAGAACAAAACAAGGCTTTTATTAACTTAGAACGAAACACGTAAGCGAGAGAGATGTCGTCCTTCTGGAGATTGGGGCTAGACTGAAGCTAGCTTACAAACGGGGCCAGGTATGGGCGGAGCCCTACACACAGCACATTCCAGCACATTCCAGTATACAATACAGCACATTCCAGTACACAATACAATGAGGTCTGGGGGAAGGGAAATGACACTGAAACCGATCTCAGTCACAGGCAGTGATGAATGGAAATATTTCATCACATTCACCCCTTCTATAGATTTAGTCTGTTCAGGGGTTTGATAGTCCTCTGCGACCGACGTGGCTGTTGCGGTGCCGCGGGTGTCGGCTGGGTGTCCCCGGTAGCCTCCTGGGTCTCTGCCGGGGGTGCCGCCAGGGTTGTTGAAGGGGTAGTTGGTGGGGGTGCCGTTGGTCGGTGTTCTTCCGGGGGTGATGAAAGAGTAGTGGGTGGGTAAGAGTTGCTGTGATCGTCGTTGCCGCTATTGCCATGGTTGTTGTCGATGCCGGCTGGGGCGACGTCTTTTATGGACACGGTGTCCTCCCTTCCGTCGGCGTGCCGGACATATGCGTATTGGGGGTTGGCGTGGAGTAGGTGTACTGGCTCCACGAGAGGGTCCGTCTTGTGGCCCCTCACATGCCTTCGCACGAGTACCGGACCTGGGGTGGAGAGCCATGACGGCATGGATACGCCTGAGGTGGATTTCCGGGGAAAGACAAACATTCATTCATGAGGCGTGGTATTAGTGGCCGTACACAATAGCGACCGTATCGAATGGAGCACATCCGAGAGGACTTCCTGCCAGCGGGAGATAGGGAGGCCCTTGGTCCTTAGAGCTAGAGTGACTGCTTTCCATACTGTCCCGTTCTCTCGCTCCACTTGGCCGTTACCCCGGGGGTTGTAGCTGGTGGTACGGCTCGTGGCGATCCCCCTGGACAGCATGTACTGGCGTAGCTCTTCACTCATGAAGGACGCCCCCCTATCCGTATGGATGTAGCTCGGCATACCGAACAGGCAGAACAGGCTGTTGAGGCATTTAATGACCGTGGCGCTGGTCATGTCTGGGCAGGGGAAGGCGAATGGGAACCGGGAGTATTCGTCCACAATGTTCAGGAAGTAAACATTGCGGTCGACGGACAGGAGGGGGCCCTTGAAATCTAAGCTGAGCCGCTCAAAGGGCCGTGTGGCTTTGATTAAGTGGGCTCTATCTGGGCGGTAGAACCGAGGCTTGCACTCAGCGCAAGTGCGGCAGTTCCTGGTCAGGGACCGAACTTCCTCAATCGAGTAGGGTAAGTTACGGGACTTTATGAAGTGGAACAGCCGCGTGACCCCTGGGTGGCAGAGGTCGTTGTGGAGGGTCTGTAGCCGATCCCCGGTGGCGCTGGCACACATCCCTCGTGAGAGGGCGTCAGGGGATTCGTTAAGGGCCCCTGGCCGGTAAATGATGTCGTACTCGAAGGTGGAGAGCTCGATCCGCCACCTAAGAACCTTATCATTTTTAATCTTCCCCCTCTGTTTATTATTGAACATAAACACTACCGACCGCTGGTCGGTAAGTAGGGTGAAGCGTTTGCTGGCTAGGTAGTGGCGCCAGTGGCGCACTGCCTCCACGATGGCTTGGGCCTCCTTTTCCACGCAGGAGTGTCTGATCTCGGGCCCTTGGAGGGTCCTCGAGAAGAAAGCTACGGGCCGCCCCACCTGGTTGAGGGTGGCCGCCAAGGCGAAGTCAGACGCATCACTTTCCACTTGAAATGGAGTGTTCTCGTCCACTGCCTGTAGCGTGGCCCGCTCAATATCCTGCTTAATGCTTTTGAAGGCGGCGTGGGCCTCAGCAGAGAGCGGGAAAGAGGATGCTTTCAAGAGGGGGCGGGCTTTGTCGGAGTAGTTGGGGACCCATTGGGAATAATAAGAAAATAACCCCAGGCATCTTTTCAGGGCTTTGGGAGTGTTGGGCAGGGGCAGCTCCCGTAGGGGGCGCAATCGGTCGGGGTCTGGTCCGATTTCCCCATTCTCCACCACGCTGCCTAGTATGCAGAGGCGCGTGGTGTTGTAAACGCACTTGTCCTCGTTGTAGGTGAGGTTGAGTTTTTGTGCGGTTTTCAGGAACCTCTCGAGGTTCGAGTCGTGATCCTGCTGGTTGTGACCGCAGATGGTGACGTTGTCGAGGTAGGGGAAGGTTGCCTGCAAGTGGTGGTCATCGACCATGCGGTCCATCTCCCTCTGGAAGACCGAGACCCCATTCGTCACCCCAAAGGGGACTCTGAGGAATTGGTAGAGGCGTCCGTTCGCCTCGAAGGCGGTGTACGGGCGGTCCTCTGGTCTGATAGGGAGCTGGTGGTACGCTGACTTGAGGTCGATGGTGGAGAACACCCGGTATTGGGCGATTTGGTACACCATTTCTGATATGCGGGGTAGCGGGTAGGCGTCTAGTAGGGTGTACCTGTTGATCGTTTGACTATAGTCGATCACCATCCGTTTCTTCTCGCTACCCCTTACCACTACCACTTGGGCGCGCCACGGGCTGTTGCTGCGTTCAATAATGCGCTCTTTCAGGAGCCTGTCTACCTCGGTCGCGATAAACCGCCTGTCCTCCCAGCTGTACCTCCTGCTTTTGGTCGCTGTTGGCCGGCAGTTAGGGGTAAGGTTCGCGAATAGCGAAGGCGGCTTTACCTTCAGGGTAGCCAGACCGCACACTGTGAGGGGCGGCTGGGACCCACCGTACTTGAGCGTGATGCTTTGGTGGTTGCACTGGAAATCCAGGCCCAAGATCACGCTCGCACATAGGTTCTTCATGATTAATACTTTAAAATTATCATATACAGTTCCGTTAACGCACAATTGTACCGTGCAGTAACCCAGAATGGTCGATGTCTGGGTTTTGTCAGCCATAGAGATGGTACCCTGAGTAGGGACCACCTTTAGGGAGAGTTGTTGTGCCAGTTCTGGGTGGATAAAGCTCTCCGTGCTTCCACTGTCAATTAAGCATTTAACCCGGCACCCGTTTACCTCGATGTCCACCATTGATCTGGATAGCGGGTGCGGCCTGGTCTGGTCCACTGTGACCGATGCCACTGTAGGGCCCTGATCGATACAAGATGGCGTCCACGCTGTCTGCTCACAAGATGGCGGACCCCACGAGGTCGGGCAAGATGGCGTCCAAGATGGCCGCTCCCACGGCGCACACGCGGCGGTGGCGGGTTTTCCGGCGGGGTTCCCTCTGCACACCTTCCCGAAGTGCCCCTTCTTACCGCACTTAAAGCAGGTGGTGCCTTTCGCCGGGCACAGGTTTCTGGTGTGCTTTGGCTGCCCGCAGAAGTAGCAGTTGGGTCCCTGACGCGTCGCGGCTGTCGTAGGGCTTCTGGGGGGAGAGCGGGGCCCAGCCGGTGTCGGGCTGTCGGGCGGGGAAGATGCCTTCCAAGATGGCGGCGCCCTCGGTGCACACGTGGCGGCGTGGACGGCGCGGGCTGAAGAGTAGGCGTCCGAGTTTCTCTGGGCCACATCCTGTTTCAGGTCCAACCCCGTTTTTTCCAGCAGTCTTTGCCGGATGTAAGTGGAGCTGAGGCCTGTGATGAAGGCATCGCGAACAAGCTCGTCAGTGTACACCGCGGCTTTTACATCTCGGCACTTGCAGTCTTTGCCAAGCATTTTCAGGGTGCTTAGGAACTCCTCCACCGATTCCCCAGGTCGCTGTGCGCGGGTGGCGAGCAGGTGCCTAGCATACACCTCATTCGTAGGCTGCTGGTAATGCGCCTTTAAGATGTCGCAGGCGGCCAGGTACGTCTCGGCGTCTTGGATGAGGGGGTAAACCCGGTGGCTTACCCAATTCCGCAGAATTCCGAGTCTCATCCTTGCAGCGTCCGTAGCGTCTTTGACGGCTGCGGAATTGTCCAGGAAGAATTCCATACACTCAAACCAGTGTCCGAAGCGTGCTGATGCGTCCGGAGCATGTTGATCCAAATCCAAACGTTCGGGTTTCAGGAGTTGATCCATAGTGTTGAAAAAATAAGTTAATAAAATTGATGTGCCTCAATAATTCCGAGACTCGAAGGTAGCAGAACAAAACAAGGCTTTTATTAACTTAGAACGAAACACGTAAGCGAGAGAGATGTCGTCCTTCTGGAGATTGGGGCTAGACTGAAGCTAGCTTACAAACGGGGCCAGGTATGGGCGGAGCCCTACACACAGCACATTCCAGCACATTCCAGTATACAATACAGCACATTCCAGTACACAATACAATGAGGTCTGGGGGAAGGGAAATGACACTGAAACCGATCTCAGTCACAGGCAGTGATGAATGGAAATATTTCATCACACTGCCCAAGAACCCTTGGCGAGTTACTACAGGTAACAGGTGCCTGCCTCTACTGTAAACAATTGAAAAGACCTTAAGAAAGGCTGTGGATAGATTTTTATTGTAAATATTACAGGTTTTACTTGACAATCGTGAGGTTTAGAAGGGAACTATGGCCAATGTTGTGCAGGACCTCAGTTTAAGTGTCAACTTATCTGTGTCTGTATCACTTGTGCCTCTGAGTTAGAAGGTTTTGGGGTTTGACTCCAGCACATAATCTAGGCTGACACCCCAGTGCACTATTGAGGGAGTGAAACATTGTAAGAGTTACTGGCCCTCAGATTGGACATTAACCCAAGGTCTCATTTACCAGTTCAGTTGGATGTTAAGGATCCCATGGCTTGATAGCAAAATCAAGGAGGTATCATGGCCAATATTTCTCCCTCAAAAACAGACTAATGAGTAATTCATTTCATTGCACTATGGAATTTTGCTGTGCACAAAATGGCTGAATGCTTACCTACATATTAAGAGTCATCGCATGTCAAGACTAGTTTGGTGTGCGTGAATCTTTTTGGAAAAGAGTCAGTAACCAGAGGACACAGATTTATGGTGATTGGCAAAAGAACCAGAGGCGACGTGAAGAAAACATTTTTTTTTACTCAGCGAGTTGTTAACGATCAGGAATGCGCTGCCTGAAAGGGCGGCGGAAGCAGATTCAGTGGTAACTTTCAAAAGAGAATTGTATAAATACCCGAAGGCAATGTTCCCTTTACGGCCGCGCAGCGCTCCAGTTGTCCCGCACAGCCGGTGAGCCAGCTTTTAAATTGAAAAAAGCGTGTGTGGGCGGACTTTTGAATGGGCCGTGCAGCCCCCCCAAAACAAAAATTACGGGGAACATTGCTGGAAGGGAACAAATCTGCAGGGCTATGGGGAAAGAGCAGGGGGGAGTGGGACTAATTGGATCACTCTTTCAAAGAGCCGGCACAGGCACGATGGGCCAAATGGCCTCCTTCTGTGCTGTCAGATTCTATGAAGATGTTTCTGCGAGATGTGATAAGGCACTAACTGGATGCACATCTTCCTTTTTAATTACGCTGTTTTGGGTCCATTTGACCTGACCCGAGATTAGGCCAGTTTGAGATATGAGATCACTTTAGTTGTAATCGTTGCAGCTACTCGATAACATACACTAACTGATGTCCCTCGGCGCTGCTGATGGTCAGTCCGGAGCAGAGAATGTTTGACGTTCAACGACTAAGACGCAGTTGAGTTTTTAATCTGGCCTCCTCCCTCCCCCACCTTTTTAAACCCCCTGCTCAACTAGCGCACAGGCACATCCTGAGGTCATTTGGTGGCTCCTTGCCATTGGAAAGTTTCTCCAGACTGCCGGCCACTTGGGGGAGAGGCGGGTTATCTGAAGGCCAGATAAGCCGTCATTACAGGACTGGTTTTCTTCCTCTTTCTGCGTTTAAACGAATGTCCAGTTGTGATTTGTTGGTGTTGAGATTGTGGCGTTTTGAAGTGTGATGAATGTGCTAAATACACGGCCTTTATATATAGACGCAGCAGTGCTACTTATAACCCAAGAAGTAAGCGCTGGCCTCTTGTACTGCTGTCTGTGAAAGATAGGGAGAGAGGGTTGATGTCATGGCAGACATCCGTATCTCAGTACTTTCATTTGGTTGATGCATGATAACACCAAAGATTAGAAATGTGCTGTTATCTCGCAGTGAAGATGAAACAAAAACCAACTTGTATTTCTATAGCGCCTTTAACGTAGTAAAAGGCCGCAAAGCGCTTCACAGGAGCGATTATCAGACAACATTTGACAGCGATCCACATAAGGAGATATTAAGACAGATGACTGAACGACCAAACAGGATGTGAAGAGGTAAGTAAGAGTGGGAGGAGGAACGTGTGGAGTGTAAACACATTGACCGTTAGAGCCCATTTGCCAGTTTCTGCACTATTGATTCTATGTAACTGCCTACGTAGACATTTAAGGGCGATTTTCCCCGTATACTTTATGTTGTGTATGTACCTTTAAGAGAATAACTGGTCTCAGACTGCAGTACCGGCAGTGACCACCCCTGTATAAAAGGCGCTAGAGAGCCTCTGTTGTTTAGTTTCGTTTACTCACCAGTAAAGTTCTGTTTGTTTTCTCTCCTGCTAGTCCGTGTCTCAATCATTCACGGACTTAACACTGGCGACGAGTTAGAAACGAACTTATCTGCAACTCAGCAGCAGCTCCGACGACGTTGTTGAAGGTCGGAGCCAGAAGAAAGAAGAAAAAAAAACAATAGTCCATTGAAACTCGAGAAATTAGCGTCGACCGTCAATCATCGATTTCAAAACTTGCAGGAGAGACTGTCCAGAGCCAGGCTGGGTTCCTCGGTCCGTGGTTTCCCAGCTAATCGGGCTGGTGGCAGGTAGTGCTCTGATCCTTCCTGGGCTGCGGCGGGCTGAAGCTCGATCGGGTGGCCTTTCAACGGGGCCGGGCAGCGAGTCGGGAAGCAAGGAGAGAGAGAGAGGGTGGAGCATACAGGGCGCGGCTGGTGTTTCGAAGCTGGGCAGCGTTCGGACCTCAGAAGAGGGAGGGAAGTGTCCCAGAGGGTCCGCTCCACGACTGGAAAATAATAAAAGAAAAAGAATACGCGCAAGAAACCGTGGAAAGCAGCGCTAACAACAGCGGGGAAGAAGGAAAAGCGCGGGAGGCGCCATTTTGTTAAATCGGAGAAGAAGGCAAAGCGCGGGAGGCGCCATTTTAGATTTGCAAGATGCCGAAGACTGGCTGTATCACTGCTTTTGATAATACATTAGAGGACTGGACCACGTATGTGGAAAGAGTCGAGGTATATTTCGAGGCAAACGATATAGCGGAGGGGAAAAAGGCATCGATATTGTTAAACATAATGGGCGCTAGAACGGCCTATTGCGGGACCTGATTACTCCAGCCAAACCGAAGGCGAAGAGTTTTAACGAAATTGTTGCTGTTCTACAGGAGCACTTAAACCCTGCACCGCTGTTGATAGCAGAAAGATTTAAATTCCACAGGAGAACTCAGCACAAAGATGAGAGCAATGCTGAGTATCTTACGGAACTACGCAAGCTATCAAAGCACTGCCAGTTCGGAGCAGGACTGGCAGATACCCTACGGGACAAATTTGTCTGTGGACTCCTGAGTGAAGGAACACAGAAGAAGTTACTCGCAGAAAAAGAGCTGACGCTAGATAAGGCTTTCAGCGTGGCAGTATCGTATGAAGCAGCAGCCAGGGGAGCTGCAGAAATTCAACAAAAACCACAGGAATATGGCACCCACGAAATGACACGGGGATTTGCAAAATGTTATCGCTGCGGCAGAACTAACCATGACCAGAAGGACTGCTGGTCCAAAGACAAAATATGCAGACAATGCGGGAAGATTGGACACATTGCACGAGTTTGTAGGTCTGGGAAGAAGACCAGCGACAACAAAAAGGCTACTAAGGAACCGTACAAGAAAGTACAAAAGATGACGGACAGTAGTTCCGAAGACCAGATGAGCGATAATGAATCCGGAAACAGGAGACTAAGCTGTCTCAAACTTCACAATGTAATCGCAAAAGAGGATCACCGAACCATTTGGGTCACTCTCACGATAGCAGGGTCCCAAGTTAAAATGGAATTGGATACAGGATCAGCGCTAACCGTCATGAATCGACGAGACTACGAGCGGCTATTTTCACACATACCCTTGAGAGAGACATCCATCATCTTGATGACGTATATGGGGCAAAAAGTATATCCCAGAGGAAAAATAAGGGAGCCTGTCGAATACAATGGCAAGAAAATACGGAAATTGTATCTCTACATACTGCCAAATGGTGGACCACCGTTATTGGGACGGGAATGGATCAGGAAGATAAACTTAGATTGGCATTCCATTCATGCAATGACGGTGGACGGTAAAAAAGATGAAGACGTCACTCCTGGACGATTGTCAACAATCTTAGCTAACGCCAAAGAGGTATTTCAGCAAGAACTGGGCACGCTTAAAGGCGTAACCGCCTCGATAAAAATAGAAGAGAATGCAGTTCCCAAGTTTTTCAAAGCGAGACCGGTACCATATGCAATTCGCCCAGCCGTCGAGGCAGAGCTGGATAATCTGGAGAAGGCAGGCGTGTTGTCTAAGGTCGACTGGAGCGAGTGGGCGACACCCATCGTTCCTGTCATGAAGAAAACGTTAACCAATAAGTCCGGAGAGCCAAGGAAGATTCGCATCTGTGGGGATTTCAAGGTCACGGTGAACCCTGTCCTTCGCACAGTACAATATCCTCTTCCAAGGATAGAAGACATCTTCGCCTCGCTGTCTGGAGGGAAGCGTTTTACAAAAATTGACCTAGCACAAGCATATTTGCAGATGGAGGTTGAAGAGTCCTCTAGGAAGTATCTCACGATAAACACTCACAAAGGTCTTTACCAATATCATCGATTGGTATTCGGAGTAGCATCGGCTCCGGCGATATGGCAAAGAGCGATGGAACAAGTCCTGCAAGGGATTCCGGGGACTCAGTGTTACTTGGACGACATCCTTGTAACAGGTGAAGATGACAGTGAACACCTTAACAACCTAGAACAGGTGCTCACTAGACTACGGGAACATGGACTGCGAGCCAACTGCCCCAAGTGCGAATTTTTTAAGAAACAGATATCGTATTGTGGCCACGTGATTGATGAAGAGGGGTTACATAAGTCCCCTGACAAAATTGAAGCGGTTATTAAGGCCCCAGCGCCTGAAAATGTGTCACAGCTGAGGTCATTCCTCGGGTTGGTGAATTACTATCATAAGTTTTTGCCGAATTTGTCGACAATTCTGCACCCACTGAACGCCCTGCTACGAATGGGGGTAGCATGGAAATGGAGCGATGATTGTAAGCGTGCTTTTCAGAAGAGTAAGGACTTAATCACTTCAAAGGAAGTATTGGCTCACTACAACCCAGCACTGCCAATCAGGCTGGCGTGTGATGCGTCTCCCTACGGCATTGGGGTGGTACTGTCACATAAATTCCTTGATGGTTCGGAGAGGCCGATAGCTTTTGTGTCACGCTCGTTAACTTCTGCCGAGCGTAACTACGCCCAGATTGACAGAGAGGCCCTCAGCCTAGTGTGGGGGGTGAAGAAGTTCAATCACTATCTGCACCGTCAAAAATTTACTCTACTAACCGATCATCAACCTCTTGTCTCCATTTTCAACCCTCAGAAGGGCGTACCGATGACAGCACAATGGCTGCAGAGATGGTCCCTTTTCCTAGGGGCACACCAATATGACATCGAGTACAAAGGAACTAAACAGCATGGAAATGCTGATGGATTGTCACGTCTACCGTTGCCGACGGTGGAAGAAGAAGACCTTGCAGTGGATCCAATGGAGTTATTCCACTCGACCATAGTCGAATGTCTCCCTGTGACGAATGCAAACATAGAAAAGGAAACACGGAATGACCCGACACTATCACGGGTCTATGATTTAACGGTGAAGGGATGGCCAGCACATGGCGAACCACTGCTGCCAGCATTCTCGCCGAGAAGAGAACAGCTGTCAGTGTGCAGAGGAACCTTGATGTGTGGATCCAGAGTAGTAATTCCACCTAAGTTGACGGATAGAGTGCTCAATGAGCTTCATGAGGGTCATCTGGGTGGGGTAAAAATGAAGAGCTTAGCCAGAGCGTTTGTGTGGTGGCCGGGAATCGATAGAGAAATCGAAGAGATGACCAAGAGCTGTGCAGGATGCCAGAAGGTCCAAAACGCCCCACCACAAGCTCCTCTGCATCCATGGGAGTGGCCCTCATCTCCATGGCAAAGGGTGCACATTGATTTTGCTGGTCCCTTCATGGACTCGATGTTTTTAATTGCGGTGGATGCACATTCAAAGTGGCCAGAGGTAATAAAAATGTCCTCAACCACCACGGAAAAAACTATGACAGTTTTACGAACCATATTCGCCAGGAATGGGCTGCCTGAACAGATTTGCTCTGACAATGGACCACAGTTTGTGTCTGAAGAGTTCCGGAGGTTCTTAAAGAACAATGGTGTTAAGCATTACACATCTGCCCCATATCATCTAGCCACTAATGGATTGGCCGAGAGGTTTGTCCAAACATTCAAGAAGGCTATCAAGGTAATGTGTAATGAAGATATACCCCTACAACACAAGGTGGACAACTTCTTGTTTGCCTACCGGAATGCGACACATGCGGTTACCAACCAAACTCCAGCCATGATGTTCTTCAACCAAAGACTACGATGCCGCTTGGATTTGGTTCAGCCAAACGTCCGAAGAGATGTGGAGAACAGGCAGTTTCAGAATATGAATGAAAGGCCGACCAGGAGTTTTAAGATAGGTCAACCAGTTTTGGCCCGGGACTACCGCACTGAGAAATGGCAGCCAGGAACGATTTGTACACGACAAGGACCTCTCATGTATACCGTGGACGTTGGGGAGAGCATTGTAAGAAGCCATGCTGACCAGATTCTAGAGTCACTGGAAAACGTCAACTCCACACCACGATCTGATACACCTGGTAATGAAATCGACGTTCCAATTGCAGCTACCGCAGAACCGGTAATATTGGAAGCAGATGAACCAAACAACGACATTGATTCCGACTCAACATTGCCAGAAGAACCTGATACCCCAAAGAGGCGTTATCCAGACAGAATCAGGAAGCCTCCTCAAAGACTGAACTTATAATTGCTTAAACTTAACCAATGTATCTAGCAACAGTAATTGTGATTGTAATTCGTTATCATTAGTTGTTAAATGAATGTTATGTACTGTTTATCTAAAAGGGGAGGAATTGTTGTGTATGTACCTTTAAGAGAATAACTGGTCTCAGACTGCAGTACCGGCAGTGACCACCCCTGTATAAAAGGCGCTAGAGAGCCTCTGTTGTTTAGTTTCGTTTATGCCTTTCACCAGTAAAGTTCTGTTTGTTTTCTCTCCTGCTAGTCCGTGTCTCAATCATTCACAGACTTAACACTTTAGGCGCTAAAGAGCCTCCGAGGTGACCAAGTTGGGGCCTTAAGCTGAACCGGCGGTTTAGCCTGCATTTAGCCCAAGATGCCATCTTGGTAAAGGAGTTGAAGCCTGCGCTAGGAACGGCCGCCCGGCGGATCGTTAAGGGGCTGATCGCCACTTAAATTGCCTGCTAGCGCTCATTAACGAGGCTGCACGGCATTTTGGTGGGCCGCGCTTGACCCAACGTCCTCTCCTAACAGCGACCAGCTGATTGGGAGTAAACTACTCGTTGCTGAGGATTTCAAGCGCTACTTAAAAGTATATCACCTTTCACTGTTCACTTGCTGCTGGAGGTTTGAAGGGGACTTTTGATATACATCAGGACACTTTGTCAAGACTTTACCAACACTCTGTCAACATTTATTCTGGAAATTCTCTGAGGACTTCACCTAGAAAGAGTGAGTTCTGTGCTACTCCACCTTATTGGAAACTGTATAGGAGTCATCAGGAGAAACGGAGCGATTGGTCACGGGCCCATAGAAACATAGAAGATAGGAGCAGGAGTAGGCCATTCGGCCCCTCGAGCCTGCTCCGCCATTTAATGAGATCATGGCTGATCATCCAAACCCAGTACCCTGTCCCTGCTTTCTCCCCATATCCCTTGATCTCTTTAGCCTTAAGAAATATATCTAACTCCTTCTTGAATATATTTAATGAATTGGCCTCAACTGCCTTCTGTGGTAGAGAATTCCACAGGTTCACCACTCGCTGGGTGAAGAAATTCCTCCTCATCTCTGTCCTAAATGGCTTACCCCTTATCTTTAGACTGTGACCCCTGGTCCTGGACTCCCCCGCCATCAGGAACATCCTTCCTGCATCTAATCTGTCTAGTCCTGTTAGAATTTTATAAGTTTCAATGAGATCCCCTCTCATTCTTCTAAACTCTAGCGAATATAAGCCCAATCGACCCAATCTCTCCTCATATGTCATTCCTGCCATCCCAGGTATCAGCCTGGTGAATCTTCACTGCACTCCCTCCATGGCAAGAACATCCTTCCTCAGATAAGGCGACCAAAACTGCACACAATACTCAAGGTGTGGTCTCACCAAGGCCCTGTACAACTGCACCAAGACATCCTTGTTCCTGTACTCAAACCCTCTCGCTATGAAGGCCAACATACCATTTGCCTTCTTAACCGCCTGCTGCACATGCATGCTTACCTTCAGCGACTGGTGCACAAGGACACCCAGGTCTCGTTGCACTTCCCCTTCTCCCAATCTATTGCCATTCAGATAATAATCTGCCTTCCTGTTTTTGCCACCAAAGTGGATAACCTCGCATTTATCCACATTATACTGCGTCTGCCATGCATCTGCCCAATCACCCAACCTGTCCAAATCATACTGGAGTTTCTCGGCATCCTCCTCACAGCACACACGCCCACCCAGCTTTGTGTCGTCTGCAAACTTGCCAGGGGTCCCCCTTGGTCTGGCGGAGGAATGGGAGGAGGACATGAGGCCAGGCAGAGCAGCACCAGCTGCTGCAGGAGAGAGGGACAGGAGGGCGAGTTCCAGGACATCCCTCCTCCTCTGGACTTCTTCCACCAGGACCTCCAGTGCCGCGCCCGAGAACCTGTGCGCCAACGTTCCCGTTAATCTGCACGGCCGCGCAGCGGGGCTGGAGGTCCCGCGCAGGGCGTTCAGCGGCTATTAGATAGAAAAACCGTGCCTGCGCAGAAATTTGAAGCAGACCCTCAGCCCGTTAAAGGGGCCGGGCACCCAAATAAAAACAATTTGAGGGAACATTGCTGTTCGCCCTCTCCCTGGGTCCCTGAGCCACCCTGAAACCTGCCGACGTGTGCCAGCTAGAGCACGCCACACCTTTGGTGGATCTGGGTGCCAGGAGCCCACGTACACTGCTCCATGAAAATTGCTCCAAGTCAGCGCTGGAGTGCTAAGCCTGCAGGTGTCTGGTTTATTGCCTGCAGGCACGTTTAAATCATGGTCATCATCAATTAACCCCAAAATTGCATGCTAAAACCAAACTTTCAAACAAGCGCCCACTTAGCGCCTGTTTTCACCCTTTCACTAAAATAACCCCCTTAGAATGGAAATCCTAGCCGTAAACAGCGGCCTGTGACGGTGCAGTTGCAGGTTCTGTCCAGTAGGTGCCGCTGTGGAGCCCGTTTCTGAACTCTGTCTGCCAACACCATTGCCACCTTAGATATAAAAGCCTTTTTTTATACATCAACTGACCATGGACATTTTAAGAACATAAGAACATAAGAATATAAGAAATAGGAGCAGGAGTAGGCCAATCGGCCCCTCGAGCCTGCTCCGCCAGTCAATAAGATCATGGCTGATCTGATCCTAACCGCCAATCTACTATCATAGAACCATCTCCTGAATCTAACAGAATTAGACACATGAAATAGGAGCAGGGTCAGGCTACACAGCCCCTGGGCCCGCTCCGCTACCCACAGGGCCATGTCCGATCCGAACCTAGACTCATGTCCAAATTCCTGCCCGCTCCCCGTAACCCTTAATTCCCTTTACTTCTAGGAAACTGTCTATTTCTGTTTTAAATTTATGTAATGATGTAGCTTCTACAGCTTTTTGGGGCAGCATATTCCAT
Source organism: Somniosus microcephalus (assembly GCF_052327205.1). NCBI lineage: Eukaryota > Metazoa > Chordata > Chondrichthyes > Squaliformes > Somniosidae > Somniosus > Somniosus microcephalus. The sequence continues at coordinate 224,742,110 of NC_140997.1, forward strand.
GGACCTACCACCCTCTGAGTGAAGTAGTTCCTCCTCATCTCAGTTTTGAAAGAGCAGCCCCTTATTCTAAGACTATGCCCCCTAGTTCTAGTTTCACCCATCATCGGGAACATCCTCCCCACATCCACCCGATCCAACCCCTTCACAATCTTATATGTTTCAATAAGATCGCCTCTCATTCTTCTGAACTCCAATGAGTAGAGTCCCAATCTACTCAACCTCTCCTCATATGTCCATCCCCTCATCCCCGGGATTAACCGATTGAACCTTCTTTGTACTGACTCGAGAGCAAGTATGTCTTTTCTTAAGTATGGACACCAAAACTGTATGCAGTATTCCAGGTGCGGTCTCACCAATACCTTGTACAACTGAAGCAATACCTCCCTATTTTTATATTCTATCCCCCTAGCAATGAAAGCCAACATTCCATTGGCCTTCTTAATCACTTGCTGCACCTGCATACTAACCTTTTGAGTTTCGTGCACCAGGACCCCCAGATCCCTTTGTACTTCAGTACTTTCCAGTTTCTTGCCATTAAGATAATAACTTGCTCTACGATTTTTCCTGCCAAAGTGCATAACCTCACACTTTCCAGTATTGTATTCCATCTGCCAAATCTCTGCCCACTTACTTAGCCTGTCTATGTCCCCTTGCAGGTTTTTTATGTCCTCCTCACTCACTACTTTCCCTCCCATCTTGGTGTCATCTGCAAACTTTGATATGTTACACTCGGTCCCCTCCTCCAAATTGTTAATATAGATTGTAAAGAGTTGGGGACCCAGCACTGACTCCTGTGGAACACCACTAGTTACTGATTGCCAGTCCGAGAATGAACCATTTATCCCAACTCTCTGCCTTCTGTTAGATAGCCAATCCTTTATCCATGCCAGAATATTACCCCCAATCCCGTGATGTTTTATCTTAAGCAATAATCTTTTGTGTGGCACCTTGTCAAATGCCTTTTGGAAGTCTAAATACACTACGTCCACTGGTTCCCCTTTATCCACCCTATATGTTACTTCCTCAAAGAACTCCAGCAAATTTGTCAAACATGACTTCCCCTTCATAAAACCATGCTGACTTTGTCCTATTAAATTATGATTATCCAAATGTCCTGTTACTGTCTCCTTAATAATGGACTCCAAAATTTTACCTACCACAGATAGTTTCCAGCCTTCTGTCTACTGCCCTTTTTAAATAAGGGTGTTACATTAGCAGTTTTCCAGTTAGTGTTGAAAATAAATACATTTTTCCAGAAATAGAATCAAAGAGCTCAGCAGGAGGCCATTCGGCCCGTTGTGCCTTTGCCGGCTCTTTGAAAGAGCTATCCAGATAGTCCCATTCGCATTGCCCTGGATTTTGATCCAGCGACGATGAAGGAACGGCCGATATATTTCCAAGTCAGGATGGTGCGTGACTTGGAGGGGAACTTGGAGGTGGTGGTGTTCGCATGCGCCTGCTGCACCTTGTCCTTCCAGGTGGAAGAGGTCGCTCATCAGGATTTAGCTTATTGTTGCTCGTGGGATCTTGCTGTATGCCAAATGGCTACCATATTTTGTCGACATAACAACGGTCGCTGCACACGTTAAAGTAATTCGTTGTCTGTGAGGTACTTTGAGACATGATAGATGCAAGTCTGCCTTTCATTCTACATCCCAGCACTCCATAGCAGTTACCACGTTCTTTTTGAAGCAGAGCGTTTCCTAAGAAGGTCCCTAGTTAGATTCCTGGCCTGTTCTGAGTTAGCAGATCTCAGCTAAGGTAGCAGGAGGGAACTTGATCTCGGCACCCCTGAGCGAGCGAGGGCGGTGGCCACGATTGCGCGGAGTTGGAAAGTGCTTACCCCTGGAGTTTGGGCAAGGACAGGATTTCTTCAAAAATTTGTTCGCGTGATGTGGGCGTCGCTGGCAAGGGCGGCATTTATTGCCCATCCCTAATTACCCCTTGAGAAAGTGGTGGTGAGCCGCCTTCTTGAAACACTGCAGTCCGTGTGGTGAAGGTGCTCCCACAGTGCTGTTGGGGAGCGATGTCTTTGCAGTGGTTTGGTAGAACTGAGTGAAATGGCTAGACCATTTCAGAGGGCAGTTAGGAGTCAACCACATTGCTCTGGGTCTGGCGTCGCATATAGGCCAGACTGGGTAAGGATGGCAGATTTTCTTTCTTAAGAGACATCAGTGAACTTGATGGGTTTCCATGACAATCTGGTAGTTTCATGGTCACCATTGCTGATACTAGCTTTTCATTCCAGATTTATTTAATTAACTGAATTTAAATTCCCCAGCTGCTGTGGTGAGATTTGAACTCCACAAGATTAATAGATCAGGCCTCTGGATTACTAGAACCAGTAACATAACCACTATACTACTGTTCTCATCCACCATGGGGCTCTGGTGTGGCACTACCACCTGCCCATCCCGTGCCAACCTGCCTATACCGACTGCCAAGAGCTCGCTCGTGGCGAAATGGCCTCTCAGACAAGGAGGGCTGCTGGTGCCCACGTAGGCCGCACCCCAGAAAGACTCAGTATCTGCCAGAGGAGAAGGCAGGTGCGGGGGGATGGAGGGCACGGGGATAGAACAAAATGGCGTCCAAATTTCCCGCCATTTCAGAAAACGCGGCGAAGGTTTAGAAACCTGTGATCCAGAGCGACGAAAGAGAAAATCTGCTCCACCACCACCCCCCCCCCAACCAACCAACCCTGCCAAATGTTACTATCGAAGCTTATAAACAAAACGCAGGGCTCAAGCTGTGCGCCGTCATGTAGGCCCATGGCTCGATCACGCAGACTGGGAGCAACAACTGCACAAATGTTAAGAAATAAATCAGACCTCTCTGCTGCAGCTGTGAGAGGGGAAGTATTGTTTACATCTGAGGTAAGGCCATGTAGCAGGAGGCCTCCAGCACAGTGGGGGTGGGGGGACGGAAGGGTTGTCCTCTCCTCTCTGCACTGACTCGGCCGCATTTCTTTTTTTAAAGACCCGCTTGCACCTTCTTGAGAGGCATCCCTCGACTACCACGGTGACAGACCTGACGCTGTGACGTCCATATTCGTGCAGACGTGGCGCGGGTGGGAGGTACAACGCTGCAGCCTTGATTCTAAAGCCCCGCGATCCCGTCTAGCAGATTCCCACAACTCCTGGCCTAAAATATAAACCCGGTAGAACACCCGTTGCATGGAATTACCCAGTCCGCTGGTTAAAACCCCCGTTAATAAAGTGGACCCAGATAGTTCCGTTGCTCTAGGTCACAGGTTTCTAAACCTTCGGCGCATTTTTTCAAATGGCGGGAAATGCAGACGCTATTTTATACTTTTCTCCCCCCCCACCTCCCTTCCCCTCTTGCAGATGCTGAATCTTCCTGGGGTGCGGCCTACGTGGGTTCCAGCCACCCTCCTCACCTGAGAGGCTATTTTTCCACGAGCTACTACAGCACGGCGCTTTTTCAACCCACGTGTGTTTCCCCACCCTCCTCCTCCCCTCTCCTCAAATCGCTGACTTTGAAGCCTGAAAAGTGAGTGTCGGCGAGCTATTTGGCTGCAGAGATTATCACTGCCCAAACCACCCTGTCCTCGCTTGACACTAATGCCTGCACTTTTTAGATATTGATCAGTTGCAAGAACCATGTGACGTAAGAAAACTACTAGGCACTTGGTCAAAGTATTAAACAAGGCTTTAATCGACTGTTTCACAACGTGGAGATCTAGTTGTCCTTCACTAGTTCCTGTTTACAAAATGCCCTGAGTAAGCTGGGCCCGTGCCCGAGTATTTATACTCTCCCTGGACAGCGCCACCAGCAGGCCACCCAGTATTATTTCGTAAGTCATTTCTACATGAATGACAAGATTCATGTCACCATGTCTGGTTTTTTTTCTCCTTCCATAGCATAAGAGCACTGAGGCCAATTGTAATGCCCTTAGCACTGCCCCAGCACGGACAGGTGATCGTAACCGGGACCTACCTAGTCTGTAACAGTTCCCTGCTGGGTTGTGTCCTTTGCCCATTTAGTCATTGAAGGAGCGTCTTACTTTTTCAGAACAACGTGCTGTCCTCTGGGCAGTCTGGACTGTTGTAACCTATTGCCTGTTGCTGGAAGAGTTTTCTCTGTAATGGCGACAATATTTTCTTTTCGGTTGGCGAACAACTGAAAAAAGCACTGCAACTGCGCCTGGGCAACTACTTCGACTTCATTGGCAGCAGTGGCAGCCTATTTCTCTCGTTACAAGGCTCAGCCACCAGGGGTCGTAGCACAGTTCAACTCTGACCTGTGACCCATGTGCCGGCCTCAGCTTGACCCTGTTAGCCACCTTTCCCAACCGCGCTGCCCAACTCCTGCTCAGTGTCCACTTCCCTTGGGTCCAGTCTCACCACACCAATGAAGCATAACAGCATAAGAAATAGGAGCAGGAGCAGGCCATTTGGCCCTTCAATAGCCCCTTAAGAAAGTTGTTCTGTTTTACACTGTTAGCTCAGCGCGATGCCCTGGGTGGGCGGTTGACTCGTGACTTAATGTCTAGCGCCTAGCGTTTGCCTGATGTTGGCGACACTGTCGGTGGCGGTGCGGGGAAACTAGCGTTTGCCCGATGTTGGTGACACAGTTGGGCCGGTGCGGTGAAGCTAGCGTTTGCCCGATGTTGGCGACACAGTCGGGGGCGGTGCGGGAAAACTAGCGTTTGCCCGACGTTGGTGACACAGTCGGGGGGGCGGTGTGCGGGGAACGCTAGCGTTTGCCTGATGTTGGTGACACAGTCAGGGGGACGGTGTGCGGGGAACGCTAGCGTTTGCCTGATGTTGGTGACACAGTCGGGGACGGTGTGGGAACGCTAGCGTTTGCCCGACGTTGGTGACACAGTCGGGGGGACGGTGTGCTGGGAACGCTAGCGTTTGCCTGATGTTGGTGACACAGTCGGGGGGACGGTGTGCGGGGAACGCTAGTGTTTGCCTGATGTTGGTGACACAGTCGGGGGGACGGTGTGCGGGGAACGCTAGTGTTTGCCTGATGTTGGTGACACAGTCGGGGACGGTGCGGGGAACACTAGCGTTTGCCCAATGTTGGTCACACAGTCGGGGACGGTGCGGGGAAACTAGCGTTTGCCCGATGTTGGTGACACAGTCGGGGGCGGTGTGGGAACACTAGCGTTTGCCCAATGTTGGTGACACAGTCGGGGGCGGTGCGGGGAAACTAGCGTTTGCCCGATGTTGACGACACAGTCGGGGGGACGGTGTGCTGGGAACGCTAGCGTTTGCCTGATGTTGGTGACACAGTCGGGGGGACGGTGTGCGGGGAACGCTAGCGTTTGCCTGATGTTGGTGACACAGTCGGGGGGACGGTGTGCGGGGAACGCTAGTGTTTGCCTGATGTTGGTGACACAGTCGGGGGGACGGTGTGCGGGGAACGCTAGCGTTTGCCTGATGTTGGTGACACAGTCGGGGGGACGGTGTGCGGGGAACGCTAGCGTTTGCCTGATGTTGGCGACACAGTCGGGGGGACGGTGTGCTGGGAACGCTAGCGTTTGCCTGATGTTGGTGACACAGTCGGGGGGACGGTGTGCGGGGAACGCTAGCGTTTGCCTGATGTTGGTGACACAGTCGGGGGGACGGTGTGCGGGGAACGCTAGTGTTTGCCTGATGTTGGTGACACAGTCGGGGGGACGGTGTGGGAACGCTAGCGTTTGCCCAATGTTGGTCACACAGTCGGGGGCGGTGCGGGGAAACTAGCGTTTGCCCGATGTTGACGACACAGTCGGGGACGGTGTGCGGGGAACGCTAGCGTTTGCCCGATGTTGGTGACACAGTCGGGGACGGTGCGGGGAACGCTAGCGTTTGCCCGATGTTGGTGACACAGTCGGGGGCGGTGCGGGGAAACTAGCGTTTGCCCGATGTTGGCGGCACAGTCGGGGGCAGTGCGGGGAAACTAGCGTTTGCCCGATGTTGACGACACAGTCGGGGGCGGTGCGGGGAAACTAGCGTTTGCCCGATGTTGACGACACAGTCGGGGACGGTGCGGGGAACGCTAGCGTTTGCCCGATGTTGGTGACACAGTCGGGGGCGGTGCGGGGAACGCTAGCGTTTGCCCGATGTTGGTGACACAGTCGGGGGACGGTGTGCGGGGAACGCTAGCGTTTGCCCGATGTTGGTGACACAGTCGGGGGCGGTGCGGGGAAACTAGCGTTTGCCCGATGTTGGTGACACAGTCGGGGGACGGTGTGCGGGGAACGCTAGCGTTTGCCTGATGTTGGTGACACAGTCGGGGGGACGGTGTGCGGGGAACGCTAGCGTTTGCCTGATGTTGGTGACACAGTCAGGGGGACGGTGTGCGGGGAACGCTAGCGTTTGCCCGACGTTGGTGACACAGTCGGGGGGACGGTGTGGGAACGCTAGCGTTTGCCTGATGTTGGTGACACAGTCGGGGGGACGGTGTGGGAACGCTAGCGTTTGCCTGATGTTGGTGACACAGTCGGGGACGGTGTGGGAACGCTAGCGTTTGCCCGACGTTGGTGACACAGTCGGGGGGACGGTGTGCGGGGAACGCTAGCGTTTGCCTGATGTTGGTGACACAGTCGGGGGCAGTGTGGGAACGCTAGCGTTTGCCCGATGTTGACGACACAGTCGGGGACGGTGCGGGGAAACTAGCGTTTGCCCGATGTTGACGACACAGTCGGGGGCAGTGCAGGGAAACTAGCGTTTGCCCGATGTTGGTGACACAGTCGGGGGCGGTGTGGGGAAACTAGCGTTTGCCCAATGTTGGCAGCACAGTCGGGGGCAGTGCGGGGAAACTAGCGTTTGCCCGATGTTGACGACACAGTCGGGGGCGGTGCGGGGAAACTAGCGTTTGCCCGATGTTGGTGACACAGTCGGGGGGACGGTGTGCGGGGAACGCTAGCGTTTGCCCGATGTTGGCGACACATTCGGGGGCGGTGTGGGAACGCTAGCGTTTGCCCAATGTTGGCGACACAGTCGGGGGCAGTGCGGGGAACGCTAGCGTTTGCCCGATGTTGGCGACACATTCGGGGGCGGTGTGGGAACGCTAGCGTTTGCCCAATGTTGGCGACACAGTCGGGGGCAGTGTGGGAACGCTAGCGTTTGCCTGATGTTGGCGACACATTCAGGGGCAGTGTGGGAACGCTAGCGTTTGCCCGATGTTGGCGACACATTCAGGGACGGTGTGGGAACGCTAGCGTTTGCCCGATGTTGGCGACACATTCGGGGGCGGTGTGGGAACGCTAGCGTTTGCCCGATGTTGGCGACACATTCGGGGGCGGTGTGGGAACGCTAGCGTTTGCCCGATGTTGGCGACACAGTCGGGGGCGGTGTGGGAACGCTAGTGTTTGCCCGATGTTGGTGACACATTCGGGGGCGGTGTGGGAACGCTAGCGTTTGCCCGATGTTGGTGACACAGTCGGGGGCAGTGTGGGAACGCTAGCGTTTGCCCGATGTTGGTGACACATTCGGGGGCGGTGTGGGAACGCTAGTGTTTGCCCGATGTTGGTGACACATTCGGGGGCGGTGTGGGAACGCTAGCGTTTGCCCGATGTTGGTGACACAGTCGGGGGCGGTGCGGGAACGCTAGCGTTTGCCCGATGTTGGTGACACATTCGGGGGCGGTGTGGGAACGCTAGCGTTTGCCCGATGTTGGCGACACAGTCGGGGGCGGTGTGGGAACGCTAGCGTTTGCCCGATGTTGGTGACACAGTCGGGGGCAGTGCGGGAACGCTAGCGTTTGCCCGATGTTGGCGACACATTCGGGGGCGGTGTGGGAACGCTAGTGTTTGCCCGATGTTGGCGACACAGTCGGGGGCGGTGTGGGAACGCTAGTGTTTGCCCGATGTTGGTGACACAGTCGGGGGCAGTGCGGGGAAACTAGTGTTTGCCCGATGTTGGCGACACATTCGGGGGCGGTGTGGGAACGCTAGTGTTTGCCCGATGTTGGCGACACAGTCGGGGGCGGTGTGGGAACGCTAGCGTTTGCCCGATGTTGGCGACACATTCGGGGGCGGTGTGGGAACGCTAGTGTTTGCCCGATGTTGGCGACACAGTCGGGGGCGGTGTGGGAACGCTAGCGTTTGCCCAATGTTGGCGACACAGTCGGGGGCGGTGTGGGAACGCTAGCGTTTGCCCAATGTTGGCGACACATTCGGGGGCGGTGTGGGAACGCTAGCGTTTGCCCAATGTTGGCGACACAGTCGGGGGCGGTGTGGGAACGCTAGCGTATGCCCAATGTTGGCGACACAGTCGGGGGCAGTGTGGGAACGCTAGTGTTTGCCTGATTTTGGCGACACATTCGGGGGCGGTGTGGGAACGCTAGCGTTTGCCTGATGTTGGCGACACAGTCGGGGGCGGTGTGGGAACGCTAGCGTTTGCCCGATGTTGGCGATACAGTCGGGGGGAAGCATCTGACAAGAATATTTGCAGATGCAGATTCTGTTGCTGAAGCTCAAACTGAAATTGGAACAGGATTGGGAGCCCATACATTTTCATAAAGAGCGTGTAGGAGGGTGTTGAAGGGTATAACTCCCCCGTCCAACCATCTGTTACTCTCTGAATGACAGTGGTTTATTACAACTGCTGGCCTCTCTGATAAGGCGTATCTGTTCCAAAGAGCGCATTGGCAGTGGAAAGATACCAGCGTTTGCAAAATAAAATCTCAGCCTCCCCCAAAGAGATAAGAGAAGAGTTGACTTTCAGCCCTGAAAGAAAAACTTGCAGCCATGCATCGACTTATCGCATCCCTCTGAAACACGGCAAAGGGCTACGTGACTGCTGCTGTGCGTGGCCATTGCAAGGCAAGATTCAGCAAATTGCCGTGAGAAGAGCGAGTACTTAATCCACTTTGGGTGGTGCCGGTTGAGGAAGAATCGCGATCCGGGGCACCAGGAGAACTCCCTGCTCTTCTCCAATTAGAGCCATGCCGTGGGATGTTTCGAGGCCCAAGAAGGCCGCGTTTTTATCGTCTCATCCAAACGGACGGCACCTCCGACAACGCAGTGCTCCCTCAGGACTGCCTAGATTGTGTCTGCGGTTCTAAAATGGGTGCACTGCTCCAGAACTAGGAATCTGCAACTTAAGATTATTCTTTTTTGGGTGCGGGGGAGGAAGCCCTTAAATTATGACTTTCAACCTCAGGGACATAGCCCCACCAAAATTAGGAACGGTTGTTTGCAAGGGCATGTGAAAAGGGTACGGTAGCGTCGTGGTTATGTTACTGGTCTCGTAATCCAGCAGAACGGGAGTTCAAATCTCCACCATGGGAGTTTGAGAATTTGAATTCAGTTTTCAATTTTAAAACCTACTGTCAGTAAAAGTGACCACTGAAGCTGTTGCAAGATCCCAACTGGTTGACTCGTGTCCTTTAGGGAAGGAAACCTGTGTGTGACTCCAGTCCAGTTGACTCTTAATTGCTCTCTGAAGTGGCCGTTGGCCTTACTAACGACGCCCACTCCCCGAGAATGAATAATTAAAAAAAAAACACCTCAATCCTCTATTGAGTCCCATTTTGCAAATCAGTAATTTTACGTTACTCAATTTTACTCAATATCAAGTTCAACAATTTCAGATCATAACCTCAGCCCCTATCATATTTTTATATTTTTTATCCACATTTTGGTTTGTGACTTTTCCCTTTTCCTCTCTCTCCCACATGGCAGCTGTCTCTCACTCTGCCAGCGCATTTCACACTTCATCTAGAGCCGTCCTTTGTTTCTTAATCTGTCCTATTACCATCTCGTCTCGCCTTGAATATCTCTTAATGTCTCTTTACTTCTCCCAGACCTTCCCTTTTGTTCTTTCATCCCCTCCCCTATTTCCCAGCCCCAAACTTGCTTTTTCATCTGTTTTATTTCCTGCTTTTTTTTTCTCAGTTCTGACGAAGGGTTTCGACCTGAAACGTTGACTCCGTTTCTCTCTCCACGGATGTTGCCTGGCCCGCTGAGTTTTTCCAGCCTTTTCTGTTGTTATTTTGTAATTTGACATGGGTGCTTGTCTGCCTTGAACATGCTTACCTGGCAGTGGTTGGGCCGGGGCTGGAGTGTGGCACTACCACCTGCTCTCCCATGCCAACCTGCCTTTACTCAGCGCCGGGGCTCGCTCATGGAGAAATGGCCTCTCGGGCCATTGAAAGCAGGGTGTACACGCCAGGTCACCTATACTGGCAGCAGAAATGGAGGCCCAGCCCGTAAACGCACGCCTGCTGTAAGTGCTCACCAGCACCGACGTTTAAAGTGAAGTTTCGCCCTGTGCGATTTGGAGGTCCAATTTTAAGCTGGATAGTGAACTGTTTGCAATTGTGTTAGGCCGAGGCTTGTTGTGAATGGTGTAGGAGCTCCGTGTGGGGCCCAGTCACTAGCGGAGTCCCCTCAGGTATTAGTTTTAGGGATGTTGCTCCTCACCGCCTGACGTAAGAAAATTACTAGACACTTGGTCTAAGCATTAAACAAAGCTTTAATCAACTGTTTTACAACATGGAGGTCTAGTTGTGTCCTTCACTAGTTCCTGTTAAGAATGTCCTGCGCAAGCTGGGCCCGTGCCCGAGTATTTATACTCTCCCTGAACAGCGCCACCCGCAGGCCGCTCAGTATTATTTCATAAGTCTTTCTTCATGAATGACTGATTCATGTCACCGCCTTTATCAAAGATTTGGGTGAAGGCACCCAAAGTTTGCTGATGACACTAAGGTGCGTGCGAGAGTTAGGAATTTAGATGCAATAAATAGGCCGCAGGCACTTCCTGATACGCTGGGCAGGGGAGCGGGCACTGTCAGGGCAGATGTCCTCCAATGTGGAGAAATACAGCACGATCGATCTGGGTCACGGTAATCCCAGGCAGAGTTACCCTGGAGGTCCATGGCCAATGTCAACAAGGCTGTAGGCAAAGCGAATAGGATGTTAGCGTGTATCGCTAGGGCAGCTAACTCAAAATGTCGGGGTGGAGTTTCCGCTTTGGGCGCAATCGGCAAACTGGGCGCCAACTGCGCTTGAAGTGGTGCTGATTTTCCCGAAGTGTAGTTATGGTTCAAGATTCCGGCCAAACCCATTTGCATAATCCACAAACGTAAAAGGGGGAGAAATTCGGTATAGCCCCGTTTGGGGGCACTAAAACTTTTTATAAGTTGAAGAATTAGCACCTGGCGTTAATCATTGTCGACTCCGGCGAAATTCATTGTTAGCGCTCCAAGAGGGAAGTGGAGCGTTAAATCAAGCGCTGCACTCCTAACTTAGGGCGCTAACCTCCGAGAGCGGGGCGCTACCGGCAGAGCGCTACAGAAGGTCATGCGCAGTCCGCACAGCACTCTCTAATCACATAGGCTGCTTCCATCTCTTCAAGGGAGGGGCCAATCACGCTGTACAACCTCAGTCATCAGTGGTGTTTTCCAACGTGACCTGGGTCACTGCCATTGCAGCCCCCCCATCACTTTCAGCAAGTGCAGCATTTGGAGATGTTTGAGGAAAAGGTGTAAAAAAAATTTGCGCAGGCAGCAGACTGGAGCAAGTAACGAACGGTGCGATCACTGAAAGTGCCTTTTTCGCGATGTTCAAGCGACACGGAAGCATTCCCTTTAATTGCCGCTCCTGCAGCGCACAACGCCTCCTCTTACTGGCGTTGTCGGCACGAGGCACTAAAGCAAGGGGCGAAAGGCAATTTTGCATCGTGGTGTGTTAATGGGGACGTTGCACACGCATTGACGTCACCGTGTGAGAGGCGCTGGAGGCCGAGGAACTAACAGTTAACGCCAGCGCTAATCCTCCACTGAAGGTCACGTGCGGCGTTGGATTCGCCGCAGCCGGGCGCTAACCCCTTAGCGCCCCTGTTAGCGCCCCCACCAGGTGCTAACGGGAGGCGCTAACCTATCGAATTTCGCGGCCAAAAGCTTCCATGAACCAGCACCATCCAGCAGCGTTATAGAAGGTAATCATTTTTTTTTTATGCTTGATGTATTTAAGAGTGGTAACCTGGTGCAGCTTTTTAATACAGCTGGAAATGGATTTATCAGCAAAATACAAACGAGGGGGAAAATTGGCTCGTGCCCCCTTTGGGGCGCTAACTTCGCTGGGGTGCTACTTTTAGCGCACCGAAAAAGTTAGCGCCCCCACGCCGTAAATTGAGTGGTAGCGCCCCAAGCAGGAGGCAGGCCGCTCCTGGAAGCGTTCCCCCTCCCTCTTGGGGCGCTACCATTCAATATCACGGCGCTACGTGCAACAGCGTACTACAGGCCTCCCTCTGCTGATTAAAGGGCAGGGGGCTAGCACAGCGCGCACCGGGGCCCTGCTGCACCACCGGTGAGCATGGTGCCGGGAAAACAGCCCGGCACTCAAGAGGAGCGCCGGGCTGACCGATCGCAGCCGGCACCCCAGCATGAGGAAGCGGGAGGGGGGCAGGTGCTGGCAGGCGACCCCAAAAAAATGGCCGCCTGGCACCTCCCCTTTAATTAGCACCGCCATGGCCGCAAAAAATGCCACCCTGACCCTGTCGGACATATCGTCCGGTGGTAGGTCAGGGGGCGCGACCGAAGTTTGCGGCCGGGGTGCTGCGCACGGTGATGATGGCGATGACTGAATTTAGCCCGGGCGCTAACGGGAGGCGCAAAGCAACCCAATTTTCCCCCCAAACTTTATTAGTAAGAGTGTCTAGTCCTCCTCCTGTGAGTAACCTGATTTTAAATCACTGAAAATGACTTAAAAAAAACTATACTAAACCATTTACTGGTTTCTTTGGTGCACACTACTCAGTTTTGTAGTCGATTAAATATTTTTTAATACTTAAATCTTGGAAATCGTGCCTCGTGGTGCCTGTGCGCCTAAGAAAACGAGCTCAATTTGAAGAGCCCCCCTCGTACGGCCGCAAACAGGCGCAATCATCGGAAACTTGCCTCGCTGGTTATTTCGATCTGTGGGCGGGGCGGACTTCCGGCGCAATTTTTTTAAAACCAGCGTTAAAGATGGCAGAAGCTCGATGTGACTTGCGCTTATAAAGTTCCGTGACCTTTTGCGCTGGTTTGACGGCTTCAGCCGGATTAGCTTGACAAAACCGGAGGAAACTCTAACCCGCAATGTTTACCTTGTACAAGACCTTGGTCTGACCGCATAAATTTAAAGCCCTCAAATCATAGCCCCTTGCAGAGGTCCAGAGGAGGGCCGCAAGAATGATGTTAAGTTGCACGGCTCTTAGTTATTAGGACAGGCCCAGGTAACTGGACCTTTTTCACTGGAGGAATAAAGGCTTTAAGGGGCTATGATTTGAGGTCTTTAAATTGATTCAAAGTGCCAGCTGTGGCTCAGTGGACAGCACCCTCACCCTCTGAGTCCAGAAGATTGTGGGTTCAAGCCCCACTCCAGGGACTCGAGTACAAAAATCTAGGCTGACACTCCAGTGCGGTACTGAGGGAGTGCTGCACTGTTGGCGGTGCCGTCTTTCAGATGAGATGTTAAACTGAGACCCCATCTGCCCTCTCAGGTGGACATAAAAGATCCCATGCCACTATTCTGAGGAAGAGCAGGGGAGGTGACCTAGCCAACATTTATTCTTCAATTAAAATCACTAAAAACAGATTATCTGGTCATTATAATATTGTTGTTTGTGGGACCTTGCTGTGTGCAAATTGGCTGCCATGTTTCCTACATTACAATAGTGACTGCACTTCAAAAAGTACTTCATTGGCTGTAAAGCACTTTGGGACGTCTGGTGGTCATGAAAGGTGCTGTATCAATGCAAGTCTTTCTTTTGGATAGGTTATTTGTGTTGAATAAGCGCGGGAGGACCAGGGCACATCAGTACAAAATGCAAAAAAATAGTTAGGCCAGATACCAGGCAGGGTTTCTTTTCGCAAAGAGTCATCGACCTCTGGAACAGATTGCCAGAAGATGTGATGAGTATCGCTTCAGTACGGGCCTCCAAAAGGGGGTTCCTGCAAGTGGGAGTCATCTCAGTAGACAGGGCTTTAAACTAATGAAGGGTGGTGGGGAGGAGGATTCAGGAAAGAGTAAATTTAAAAGCAGTGAGAGAAATGTCAAGGCTCTGGAGCAGAGCAGAGTTTTGGGTAAAGATAAGCAGAGTGGGTCAGGAAGGGATAGAGAGAGTAACAAAGGTAACAAGGCATCAGTGACTAAGGTGACATCAGGGAAAAACAGAAATAAATCAGAGCTAAAGGCACTAGATTTGAATGCGCGAAGCATTCGCAACAAAATAGATGAATTCATAGTGGAGATAGAAATTAATGGGTTTGATCTGATAGCCATTACGGACATCTGGTTGCAAAGTGACCAAGGTTGGGAACTAAATATTCCAGGATACTTAACTTTTAGAAGAGATAGGCAAAATGGAAAAGGAGGCGGGGTAGCCCTGATAATAAAGGATGGGATAAAGACAGTAGCGAGAAAGGATCTTAGCTCTGAAAATCAAGAAGTAGAATCAGTTTGGGTGGAGCTAAGATACAGCAAGGGACAGAAAACATTGGTGGGAGTTGTTTATAGGCCCCCAAACAGTAGTTGTAATGTAGGGCAGAGTATAAATCAGGGAATTAGAGGCGCATGTAACAAGGGTAATACAGTAATCATGGGGGACTTTAATCTACATATAGACAGGGTAAACCAAATTTGCAGTAATAGTGTGGAGGACGAGTTCATGGAATGTATACAGGATAGTTTTCTAGATCATTATATTGAGGAACCAACTAGGGAACAGGCTATTTTAGATCTAGTATTGTGCAATGAGAAAAGGTTAATTAAAAACTTTGTAGTAAAGGGGCCTTTAGGAAAGAATGACCATAATATGATAACATTTTATATTGAGTTTGAAAGTGATTTAGTTAAGTCCAAAACTAGGATCTTAAGTCTAAACAAAGCAAACTACGTAGGTATGAGGGGCAAGTTGGCTAAGGTAGATTGGGAAACTACATTAAAAGGTATGACGGTAGAAAAGTAATGGCTAACATTTAAAGAATTAATACATAATTTACAACAAATATACATTCCTTTAAGGCGCAAATTCCTCACAGGAAATGTGGTCCAACTGTGGCTAACAAGAGAAGTTAAAGATAGTATTAGATCAAAGTAAGAGGCTTATAATGTTGCCAAAAAAGAAGTAAGCCTGAGGATTGGGAGGATTTTAGAATTCAGCAAAGGAGGATCAAGAAATTGATAAGGAAAGAGAAAAAAGAATATGAGAGTAAATTAGCAAGAGACATAAAAACAGATTGTAAATGTTTCTCTAGGTATGTAAATAGGAAGAGATTAGTGAAAGTAAACATGGGCCCATTAAAGGCAGAGACAGGAGAAATCATAATGGGCAATAAGGAAATGGCAGAGACATTAAACAAATACTTTGTATCTGTCTTCACGTTAGAAGACACAAAAAACATTCCGGAAATAATGGGGAACCAAGGGTCCAGAGAGAATGAGGAACTTAAAGAAATCAGTATAAGTAAAGACATAATACTGGAGAAAATAATGGGACTAAGTGGCGACAAATCCCCTGGACCTGACAACCTGCATCCTAGGGTTTTAAAAGAGGAAGCTGCAGAGATAGTGGATGCACTGGTATTAATCTTCCAGAATTCCCTAGATTCTAGAACAGTCCCCAAGGATTGGAAGGTAGCAAACAAAACCCCGCTATTTAAAAAAGGAGGAAGAGAAAAAACGGGGAACTATAGACCAGTTAGCCTGACATCAATAGTAGGCAAAATGCTAGAATCTATTATTAGGGACGTGGTAACAGGGCACTTAGAAAATCGTAATATGATTAAGCAGAGTCAACATGGTTTTATGAAAGGGAAATTGTGTTTGACAAATCTGTTAGAGATTTTTGAAGATGTAACTAGGAGGATGGATAAGGGGGAACCAGTGGATGTAGTGTATTTAGGTTTTCAAACAGCATTTGATAAGGTGCCACACAAGAAGTTATTACACAAAATTAGGACTCATGGGATTGGGGGTAATATATTAGCATGGATTGAGGATTGGTTAATGGACAGAAAACAGAGAATAGGAATAAATGGGACTTTTTCAGGTTGGCAGGCTGTAACTAGTGGGGTACCACAAGGATCAATTCTTGGGCCTCAGCTATTTACGATCTATATTAATGACTTAAGTGAAGGGACTGAGTGTAACGTATCCAAGTTTGCTGATGATACAAAGTTAGGTGGGAAAGTAAGCTGTGGGGAGGATGCAAAGAGGCTGCAGGGAGATATAGACAGGTTGACTGAGTGGGCGAGAACATGGCAAATGGAATACAATGTGGGGAAGTGTGAAGTTATCCACTTTGGTAAGAAAGACAAAAAAGCAGAATATTTTTTGAATGGTGAAAGACTGGGAAATGTTTGCACTCAGAGGGACCTGGGTGTCCTTGTACATGAATCACAGAAAGTTAACATGCAGGTACAGCAAGCAATTAGGAAAGCAAATGTTATGTTAGCTTTTGTTACAAAGGGATTAGAGTATAAGAGTAAAGAAGTCTTACTACAATTATACAGGACATTGGTGAGGCCACACCTGGAGTACTATGTACAGTTCTGGTCTCCTTACCTAAGGAAAGACATTCTTGCCTTAGAGGGAGTGCAGCGAAGGTTCACCAGACTGGTTCCTGGGATGAGGGGATTGCCCTATGAGGAGAGATTGAGTAGACTAAGCCTATATTCCCTAGAGTTTAGAAAAATGAGAGGTGATATAATTGAAACATAAAATTCTTAAGGGGCTTGACAGGGTTAATGCTGGGAAAATGTTTCCCTTGGCTAGGGAATCTAGAACTAGGGGTCACAGTCTTAGAGCAAGGGGTCGTCCATTTAGGACTGAGATGAGGAGAAATGTCTTCACTCAGAGGGTTGTGAATCTTTGGAATTCTCTACCCCAGAGAGCTGTGGACGCTCAGTCGGTGAATATATTCAAGACATCGATAGTTTTTTGGGAACTAGGGGAACCAAGGGATATGGGGATCAGGTGGGAAGGTGGAGTTGAGGTAGAAGATCAGCCAAGATCTTGTTGAATGGCGGAGCAGGCTCGAGGGGCCGAATGGCCGACTCCTGCTCCTATTTCTTAGGTTATAGAGGGGAGGTGGGACCTGAAGTCACTCTTGTTATCAGTCACTGCAGTCTCCTGGAGCACGGTTGACTCTCTTCGGAGATTGTTAGAGGAATTCTCTAGAGTTTGTTCCTAAATTGGCCTCGGGTTTTTTTTTAAATCTCAGTGTTTTTTGCCTCTTCCAGGAGATTGTGTGACTTGGGGGGAGGGGGGTGGTGAGTTGATGGTTTGTACAGGCCACACCATGTCGAGAAGTGACAGGCGCCATGGGCGAATTGTTCTTCCCCTGTACTTTGTTGCATGTTCTGTATTATATCTCACCAGCTGTGGTGCTGGAGCGACATCCCCTTGGGTTTTAGGCCTGGTACCTAAAGTCCAGTATAAATTGAGGAAGCACACAGGGGAGAACCCCGCCCCCACCCCTCCCTCCCCAGGAGCACTGGTCTTGCACCAGTGACCGAGAACATGGTAAATGGACAAAAGGGGAAGCTTACAAAGATAGAAACAAACTAACTCACTATTTAAATGAACAAAAAAAGAACTGGATATCTCGCCCCTTCTCAAAAGCGAGACTTTCCGCCACCGCACCAGATATTTTGGTAGTCGAGAAATTTGATTGTTTTGTCAGAAACTCCATAAGTTGGCCAAAGGGCGTGACCCTCAGGAGGCTTCTTGATGGGACAGGGTGTGTCACTCAGGAGACTCTTTAATGGGCTGACTTACCCAGAACCAAAGTCACTTGGGAGTTGGGAAGCCCCTTACCAGACCATCAGTTGGAACTCGTTTTTTTTTAACAGCATATTCATGTTTGAAGTATCTCCACTTGTTTGAGATCTTGATGTTGAGCGATGACCCCCAGTTAACCTCAGTTGGTAACGCTTTCACACTATATTCACCTCTCTGCCTCGCTACCTCTCTTTCCTCTTTTAAGGCACTCCTTAAAACCTACCTCTTTGACCAAGCTTTTGGTCACCTGCCCTAATGTCTCCTTATGTGGCTCGGTGTCAAATTTTTTGTCTTTTAACACTCCTGTGAAGCTCCTTGGGACGTTTTACTACGTTTAAAGGCGCTATATAAATACAAGTTGTTGATGTTGTTGTTATACCAGAAGGTTATGAGTTCGAAGCCCCAATGCAAGACTTGAGTGGTGCGCTGTCGCTCCACTGCAGTGCTGCATTGTCAGAAGTGCCATTAAACAAGGGCTCCGACTGCTTGTTGCATTAGCTCCGATGGATGGAAAGGGACCAGAGGTATTCGAAGAACAGGGAATTCTGTCAGTGTCTTGGCCCAAGATGTCTTTTCAAATAATACTGCGGAAACAGAAACTGGTCATTCTTCTTATTGCTGTTTCTGCGATTTTTCTGCACACAAAATGGCTGCTGCATTTGCTTGCCTAACAACAATCGCACTGTAAGTGTAGCACCTTGAGACGTTTCTGCGAGATGTGATAATGCGCCATGTCAATACAAGCCATGTATAATTTTGCTGTCTGTCTCCTTATGCCTGCCTACTGCCCGAAAGTCTGACTAATCTGTTTAGGACATGGAGCAAGTCAAACAACAACAGCAACTTGCATTTATATAGTGCCTTTAACGTAGGAAAACATGCCAGGGCGCCTCACAGGAGCGTAATCAGACAAAATTTGACATCGAACCAACATAAGGAGATATTAGAACAGGTGACCAAAAGCTTGGTCAAAGACGTAGGTTTTAAGGAGCGCCTTAAAGGAGGAAAGAGGGGTAGCGAGGCGGACAGGTGTAGGCAGGGAATTTCAGAGGTCAAAGATCATGGGGGAAAAATTCGGAGGCTTTGCGCCTCCCGTTAGCGCCCTAAGAGGGTGGTAACGGGGCGCAAAGCAACTAGTGCCCGGGCGCGGCACTGCCAGTGCCTCCCGCAAAATTCAGCGGGAGGTTAGCGGTGGCGGTAACCGTTAGCACCCTGCGGCGCTGCGCCAGCGGCAATGATGTCATCGCTGTGCGCAGCGCCCCTCTTGCACCCCGGCTGCAATCTTCGGGAGCGCCCCCTGACTTACCATCGGACGCTATGTCCGATGGGGTCAGGGGGGCCTACCTGCGGCCGGGGCAGCGCTACTTTAAGGCGAGCTGCCGGGCAGACATTTTTGTAGCTGGCTGCCAGCACCTGCCCCCGTTGCCGTCCCCGGCCGCCGTGAAGCCCCCCCCCCGCGGAGTGCCGGCTGTGCTCCCTGAGCCCGGCACTTCTCTTGAGTGCCGGGCTCTTTTGCCGGCACTCTGATCCGCGGTGGCCCAGCTGGGCCCCGGGTCGCGCTGCACAAGGCCCCTCCCCTTTAAGAAGGGGAGGAAGGCCTGCAGTACCGTGGCGCTCGTGCCGCAGCGTGTGGCACTACGGCACATAGCGCCGCAATATTGACTCGCAACGCCCCAAGAGGGACGCAGGGCACTTCCAGTAGCGCCCCTCCTCCCTCTTGGGGCGCTACCTGGGAAAATCAGCCACGGGGGCACTCATTTTTTCAGGGCGCTAAAAGTAGCGCCCCGGCGAAGTTAGCACCCCAAAGGGGGCGTGACTCCATTTTTACCCCCTAGATTTTAAGGAGTGTTTTAAAGAGGAGAGAGAGAGGTAGAGAGGTTGGGAGGTTTATGGAGGGAATTCCAGAGCTTGGGCAGCTGAAGGCACAGCCGCCAATGGTGGAGTGATGAAAATCGGGGCTGAGCAAAAGGCCAGAATTGGGAGGAGCGCGGAGATCTCGGAGGGTTGTAGGGCCGGAGGAGGTTACACAGATAGGGAGGGGCAAGGCCATGGAGGGTGATTTGAAAACATGAATGAGGATTGAGTTGCCGGACCGGGAGTCCATGTAGGTCAGCGAGCACATGGGGCGATGGGCGAACGGGACTTGGTGCGAGTTAGGACACGGGGGGGCAGCCGCGTTTAGGATGAGCTCAAGTTTCCGGAGAGGGGCCGACCAGGAGAGCGTTGGAATAGTCGAGACTAGAGGTGACAAAGTCACGGATGAAGGTTTGAGCGGCAGCTGAGCTGAGGCAAGGGGCGGAGACGGGCGATGGTAACATGTTTCTTTTTTGTGTCTCTAACCAGCAGGAGGAGCCTGCAGGAGGGCCGGAGGAGCCATCGACTTCAGGAGGCAACTGAGCACCTCACAGTAAAATTCTACCTCATTGGCTGGGCAGCCACTGTCTGGCAAGCCATGAAGATTGCAACAACTGAAAAAAAAAATTGTTTTTTTAAAATATTTTTTTGTTTTTATTTTTTAATTTTTGTTAATTATAAATCTCCTTCTGCCACAACTGTGCCACTGCCATGTTGGACAGCAACCTCAGAAACCGGCATAAAGCCTTTCCCACATGCCAACATGGTCACTGTGGAAAAGGAACTAAGTGGGTTCATATACTTAAGAAAATTAATAAGCATCAGTTTACAACTTCTGTAACGTGGGCACAGGGTTTTTTTTTCTTTAAGAAATTATATATTTAAAATGGTTACTGGACAACCTTAGTAAGCTGTGTTGACAGGTGTCATTGGGATGTCTCTGTTTCTTTGATGTTTTGGGAGTTTAGTGTGCCTTACAATGATAAGAATTTGAATTATGTTTTCCAAGATCCAGTTCAGAAGAACTTAGCTGAGTCAGACTCCAGCTCTTCCGTTTTTAACTGACTAAGAAGGTCTTAAAGATGGAGGAGATGGGGAGGAGGGGGAGGAAGGCTATGTTGCGCTCCAAAAGACCACTTGAATAATCTGGGACAAATCTGATGGGTGTAGATTCAAGCCTGGATGAAATCCTGCAAATGGGCCTCAATTTGAATCTTCAGAGGGGGCCTTTGACTCCAGCTGAACTTTCCAATTTCCCCATCCTCCCTCACGCCCCCCACCACCCAATCTGGTCGGAGGTGAACACCTCATCTAACCGCTGACTGTAAGGAGCACCAATCCAGGCAATGGGTTAAAGCCGGGCTCCGCGGTTCCTTTGCCACCGGTTTGTTACGTCTGTGGCAAACTGCGGCAAAATAAAAATGCATTCGATATTTCACCAAAAATCCAGGCAGGCTGAAGGCCGCTCTCGCCGTGTGGCGAGGGTGGGAAGTCAGGTTTTATTCTCCTCCTGCCCCACCCCCGCCCCCCCCGACCCTTACTTTCTCCCATTTTCAATCTGTCACAGCCCGCCCTCACAATCCGCCAAGCCCAGCTGAGAAGGGGAGTCACCGGGGCAACTCATTCCCTGAGGCTAATCTCCCCATTGTGCACAGCACGTTCAAACTCTGATGTGCTGCAGTGAGTGAGGCCACGTTTAATGCTGGACCCTCCTGGCAGCCCCTTGCAGATCCCCCAGTCACCACTAACTTCATAAATGCGATTTATATCTCAGCGCGTTTATAAGCAGAACCCTTCTGGTTCTTAATGTTAAGATTTAGCTTCGATCTCTCCCTCGACTTCCTGCTTTCCCCCCCCCCCCCCCCACCTAAAAAAAAAGTCTTTGAAAACATCATCCATTCTATGACCAAACATCAATTTTAAACCCCCCTCCCCCCTACACACAGACGGCCGGGAGAAGGTCGTGAGCAGGAGGGGGGATTAAAATATCGGGAGCAAGCAACCTGCCCCATTCTCGGCCGCTGTATTATCTACAGTGGTGATTGAGGTCTTGGACAAGGCTGCCGCTAAAAGCAGGCAGGGGCCTACTTTACATGCAAAAGGGGGAGTCCTACGGCTGTCTGTTGCCCAGCTGGGGAGGCCGAATGGCCGGAGTGCTCCTGGAGGGCCAGGCTGTCAATCTGTCTGGCTGTCGGGCAAGAGCTGGCAGTGATTTATTTAAATGAGGCTCTGGTGTTAAGATCAGCAGGGCCTCCACCTTCTTGGCCTTTCCGGTTCCTCTCCTGTTATCGGACCTCCCCCACTCCCTCCTTGACTCCTCCTTACAATCGGGGCCTTAAGTTGCCAAAGTCCAAGTTGGGGAATTATTTAACGGGACCTGAAGTCATCAAGAGGCCTTGTCTCCCGTCAAACAAATCGGGCTTTCCTCAACTGAAAATCAATCTGCCGTATGTGCCTTAACTATTTTCCCAATATTCTTTTTTTTTACCAAGTTCTCTCAGTCGGGCATCAACGTAAGCAACATCTTTCCTTTTAAAACATAACTATATATATTAAAAAAAACAAGTCACAATTCTGGCCATTGGTGTTCAGCAAGAGAATTGGTCTGACCCTGAGCACGAACGATGGCAAGGAATCCTACTGCCAACAGATAAAAGCAACATTCAGAGCCAACCTCACAACTCAAGGGGATAGCCCTGAGGATGTCTGCCATGGCCCCCCCCATCACGCCACCCTGGCTGAAATCAGCAACAGACCAGGGATCAAACCTGGGACATACCTGGTCCCTTGTGATCTCTGCGGCACAGCGGGCACCCGACTCACCCAAGGTGCTCGCTCCATCTCGAATACCGAGCATACATGCTCTCCGGGAATCCTGACTACGCCCAAATGAGAATCGCACGTGGCAGCACGATGGCAACGTGCCTAGTCTCTTGCCCCCAAAAAAAAGTTGCCCACTTTTCACCCAAGCCATACCTGCCCTGGGTAACGGTGCCACCTTAACCCGTTACGTAACTGCAGGGGGCGGGAGGGGGTGGGGGAGAGTGGAAGCATGTAAAAAAAACTGTGTAACATATTTGTTCTAAGTAGAGAAGAATATAGATGGGCGAATATCTGTTAGTACAGAAAAAGATGCAATGGTTAAGTTGTGATGTTAACCCAGAGAGAGCACCTCTTCAAAACTTTTACATAATATAAGTAACAAAGTTGCTGATATCTCACGTGTAAATGACACCTGTCAAACTAGCTGAGAGATGTTGGGCTGTAACTCGCTAAGTGCATTGTTTATGCATTTCAACGCTTTTGAATAACATTTTTAAAAAGAGACTAACTTGCCCCTTCCCCTCGTGTTTGTGCTTTGGGGAAAGGACCTTCTGGTATATATTTTCATTTTTGTTTTCATCAGTCGCGCGTGGCGATGTGTTTTTGCAGTCTCGCGCTTGCTGCCGTTCGAAACGTGCGCTCAATCCAAATTATGGCCAACCCGTCTCTTGACCGTAAATTCCGTTGGTGTTGCGCCTCGGTTTAGAAAAGAAACACCCCCTCCCCCCCACCCCGTGAGCCTTCTCGATTAGTTACGGGTGACGCATCATCGGGATTCACATGGCCAAAAAATAAACAGCTTGATATTTGCTGTTTGATTTACTTGAGGCTTAAAAGTAAGGCAACCCTTTTGAAGAAGAAAAAAAAATCGCCCCCTCCCCACTTTACAGCGAAGAGAGGGAGCAATGTCTTGCTCTGTGTTTGGGGGGGGGCGGCCATTTTGTTGCCATGACAACAAGTACCAGTTGCTATAGTAATGGGAGCTGTACTAGCATGATAATGTTTTGTAACCGTCACCCGTCACTAGTGTGAGATGGCATTGCCGAATTGCCATATTTTGGCTCTCAATGGCAACCAACAGATTGCCATCAACCACTCAATTGAGGCAATAGGCAAGGACTGGGGATCCAAAATCTAGGTGTGGCTAGGCCTGTATTGGGAATATTTTACTCACTGGGGACTCCAGTACCCTTGTGCCCACTGCTAATTCCTACCATACAGCAGACTGTTTAAGCTTAACGTGTTTTAAAATAAGGTTTGTCATTTTATGTGCGAGCGTGTCTGTGCTTGAGTGTAGGGTACCTTGCTAAGAAGTAGCTAGTGATTAGGCCTCATTTTTTTTTAATATATATTATAGCCACACAAATTAGCTACTGTATACTATCACAGGTTCAGCAATCCTAGATAAGTACTAGAAACATATGGGAAACCAAAGATGTGGGTTGAACTGAGGAGTAGTCGGTAGATGTTTCAATACATTGTGTATATAAATGGTCAACTTAGTGTGGACTTTCAGAGATTTCGATACCACAGCTTACTGCAGTTTACCACTGAGGCCTTCAGACATAAAGGACTAACATTCAGCAGAGGGATCGGGGTATTAAACAATCTAAGACCCGCTGTTACATTACGCAGTGTCGAAGTGGTTTAAGAGGTCATTGCAACCGCAGCAGAACCTCCGTTTGTAAATGGCAAGCAAACCACTGATTTGCTTTTATTACAATACAGGGTGGGGGTGGGGGGGGGTATCAAAAAAGTGATTTCCATTCACTGTTTAAGAGAGGGATCAATCGCCATCAGGAGCCCGTTTGCAGAGGGGGTGGAAAAAAAACAAGCCATTGAAAGAATTGCGATCAACTTTGCTATTCCTTTCATTTTTTCTTATACCAGGGCTGAATGCTGAGGACATCATCAGGGGGAGGTCGTGGCGTCACTGAAGCTTGAGAGTATAAGGAAACCAAATTAAGACAGACAAAGCTGAGGCAGCCCCGTGTTTAATAAGGGTTTTCTTTTATTGAAAGACCTAAATGAAGGGTTAAGGCCCACGGGGCATGGCAATACCGAGGCTTAAAAGACTAGGAGAGACAACGAGATAAAGTAGTGGTTAGGTCGGAATGCTTTACGCCAGCCCCTCTCGATGATGTCATCAGGATGCACCACTGAAAGAGTAACGGCAACAACAAACAAAAACAAAAAAAAAATCGACAAAGATTCAGAATGCACTCCCGGTTCATTCAAATTCTCCATGAGGAGAATGATCCTCAAAACGGAGTCCTGATGGGGAAAAGGGGGGAGGAGGACCTCTTTACGCACCTCCTGCACCTTTCTAGCCATCACTCAGCTGACAGACTGCAGCAAGCTGAAATTAAGACGTTGCAGAAGGAGCCAGCGCCTTTACAAATGAATGTGCGCTGGACACTAGGGAAGTGGAAAGAATTGGGGCTGATTCCCCGACTAGGTGCTCCCGACGAGGTGGTGCCTCTCGGAAAGGGGTGGCGGAGCAATAGTGGGTCCACGGACCCCCCCCCCTTTGATTGTCCACCCGCCTCTCGCCGGCAGCAGCTGATCGGGAAACCGAGCCCCCACCCTGGTAGGATTGGATTGCAAGCAGTATTTAGAGATTTGTCAGCGAGCATCTTTTTTCAGGTAACTCAACCAATTCAGGAACATCAAACTCTTGATAACTGTGTTTTTTTTCTTGGTCAGGTTTTACATACATCACTCGTGCACTTTTTTTTTGATAGTTGAACTGCATTTGGCCACAATCCACAACTACCTCAGAGTGTGTATTCCAAAAGTGCAGCATCTGAGATAAAACACAAGAACATAAGAATTGGGAGCAGGAGTAGGCCATTCGGCCCTTCGAGCTTGCTCCGCCATTCAATAAGATCATGGCTGATCTTCTACCTCAACACCACTTTCCCAACCGATCTCCATAGCCCTTCATTCACTTAATAGCCAAAAATCTATCGATCTCTGTCTTGAATATACTCAACGACTGAGCCTCCACAGCCCTCTGGGGTAGAGAATTCCAAAGATTCACCACCATCCGAGTGAAGAAATTTCTCCTCCTCCTCAGTCCTAAATGGCCGACCCCTTATCTTGAGACAGTGACCCCTGATTCTGGACTCACCAGCCAGGGGACACATCCTCCCTGCATCGACCCTGTCAAGCCCTATAAGAATTGTGTATGTTTCAATGAAATCACCTCTCATTCTTCTAAACTCTAGAGAATATAGGCCTAGTCTACTCAATCTCTCCTCATAGGACAACCCCCCCCATCCCAGGAATCTAAGGAACAAGAAAGCAAGACACACAAACTGTACTGTATATCAACTTATATCTATCAATTATCATGGACTTCAGGGTCCCTCTCAGTCCACATAGTTGCTTTATGTTTATTTTTTTTTCCTCTCACAAAACAATGGTTCAGGACCTGTCGGACTGCAGTCTCTTACCCAATGTTTGATACTGGCTGTTATACCTCCTGCCCCTCCAAGGGAAGTAACCACAAATCGCAGCTCGCTGAACTGCGGCAATCTCTAGTGTGGCGGGCAATAATGTAATGTGTGTCGACTGTTTGGCTCCTCAGACAGTGGTTGATACAAATGCCAGGGATCGAAACTCATTGTTTTAACATCAACCATTGTCTGGAACGTAGCAGCAGCAGGAGGCCCTTCAAGCCCCCTCGGGCCTGTTCCGTTCCGCCACTCAATTAGATCACGGCTGATCTGTACCTCAACTCCATTTACCCGCCTTGGTTCCATAAACCTTTAATACCCTTACTTGACAAAAACCTGTCCCTGTGTCAGGTCTGCACTGCCAAAACAGTCCCGTAACCTCACCTCTCATCTTTACCCTCCCGGCACACACAAGTTTAAGATTATATTAGGATTGGTTTCTCAAGGCAGTGATCGAATCTCAGGGTTCAGATGATAGTTATAAACTGTGCTAGCTTGGTTGACTCAATTTATGGTGTCATCTGAGTTGCTGCCTTGTCTCCATCCCCAGGTATCCATTAGCCTCATTTTGCCACTGGCAGAAGTGGTATTAACTCTCGTACTTCAAACCTCGCTCACCATAAACCGTTACTTGAACTTTAACCAGAGGAAGCAAAACTCATAAACGAAGATGGGTTCAGGTGAAGAGATGGGCAATGGGGAGGAGGGGAGAGGCAAGTGCTGCGACAGGAAGTAAAAGGGGGTTGGGCACATGAAGCCAGGCAAATGGAATCTAGGTCTGCTTTGGGCACCCTGAGACTGGCAAGAGTCAGGTACTGTCAGTCTCAATCCGTTACTCGTCATGTGTTCCAGAATTGGGAGGGGGGACAAATGGTGAGATTTGGACTGCTCGCGCAACCCTGAGCTACCAACATATTGGGAACGGACTACTAACTGTCAAAGCCACTTGGCTACCTCATTAGATCAGCAACTGTCTGCTCCCATCTCCATGCCATGTGAAAGAAACATACATATAGGGAAATGTAGTCATTCTAATGCAAAGAGATCAGACAGTCGCAGCAATAACCTGTGCTTCTCGTAGTACCAGAGTGCGGCACATTTCATTGCCAGATTTAGCATTGGTTTCCATAGCTACAAAGAAGCAGACTTGCCGAGTACCCAGGCAAGATGCCAACCCCTCTCTCTTTACCTTCTCCAGCTCCCCCCCCACCCCCACCCAGAAAAACTTCCTTCCTGCACATACCAAGCCAAGTAAAGTGATTAGCGGAACATGAAGCCAACGGGCATCATTCGTACGGTGGGTGGCAGAGAATGCTACAGGAAAATTCAGTGTCCTGAGTGATATGAGCTGTAACAAGGGAGGTCATGTAATACCTCCAGGAATACATCCGGCCGGAGTTGGCAATCCTAGGTTGAGGTGAATTATGTGGCAGTGTAGGGGGAGTTATATCTGCATCTAAACTATGCTATATATTCCTTGGGGGTACCTGATGACAGGACTAGATACAGACAGTGGAAAATGCTCCTTTCTCTGCCCCCTCACCCTACCCCACCTCATGTCTTGCTAAACACGGATCTTGGCGTTCTGCCCACTTCCCGCTTTCAGTTAGCAGCATCCAGTACCTTGTCACGGGATCATTCTTCACGCCGAAGCCTCGGTGGCGAGTATTGCCGGACTGTTTGACTGCAGTGGCCATTGCACATCCAATCCCAGTCCTGCCCTCATCCTCCGACACCATACCCTTACCAGCAGAGATCATTGGGCAGCAGTCAGGAGCAGGAACCCTCACTGGGTTCAGCGAACTCGGGGGGACTGAGGTCCAACGTGTCATCATTCCAGCCTAGATCAGCTAACTCAACACAAAGCAGGGATGGAGCTTGGGACCCCCCCCCCCCCACCATGGTCTATGTGGCTCAGGGCCACAACTGGCAGTGCATTTACCAACCAAAGCCAGGATAAAAGGCACTCCTTTCAATGCAATTCATGAGCAAAACCATTGACCAAAGAAAATCTTGAAATAGAGCACCGTCACATGAAGCACACAGATGGATTTAATTTAAGTTTTGCTCACTTGTGTTCTAATGTTAATGGGGTTCCCCATGCTCCAGACAAGTCACCTTCCACCCATCCCTCGCCAATCAATGCCAAAAAAAAATCAGCCACTCCTCTCCCTACTACACTGTAACACAATCTCTCCCTTTCCCTTTCAACTAAAACCACATAAGACCAACACTCTAGGGATGTCGGCCCAGCTCGAAATGTCAGTGGAGTGTGAAATCTTTTTAGTCGGAGCCCAGGGATTGCTTCACGGCAGGAGCTAAACAAAAACACGTCTGAATCACGCTCAAGGTGACCGAGCGAGAAATAAAATACACCTTCAACCTCATCCATTATTTGAAGAAAAGAATCAGGAAATAAGTACATTGCATGGTTGTTATTGATCCTCACTCACATGTACCTACCTCAAGAATACAAAGGTGGAAGGTGGCAATTCACACCTGGTACCACTCCTATACCCGGACACCTTAAGAGGTCCCTAGACTGTACTGTGGAAAGTGGAAATGAGTGTGGGTCCCATTCCACTATTTTATATATATATACGCAATGCTCTGAAAATTCATTGGTACCATTAGGGCTCATTGTTTCCTCAGTCGCAATCTTCTATTGACCTTGTTTGGGAGGTTGACCTGCCAAATTGTATTGTTTTCATTCCACCATTTATGCTGTAGAGATGGGCTACCCTTTTCCCCCCTCCCCCCTGCTCCCCGCCCCACCCCCCCACCCCAACCCCTCCTAAAAGAAATGCCCTACTTGAGCCACACTGTGCAGACTGTCCACTACCTGATTAAGACCAGTAGCGGGTTAGCAAACTAAGCAATTGAGCAAATGCAGATTTTGGAATGAGATGACATTTTGAGAAAATTTGAGGGATTTTTTTTTGGACATTCCCTGGTCTTCCATAACAATTGGAACTTTTGTTCTGCGTTTTGACACCAGGTGCAATGATGCCTCTTATTTCAAAAAGACTCTGGTGCTACCCCTCTGGATGGCCTCGCAACCACCCTGTCAGGCTCTCTCTTTGACAAGGAGCTGTTTACACTGGTTATGTACTCGGACTAATTTGTTCTCTGACCTTTTGACCTCCAGCGGTATAAATGCCCTAGCAGGAGTCTTTGGCACTAAGCAAAGATCTTCAAACCTGCAGTGCAGGCCCCGCCAGCCAGCAGTGTGTTCACTTGGTGGATTCACCGTCTGTAGATTACCAGCCCACCGGGTTTCCGACCATGGCACCCTGGGCCCAGCCACGAGCCAGACTGACTTGCTCCCTGGTTTCCCTTTCCCCCTTCCGGTGGAGCACTTTCCCCCTCCGGATTGACCTCCTGTTCCTGTCCAGTGGCAACCCAAGTTGAATGCTGGACCTTGACACTTGACGAATCATGGGAAAGTGCCCACTGTTTATCACTGTGTAGCACAGGCTATTAATTCTCTCATGTGCTTTACCAGCACAAGGGGCTGAATGGCCTACTCCTGTTCCTATGTAAAGGAACGTTGAGTGTCTAATCAACAACTGGTTGACCCACTATACCATTCACTATTGGCCATTAAAGACCGTTGTAACATCCTTTTAAATAATCCCAAATAGACCCAACAGCCTTCAGTTGATTTCCCAACTGAATATCTCCAGACCATGACTCTGAGGGATACAACGTGGGATCATTTGAACATGCTTGGACACTTGGACTGGGGGGAGAATTAGTTTCATTGGAGGGAATGGGTGTTACACATTCAATCAGCCCATCACTTCCCCTTGACTGAGATTCCTTCAATATGAACGATATATTTCACTTCACGGCCAATTGGTTGTAAGCTTTCCCTCTAAAAAGGAAAAACAAAAAACCGAGCCCCATTGTACTTAAATACCAAGCCTCCTGTCACTTGGAGGCAAGAATGAGGCCCAAAATTCCAGGCTTACCCAGAATGAAGGTGGCTTGAAACGTCAGCCGGTTGGCTGTGTCTCCTTCTGTAAACAAACAAAGCTCGCTACACCTAAATATCTTCGAAATCAGGCTCATTTACCTTTGCTCATAAAATCTGACTCGTGGTGAGGGCCTACTCCTTCCCAAGGTCTTTAGAAGAAACCCAGGCCCTAGTACTGAGATAAAGATGAAGGGAGACAGTGATATACTTGACACACATTCCCACGTGCAATCTGACAGCCCCTCTTTAAGGCAAGATTTTTTTTTAATTGTTATTTTTCCCCTCATCAGCGTAACAGCATGAAAATCCTCGTATAGAACTGGCTGAAATCAAGGACTAAACAAGCTTGAATTTAACTTTCTGTAGGGATGACTGAATTAAGGAGTTGTTTCCCACCATTTTAAATAGAAAGTTCATCGTAAGGTTAGGAGTCTTCAGCTATAACGGATGGGGGGTGTGATGAGGGGCAGGGTTGGGTGGGTGGGTGGGTGGGAGATGTGCCTGAGGGTCTTTATACTTTTATTTATGGCTTGTAATCCTGTTTTTTTTTCTTTCTCTGAATATTTTTCACATATACTGGACAATTGTGACTGTGCTTTTAAGTTGTGAAGACTATCTATTGCAGTCAATTATTCTGTATGGTTCATATAAGGCAGAGCACTGCAAACATATCACAAAACTGTTGCCAGTGGTTTTGCTCATTTTATGCTTGAAAGGGGAGATAATTGTGAAACCACAGCTTGGCTTTAAACTGGTGGAGGCTTCTTCCTCCCCCCCGCCACGTTTCCTAAATAGTTATATTTGTTCGCGCAATTAGAATGTGGCTGCGTTTTTAAGGAACTGGGTGTTACAGAAGTGGCTTTTCACTTCTTGAGGGAACTCGGGGTGGGGGTGGGGGGAGGGCGGAGGGTGCGGCGGGGGGGATGTGAGGGAAAGTGCATTTAGAATTTGATGAGTGTCAACGGAGCCGCTCTGATTGCTGTCGAGAGTCCCAGTGTGAAAATATTTCTGGCAGTTTGGCTCCAGTTGAGTGTTTGCAAAGTCCTCGTCGCAAAACAAATTCTCCAAGACAATGCAAGGTGGCAGCTTTGCCCAAAGGGGTGTAGGAATGAGAAAGGGTCGCTGTATTCCATTTAGGCCACCCCATTCTTTAGGTCCACATACAGTGCCTATTCTGACCATTGACACCTCCCTCCCATCTTGCTGCCAAGCCCATATCCCTCTACTGTCCATTAACCATCACTCCACTAGTGGCCGAATAGGTAGATGCCCCATGTGGGACTCAGCCAGACAGACCAGAGAGGTCCCTGGTAATATCCCTGGTTAGGGGGCCTCAGCTGATCAGACAAGTGGGGATGCTGCATTTGGTCTCTGCATCCCAGGCAAAGGAAAGCAACAGTCAGCCAGGATTCCAACTCCCGATTATCATCCAGAGACTGGATAGTGAGCGGGGTCAGAATCGTGCTCAGTTTTGATGCCTCTGCCATTGCTGAATAGCCCATTGACATTTGTCGTGAGGTACCAGAGGCCTGAAGGAGCCAGCACCTGCAGGAGAGGCAGGGTTGAAAACTGGGAGACAGGGAGAAGACAACGTAATTCGTGCGTAAGAAGACACGCATGGTTCATAGAAATTTATGGCACAGAAGGAGGCCATTCGGCCCATCGTGTCCGTGCCGGCCGACAAAGAGCTATCCAGCCTAATCCCACTTTCCAGCTCTTGGTCCGTAACCCTGTAGGTTACGGCACTTCAAGTGCATATCCAAGTACTTTTTTAATGTGATGAGGGTTTCTGCCTCTACCACCCTTTCAGGCAGTGAGTTCCAGACCCCCACCACCCTCTGGGTGAAAAAAGTTCTCCTCAACTCCCCTCTAATCCTTCTACCAATTACTTTAAATCTATGCCCCCTGGTTATTGACCCCTCTGCTAAGGAAAATAGGTCCTTTCTATCCACTTTATCTAGGCCCCGTGTAATTTTATACACCTCAATTAAATCTCCCGCTATTTAAGAAAGGAGGGAGAGAGAAATCGGGGAACTACAGACCTGTTAGCCTCACATCAGTAGTTGGGAAAATGCTGAAATCTATTATAAAGGATGCAATAACTGGTTCTTTCCCTCCGACTGCTGAAGCTGGAGCTCAGTACTCTGGGTAACAGTCACCCACACTGGTGGACTTTGTGAATGTGAGGGTGAGAAAGGTGAAAGGGAAATGCTGCTCTAGTGCGTTCCTGGGGCAGTGTAGGGGAGAAACCTCTGCCCTGCCTCTCCCTCAAAAAAAAAGCATGCTGTAACCAGATCTGGATGTCTCTGATGATGAGCGTAAATCGGGGAGGTCCCCTTCATCCCTCCTCTGCCTTAATGACCACTAAGGTTTTTCAGTGTGGTGAAGTTATCCTAGAGCCATTGGAAAAGTCTCCAAAATTGGGAAAATGAAACTGGTCCCATTCCTACGGGTTGCTCGGTTTTATTTGTGGGAGGAGAGGAAGGACCCATCACAGCAGGTTGTCAGTGACCAGTTGCAGATTTGATTCACTGCTTTCTTCCGAGGACCCGGTGAGTTTATCCAGCGAGTGACTGCTCCATACAGACCGGGAAGGTTCCTAGCTTCGATGCCCGGTCTGTGTGGAGTTAGCTGATATTGGCCAGGGTTGCGGGGTGGGGGTTGGGTGTTAGGAGTGAAAGATTTGGCCTCCGCATCCCTGGGATAAATCGGGCAGGGCTCCCACGACTGATGGCCGTCCAGTAATCCCTGCGGGGCGCGGGCACGCGTGGACGCTGGGCGAGGGTAGGGAGGGGCTCGGCTGTCAGGTAGCCGAACAAAACCAACGTGACCATGGGCAAGATGAGAAGTTCAGTAAAGGCTCCTGCATGAGTCTTGATAGTGGATGTTGCAGGCTGTTTTTGACACACAACCAATACTCAGACATGAATAATGGTTGGTCGGGGAACATAGGAACAGGAGTAGACCATTCAACCCCTCGAACCTGTTACATAAGAACATCATAGGAATTAGGAGCAGGATTAGGCCATATTGCCCCTCGAGCCTGCTCCGCCATTCAATAAGATCATGGCTGATCTTCAACTGCAACTCCACTTTCCCACCCGATCCCCATATCCCTTGATTGCTCTAGAGTCCAAAAATCTATCGATCTCAGCCTTGAATACACTCAAAGACTCAGCATCCACAGCTCTTTGGGGCAGAGAATTCCAGAGATTCACAACCCTCTGAGTGAAGAAATTCCTCCTCATCTAATGGCCGACCCCTTATCCTGAGACTATTCCCCCTAGTTCTAGACTCACCAGCCAGGGGGAAACAACCTCTCAGCATCTACCCTGTCAGTCCCCCTCAGAATCTTGTATGTTTCAATGAGATATGTTCTGCCATTCAATGAGACCGTGGCTATTCTGCATCTTAACTCCATCCACCTGCCTTGGCTCCATAGGGAGGTACCAGAGGTTACCTAGTGTCCATGGAACTGTTATCCCTACAGAGTCACCAGCTTCAGGAGAAAGGAGAAAGACATTGTTTTATGTTTTGCTTGAGCTGAAAGCACAAAATTTCTAACTTCACTAGAAAGCTGAGATCACGGAACAAGCAGTATTCCGGGAACTCCAGGTTGATTTCCCCCGTTCCCATGCAAGGAAGCTGAGACCAATTGTATCTCACTATGTAGGTAGAAGATAGAAAGACATGTCAATCAGGCGACACTGGATTTGGGGGACCAATGCCCTTGGGAAGGGGAAGGGGAAGAAGAAATATTCCCCTCACTGAGATGGAAATGACGGGAATGCCGCAATTCCAAGCTGTAGATGGCAGTTGAATTGATGGGGAAATCTTCTGCACGTGCTCAGTGCCGTGAACACCAGGACTTTGCAAAGCAAGGGGCCAAACTGTCAACTCCGCTAGGTGCCCACTGGGGCAGGCCGAACGTCAGGCTAACCGGCCGGGCTTTTCTTTTCCTTTTTAAAATATAACCTAACCCTTCCGTCAACGATGCTTCACATGAATCGGCATGAAGGGCAGCCATGATTCCTCATGTTGCTATGGTGCCATAGAATCGTGCAGCACAGAAAGAGGCCATTCGGCCCCTCATGCCCCTGCCAGCTCTTTGAAAGAGCCACCCAATTAGTCCCGCTCCCCCCTCCCCTGCCCTTTCCCCGTTTCTTTCACAGAAAAAGTGCCTCACAGCACTTCGCTGAATGGTTCTTAATGGGAACACCGTATGCTAGATTTGGAAGAAAAGAAATATTACCCACCGCCCCCCCTAAGCTCCCCTCTTGCGCTTGAAGAATGTTGTTGAGTGATGTCCTTGTGCATAAGACGATTTATTGGACTCAGCAGTCCTTCGCTGTTATCAATCAGTCTCGTGCTCCGGGCCAACTCATCAACAGCATTCCTTTTTGGAGAAAATGGACACAATACTCCTTGCGAACAAATATAACTCACCACCGAATGGGAGGCAAAGCACCAGCTTAAAGATTACAGCTGTGGTTCGTGACTCCTCCTGTCTTTAACAGATAAATTGTGGGTTTTTTTATTGTTGGAAACTCTTATTTGCCTGGCGCTGTTTATGCAACAAAAACTTGAGTCAAACCAAAGCTTGATGGAATGGATACTTGCTTGTCTTTGATATAACATTGCATTTTTTTTGCAGCTACTGTTGTTTTTTACCTTGACCAGAAACCAAAAGTGGCAACGTCTAAGGAAGCACATTGAAGGCACAGCTACTTACTGGAAAATACGTCTGTACTACTGCCTCCACCTCATCAGATTTCTGTATTTGTGTTACTGATATGAGAAAACAGAACAACACAACCAACCTGGGTTATTTTTTTTTGTCGGTGTGCATGCTGTTGCCCAGTGAGGAGTGTTTTAATTACCAACTCTGCTGTTTATCTTTGCTAGGCCATGCTTTCGAAACAAAAAACAAGCCATGCTCACTCATATAAGAACATAAGAATTAGGAGCAGGAGTCGGCCACTTGGCCCCTCGAGCCTGCTCCGCCATTCAATAAAATCATGGCTGATCTTCGGCCTCAACTCCACTTTCCCGCCCGATCTCCATATCCATTGATTCCCCGAGAGTCCAAAAATCAATCTCGGCTTTGAATATACTCAACGATTCAGCATCCACAGCCCTCTGGGGTAGAGAATTCCAAAGGGTCACAACCCTCTGAGTGAAGAAATTCTTCCTCATCTCAGTCTTAAATGGCCTACCCCTTATCCTGAGACTATGCCCCCTAGTTCTAGACTCTCCAGCCAAGGGAAACAATCTCTCAGCATCTACCCTGTCAATCCCCCTCAGAATCTTGTATGTTTCAATGAGATCACCTCTCATTCTTCTAAACTCCAGAGAGTATCGGCCCATTCTACTCAATCTCTCCTCATAGGACAACCCTCTCATCCCAGGAATCAATCTAGTGAACCTCACTCTTGGAAATGTTTCGCCTCTCTTCTGTTTTGATTGAGATTACTGGTGGCATATTTGATTAGAAATGATCCTTTCACCAGCAAAATGCTGGGTTCTAACCCGGACCAGGCTGATGGAACGACAGTCATCAGTTTGGGTTTCTCCTGGTGCTAAATTAAAAATGAAAGGTAATTGGTGCGCAGTTCTGACGATGGGTCATCGACCTGAAACGTTAACTCTGTTTCTCTCTCCATAGATGCTGCGGAGTATTTCCAGCGTTTTCTGTTTTTACTTTTCTGTCTCTTAAATTGGAATGGTTTCTTCTACCGTTCCCCCCTCCCTTCGCCCCCCCCCCCCACCCAATGGGATGAGTTTGGTGCAGTTTCCTAATTGGTGCAATTTGACAGCACAGTCTGGAATTTGCCACTGAGTTTATTGAGGCTACAGGGATTCCAAGTGTGGGAATTGGAAATGCCAGGCTGGTGTAGTATGGAGTACTCTTTTAAGATTGTGGTTGAAGTATGCTGTAGAAGAATCTTTGGGCTGACACTGGATCCTAAAAGCCTCTCAGTATTGGTATCCCTGACCTTAATAATTCCCATCAGAAAAGTAAGGAACCATGAATTGGGGGTGTTTATATTTGGCCATTTCCTCTCGGCCCCCGGTTCAGTTATGTCCCATCAGCTCAAGTTGGTTGGGAAAGCTAATCAGCAAATTATTTGAGGCACATGTCATCACTTCCTGTGTGTGGTGTAACCGTTACCTATCTCTGTAATCTCCTTCAGCCCCCCCCCCCCCGAGATATCTGCGCTCCTCTAATTCTGTCCTCTTGAGCATCCCTGATTATAATCGCTCAACCTTTGGTGGCCGTGCCTTCTGTTGCCTCGGCCCTAAGCTCTGGAATTCCCTGCCTAAACCTGTCCGCCTCGCTACCTCTCTTTCCTCCTTTAAGACGCTCCTGAAAACCTGCCTCTTTGACCAAGCTTTTGGTCACCTGCCCTAATTTCTCCTTATGTGGCTCGGTGTCAAATTTTTTGCTGTCTTAATACTCCTGTGAAGCGCCTTGGGACGTTTTACTATGTTAAAGGCGCTATATAAATACAAGTTATTGTCGCTGTTAATTCGCCACCCCGCTCTACTCCACATGCCCAACCAGTTTGCCATGATTTGTTGGGTTTTGCTGAACAAAAAAAACTAAATTTGGTGAGTTGACCCAGTTTGGTTTGGCCTGGATTAAAATGAAAGGTAATTGGTGTGCACGTCGCTCAGATTCTGAATGAATGGAAATAAGTCCAGATGCCAATTGTATTATTGATTCTTTGCTTTGAAAAGCAGAGCTTGACGCAGAAGCACATGGTAGTGTACAGTGACCTGCCACTAGAAATTGATGGCAAAAAAAGGTTTCCAATCACCTCACCCCCCGCTCTCTAATTTGCTGAAGTGTTCATGGCCTAGCTTAGATACAGCAGAGGGATAATTATTCTCGTTTGTGTATCAAGATGACAAGCTAGCACACAATGAAACCTCTTACCATGTTTTAAGGCGGGGGGGGAGGGAAATGGGTCCAAAGGTTGGCATGAACCCAATAGGGTCTTGTGCCCATCACTGGCTTTTCCCATAAAAGGACCAGCTGGGCATTTATTGATCATTTCTCTACCTTACCAGGATACATGGAGCCCTGGCTGGGCCCCAAGCAGACTGGTGCGAACCACTGCACTGCCTAGTTCTGTACAGTTATAAAGGTAACAGACTGATGGGAACTGACTGCCAATCCCAAAGCAATGATTAGGGCTTAAGTCGCCTTTTTCTTTGGGTAGAATGAAAAGATACGAGACTAATTAGCCCTCCTCCGCCGAGAGGATGGATGGACGATTTCCTCTTTCAGAGAGGGCTTTCCCTCTGTGCCCTGGCCAGCACTGACAAGGAGCTGAAGGTTTTTTGTCTCACTTTCAGTCATCTCCACTTTTTTTTTTCCTTCTGTCTGATTGTGTGAGAACGTGGAAGCAACAGTTCGTCGTTCTTCAGCCTTAACTTCCTGGAGCTATGTTTGAGCACGGTGCAGGTGCACGGTTCAGTGCCAACCGCAGACGGTTAGCTAGTTTAACGAGAAACGCTAACTGATTTCAGCCCATGGATGGTGCAGAGGATGGAAGCACCACCACCACCAGTGGGTTACCTAACGTCTATTATTATAACAGCAGGTTGTGTGCTAGCTCTGTGATTTTATTTAAAAGGGCAATGCTCAGCTGACGTGTGGGCTATTATGTATGTTCTGTTTCCGCCGATTGAAAGCAAGGGTGCGTTTGACGCTTTAAAAGATGTGCAGTTTTGCACACATTTTCCTCTCTGTCTGGTTTTCAGCCGGGAATTGATTATAAAGTCATCGCAGGCTATGAGCAATGGATGATTTTGCCCCTCACCCTCCCTTCCATCATGGCTGCTCCCCTTACCTTGGAAAGAATGGCATGTGTGGGGTTCTTTCCTCATTTTTTTCTACACCCCCATGGACTTAACTGGGTTCAAGTTAGTCCCCCCACTGTGACTCTTCTTCTGGGTTGGGTGTCGGGGTCTTGTAAGGGGGCGGGGGTGGGGAGGGTGGTAGGGAGGTGGGGTGGGTGGGAGAAGCCTTAGGCTTAGGCCCTTAAAATTTGCCCCAGCCCTACCACCACCAGCTCCAAGGATTGGGGTGGGGGGAGAACATGTCCATAGATTCCGTGTTTGTGTCAATGGCAATTGAGAAGTCAAATCCAGCATCAGCCTAGAAAAGTGATATAATTTCGGGAAACTGCAGAATGCAGGATTAAGGAGAAAGCTTCTTCCAATCATATACAATACATTTGGTTTGATTGCTTTGACCTGCTGTCCAGTGTTCCCCCTGATTTTTTTTATTGGGTGTGCGGCCCCTTTAAGGGGCTGCGTGACCTATTCACAGTTTTGCGCACGTGCGAAATTTAACATTGAAAAAGCCGGTCCCGGGCTGTGCGGGCCCAGTAGAGAGCTGCGTGGCGTAGATGGAACGTTGCTGCTGTCTTGATTTAGGTGAGTGGGGAGGGTAGGGGCAATTTTAACCGAACACGTCGGGCGGGAGATCCACGGGATCGGGTGGGACGCTGGTTTTTTTATACCCCGCCCAATATTACTCCTCATTGACTTGAATGGAGTGGGCCGTGTCGGGCAAAGAGCAGGGCTTTCTCACCGGCTTGTTTCACCCGGGATGCGTGGAGTCGGGGGAATTCAAATCCGCCGATGGCTGCCGCTGAAATGCGTGGGAGATTTTTTTTTTTAACTCCCGCGGCCTGAGCATAGGCCGCACT
Source organism: Somniosus microcephalus (assembly GCF_052327205.1). Lineage (NCBI taxonomy): Eukaryota > Metazoa > Chordata > Chondrichthyes > Squaliformes > Somniosidae > Somniosus > Somniosus microcephalus. The sequence goes on from NC_140997.1 coordinate 224,780,675, forward strand.
GCTCACTCCACACGCTGCGTGGGGGCAGAGCGTAGACACGGACTCATGCAACAACTTACAGGAGCAGGGCTAAGGCACCCTGCAGATCACCCCAGCAGCCTGCTCAGTGAGGGAGTCTTAAACACGATGATGGGTTGCCACATGTATCCAGCTGGCCAAAACAAAATTGCCCGTCTTTATACAATTAATCAGAGCCACTGGGAACTTTTGGCAATCAGAATCAGCGGTAACTTTCAAAAGGGAATTGGATAAATACTTGAAAATGAAAAATTTGCAGGGCTATGGGGAAAGAGCAGTGGCGGGGCGGGGGTAGGAGGTCGGGGAGAATAGCTCTTTAAAGAGCCGGCACAGACACGATGGGCCAAATGGCTTCCCTCTGTGCTGTATGATTCCACAAAATTCACTTAAAATTAATAGCTGGGATCAGTAGGGTGGTTTATCACAGTGTAGCAGCATGCTGTTTCATGGCAGACACCAATTCATGCCCTTGCATTTGTTAATCCCCATTTTTTTTTTGCCCAAAGCCCCGCCATCGGAAGCGCTGAGCGGTAGTGAGTCAGAGGAGAGGGTCGGCCATGCCACTTTCCAACACCTTCTCCCAGCTGTTGCTGTCAGAGGTGTGAGGGTGAGCTGACTGCCCCAACCCGTCGGGCAACCCAACCTGTCACGCTGCAGGAACAGGAAGCATAGGCACTGACCAGTGCGAAACGTCAAGGGAGCTGGACGAAGGCGCACTGCGGCGAGGGAGGGATGACCGACCAGAAGGTTTTCATGCTCCGCAGGGCAGAGGTGACGGATGAGGCGGCTCCCCTGGGGTGACGGGAGATTTGAATGAACTCTTGTAGCCGCAGTGCAAAGTGCAGGCAAGCAAGTTCCAGCAGCAAGCACAAGGCGGTGTCAAGCAAGGCAGAGTCAACCATCTTAGATTGTGGGCGGCCCCTAAATTGGCGACTATGGAGAGGAAAGATTAGAGAGGGAAGCGAATGGAAAGTGTATGTGAATGGGGTGGCGGAACATACGTTTTATTTGACAAAGCAGTTTAGTTCAAAGCAAGGTACAGATTCCCCAATACCAAACTGCGTTGCCATGGTAATGACTTGCTGGTGAAGAAAACCTGACGAGAGAGAGGAACAAAGGTTTAACAAATGAAACGCACCCCTTCAAAGCGTAGTTAATGTTTTTTTTTCCATTAAAACAACTTTCAGTCCACCTCTTCAGAACAGGCCCAAACTTGAAATTCCTGCAGTCTGGTTGAGCTTTGCCTTCCACGCTCCTCGTTTGAAAATGGGCCTCCTTCACATCCCACACCTGCGTCATGTGCAGTATCTGTTTACTACCTCTGAGGTGACGCTTTTGTCTTTTTTTTATGTTACCAGTCCTCGAATTACCTCAGCAACCACAAAGTGTCGAAAGAAAACAATGAAATAATTACGAAATGCACTGAATTAGACGGAACAACATTAGAATTGAGATATATATATTGGGAGATAATTTTGTATGTCTGTTCCTCTGCAGTGTATGACTTCGAAGTGAAGTTTTTTTTTAAGCCTTTTTTCTGATTTTTATCTTTATATAGTCTTTAATAAAACTATATTTCTTTATATTGTAGAGCATCCTCTGTTGTTCTTTTCTTCAACTTAAGGGTCTTCACCTTTTAAAAAACGTTGGAGATTTTTACCTCTTAACAATGGAAGAAGTAGTTGTGTCAATGTGAGATTAATGTTTGATTTTTTTTCCCATTAAACGTGTAACTTAAGCAACTTGCCTGAACCTGTTTCATTTTATACATTTTTTGGTGAGAGACGTGAAAAACGGTCATCCGCAGCTGTGAAGCCAGGCCACTGAGTTTTAAAAGGCCCTTTATAAAAGACTGGTTAGGCCCCAGCTGGAGTATTGTGGCGATTTCTGGGCACCGCACTTTTAGGAAGGATGTCAAAGGCCTTAGAGAGGGTGCGGAGGAGACTTGCCAGAACGGTAGCAGGGATGAATAACTTCAGCTACGCGGATAGACTAGAGAAACTCGGGTACTTCGCTTCAGAGCAGAGAAGGCTAAGGGGAGATTTAATGGAGGTGTTCAAAATCATGAAGGGTTTTAACATAGAAACATAGAAGATAGGAGCAGGAGTAGGCCATTCGGCCCTTCGAGCCTGCTCCGCCATTCAACGAGATCATGGCTGATCATCCAACCCTAGCACCCGGTCCCTACACCGACAGCCATTCCACCCAAGCTCTATCCCCATAACCCCACGTATTTAATCCCCCCTAACACTAGGGGCCAATTTTTTTATCATGGCCAATCAACCTAACCCGCACATCTTTGGACTGTGGGAGGAAACCGGAGCACCCAGAGAAAACCCACGCAAACACGGGGAGAATGTGCAAACTCCACACAGACAGTCGCCCGAGGCCGGATTTGAACCCGGGTCCCTGGCGCTGTGAGGCAACAGTGCTAACCACTATGCCACCGTGCTAGAGTAAATAAGGAGTAAATAAGGAGAAACTGTTTCCCGTGGCAGAAGGGTCGGTAACCAGAGGACAACAAATTTAAGGCGACATGAGGAAAAACATTTTTACGCAGCGAGGTGTTATGATCTGGAACGCGCTGCCTGAAAGGGCGGTGGAAGCAGATTCAACAGTAACTTTCAAAAGGGAATTGGATAAATACTTGAAGAGGAAACATTTTCAGGGCTATGAGGAAAGAGCAGAGGGGAGAGTGGGACTAATTGGATCGCTCTTTCAACGAGCCGGCACAGGCAAGATGGCCCAAATGACCTCCTCCTGTGCTGTATCATTCTATGGGCTAGAAATTGCGTAACGCCCCACTTGGGGCGATAACTTTTACGGGAGCGCAAAAAGCATTGGCCGGGCGCTACACAATTGAATCTGACGCGAACTTCCGGTTCCGCGCTCTGGGAGGGAAGTGAAGCGTTAAATCAAACGCTACCACTTCCCGTGGAGCACTAAGCTGAGCAAGAAGGATGGTAGCGGCAGAGCGCTGCACGATGTCCCGTGCGGCGCTGCCGGTTTCAGCAGGCTCCTTCCTTCCCTGAAAGGGAAAGGCCGGTGCTGAGATCATTTCCAAGGTAAGGCTGGGAATGGTCGGCGACGGCATCGGCGAGGAGCAGCCCCAAGCATTCTGAGAGAGGGCAGGGCTGATCAATCGCGGGATGGACAAAAAATTCCAAAAAACGGCACACTGGGGTGATAATAACAGTTTGGCCTACCTGACCACTGCTGCCTTTGATTACCGCTCCCCCAGGCGGCCGGCCGCGGTGACAACGCCTCCTGCAGCTGCCGTTGTTGATGCCCGGCGATGCTGCAGGGAGCGGGAGCGAATTTAAGATCCGGGGCGATAACGGGGGCGCAGGAGATCGAGGCGGTAAGTTTTATCGCCAGCGCTACCCCGCCATGCAAGTTGGCGGGTGTTGGTAATTTCGCCGCACCCGCTCGGTAAGCCGTTAGCGTGCCGTTATTGCACCCCCTGGAGGGGCTGACAGAAGGCACAAAGGAGGCCAATTTAATGATTCTAAGTTGTTGTATACGGGTTCGCGCCCAGAATTTTATTCACGGGGCCTTGAAATCACGCTGTGCGGATAATAGCATCCAAGCGGTTCAAGTGTTTGTATGAAGTTCCTTTGCCTGGTATATTAACAGAGGCATTAACCTATCAAAGTCACAAACAACATTCTCTGTGATTATGATCCAGGTGCATTATCCCTCCTCGACCTCCCTGCAGCCTTTGACAACGGCACCATCCTCCTCCAGCACCTCTCATTCATTGTCTAGTTCGTTTGGTTCCACTCACCTAGCCAATCATAGCCAGAGCATTTCTTCCCGCGTTTCATCAAAAAGACGGCACCTCCAACAGTACATCACTCCCTCAGTACTGCACGGAGGTACATTCCTGGATTATGGGCTGAATTCTTGTGAAGGAGTGGAGATTGAACCTACAAGCTTCTGAATCATAGGTGAGAGTGCTACTGACTGAGCCAAGCTAACATTGAGGTTGACTTTACAGTCACCACCTGAACTCTGAGACAGTTTATATCATTCTGGACACAGACAGGCCTTGACAGCTGAGCTGAGGGTTCATAAATCAAATAGTGGCCCTGATGGCAAGATATTTATCTTCACCACCACAAACGATTTTCCTTGCAATGTGGTATTCCCTGCCTCGGGTACAGTTGCCAACTCTGGCTGGACATATTGCTGGAGATTTCATCACATGACCTCCTACCTCAAACCGCGCCGCCTCCCACACTCCCGCCATTGGTCGCCCGACACGTCCATCCTCGCGGTGCACCGCCTTCCTGTGCCAATTGAGAAGCGAACACTCTTCCTCACCCGATTGGATGATTCTTGACGCTCAGTCAAACAACCTTTTTTTTCCCCTCATCTCCAAGCTTGGCATAACTAACAAGCGAAAACGTTCAAAGAAAATGGAAAAAATAATTTTTTAATGCCCCCTCTGATTTTTCTCCTGGGTTTTTGCTCACAGTGGTATCCTGGAAATTAATCTTCAATTCCTGGAGACTCCAGGGCAATCCTGGAGGGTTGGCGACCCAGCTCTGGGGCCAAGTAGACCACCGCATTTATAATGGTTGTGTCTCTTTGCAACACCAGATTTCTGATTGGTCCCCTTGGAGGACAAGACACACCCAACAGTTTGTCTGGAATGTGTAATTTGATCCAACCTGCTGGAGAGTAATCAAGGTCTATGCAATGTGTAATTTGATCCAGTCATTGTCACAGGCAGGCTCCAGAGCTCACAGTGCTAACACTACTGCTTTCAGAGAATCCTGATGCACAAAATCTCCCATTCAAAAGCCGGTAAGCGGCCTGTGCGGGGGACCTCCAGAGAGCTGCGCAGATTTGGAATGCAGGAGGGGCCTCTGACGGTAGAATGTATTATAAATGGGCTATAAGACGTCTGTTATTGTACCGCATACAAAGCTAGGTGGGACAGTAAGCTGTGAGGAGAACACAGAGTCTGCAAAGGGACATCGATAGACTGAGTGAGTGGGCAGTAAGGTGGCAGATGGAGTATAATGTAGGGAAATGTGAGGTTATTCACTTTGGTAGGAAGAATAGAAAAACAGAATATTTTTTAATGGTGAGAAACTTTCAAATGTTGGTGTTCGGAGAGATTTGGGTGTCCTCGTGCAAGAAACACTGAAAGCTAGCATGCAGGTACAGCAAGCAATAAGGAAGGCAAATGGCATGTTGGCCTTTATTGCAAGGGGGTTGGAGTATAAGAGTAAGGAAGCCTTGCTACAATTGTACAGGGCCTTGGTGAGACCACACCTGGAGTACTATGCACAGTTTTGGTCTCCTTATCTAAGGAAGGATATACTTGTCTTGGAGGCGGTGCAGCGAAGGTTCACTAGATTGATTCCTGGGATGAGAGGGCTGTCCTATGAGGAGAGATTGTGTAGACTGGGCCGATACTCTCTGGAGTTTAGAAGAATGAGAGGTGATCTCATTGAAACATACAAGATTCTGAAGGGCATTGACAGGGTAAATGCTGAGGGGTTGTTTCCCCTGGCTGGAGTGTCTAGAACTAGGGGGCATAGTCTCAGGGTAAGGGGTCAGCCATTTAGGACTGAGATGAGGAGGGATTTCTTCACTCAGAGGGTTGTGAATCTTTGGAATTCTCTGCCCCAGAGGGCTGTGCATGCTGAGTCTTTGAGTATATTCAAGGCTGAGATCGATAGATTTTTGGACTTCAGGGGAATCAAGGAATATGGAGATTGGGCGGGAAAGTGGAGTTGAGGTCAAAGATCAGCCATGATCTTATTGAATGGCAGAGCAGGCTCGAGGGGCCGTATGGCCTACTCCTGCTCTTATTTCTTATGTCCTTATACATTCTGAATAAGATGGCTCTATTGGAGGCTTATGTACTGAAGAACTGTCTTGAAATTAGCAGGGATTAGCCTCTGTTGAACCAAGCTGCAACTTTGCAGCCAAAAATGCGTCTTGATATCGCATGAAACCCTAAGTGAAAAAATAGCACACGACTCACGCTGAAACAAGACAATGCCACATGACTTGCCATTGGATTTATTTCACAGTTTTTAATACTGGGAAATACTGTGACTTAAATGTACCGTAGGTAAATAAATAAAATGTACTCACAGAGACAAAGCTGAGATACATAAAACTGAATTGTGTTCCACTTTGTGTCTGCATCACCTGTAGGCCCAGAAGCTGTATTTTTCCAAAATCAACAGAGAACAGAAACGAGGGCCTCTGTAATCCTCTCCCTCCCACCTTTTCCTGGGCACTGGACAGACACAGCATACACTGCGTCCTGTACCTGTCCAGGCTTCGTCATGCCTGAATTTGGTAGGCCAGGAAATTTGCATGGCCCAGTCGCCCCCCCACCAGCACAGGCCTGCTCTGCGGGGCCTTGTGTCTGGAAAGAGGGGCCTTGAACATAGGTACACTTGTAGGCCTGAGAAGCCTGCAATTGTAGAACTGACTGATAGCCTTGGGGCCTTTTGGTTGCTGTTAGCAACCAGGAGGCCTCCAGGCCTGAAGATCTGTGGAGAGGCTGCAAAAGGCCTCACCTTCTCGAGCCTCCTTTGGCTTTTTAGGCCTGTCCGCCTCAGAACTTCTGATATGAGGCCTGCTGACAGCTTCTTCAGGCACCCCTGTGTCTGGCTACCCTTCCAGCAAAGGTGGAGGAAAGCGAGGTTGGAGGGACAGGAACTTTCCCCCCCTCCATGCTCCCCCTTGCCTCATCTCCATGGCTACCTTTGTCCTGCACCTGTTGTAGGTGCAAGCTCAGGTCTGCCTGTTATGGGAAGCCCTGTAAATCCCGAGGCAACATAAAGGGGGCGGAAACCAACACCTTTTCCTCTCCGTAAGGCCTGCGAACTGAGCATTCCATAGGTGCTATGGAGAGGATTATTGGGGCCTCTATTTTTCCAAAAGCCATAAAGCCCCAGAAGTTGTATTTTTGCAAAATCCTATGTTGTAGAATCTGACTGGGTTCACTGATGCAGCACGCAACACGTTCAAATGACTCCCCACCACCATGTCGCATGATTAAGATGAGTAGTTGATAGACATGCTGTATTTGCACAGCCTCAGCATAAATCTTCGATTATAACTTGTGTGGAGCTAAGAGGCACTAATGAAGCAACAACTAACGAAGCTCTCTCACAGTGAGGGGTGAGGCTGGGTACGAGGCTGGCAATCCTTGCCCTTCGACCTAGCTCTTTCAGTTATATCCCCCCCTCATCTTTAATGGGGAGGGGTTGGTTCATGATCATTGTCCACCCCTACAGAGCACATAGGCTAACAGCTAACAGCCACTGCACATCCCCTTCCTTGTAAAGACCATGCAATTGGAAGTCATTCATTCTGTTCATTTACTTGTTTCGAATAAAATAGTGTAAACAATAAAATAATCCCCCAACCCACCCTCATTTTCTCCCCATTGACGGAAGGGTAACTAGAGAGGGGAATGAGGGGAAGAAAATAAATATTGATCAAAAAGCCAACGTCAGCCTCATAAGGTCTTCCTCATGGTACTTTAATTCCATTATACTAGGAGTCACTGAGCAAGATCGGGCCTATTCCGATCATAATCACTGGATGATCCCACTAACCCAAGTAATTGATACTATTGACCCGCCACCCCACTTAATGCTAATGTTGAGCTACTCTCAATAGGTGGGGTGTGGAGGTGGTGATCGGGTGGGGGTAGAAATTCAGGCACAGCCATTTTTCAGGCAGGGGAACGATCCCTACACCTGAATGGTGAGGCCCGAGGCTCCCCCGATATTGGGTGCTCCTGCCTTGTTTCCATGGAGCCGGTGAGCGGCGGGCCAATCGCAATTGAAGATTGGGCCGCTGCGATGACAACAGTGGCCCTCAGGGAAGTTGGGGGGGGTGGGGTGCGGAGTTGGGGATGACCTGTTTGGGAGTGAGCGTTGGCCGGGAAGGATGGGCAGTTGGCGATCAGTGGCAAGTAAAACGGGCACGGCGACAACAAATTTCTGGGCCATGATCTTCATTCAGCATTTCATGTACAAAATGCACAGTGAAAAGAGTACAACATGGGTAATTTGTGAATTGGTTGCACTAAAGTAGCTTCACCTGCAATGAGACATTAACAACACAGGCTACGCAGTGGTGTAAATGGTCAGGAATGGACGAGTCATTTGATGTGGTCCTTGGTCGGTGTTCTAACATGGCTTCTCACTGCTTTGCACTCATTTCATCAGAGTTTCCATCACGTTGGAAAGACACCCTAAAATCTAGTCCAGCAACTCAATCTACAGCAAAGGATACGGTTTTAAAAAGCAAAGAAAGACTTGCATTTATATCGCGCCTTTCACGACCTCAGGACGTCCCAAAGCGCTTTACTGCCAATGAAGAACTTTTGAAGTGTGTTCACTGTTGTAATGTAGGAAACGTGGCAGCTAATTTACACACAGCAAGCACCCACAAACAGCAATATGATAACGACCAGATAATCTGTTTTTGCGATGTTGGTTGAGGGATAAATATTGGTCCACAACACCGGGGATAACTCTCCTGCTCTTCTTCGATAATAGTGCCAAGGGATCTTTTAGGTCCACCTGAGAGAACAGACGGGGCCTCGGTTTAACGTCTCATCCAGAAGACGGCACCTCCGACAGTGCAGCACTCCCTCAGCACCGCACTGGAGTGTCAGCCTGGATGATGTGCTCAGGTTTCTGGAGTGGGACTTGAACCTTTGACCTTCTGACGCACAGGCAAGACTGCTACCACATCACACCCACAATTTCCTGATACATGTGTGACTGGCGGGCAAGGCCCCTCACTGGTAACGTGCAGTGGTAGAATTGGCCATTAAATTCAAAATGGCGGATAAATGTCAAGCGGAGTTAACTTCGCGTCAAAAGACGCAGTTTTGACTTTAAGGTTGACCGTCATTTCCGGAGGCAATGAGGGCCCCCCCCCGCCTCCACACCCCCCCTCCCCCCCTCCACCAAACAGGTCTCATTGGGCATCTTGTCGGATTTGGACTGTAGGACTGTGGGTCTGATGAGATGCCGGCGGCAACTGCAGGTAGGTCCTGGGGGTGGGGGTTGGGGGAGAAAGTTAGGGGTGGGGAGGGGGCTGAGGGAGGAGGGAGGGGGTGCGAGGGAGGAGTGGGTCGAGAGAGGAGGGGGTTGGGGAGGAGGAGGCAATGGAGGGAGGGGTGAGGGAGCAAGGGAGGAGGAGTGGGTCGAGAGAGGAGGGGGCGAGGGAGGGGAGGCGATGGAGGAGGGGGTAAGGGAGCGAGCGAGGAGGAGGGATGAGAGAGGAGGGGGTGAGAGAGTAGGGGTGAGGGAGTAGGAGCGAGAGAGTGGGGCGAGGGAGGAGGGGTGAGCGAGTGATGGGGCAAGGGGGGTGAGGTAGGAGCGGTGAGGGGGGCGAGGGATGGGGCGGGAGGGGGCAAAGGAGGAGGGGGTGAGGGAGGAAGGGGTGAGGGAGGGGGAGGTAAGGGAGGAGGGGTGAGGGTGGAGAGCGAGGGGTAGGGTGAGGGAGGGGGTGCGGGAGGAGGGGGGCAAGAGTGGAGGGGGGTGAGGGAGGAGGGAAGCGATGGAGGTGAGGGGTGAGGTAGGAGGGACTGGGGGAGGGGGAGGCAAGGGAATAGGGGTGAGGGAAGAGCGGGCAAGAGAGTGGGGCGAAGGAGGAGGGGGTGAGGGATAGGGTGAGGGGGGCGAGGTAGGAGGGGTGAGGGGGCGAGGGATGGGGCGAGGGAGGAGGGGGCGAGGGAGGAGGCGCGAGGGTGGAGAGGACAAGAGAGTGGGCCAAGGGAGGCGACGCAGGGGTGGAGGGGTGCAAGGGAGGGAGGGGAGAGGGAGGAGCGGGCAAGAGAGTGGGGTGACGGAGGAGAGGGTGAGGGGGGCGAGGGAGGGGGAGGCAAGGAAGGAGGCGCGAGGGTGGAGAGGGCAAGAGAGTGGGCCAAGGGGGGGGGCGAGGGTGGAGGGGTGGCGAGGGAGGTGGGGGCATGGGAGGAGGGCGCGGCCAGGGAGTGGGGTGCGAGGGGAGGGAGGCCAGGGAGGAGTGGGGTGCGAGGGGAGGGAGGCCAGGGAGGAGTGGGGTGCGAGGGGAGGGAGGCCAGGGAGGAGGGGGGTGCGAGGGGAGGGAGGCCAGGGAGGAGTGGGGTGCGAGGGGAGGGAGGCCAGGGAGGAGTGGGGTGCGAGGGGAGGGAGGCCAGGGAGGAGTGGGGTGCGAGGGGAGGGAGGCCAGGGAGGAGGGGGGTGCGAGGGGAGGGAGGCCAGGGAGGAGTGGGGTGTGAGGGGAGGGAGGCCAGGGAGGAGTGGGGTGCGAGGGGAGGGAGGCCAGGGAGGAGTGGGGTGCGAGGGGAGGGAGGCCAGGGAGGAGGGGGGTGCGAGGGGAGGGAGGCCAGGGAGGAGTGGGGTGCGAGGGGAGGGAGGCCAGGGAGGAGTGGGGTGCGAGGGGAGGGAGGCCAGGGAGGAGTGGGGTGCGAGGGGAGGGAGGCCAGGGAGGAGTGGGGTGCGAGGGGAGGGAGGCCAGGGAGGAGTGGGGTGCGAGGGGAGGGAGGCCAGGGAGGAGGGGGGAGCGAGGGGAGGGAGGCCAGGGAGGAGGGGGGTGCGAGGGGAGGGAGGCCAGGGAGGAGGGGGGTGCGAGGGGAGGGAGGCCAGGGAGGAGTGGGGTGCGAGGGGAGGGAGGCCAGGGAGGAGTGGGGTGCGAGGGGAGGGAGGCCAGGGAGGAGTGGGGTGCGAGGGGAGGGAGGCCAGGGAGGAGTGGGGTGCGAGGGGAGGGAGGCCAGGGAGGAGTGGGGTGCGAGGGGAGGGAGGCCAGGGAGGAGGGGGGTGCGAGGGGAGGGAGGCCAGGGAGGAGGGGGGTGCGAGGGGAGGGAGGCCAGGGAGGAGTGGGGTGCGAGGGGAGGGAGGCCAGGGAGGAGTGGGGTGCGAGGGGAGGGAGGCCAGGGAGGAGTGGGGTGCGAGGGGAGGGAGGCCAGGGAGGAGGGGGGAGGCAGTGGCCAACAGTATTTCTGTGGAACCCGGAGGTGCCCACAAAAAAGAACATGAAACTTACCTCTTCGCCTCTAAATAGTGAAACTGGTCGGGTCGCTCACGGCTTAGGTTCAGTCTAGTCCTCTGCTACCATGGCAACGGGGGTTGTATGTACATCGTAGGACCCCCGATTTGTGTTTGAAATGGGCCTACTGCCTGACTCAGGGGGCGCTCCACCAGACCGGCACCACCCAAGGGTGGAGGCACGGGAGGGGAGAATTGCCGCATCCAGTGTGACGGCGGGAATGGGACCGGTAAGTCTTCCCCTGCGATTTTCGTGGGGTGGGGCGGGGGGGGTGGCGGGGGCTGCCTAACACCCTCTTTCCACCAGGCGGAAGCCCTCAAAATTCGACCCAGTATCTCAGGAGGAAATGAATGGGATCCATGAAGATCAATGAATTCTGTAATCGACTGGTAAGTGCGGCCCACTGTCCCATTCACCCTCACTGTAAATCCCGAACCATTCCAACATTTGCCCTTTGCCCTCGTACTGCCTGCCCAGAACAAACCTTGCTCTTGAAATGTATGTATGCAAGTTACCCAAGGTGACCAAGACTGACCAATGGCTTTCAGGTCTGGGGGACACAGGCCATATATAGGAACGTATATATGACTGGAAGTACATCACATGACCATGCGTATATTGTCCCTCTCTGTTTGGAACTGAAGCAGAGTTCAGTAACGTTCAGGCATTAATGGCATTGGCCACATCAGTGAACACAAGTCTGCTGGGCCTCTGCAACGATCCTTCACTTGGCAACAGAATCTAGGAGAAAGGAACATGGAAATGAGTCACTTAGCAACTACTCAGAATTCGCCCCTCCCCTCCCTCCACTAGATTTTCTGATGTGAGAGTCACTCTGGCATACTCCATAGATTTTCTTTTTAACCCTTAAGACATCTGGGAAGTTTCACACTCCTCCTCGAGCTCCGCCATTTCCAATAGCGAGGAAGCGGGCGAAGTGGCCGTTTTAAATGTAAATTTGTTGCGTTCTCGTTTCACGAACTTTTACTCGCAAATTCACAGCAAATGCAAATCCGTGGCGGTTTGCCCACCTCAGCAAACCAACAGTCGGGATGTTCAATGTCCCTCAGCCTGCCTTTATGTAGAGATGGGACCTTAATTACCCAATAATAGACTCATTGGGGTAGATTTTAACTTTAGGAATATAGGAACAGGAGTGGGCCATTCAGCCCCTCGAGCCTGATCCGCCATTCCTGTTGAAGAAGGACTTGCAATTATATAGCGCCTTTCAAGACCACCGGATGTCCCGCAGCTAATGAGGTACTTTTTGAAGTGTAGTCACTGCTGTATTGTAGGAAAATCGGCAGCCAATTTGAGTACAGCAAGCACCCACAAACAGCAATGTGATAACAACCAGATAAGTGTGATGTTGATTGATAAATATTGGCCAGGACACCAGGGATAACTCCCCACCTCTTCTTCGAAATAGTGCTTTGACGGCCTTGTAATAGAGCCACCTGGTGGCCTACTGATGTATATATAATAATAAAGCCATGTACAGTACAGTTCTTACCGGAAGCCATGTTATGCTTTTGTACATATATGCTGTGTCTCAAGATATCACAGAATTGGCAATGTGGATGCGATTGCGGATTCCCTAGCTGAAATTTTTGTTGCAGGCTTCTCCTGCCAACCGACGGAGGGACTGTTAGAGGATCTCCGTTTTTGCAGAAAAACGTAAAAATCTGAGGTACATTTCGAGCACACGTGGCTGAACTGTTGACGTTGCCAAAGACCAGATGGCCGCGCCTATGGGAATAATCGGGCGCTTGGGTGAGTTCCATCGTGACCGAGAGACTTTCGGAGCATATGTGGAGCGGCTAGAAATCTTTTTCACCGCGAATAGAATTGTTGAAGTCCCTGATGATGTAAACCGTAACCGGGCGGTTTTATTTCTTTGACTGAAGCAGGCCCCGAGGGGGATGAAACCTTGAAAAATGTGCTTGTTCCCGCCAAGCCGAAGGACACGCCACTGAAGGAGATCCGAACCAAGTTGGAACATCACTACAGTCCTGAGCCCCTGGAAATTGTTGAAAGTTATCGTTTTGGAACACGTGATCAATTAAATGACGAGGGTATCAGTGAGTACATTGTAGCTTTACAAAAGCTATCCATTCACTGTCGTTTCGGAAACTTTCAGGACCAAGCTTTGCGTGACCGCTTTGTTTGTGGGTTGAAAAATGAACGTATCAGAAGTAAATTGTTGACGACCCCTAACTTGACTTTTGACTTAGCTTGTCAGACAGCTATGTCGATGGATATGGCCGACCGATACTTCCGAGAGTTCTGCGCCATTTCCAGTCGTCAGACAACCGAGGTGAATCGGCTGCAGGCTAAAAGTAAAAGTCAGTTGGGCCCCAAGGCCTCAGCAACTGGCCAAGGTAACAGTGCATTGAAATCGTGCTGTCGGTGCCTGGGACAATCCACTGTTACCGTATGTGAAGGCAGAGTGTTTCTACTGCAAGAAAACTGGGCATCTTGTGAAGGCGTGCCGACAGAAGAGTAAACTGACTGGCAATGCTAGAAGTAGAAATCACCAGACACTACACACCGTTGAAGAGGAGCAGCAAGACGAGGAGTTTCTGGAGATTCACGTCATCAGGAGAACAAAGGTATCTAACAGCGATTCGCGAGGTATCGTCATCCAAGTAGATGTTGCAGGAACCAGGATACCCATGGAAATCAAAACTGGTGCATCCGTGAGCGTAGTACCGGAATCACGATATCGCGACAAGTTGCGTGATTATCGACTAGAGAAATCGAAGGTAGAGCTGCGAGGCTACTCAGGAAAGCGAATCCCTGTAGTGGGAAGTGTCACCATACCAGTGAAATACAAGGATCAGTGTCAGAGCTTGCCTCTCATAGTAGTGGCAGGAGACAAGCCTGCCTTGATAGGTAGAAATTGGCTGGGATCATTGAAGCTGGATTGAAATGAGATTTTTCATGTGGAAGAGAAATTTGCATCAAAAGATGATGTCATCAAGCAGTATCCGAAAAGTGTTCAACGGAATGGGCAGTCTGATCCAAGACTTCAAGGCGAGTGTCAGAATGCAGAAGGACGCAAGACCAGTTTACTGCAAGCCATGTCCCGTACCATACGCACTCAAGGAGAAAGTTGAGCAAGAACTCATAAGACTAGAACCTGAGAACATTATCTTTAAGGTAGATCTGAGTAATTGGGCTACACCCATTGTTGTTGTACATAAGTCAGATGGTAAGGTAAGGTTGTGTCAGATTAAAAGGTAATCGTAAACCAGGTTCTAGAGTGTAATCTACCCAATACGTTGCCAAATGTGGAAGATTTGTTCACAACGCTGACAGGTGGCCAGATCTTTTCGAAGTTAGATCTAACAAATGCCTACCTACAACCTGAGTTAGATGAAGAGTCCAAGTCATACTTGACTATAAATACTCACTGAGGCCTATATCAGTTCAATGGGCTACCATTTGGAGTGTCTTCTGCCCCTGAAATATTCCAGGGGGTGATGAACCAAATTTTGCAAGGGATTGAAGGGGTAGTGTGATATTTGGATGACATACTCATTTCAGCACCAAACAGGCAAATCCATGGTGAAGTGTTGAATGAAGTGCTCAAACGGCTAGAGAAGCACGGAGTACGAGTGATAGCTCACAAGTGTGAGTTGTTTCAAAACTCAGTGGAGTACTTAGGGCGCAGAGTAGACAAAGATGGTTCACAGCCAACCAAGGGAAAGCTGGATGCAATCAGAAATGCACCCAATCCCAAGAATGTCTCTGAACTTCGATCATTTTTGGGTCTCTTGAATTATTACGGAACGTTCCTCCCAAACTTGGCTATATTGTTACATCCACTGAATGAGCTGTTGAGAAAGCAGGTCCCTTGGAAGTGGTCAAAAGAATGTGACACAGCATTCAAAGAGTGTAAAAGCCAGTTCACTATGATGTATCGAAGGACATCAAGCTAGTGTGTGACACCTCTCCATATGGATTTGGGGCAGTGATCTCTCATGCACTAGATAGTGAGGAGGAGAGACAAATTGCTTTTGCTTCATGCACACTCAGTGCCAGTGAGCGGAATTATGCACAGATCGAAAGGGAAACTTTGTCATTGATTTTTGGGGTCAAGAAGCTTTACCATAGTTACTGACCATAAGCCCCTGACAGCAATCCTCCATTCAAAGTCCCCAGTTCCAACCTTAGCTGCAGCCCGAATGCAGAGATGAGCTTTGGTTTTGTCAGCGTATACGTATGACATTGAGTACAGATGATCAGCTGATCACTGTAATGCTGATGCTCTGTCCCGGTTGCCATCCCCATCACAAGTTACACCCAATAAGGAAGAAGTGTTCTATTTCTCATACGTTGATGAGCTGCCAGTCACAGCTGAAGAGATTGGTAGGGCAACCAATCGTGACCCAATTATGTCAAAGGTGTATGATTACATAGCAAATGGATGGCCAAACCAGGTATCAGAGAAAGCATACTTTGTTCGTAGGAATGAATTGTCAGTGGATAAAGATTGTATCGTGTTAGGAGCAAGAGTGGTTATCCCAAATAGGTTCAGGTCTAAATTGGGAATGTGCTTGACCAAAAGCTTTGCACACAGTTACTTATGGTGGCCAGGTTTAGATAAAGAGATAGAGTGCATAGTCAGTCAGTGTACAATATGTCAATTGGTGAGCAAGAAACCACCATCAGTATCATTACAACCATGGAAATGGCCTCCCAGAGTGTGGCAAAGGTTACATGTAGATTTTGCTGAGCTAGAAGGACAGTAATTGTTCATAGTGATAGATAGTCACTCGAAGTGGGTAGAGGTGTTTCCGTTGCGGATAATAACAAGCAAAACACCAGACAATTTGCGAAGATTGTTTTCTTCATACGGCCTCCCAGAAGAAATTGTGTCTGATAATGGGCCGCAATTTTGTTCAGAAGAGTTCACACAGTTCATGAGCAGAAATGGTGTGAAACATACCAAAGTTCCACCGTACCACCCTGCTTCAAATGGTGCAGCAGAGCGCACAGTACAAATTGTCAAATGTGCCCTCATCAAGCAAATGTTGGATCCAAATCCAAAGAAATGTCAGTTGTCGTTGGACCACAAACTGGCAAATTTTCTCATTACCTATCGAAATACTCCTCATACCACTACCGGTAGAAAACCAGCAGAGTTGTTTCTCAAACAACAGCCACGAACCAGGTTCTCGTTGTTAAAGCCAAACTTGGCACAGTCCGTAGAAGAGAAACAATCAAGGCAGAAAGAGAGTCATGATAATGGTAGAGTTCACTGTCAACCGTGAGGGATTATGGAGAGCCCTCCTCAAATTCGGCTGCCCACAAAAGTTTGTCACTATCCTCCGCCTGCTTCACGATGACATGCAAGCCGTGATCCTGACCAGCGGTTCCAGCACAGACCCAATTCACGTACGGACCGGGGTCAAGCAAGGCTGTGTCATCGCACCAACGCTCTTCTCGATCTTCCTTGCTGCAATGCTCCATCTCACCCTCAATAAGCTCCCCGCTGGAGTGGAGCTAATTTACAGAACTAACGGGAAACTGTTCAACCTCCGTCACCTCCAGTCCAGATCCAAGGTCGTCCCATCCTCTGTCGTCAAATTACAGTATGCAGACGACGCTTGCGTCTGCGCACACTCGGAGGTCGAACTCCAAACCATCGTCAACACCTTCACCAAGGTGTACGAGAGCATGGGCCTTACACTAAACATCCGTAAGACAAAGGTCCTCTACCAACCTGCCCCCGCCACACAGTACTGCCCCCCGGTTATCAAAATCCACGACAAGGCCTTGGACAACATGGACCACTTTCTATACCTCGGGAGCCTACTGTCAACGATGAAGTCCAACACCGCCTTCAGTGTGCCAGTGCAGCCTTCGGTCACCTGAGGAAGAGCGTGTTTGAAGACCAGGACCTCAAACCCTGCACCAAGGTCATGGTCTACAGAGCAGCAGTGATACCCGCCCTCCTGTATGCCTCAGAGACATGGACCATGTACAGCAGGCACCTCAAAGCACTGGAGAGGTACCACCAACGCTGCCTCCGCAAGATCCTGCAAATCCATTGGCAGGATAGGCGCACCAACGTCAGTGTTCTCACTCAGGCCAACATCCCCAGCATCGAAGCTTCGACCACGCTCAATCAGCTCCGATGGACGGGTAACATCGTCCGCATACCCGATACGAGACTCCCAAAACAAGCACGCTACTCGGAGCTCCGACGCGGCAAGAGAGCCCCAAGTGGGCAGAGGAAACGCTTCAAGGACACCCTCAAAGCCTCCTTGAAAAAGTGCAACATCCCCACCGACACCTGGGTATCCCAAGACCGCACAAAGTGGAGGAGAAGCATCCGGGAAGGTGCCGAACACCTCGAGTCTCTTCGCCAGGAGCAAGTGCAGGCAGCGCAAGGAGCGCACGTCAACCCAAGCACCCCACCCACCCACCCCTTCAACCACCGTCTGCCCCACCTGTGACAGAGACTGTAGTTCCCGCATTGGACTCATCAGTCACTTGAGAACTCATTTTTAATGTGGAAGCAAGTCATCCTCGGTTCCGAGGCACTGCCTAAGAGAGAAGAGAGAGTTGGAGAGAGAAGTGTGAAGTTGAACCAGAAGGTTAGAGTGAAGAACTATCACCATAAATGGTTAAAGTGGTTACCAGGAAGAGTAGTGAAGATATGTGGCCCTTGCACATATTTGGTCAAGATGTTTGATCATGGAAAGGTTAGGTTTGTTCACATTGATCATATCTTACCTCCAGATGTGGAAGGAGTTGAAAGCTGTTTATTTATTCTGATGAGTCAGATAGTCTAGTTACAAGTAGAGTACCAGTAGCAAATCCTACAATGTTCTTATGTTAGCCCAGACCCAAGACAGAGTCAGAATTTAAACCTGAGCCTGAGTCAGGCAGACAGACAGTCTGAAAGTGCAGAGTCCAAATGTAGATCACGGTCAGCCCTTGGAGAAAAATTCTCCGCAGGCTCAGCCTAGAATGAGTCAAAGTCCTACAACAAGATCTGAAAGTTCTGTTCAAGAAAAAAGGTATCCTCTTCAAAACAGAAAACCAGTGGTTAAGTTTAATCTGTAAATATGGAAAATAAGTTCATATCTTTTGTTTGTGTTACAGAATTCTATAGTAGAATTTAGAAACATAAAATGGGTTCCATTTGAGAAATGTATACCAAGAGTTGTGTATACCATCCAAGTCATGTACAATGATTATTTGCTATGATTAACTTCTTCAATAAGGAGGAAGAAATGTAATAGAGCCACCTGGTGGACTACTGATGTATATAATAATAAAGCCACATGCAGTACAGTTCTTACTGGAAGCCGTGCTGTGCTGTTGTATATATATGCTGTGTCTCAAGATATCACAGTCCTCTTCAGAGGGCAGACGTGCCTCGGTTTAACGTCACATCCAAAAGACGGCACCTCTGACAGTGCAGCACTCCCTCAGTACTGCACTGTAGTGTCAGCCTAGATTTATGTGCTCAAGTTTCTGGAGTGGTACTTGAACCCACAACCTTCTGACTCAGAGGTGAGCGTGTTACCCAATGAGCCAGAGCTGACACTTGGACCCCTCTATCTCACTGCTCCTCCATAGTTCCTAGCTTCTCACTATTTAGAAAATACCCTGATCTATCTTTCCTCGGTCCAAAGTGGATGACCTCACACTTCCCGCTTTACATCTCTCCCGAGTTTTATTTCCATTGACTTCAATAAATATCGGGAGAGATATAAAACGGGCTGCCGATTCGTTATTACCCGTTTTACACGATCGCACAAAGTCAAGATCTACAGCATTGCAGCTTGCTCAAATAAAGGGGTGTTTCAGGCAGTTGGATTGTGGCAGAATGGGGTTTGACTGTAACACCCCTCACTAACTGAATAGCCTGCCAACCCACTGCCAACCCTCACTGTCAATCCACATTGCCAATCCACACTGCCAACCCACACTGCCAATCCACACTGCCAATCCACTGACAACCCCCACTGCCAATCCACACTGCCAACCCCCACTGCCAACCCCCACTGCCAATCCACACTGCCAACCCCCACTGCCAATCCACATTGCCAATCCACTGCCAACCCTCACTGCCAATCCACACTGCCAACCCTCACCCTGCCAACCCTCACTGCCAATCCACATTGACAACCCCCACTGCCAATCCACACTGCCAACCCTCACCCTGCCAACCCTCACTGCCAATCCACACTGACAACCCCCACTGCCAATCCACACTGCCAATCCACTGACAACACTCACTGCCAATCCACACTGCCAATCCACTGCCAACCCTCACTGCCAATCCACACTGCCAATCCACTGCCAACCCTCACTGCCAACCCACTGACAACACTCACTGCCAATCCACACTGCCAACCCACTGACAACCCTCACTGCCAATCCACACTGACAACCCCCACTGCCAATCCTCACTGCCAATCCTCACTGCCAACCCTCACTGCCAATCCACACTGCCAATCCACTGACAACCCTCACTGCCAATCCACACTGACAACCCCCACTGCCAATCCTCACTGACAACCCTCACTGCCAAGCCACACTGACAACTCTCACTGCCAAGCCACACTGCCAATCCACTGACAACCCTCACTGCCAATCCACACTGCCAATCCACTGACAACACTCACTGCCAACCCACTGCCAACCCTCACTGCTAATCCACACACTTGCGGGAGGAATGGCCACTAACCCAGGGCACCCGATGGGTGGCTGGTGATCATGCTGCAGCAAGAGGCAGCACCTTCAGGAGAAGACTGGAGAAATTCGAGGAAAATAAAGAGCTATTGACAGAGTAGGTACCCTCTCAAGTCAGTGACGGGCACATGGCATAAAGAGGGTGCCTGAGATGGATGCTTCCTTTACGTGCCACCTTACCTTGCTCTGAGATCCCTGCGAAGCCGTGTCGCGGCCGTGATCGAGTAGCTCCTGTTCTAGCTCATCCTGCTCCTCGCCAGGGTCGAAGTTGTACATTGGCATCAGCTGGTGGCGCAGCTTTTCCAGCCTAAAGAGCGGGCAAAATACAACAGAAATGCGCTATTTAAGACAATTTTTCAGCAGCTGATAGTTCCTCCAGTGCCACAAGGAGATCTGAAGAATTACACGTACCGTGCTAACCTACTAATGGTCGCCCTTTCAAAAGCTGCCTGGATTTTTGTGAAAGTGTCGACCTCAGGTCCCTCGGAGTTCAGTTAATTAGCGCAATACTCTGTGCAGAGCTAAGCTCTACAGACCAGCTTGACTGCTTGATCTACGCTGTGTTATCTGATCAAACCTGTGCAGGTCACAGAGGCGCTACAACTGCCATCAATTCTCCTGGACTACAGGGAACAGAAATCAGGCACTCTTCCAGTTCCTGACCATTGTCTAAAGGCCTCTGCTGCAACGTACACATGCGCGGGCCTGGCGTGAGGCCAGGGCCAGGCACAGTTACAACACCTTTCAGGGTTGACTAGTCTGCTGACACTCCCTGCCTAAGCTTGCAGGTGAAGAGTGGGCACTAGGGCGAGGGACGGGAGGGCAGCTGGCAACTGTGCAATCAGCCCGGAGGCGGCACCTTCAGGGCACGGGGGAAGAGATAGTGGGAGGAGAATAACATTGACTTTGTACTTCCAAATTTCAGGTTTCTTTTTACAAGTTGTTTACTGTACGACACATGCCCCCGCCTGCAACGTTAGGCTGCTCCAGACCCCATCAACCTCAGTACTTGCTGAGTGACACTCATCCATGAAGGAGGCAGCTCTCAAGATGGAGGCATTGATCATTGTTTCCCTACATTACAGACGGGACTGTGCTTCAAAAGTACCTCATTGGCTGTAGAACAGTTTGGGGCATCCAGAAGTCATAAAAAGTGCTATATCAGTGCCAGTTTTGTTCTTTCTTTTTTCTCTCTTTCCTTCTATCTTTCTCTCTTTTTCATTGTTTATTTCTCTTTCCTTTTTTCTTTCTTACATTTTCTTTCTTTCCTTCCATCTTCCTCTCTTTTTCTTTCTCTCTTTCACCTTCTTTCTTTCTTTGTCTCTCATTCTCTTTCATTCTTTCTCGTAACCTATATGCTTGCCTACATAACAGCAGTGACTGTACCTCGTGCAGTGGATGTGAAGCACTTCGGAACATCGTAAAGATCTAATAAGGCGCTATATAAATGCAAGTTCTACTTTATTTTTTGCTTTCTTCTGCGCAGTACTCCATCCAGTGGTCTGATTAAGAACTGTTCACACTGAACTCAAGTGTAGCTGGTAGACAGGAATCAGAGGAAGTCCTGAGACTTGAACCCTTGACCTTGCAAGAGATAGAGGTCAAGGAGGTGGCCACAGAAATAACCATGTCCCTTGAAGCTGATCCAAGGCATATTTAAAATTAGAGTCAGGGATTTTTTTGCACTAAATGGCAACACCTTCCTGCGACTGACCTTCTAATCTTTATAAATCCCTTCAGCATGTTCCAGGAGAAATAGTCAATCTCGCTTATAGCCAGGACTTCCTGCTGGCCCATTACTCAATTAGAATGCAGCTTCTCTGAGCACAGTCAACCCTACAGATTGTAAATTCCGTGATAGCCCCCTCTTCAGCAATGGGCAACAAACGGGGAATGCAAGGAAGAGCTATTTGGGCCACATTAGTAGCAAAAAATATTGTGCGAGAGCGTTCACACTGCTTGCCATTTTAACAAAAGTGCTAACCTGTTGCTTTTAAGCAACAGGTTGTCTTAGATTGTGCGCTTGAGTCCTGGGGCAAGGTTTGAACCCACAACCTTCAAACTCAGCTTCAACTGAGACTGCTATACTCAGCCATAAAAACTATGAAAGTCCCAGGCCCGATCCCTGCTCTGTGTTGTGTCTCCCATGGCATTGCTCAGGGTGATGGAATGATCCACAGTTTGATAACGACCTGAGTAGAATGGCTACTGGGTCCGAACACAGGACTACATAAGATGGTGTCTGACGTGGTGAGTCAGAGGTTGGGATCTCTCCCTTACCTGCCTTGACATTTTCATATTGCTGCTTCTATCTCTGTTTCCATCCTCTTCTGCTTCTCTTTCTCCCTTCTCCTGATGCTCTCCCTTTTCCCCTTCTCCTCTGCTTTTCTATCTCTCTTCTTTTCTGCGTCCTTTCTCTTTCTCTTCTATTGTTCTGTCCATTCGGGGGGTGGGGTGCCATGGCGGGCGTTTATTTTAAATGAGTTAATGGGCGGAATTTTCAACTTCAGCGGGAGTGGGTGGGGGAGGGGCCAGCTGAAACCGGCGGGGGGGAGGGGCCAGCTGAAACCGGCGGCGGGGGGAGGGGCCAGCTGAAACCGGCAGGGGGTGGGGGGAGGGGGTGCGGCGTGCAAAACCGGCGAGAGCAGATTGGCCACCCGTTATACAAACCCGCCCAATTTTCCTTTCCAGCGACATCATCAGGGCCCGACTGCAATTTTAACCCAAGGCCTGCAGGGTGGGTGGGGGGGCGGGGGGAGTTAAAATATCCCGGGTCTCACGTCACAGAGGGCCGCTCAGTATCCCATCCGCCTCGGCCCTCCACTTCACCTCCCTTCCTCACCTCCCCCGCAACCGCACGACTCCCACCAGGAGTTAATATCGGGGATTAAAGTGTTAAGAAACTGGTGCTGAGCGATGTTTAAACTATTCCACGCTCGTCGTTTTGAATCCAAAAGCAGTCCTAGTTTTTAGTAGCAGGAAGGTTTGGAGCCTCTCCTTTCATCTAGAATGATGTATGTTCATGAATGGGGAGGGGGCGGCTAGGCTCGAGCCGGAGGAAGTGAAGATGGCTCCGCCCTTTCCCTCTCTTATCTTGGCCAACACGTGTCCGCAGTTTAATGAATGGATTCACGGGGAGGAAGGAGGAAAAAAAAAAACATGGGGGCCAGCCACAAGTGACAGTGGTTTCTGCGGTTGATGTCCTGTGGAAGCAAATGTGACCTCGGCAAAGCAAACTCTGCAAACCACAAGACTCCAGGGGCAAGGATGTGTCATTCACTCCAGCCTCTGGCTGTCACGGCCCGGACAGAAACAAAAACCCAGCTGCGCTATTTCAGTTGGAGGTGAGCCTGCCTTGAGACCCTTAGGACATCCTGCCGGTACAATTGTGAATGAGACCACAACAAAACGTTAAAAGTCATAGCTGGGCCAATGCTAAATCCATCCTAACCGCAGCATCAGGGAACTAAATATCTCAAAGAGAGATCTGGTTTTAATAAAGAGCCACCATTCATATCAAACTGCCCTACAAAGGCATTTTTTTTTCTCTCGTACAGCAACAGATGGAGGGAATGGTGGGTGGAAACGCAATACTGATGGGAGCATGAGCTTTCCTCTTAGATCCCTGGGACTCCCCCAAACCAAAAGGCTGGAGTTTAATCCCAGTATCAGCTGCCAGATGAACCCAGCTGCCCGCGTTGGGCTCAATTCTCAGCTAGGCTTTGGCCCTCCATGGCGTACACCCAATTCCTTGGGCGCCAAGCGCCAGGAAAAAGGGGGTGCAGACCTCTCCGCCCAAGTATATTCAAGACAGAGATCGATAGATTTTTGGATATTAAGGGAATCAAGGGATATGGGGATCGGGCGGGAAAGTGGAGTTGAGGTAGAAGATTAGCCATGATCTTATTGAATGGCGGAGCGGGCTCGAGGGGCCGAATGGCCGACTCCTGCTCCTATCTCTTATGTATGTTCTTTCTCCATTTTAACTTGCGTTGCCTGGTGTTTGAACCCTCACTGAAAAATTCTCCCGGATCCACCTCATCAATTGGCTTCCTAACCTGGAAAGTTCTTATTAGGCGACAACAACAACTTGCATTTATGCAACATCTTTGTGAGAGAAAAAGTCAGAACCGGAATAAGAATTGTGTGCAGCTTTTCTGCGCTTTACCGGGGCTGGGGGGCGACCCAAATCTGTCTCGTCACGGGCAGGCCCTGTACAGTTATGCGTTAATCCGGCCCCGGGAAAAACTCCCCAAGACGTTTCACAGAGGCATAAAGGGGAAAAAATGGACCCCGAGCCAAAGAAGGAGATATTAGGAGAGGCGACTAAAAGCTTGGAGAAACTGGTGAGGTCTTAAAGCAGGAGAGGGAGGTGGCAGGGTTTAGGGAGGGAAATCCTGAGGGCAGGACCTAAGTGACTAGAGACATGGCTGCCAATGTTAGAGCAGACGTCGATGACGAAGTCCAACACTGCCTTCAGTGTGCCAGTGCAGCCTTCGGTCACCTGAGGAAGAGAGTGTTTGAAGACCAGGACCTCAAACCCGGCACTAAGCTCATGGTCTACAGGGCAGCAGTGATACCCACCCTGCTGTATGCCTCAGAGACATGGACCATGTACAGCAGGCACCTCAAAGCACTGGAGAGGTACCACCAACGCTGCCTCCGCAAGATCCTGCAAATCCATTGGCAGGATAGGCGCACCAACATCAGTGTTCTCGCTCAGGCCAACATCCCCAGCATCGAAGCTTTGACCACGCTCGATCAGCTCCGATGGACAGGTCACATTGTCCACATGCCCGATACAAGACTCCCAAAACGTGCGCTCTACTCGGAGCTCCGGCTCGGCAAGAGAGCCCCAGGTGGGCAGAGGAAACGCTTCAAGGACACCCTCAAGGCCTCCTTGAAAAAGTGTAACATCCCCACCGACATCTGGGAATCCCTGGCCCAAGACCGCACAAAGCGGAGGAGAAGCATCCGGGAAGGCGCCGAACACCTCGAGTCTCTTCGCCGGGAGCAAGCGGAAGCCAAGCGCAGGCAGCGCAAGGAGCGCAGTCAACCCAAGCACCCCACCCACCCGCCCCTTCAACCACCGTCTGCCCCACCTGTGACAGAGACTGTAGGTCCCGCATTGGACTCATCAGTCACCTGAGAACTCATTTTTAATGCGGAAGCAAATCATCCTCGGTTCCGAGGGACTGCCTAAGAAGAAGAAGGGAAGGCGGATGCATGAGAGGCCAGAGTGAGAGGAACAAAGAGTATGGCTGAGGGTTGGGGGCGGCAGGAGGTTGTAGCACTGGAAAAGGTTACAGAGATAGGGAGGGGTGAGTCCATAGAGGGAATTAAAGATAATGGAATCATTTGGGGTGCTCATTTTTAAAAGTTTCAAAAGTTAGTGCCAGGCGCTGACGATTTCAAAATTGTGAAAAATTCACCATTTGTGCTCCAAGAAGGAAGTGGGGAGCTAAATCAAGCACTCTGCTTCCTTCTTGGAGCGCGATCGGCAGCAGGCGGGGCGGAGACTTCAGCAGCGCTGCACACTGGGCCGTGTTCAAAGGCTCCTTCCCTCCCTTACAGGGAAGGGCCATCGCTGCAGGCTCTGCAATAGAAAAAGTACCTACCTGGACCACCAAGGCAGCCGCGATCAGCCTGCCGCTCAAGCAGAACGTCGGTCTGATCGGTCGCGGGCAGGAACCCGTGAAAAAAACTGCAACAAGAAAGGTAAGTTTTTTTTTTACTTACCTCGGCCACCTCACCTTTAATCATCGCCCCCGAAGTGGCCGGCCGCCCGATGCACGCCTCCTGCAGCTGACGGCGCTGCTGCAGGGGGCAGAATTCAATTTCGGGTCTGGGGCGCTACCTGGGCGATGCGCATGCCGATGATGTCACAATCCCCGGGCGAAGGAGATCGAGGCGCAACACCGTAGCGCCATTGCAAAACTGCCACCGAATATGGCGGGTGTCAATATCAGTGCCACGCCCTGTCGCAAAGCCACTTGTGCCTCGTTAGCACCCCCGGGGACACTAATGGGAGGCGCAAAGGCACCCAATTTCACCCCATAGAGTCTTACAGCACAGAAGGAGGCCATTCGGCCCATCGTGCCTGTGCCGGCACTTTGAAAGAGCTTCCAATTAGTCCCACTCCTTTGCTCTAGCCTTGCAAATTTTCAAGTATTTATCCGATTCTCTTTTGGGCAGTGCATTCCATAATAACTCGCTGCATAAAAAGATTTCTCCTTGTTTCTCCTCTGGCTCTTTTGTCAATTGCCTTAAATCTGTGCCCTCTGGTTACCGACCCTTCTGGTAAATCTGCTCTGCACCCTCTATTAGGCTTTGGCATCCTTCCTAAAGTGTGACGCCCGAAATTGGAATTTTAAATTTATGGCGTTGGAGGACTGGGGACCAATGTAGGTCAGTGTGGACTGAGGTGATGGGCAAGTGGGACCACCTTCACATCCCTTTGTCTCGAAAGAAATCAAGCCCAATCTCCATAATATCTCCTCACAACTTGTGTTCCAGATACCTGGAATCATCATTCTTATTTGTCTCTCTCCCTCACTAGATTTTGCGCGGGAGGATCAATTGAGTTTGTGACGGAGATTCATAGAATCATAGAATGGTCACAGCACAGAAGGAGGCCATTCGGCCCGTCGAGCCCGTGCCGGCTCTCTGCAAGAGCACTTCAGCTAGTCCCACTCCCCCGCCCTTTCCCTGTAGCCCTGCAAGTTTTTTTCTTTCAGGTACTTATCCAACTCCCTTTTGAAAGCCACGATTGAATCTGCCTCCACCACCCTTTCAGGCCGTGCATTCCAGATCATAACCACTCGCTGCGTAAAAAAGATTTTCCTCACGTCGCCTTTGGTTCTTGTGCCAATCACCTTAAATCTGTGTCCTCTGGTTCTCGACCCTTCCGCCAATGGGAACAGTTTCTTTCTATCTGCTCTGTCTAGAACCCTCATGATTTTGAACACCTCTATCAAATCTCCTCTCAACCTTCTCTGCTCTAAGAAGAGGAAAGTTGTTTCATCCCCGCAGCAGTACATCTACAAATCCATGGTGCAGAACTGTCCATCTTTAATGCGATGTTGGTGATATTGGGCAATAGTAGCTTGAATACTCTATATTATCAAATGTATCTCATCTGGGCTTTATATGGTATACTTGGCTTACTGACATCCTAAAGATCAGGGGTGAAGCTGAAAGATTAATTTCCATCCCAAACAACACTACTTTATCACTGATTCACAGTTTGAGAGAAAGTTTTTAGATCAGTAATGCTACACAATAAGGAAATAAATGATTAAATAATGCTGTGCTCTCCTGAACCGTGCTGACCCAGGTGTAAAGACCGGTTTGTGTTGGGTTATCGGATCTCAGCCCGGCCAGTGATGAGGTACTCCACCTGGAGTCAGCATCGCTGAATCAGCGAAGGCAAAAGCCACGGTTTCCGATCTTGATTGCTATTGGTAAACCCTGCTGTTCAGTGGATGTGTACGGACATTGGTTGAGGGCAGGATAGGGCTGTGATATTCCCCCATCCTTCACCCCTTCCCTCCTCCCACAGTCAAAGTGTTACTATCTGGCTGACAAAGCAGCCTCCAATGGAGCAGAGGAAGAGGTGATTGATGACTAATCTGGAGGAGTGGAGGGAGTGGGGAATGGGGAGTAATCCAGTGTCGGTGGAGGAGTGGGGGGAGTGGGGAATGGGGAGTAATCCAGTGTCGGTGGTGGAGTGGGGGGAGTGGGGAATGGGGAGTAATCCAGTGTCGGTGGTGGAGTGGGGGGAGTGGGGAATGGGGAGTAATCCAGTGTCGGTGGTGGAGTGGGGAATGGGGAGTAATCCAGTGTCGGTGGTGGAGTGGGGGGAGTGGGGAATGGGGAGTAATCCAGTGTCGGTGGTGGAGTGGGGGGAGTGGGGAATGGGGAGTAATCCAGTGTCAGTTCAGGAGTGGGGGGAGTGGAGAATGAGGAGTAATCCAGTGACGGTGGTGGAGTGGGGGGAATGGGGAGTAATCCAGTGTCGGTGGTGGAGTGGGGGGAGTGGGGAATGGGGAGTAATCCAGTGTCAGTTCAGGAGTGGGGGGAGTGGGGAATGAGGAGTAATCCAGTGACGGTGGTGGAGTGGGGGGAGTGGGGAATGGGGAGTAATCCAGTGTCGGTGGTGGAGTGGGGGGAGTGGGGAATGGGGAGTAATCCAGTGTCGGTGGAGGAGTGGGGAATGGGGAGTAATCCAGTGTCGGTGGAGGAGTGGGGAATGGGGAGTAATCCAGTGTCGGTGGTGGAGTGGGGGGAGTGGGGAATGGGGAGTAATCCAGTGTCGGTGGTGGAGTGGGGGGAGTGGGGAATGGGGAGTAATCCAGTGACGGTGGTGGAGTGGGGGGAGTGGGGAATGGGGAGTAATCCAGTGTCGGTGGTGGAGTGGGGGGAGTGGGGAATGGGGAGTAATCCAGTGTCGGTGGTGGAGTGGGGGGAGTGGGGAATGGGGAGTAATCCAGTGTCGGTGGAGGAGTGGGGAATGGGGAGTAATCCAGTGTCGGTGGAGGAGTGGGGGGAGTGGGGAATGGGGAGTAATCCAGTGTCGGTGGAGGAGTGGGGGGAGTGGAGAATGGGGAGTAATCCAGTGTCGGTGGTGGAGTGGGGGGAGTGGGGAATGGGGAGTAATCCAGTGTCGGTGGTGGAGTGGGGGGAGTGGGGAATGGGGAGTAATCCAGTGTCGGTGGGGGGAGTGGGGAATGGGGAGTAATCCAGTGTCGGTGGAGGAGTGGGGGGAGTGGGGAATGGGGAGTAATCCAGTGTCGGTGGAGGAGTGGGGGGAGTGGGGAATGGGGAGTAATCCAGTGTCGGTGGAGGAGTGGGGAATGGGGAGTAATCCAGTGTTGGTGGAGGGAGTGGGGAATGAGGAGTAATCTGGTGTTGGTGGTGGAGTAGAGGGAGTGGGGAATGGGGAATAATCTGGATGAAGCCAGGGTGAGCAGGAGAAATGAGCCAGAGGATCAATCGTATAGGAGGAACATAAGGCCGAAGATGGTTGCGGAGATAACAAAGGTAGGGGTGGGGGGCATGACCATGGAGAGATTTGCAGGCAAGGACAAGGATTTTAAATTCAATCTAATGGGGGCGGGGGGGCAACAGCAATAGGGGAAATGGGTAAGCAGGGCTTAGTGTGTAGGACAGGTTACGGGGGGATGGAGTTTCGGACGATTCGGAGTTTGTGGATATTGGGAGCACAGCAATGGAGATGTCATGTCTGGAGGTGGCGACACAGTTAGAGAAGGTTGCCAAGGTAGGGTGGGGCGCAGGGTAGATATCGGTGTAATAAAAGGACTACTGATACTTTGAGCATCACTGGCACATTTCATCTCAGTGAGGGCCATTTTAATCTAACTGGCCCGGCTGAGAAATTAAGGTGATCAAATCGGCCACTCATTAAAATCGGGTCGACTGTAAAACGGGCAGCTGACCTGACCACATCAGTTTCCCACTGGGCCAGTTAGGTTAAAATGGCCCCCAGTGTTGTAGTACATGAGGCCCAGAGGCAAAGGCCTCGATAATAGCGGGAAGGCGGGGGGGTGGGGGGGGTAGGTTTAGCGGGCCGGGAAACCGGAAGTACGGGTTTGCCGATGGTCCTGCCAAATTTAACGGCAAGACCTGTTCTTTTTTTTAAATATAATTCTCTTGTTTCCCGGTCGCAGATTGAAGACTGACTGGCTGTCGGGCGGGCAGGCCCATGGCTCCAGGCCGCAGCCGGGGATTTGGCACTGGCGACGGGGTAAGGGGCCGGTCAAGATCGAGGTGGGCGGTGGTTTACAGGTTGGCCTGTTGGGCCGGGGTGGAGACACTCCTGCTCCTCCTGACCCACAAGCAGTGCTGTAAAAGCGCCTACCTTGTCCATCCGGACATTCACGCTGGCCCCCACCCCCCCAGCTGCTGGCTTTCCCCGAGGCCTGGTAAACCCGGCCTGCTGGTGTCAAAAAATAAAAGTGACGTTAAAATGGAGGCATGCAGCCTCCTTGAATTCTTCTTCTTAGGCATTCCTTCGGAATCGAGGATGACTTGCTTCCACACTAAAAATGAGTTCTCAGGTGACTGATGAGTCCAATGCGGGACCTACAGTCTCTGTCACAGGTGGGGCAGACGGTGGTTGAAGGGGCGGGTGGGTGGGGTGCTTGGGTTGATGTGCGCTCCTTGCGCTGCCTGCGCTTGGCTTCCGCTTGCTCCCGGCGAAGAGACTCGAGGTGTTCGGCGCCTTCTCGGATGCTTCTCCTCCACTTTGTGCGGTCTTGGGCCAGGGATTCCCAGATGTCGGTGGGGATGTTACACTTTTTCAAGGAGGCTTTGAGGGTGTCCTTGAAGCGTTTCCTCTGCCCATCTGGGGCTCTCTTGCCGTGTCGGAACTCCGAGTAGAGCATTTGTTTTGGGAGCCTCGTATCGGGCATGCGGACAATGTGACCCGTCCATCGGAGCAGATCGAGCATGGTCAAAGCTTCGATGCTGGGGATGTTGGCCTGAGCGAGAACACTGACGATGGTGCGGAGGCAGCGTTGGTGGTACCTCTCCAGTGCTTTGAGGTGCCTGCTGTATATGGTCCATGTCTCTGAGGCATACAGCAGGACGGGTATCACTGCTGCTCTGTAGACCATGAAATATTTGGCCGGTGGTCACGCCTCCGGAGAGTGGGTTGGTTGCTACCCCCGCCCCCCCCTCCCCCGGTCCATCTCCATTAAAAGTGGAAGTGGGCGGGTTGGGGCTGGGTTGCCTAATATTTTATTTTTAACCCCCCCCCGCCACACACACGCCCTGGGGAGTTAGGTTTACCCCCAAAGTTCACTGCACCAGCCAGTAGTCCAAGGGTTAACTTCATGCTACTCTCTTGCAAGTAGGTGAAGAGCAGAGAGTTAAGATTGCTGGCCAGCTGTGGAACCTTAACTCCCACCCCCGCTCTCAAACTGCTCGCTGCACAAAGGAAGGCGCAATACCTAAACTGTAATAAAAAAAAAACAGGCACACTCACCTCTTCCTCTTCCTGATGTACAGAACCTGAATGTAAGGAAAGATTACTCATTAGTGTAAATATAGCAACGTCGAAAAAATAAAAGGGGGGCAAATTCAACACAGAGCAGCAATAAGGAAACTGCGACCGCAGAAACAGAGGGTGTATCGGAAGCCAGGGCTAAACGCTGGAAAGCTGAACTAAGAGCAGAAAATGCTGGAAAAGCTTGGCAGGTACATCAGATCCTCTAAAGATAAAAGACAGGTTCACGGTTCAGGTGGGGAGCTGTCACTAAAACTCTGGGGCATCAATTCAACATTGTGCGCCCATTTTACGGGCATAACGATAACCAGCTAAGTTGGCCGGGGGCCTTGTTTTAGGCGGCTCTGGCGGCTGCCTGAAATAAATGCAAACTTCATTTTAAGATTGAATTGAGTCCCCTTTGCCCATTTCTGACCAGGGTTCCCAACTTCAGTTAGACTAGTCGGGAGCTTGTAGAAACTCTCACTTGTATTTTCTGTCTTGAGCGGCCTAGCCAGTGGCTCTTAAAGGGACTGCTGGAGGCCGCTCGAGAAAAGGTCCCAGAGCTTTGAGAGATTTGGGTTTTTATTTTGTGGAGTCGGAAGAAGCAGGACTGCTCCTCCTTGTCTCCGCCAAACAGTTGGCAGCCGCTGCCACCCCGTGCTCGCCTCCAGCCCGATTGCCTCTCCTTCCCCGGACTTAACCTGTGGGCCATCAGGGTAGGCCGAAATGGGTTAGGCCCCGAACAGATGAGCTGCGTCATGGCGCCCATTTGGCGCCCGCAGCGGGCTGGGATCATGGTGATGATGAGGCCCGGTGACCAATTCAGGCCGTCCTCGGGCCACTCCTCTCTGGCGCGCCGTCAGTGCGTGCCACCGGAATCGCACCGGGTTTTGCCGGCTGTCCAGTCTCTGCCCAGTGTGCTGATGAAGGGTTGACACCCAACACATTAAAAACCCGCCTTTTCTTTACTTCAGACGCTGGCAGGCCTGCCAGCTATTTTCAGTGTTTTCTGTAAATAGAAACAGTGTTATGGCCTATATGCCAGCTGCTAATCCAGCGCTGTCACCTTTATGTTATTTTTATAAGTTTCATTTTCCCCTAGCACTGAAAGTGCTGACCCCTTGCTGGGTGGGGGGGGGAAACAATTCCAGGAATAAGAACATAAGAATTAGGAGCAGGAGTCGGCCATACGGCTCTTCGAGCTGCTCCGCCATTCAATAGGACCATGGCTGATCTTTGACCTCAACTCCACTTTCCTGCCTGATCCCCATATCCCTTCATTCCCCAGAGTCCAAAAATCTATCGATCTTAGCCTTGAATATACTCAAAGACTCAGCATCCACAGCCCTTTGGGGCAGAGAACTCCAAAGATTCACAACCCTCTGAGTGAAGAAATTCCTCCTCATCTCAGTCTTAAATGGCCGACCCTGATACTATGCCCCCTAGTTCTAGACACTCCAGCCAGGGGAAACAACCTCTCAGCATTTACCCTGTCAATCCCCCTCAGAATCTTATATGTTTCAATGAATGTTGTCCTTCTTCCAGTGCCTCAGCCAAGTCTTTGTTCTTCATGTCTGAATCTACTCAGTAAATGTCTGCGGGGTATCTGACCGGCAATGAGGGGCGTCTCGCGGTCCTCTCTGAAACCGCTGTCCACGGGTGTGCACGTTCCATCAGGAGTCATCTGATCGCAGGGTTGCCAACTCTCCAGGATTGTCCTGGAGTCTCCTGGAATTTAGGATGAATCTCCAGGAAACTGCTGCGAGCAACACCCAGGAGAACAATCATCAGGGCATTAAAAAAAAATGGTGTGTTTTGTTCATTTCCTTTGAACACTTCGTTTATTATCTGCAACAATATTGGAGATGAGGAAAAAAGGCTGTTTGACTGGGCGGGGCAGCTGGAGCTGGAGGTCACACGACGAAACCTCCAGCAATACATCGGACCAGAGTTGGCAACCCTACCCAATGGTGATTACAAACGGCCAATTTTCCCCCTTCTCAGGCGGAGTAAGGTAGCATGTAGGCAAGGAATGGCACAATATCTGGTTAGGAATGGTGTTGAAGGATGGGGATAACCTATGGTCAGGTGGGTAGGGAATGTTCCCGGGGCAGAGCAGCCAGCCAGGGTTGAATAGAGGAGATGCAGGAATAGATAAGGTGCGTGGATAGGAAATATTTGTGTAGAACCTGGCTTCCGGAGATTAGGATTGTATGTGGGCTGTGAAAGGAGTGGGTTTGATAGGCAGAATGGCTGAACGGGTAGGGTGGAGTATAACAAGGGCAGCAGGTGCATGGGAACACCACCGCCTCCAAGTCACACACCATCCTGACTTGGAAGTATATCACCGTTCCTTCATCGTTGTTGTGTCAAAATCCTGGATCTCCCTCCCTAACAGCATTGTGGGAGTACCTTCACCGCACGGACTGCAGTGGTTCAAGAAGGCGGCTCACCACCACTATAGGAAGGATGTGATTGCTTTGGAGAGGGTGCAGAGGAGAGTCACCAGGATGTTACCTGGGCTGGAGCGCTTCAGCTATGAAGAAAGACTGGACAGGCTGGGGTTGTTTTCCTTGGAGCAGAGAAGGCTGAGGGGGGACCTGATTGAGGTGTACAAAGTTATGAGGGGCATAGATAGGATAGATAGAAAGGAACTTCTTCCCTTGGTAGAGGGGTCAATAACAAGGGGGCATAGATTCAAGGTGAGGGGCAGGAGGTTTAGAGGGGATTTGAGGAAGAACTTTTTCACCCAGAGGGTGGTTGGAATCTGGAACTCACTGCCTGAAAGGGTGGTAGAGACAGGAACCCTCACAACATTCAAGAAGCATTTGGATGAGCACTTGAAATGCCATAGCATACAAGGCTACGGACCAAATGCTGGAAAATGGGATTAGATTAGACAGGGCTTGATGGCCGGCGCGGATGCGATGGGCCGAAGGGCCTCTTTCTGTGCTGTATAACGCTATGGGGGAAAAATTGGGTGAGTAGCGCCGCCTGTTAGCGCCTAAAGAGGCAGTCAGTGGCTGTAGCACCACTGGCTGCGCCTCCCGCGATATTCAGCAGGGGCGCTAATGGCGGCGTTAGCCATTTGCGCTGCGCCGCCACCGATGACATCATCGGTGTGCGCAGCGCCCCATTCGCGCCCCGTTCGCGATATTTGGTAGCGAACGCCGCAGTTGCGCCGTTCGCTACCCCCGCCCGGTTCACGGGGCCTTACTGTGCCAGCAGCGGTGCAAGTTAAGGTGGAGGTGCGGGGCGGCCGCCTTTTTCGGCGGCCGCCTGCCAGCACCTCCGTCCCCGGCTTCCTAACCCCCCCCCCGCGGCATTGCCAGCTGTTTCCCGAGAGCCCGGCACTTCTTCTTGGTGCCGGGCTCGTTTGCCGGCACTTGCGAGCGGGGATCGCGCTGTTGCAGGCCCCTCCCCCTTAACAGTGGGAGGAAGGCCTGCAGTACCGCAGCGTGCTGTGCCGCGTGTGGCGCTGCGGCACGTTGCGCTGCGATATTCCGTTTCAGCGCCCTAAGAGGGACGCGGAGCACCTCGAGCCTCGCCCCGTGTCCCTCGAGGGGCAATGAAACTGAATATCTGACGATCGCTAAAGCCTCGAACGCTGCGCTAAATCCTGCGCTCAGGCGACTTTTGCGCCACCTTGGCGCCCCAACCCAATTTCTAGGCCTATGACTCCTCAAGGGCAATTAGGGATGGGCAATAAATTCTGGCTTTGCCAGCGACGCCCACATCCCAGGAATGAATAATAAAAAATTGTACATGGTCTGCAGAAGGGCTTGCTTGACAGGCTAAAAAAAAGTCCTTTCTTATTCCATGCTTTCTCATGTTATGTAAAGTCCAAAAAATGTACCTAAGATCCATTATGGA
This sequence comes from Somniosus microcephalus, assembly GCF_052327205.1. Classification (NCBI taxonomy): domain Eukaryota; kingdom Metazoa; phylum Chordata; class Chondrichthyes; order Squaliformes; family Somniosidae; genus Somniosus; species Somniosus microcephalus. The sequence continues at coordinate 224,815,326 of NC_140997.1, forward strand.
GGAATGCTCACCATTCTCGGGAATTCCCGAAGCATCATCCGAGCCGAAGACTCAAGGTAAGGCCGAAGCAGAGATGAGGAAGTCCCTCCCTTCAACTCTGCTTTCATGCTAGTTTGAGATTCCCACTGCCTCAGGATTCCCTTTGAGAATGGCCAGTGTTGGTAACTCTGGGTACAGTACACCATACGACGGCTTGGTAGGATTTGAGGTTTGCCGTCACACGGTGAGCTGGCAACCGTAGGCTGAGCTCTTGGGAAAACCGAGCAGAAGCTGTGCACCTCCTCGCAGGGAAGGGCAACGAACCCCACGGAACAGACTCACCTTGACTTGGTTTCATATACTTGCCCTTGACTGGCTCGTGAGAATCGTCAACAGAGCCATGCAACTGGGCAATGGCACGTGACACATGGAAGAGGGGGAAACAAAACAAAAAGGGAAACAAGAATACATAGAATGATACAGCACAGAAGGAGGCCATTCGGCCCATCATGCCTGTGCTGGCTCGTTGAAAGAGTTATTCAATCCCCTGGCCTTGCCCCATAGCCCTGCAAATTTTTACCCTTCAAGTATTTATCCATGGTTAAAACGGGGCAAGATAAACAAACTGACTTACCATAGCCACGGCTAATGCTATAATAGTGACAATTCCAACTGGTACGAGCACCAACCCCATACTCGACCTCCCAGTTTCTATGTCGGGCGGTGGAGTGGCAGTGGCATTGGTACCATTTGTCACCATGGTTACAGTCTGAAATGCCATCCTGTCTGTTACATTGCTGTGCTCTGTTTCGGGCGTCGCACTGAGGAAGGAGGCCGCCATGTTGGATGCGTTGTAGTTGGCGTCGAATGTTGGCTGCGACATCTTCCGGAAGGTGCTCTGGCCCTTTGCCTCTTTGTGCAGCTCAGCCCGACAGACACTGAGCCACAATTCCGGCGGTATCATACGGGCGAGGCCTCCAGCCGAACATCACACCCACTCCCAGCATTACCTGAAAGACACGATTGGAGAGAGCTGACAACTTAACCCGCCAAAAGCGGACACTTGATGTGCAAGTGCATGGGTTACGTGACTGGAAACGCGAATCCCTCCTGCCTGGCCTCAGACTTACTGTCCAACAAGGCAGAATCGCCTTTTCATGACTTGGTTCTTTTAACATGGCTTGGCTCGCGGTAACAATCCCTCCCTTCCGCTCGCTGAGGCACAGATGGGTGAGGTGAGCACTAGTCAGGAAAAATAGCTCTCACCTCCCCAAAAAAAAACGCCACTGGGAGAAGGTCTGGCCTCCAGTGGCCCAAAGGATGGAAACATTAGTGAGCTGTTGTCAGCCACATTTGGAGCAGGTCTCCACGGGGCTAACCTTGTGTTCTGTCTTCCTCAGAACAGCTTAATTCCCTTCACGTGTGTTTTTGTGATTACTCCCGGGGAAAACAGACATCAAAACCTGCATAATATTTGTGCTGGCAGTCACACACTATCCGAATGCTGAACGGGTGGTGGTAGCCCTTTCTGTTGATAGTTAGGAGGGTAGTACATGCAGGAAACATAAATGTAATGCAATGAATAGAAAGATATATAGCGCTTTTCACGACCACCAGACGTCTCAAAGCACTTTACAGCCAATGAAGTACTTTTTGAAGTGTAGTCACTGTTGTAATGTGAGTAACGCGGCAGCCAATTTGCGCACAGCAAGCTCCCACAAACAGCAATGTGATAATGGCCAGATAATCTGTTTTAGTGATGTTGATTGAGGGATAAATATTGGCCCAGGGCACCGGGGAGAACTCCCCTGCTCTTCTTCGAAATAGTATCATGGGATCCTTAATTGGATGTATAGCACTTTGGGACATCCTGAGATTGTGAAAGGCGCTATATAAATGCTATTCTTTATTTTTCTTTTGAAGTGGCGGCAAGCATATTGTAGGGTGGGCGGGAATATTACAATCACATGCAAATGAGAGTTTGTGTGGAGCATAAACGTCGGCATAGACCAGTTGGGCCAAATGGCCTGTTTCTGTGCTGGAGACTCGGCGTAACGTGCTTCCTGCCATTTATGCTGCAGCAACTCTGGGCACTAAGAACACTGCCACATTCCTGGCATAATGGTGCTGCTAGGAGTGTAGGAGGAGGAGACCGTTTTTAAAATTGAAAGAGCAGAGTCTGTGGTGCTATTTTTGAATGACTTTCCCATACTCAGACCCGGATGCCACACTACCCCGGAGCAGGTGCCCAAAGCCTGATGCCATCCTTTGTCCGCTCCCGGCAGTGGCCGGGGAGTCTGCCTAAACTGCACAAAGTAGCCCGACGCCGGGATATCGACCAAAATGAATCACGGTTCTGCTAAGGCGGAAACTCTGTCTTGAATATACTCAACGACTGAGCATCCACAGCTCTCTGAGGTAGAGAATTCCAAAGATTCACAATCCTCTGAGTAAAGAAATTCCTCCTCATCTCAGTCCTAAATGGCTGACCCCTTATCCTGAGACTATGCCCCCTAGTCCTGGACTCTCCAGCCAGGGGAAACAACCTCTCAGCATCTACCCTGTCAAGCCCCTTAAAAATTTTCGGCGTTTCAATGAGATCACCTCTCATTCTTCTAAACTCTAGTCTGCTCAATCTCTCCTCATAGGACAATCCCCTCATCCCAAGAATCAGCCTAGTGAGCCTTCGTTGCACCTCCCTCTATGGCAAGAATATCTATTAAGGCTAAAGGGATCAAGGGATATGGGGAGAAAGCAGGGACAGGGTACTGAATTTGGATGATCAGCCATGATCTCATTAAATGGCAGAACAGGCTCGAGGGGCCAAATGGCCTACTCCTGCTCCTATCTTCTATGTTTCTATCCTTCCTGAGATAAGGAGGCCAAAACTGTACACAGTACTCCAGGTGTGGTCTCACCAGGGCCCTATATAATTGCAGTAAGACGTCTTTACAGATGACCAGATTTATGGCAGCGGCCCCTGTACACGTACTCTCTCTTAAGTTGGGTAATTGGGACACCCACGATCGTGCAGAAGTGGATATTTGAGATTCGGACAAGCTGTGCTATTGATAGCGGGATAGATATTCACTTGTTTTTGCATCTCAAATATGCACGACAGCTGTGAATAAAATGGTTCGCAGCTCCCATGCAAATCCCAAAGGATCATCCACTCGCTTCAACTTATGAAGGGAAGTCAGGTGGGAATTTTTTGCACCCAAAGAGTTGTGGAATTCAAAATGGACGTTGTAAACGGGCTGAAGCGACAATTGGATGGGTGTCTGGAGAAAAAGAGATTGAGGGAGATGGTGAGAAGGCGAGCAGGTGGGGCTGATCGAACATAAAGGAATAGGCGTCATTTTTTTTTCGCCTCTCGCTACATATTTGCAGGGCTCTGGGGTAAGAGCAAGGGGCGAGTGGGACTAATTGGAGAGCTTTCAAAGAGCCGACACCGGCACGATGGGCCGAATGGCCTCCTTTTGTGCTGTATGATTCTATGATATCCTTAATTATTATTTCTTCTGTGCGCACTCATCATCCTGTCTCTCTACTGTGGGCTTCCCAGTACCAGGAAGTTGAACAAATCTCATCCTTTTCCTCAAATTAACACTACGTTAATTCCAATCCTCTGGAGAGGGACAGTAAAAGGGACCAGGTTAGCGTAGAGGCGCTGAAAAGCAATTCCAGCTTCACCCGGCCCCAGTGCCCCTTCAGGGGGAGGGATAGCCATGTCACCCAAAGCTCTGCTGTGACAGCAGCGAAACCCCGGCAATGAAACCCTAAACTTGTGAGAAAATCCTGGCCGGCTCACTGCTTGCAATTACCTAACTCCAGCTGCCGTGTGTTTAACAACTGCGCTCCTTCAACAGCCCCAGACTGTTTCACTTTTGTCACTGTGGGTTTTTTTTTAATTCCCTCTCCCGCTCGCAGTTTGTAAAGGGGAAACTAAGCAGCCCCAGTGGTGAGGAGCTGTCACTGAGCAAAAGAAAGTTCATTAACTCCTTGTGGTTCAACCCTTTTGGGCAACCGTGGCAACACTTCTGCCACATCAGAAATATGGTCAGACTAAAGAGCCTACGGGTTAGGTAAGGGTATTAAGAGAAAATGCAACCAAGGCGGGTAAATGGAGTTAAGATACAGATCAGCCATCATCAGACTGAATGTTGGAATAGGCTCGAGGGGCTGAATGGCCTCCACAACAACAACAACTTGCATTTATATAGCGCCTTTAATGCAGCACAACGTCCAAAGGTGCTTAATATTATGTCCGTGTATGATTGAGACACGGACAGCAGGAGTTGAACAAAACAAGTCTTTACTGAAAGGAGTCAATCGGGAACCTGAAACTACAGAGGCTCGCTAGCGCCTTTTATACAGGGGTGGTCACTGCCGGTACTGCAGTCTGAGACCAGTTATTCTCTTAAAGGTACATACATAGATACATAGATACATAGAAGATAGGAGCAGGAGTAGGCCATTCGGCCCTTCGTGCCTGCTCCGCCATTTAATGAGATCATGGCTGATCCTTTAATTCAGTATCCCGTCCCCGCCTTCTCTCCGTAACCCTTAACCCCTTTTGCCCGTAGAAATATATCTAATTCCCTCTTAAATATATTTAATGAGCTGGCGTACACTGCCCTCTGTGGCAATGAGTTCCACAGGTTCACCACTCTCTGAGTGAAGAAATTCCCCCTCATCTCTGTCCTAAATGGTTTAGCCCTTATCCTTAAATTATGTCCTCTAGTTCTGTTTTCACCCGCCAAGGGAAACATTCCTTCTGCATCCAGTCTGTCTAGACCTGTCAGAATTTTATACACTTCTATGAGGTCCCCTCTCAATCTTCTAAACTCCAGTGTGTACATCCCTAAACTACATAGTCTCTCCTCATAGGTCATTCCCGCCATTCCTGGTATCAGCCTGGTGAATCGCCGCTGCACCCCCTCCATGGCAAGAACATCCTACACAACACTTAATAGGAGGATTATCAGACAAAATTTGATACTGAGCTACATTAAGAGATATTCGGACAGGTGAACAAACGCTTGGTCAAAGAGGTAAGTTTTAAGGAGCATCTTAAAGGAAGTGAGAAAGGTACAGAGGCGGCAAGGTTTAGGGAGGGAATTCCAGAGCTTAGGACCTGGGCAGCTGAAGGCACGGCCACCAATGGTGGAGCGATGAAAATCGGGGTGGCAGTAACAACTATAACTGTCCTTAGGCCTCCTGGGCTAGTGAGGCGGATATGAGCAAAGGGGTATCCATCATTAATTGCTATCCAGTGATGCCTGCTTGAAAGTGCATTTGTGTGGGTATTGGGTAAGGACAGAACTGGACTCGGCTGTGATGCCTTCCTGTGGTCAAATAGTCCGGCAACACTCACTCGCTGGACTCACACGTAAGTGGACGCTGTGATGTTCTGTGACAGAGGGATGGTAAGGTGGGGAAGTGGTGAGCAACGAGGATCTGGGGTTTCATTCAGGGGAACCGGATTTTGACGAGGCGCTCACGGACAGCCCGCCCGGCACTGGGATCTGCTGCCTGCCTCCTCCCTTCCTCCTCCTCCTGGGGTGGTCGCGGGACCCGTGGTGTCAAAGGCTGCGCCCTCATGATGGCCCAGTTGTGGAGGATGCAGCAGGCCACCACAAATTGGGACGGCTGCTCCGGCGTGTACTGGAGGGCTCCTCCCAAGCGGTCAAGGCAGTGCTTCAGACAAAGTACTGGAGGGGCAAACATCACCTCTGGAACCATTTTAACCCAGTGTTGAGGCAGCATCTTCAACAGGGGAAGGAAGAAATTTGTAAGGGAAAAGAGATCATTCTTTCGTGAAGCTGCCTCTGTGTTTCAGTGAATGAAAGTGTGGTACTGAGGCATATGAAGCAGGAGAACCACCAGGTTCACCCCCTGCTTTGCAGGGAATGTTCTTCTCACACTTAGATTGGGATCTCAAAATCCCTGTGGAAAAATCAGCCAGGATCCTTGTTCTTATCATTACCCACTGACCCGTGCTGGAAAGTGTGTGTGTGTCTACGCGCGTGTGCGTATGCACGTGGATGGGCGTGTTTGCGTGTGTCTTCTTCTTAGGCAGTCCCTCGGAACTGAGGATGACTTGCTTCCACGTTAAAAACGAGTTCTCAGGTGACTGATGAGTCCAATGCGGGACCTACAGTCTCTGTCACAGGTGGGGCAGAGCATAAGCCGCAAGCGCAAGGCATTCCTGATCTGGAAACAGCAACACAACTCGAGAGCAAGAAAGCAGCTCTACAGACGCCTGAAGGCCGAGGTCCAACAAAAAAACTCGCGACCTAAAGAACAGATGGTGTTTGCGTGTGTAGACATTTGGTGAAGGGCAGGACCGTGGATTCAGTCGCCACGCCATGGACAGAAGCACATCATCTAGATTGTTACTTCAGTGCAGCACGGAGGGAGGTGCCGTCTTCCGATTGAGTCGTTAAAACGAGGCCCTCCCTGTCTGTTCTGGTGGATGTGAAAGGTCCATGGCACTCTTCGAAGAAGCGTAGGGAGTTCTCTGGTGTCTTGGCCAACATTCCTCCCTTAACCGGCATCACCAAAACAGATTAACTGGTCACTTGTCCCTTTGCTGGTCCCTGCTATGCACACATTGGCTGCCACGTATGCCTAACTAATAACAATTGATTGGCTTTGAAGCACTTTGGGGCATCCCGAAGACAAACCTTAAATGCAAGTCTTTCTTCAGAAGAGACAGTGAAGAAAGTTTGAAAGAAAATCCTTTCTAAAGCATCTACGTTTCTTTAAAACCACACAGTCGCCTCTTTTTGTTGCTTAGAGCGGTGTGTTTCAATATATTTCATTCTGTTTTTGAGGTCCCACCACCACCACGTCCTCCTTCAAACAGGAGAACAAGGCATCGATGTGTCTCCACGATTGCCTGACAGGAGTTGCAGGGAGTCTTTCCCCCACCCCCCCGAAGATGGGTTATTGTCTCGACAGTTTTCCTCCCTTTGAGCAAATCCAGCCAGCAAGGCCAGTCGAGAGTGAGGCAGACCTGTCCACGGCAAACAACCGGGCAGTTTACATGAGGCCGGGATTTGAACTTGTTACCCTCTGGGTTGAAAGTCCCATCGTGCGGCTGGTAAGAAAGTTCCAGGTGGGAGTTGTCAACCAAAGACGTATGGCAGAGGACAGACACTTATTGAGCAGAGATATAAAAAGCACATGAAGGAGGTAAGTTACTCAAACGCTCCATTAGAGTGGGAGCTGCGAACTTTTATGTGTTCAATCAAAGGAGATGGTATATTAGGGAGCTTATAAAGTGGATCTACTGTACTTGGCCTTTTGCTTTTCTGACAAAACTGCATTATTTATGAGTCAATATTCATTCTACCCCACTCCCATGCCGTTGTAGAAGCCAGCTGTTGGGTATTGCACAAGAGGGGGGCCGGGAGCGGGGTAGGAATTCCTCCATGTGGGGCAATGCCTGCTCTACCCTTGGAGCCTGCTCATAGTTACCATCCAGAATTCACCGTGTACAGATACGGGAACGGTAGCATCGTGGTAATGCTACTGGACTAGCTAATCCAGCTAAGCCTGGACTAATAATGCAGAAGGTCAAGAGTTCAAATCCCACCATTGTGAGGAACGGAACGAGGTGAACCCAACTGCAAGAAGGCAAACTGAGGCAGAGGTTAGGTTGCAAAAACAAAGATAGACTTTACTTGAAAGAAACAAAATAACAACAGCACCAATACAGGCCAGCAAACAGCATCACAAGGCAGTGAAACTCAAGACTGAGCAATGAACATAAACTAAGCACCACTTAAATAGTAGGCATATAACCATGCACAGGTGAGTACAATTAGGAATAAAGAAGGACACAATTAAGAGTTCATGGTGCCCTCTGGTGGCGAGGCGAGGCAGAATCTGGGTCATTCCTGACAACCATAGGCAGCTGGGGAATTTAAATTCAGTTAAATAAATCTGGAATGAAAAGCTAGCATCAGTGATGGTGACCGTGTAACTACCAGATTGTTGTAAAAACCTAACTGGTTCACTAATGTCCTTTAGGGAAGGAAATCTGCCGTCCTCACCCGGTCTGGCCTATATGTGACTCCAGACCCACAGCAATGTGGTTGACTCTTGACTGCCCTCTGAAATGGCCTGGCAAGCCACTAGGGAGGGCCAATAAATGCTGGCTTTGCCAGCGACACCCACATCCTGGGAATGATTTTTTTTTTAAATCTGCCCCCTACATTGTGGGAAAGTTGCATAGCGCATGTCCGTCAGTCTGCAGTGATTACCCAGACAGCACATCAGGGAGGGCATGGAATGGAATGTCACTGCATGGGGAGGAAAAGGAAGTCAATGTTACAGAGAATTTTACAGCACAGGAACAGGCCATTCGGCCCAACAGCTGATGTTTATGTTCCACACGAGCCTCCTCCCTCCTTACTTCATCTCACCGTATCAACATATCCTTCTATTCCTTTCTCCCTCATATGTTATATCTAGTTTCCCCTTAAATGCATCTACACTATTTGCCTCAACCACTCCCTGTGGTAGTGAGTTCCACATTCTCACCACTCTCTGGGTGAAGAGGTTTCTCCTGAATTCCCTATTGGATTTATTCGTGACTATCTTATATTTATGGGCCCTAGTTTTGGACTCACCCACAAGTGGAAAGATATTTGTCTAGCCTGTCAAACCCCTCTATAATTTTAAAAGAGCTCTATTAGTTCACCCCCCTCAGCCTTCTCTTTTCCAGAGAAAAGAGCCCCAGCCTGTTCAGTCTTTCCTGATAGCTGTACCCTCTCAGTTCTGGTATCATCCTTGTAAATCTTTTTTTTTGCACTTTCTGCAGTGCTTCTACAGCCTTTTTATAATACGGAGACCAGATCTTACATGTGCTTTCAAACAGTCTATTTGAGGATAAGGTTTGAGTCACGCTTCAAGCAACCAATTTGCCTCAAAGCCAACCACGTGCTATTTTTAATGAAGCATTTTGCAATTTCTTGGCTCTTTGGTGATCTTTGGCACCAAAATAGCATCTGTGCAAACAAACAGACAATAAACCGCTGAGGAATGAGATGAGCGTTGCGTTCTTCAGAGGAAGGCACAGGGGCGATTTTAACCCTTACTCACCCGATGGTGGGTGGGTGGGTGGTTAATGTCGCCCAAGGTTACTTAGCTGGCAGCGAGCCGCTGGGAGTCGACAGGTTCTGATTTTCACCCGACTGCAATTTTAACTCGGCGGCCTGTGTGAGAAGCGGCCACGAGTTTCCCCCGTCGAGGCAACCCAGCGGTGAAGAGGGGCGGGCCCAGGAGAGACCCAAAATGTACATTTTTTTTGTTAACTTCCCTTGTGGGGCCCGAAGGAGCAGGAAGCGCACTTTTCTGGGCCCCCAACAAAGAAAGCTTCGGCCTTCCCTTTTTTGTAAACTGGGCCCCCAACCCTCACGGGAACGCTCCAACCGTGGGGCTGGCCCGGCCCGGCATCCGATCCCACCACTTCCCTGCTGCGGGTGGCGGCCCCCTGGAACTCAGGTGGGAAGTCGGCCGGTGGGATTTAAATGGGGCCCGAGAGTTAAAATAGCCCCGGGCCTCGTTTGTGGAGTAGCGGGCTGAGTTTCCAACTCACGCCGCTGATCACCTGCCAAAAATCAGGGAGGGGCCTTTGATTCGGCAAGTTCCTGCGATATTATAGGTCACAAAAAGGTCAAGTTATTGTAAAATGGTAATGGAGGCCTGTGCCTGGATTAAACAGGGTCTCATAAACATGTCAATCCCAGTTTATACCGGTGCCCAGCATGGTACTGGGAAGACTTCTGGCAAGTACCAGTGACCAAAATGGCAAAAGCGTACTACTCTTCCCCCTCCTCAAGCAAAAACAACTTGCATTTATATAGCCACTTTAATGTAGCAAAACATCCCAAGACGCTTCACAGGAGATTTATCGAACAAAATTTGACACCAAGCCACATAAGGAGATATTAGGACAGGGTTTGGTCTAAGAGGTAGGTTTTAAAGAGTGTCCTAAAGGAGGAGAGAGACATAGTGAGGCGGAGAGGATCCGTTGAATCATGCCCTGACATGGGTCGATGCCTTCAGGAGGGGGCAGGTCAGAAGAGAAAACCAGAGGCAACGATATAGTCCAGCTTATTCATGTCATCAGCAATTCTACCCCACTCCAAGACTTCCACTTCTAGTCCAGATCCAGTAGTGAGGGAGTGCTGCATTGTGGGTGGTGCCAATCCGTTTGGAGGTGTTAAACCGAGTTCCCATCAGTTGCCTGTTCTGGTGGTTGAGGTGGAAGCTAAAGATCCCATCGCAAAATCTGAACCGGAGCAGAGAGTTCTCCCAGTGTCCTGGCCAACCTTCCTCCCCCAACCAATAGGACCATCAACAGATCAACTGGTCATTCATCTCAGTGCGGTTTGTGGGATCTTGCTGTGTGCACAATGACTGCCATGTTTGCCAACATAACACCAATGGCTGCAATAATTAGTTGTTGGTGAAACACTTTGGGACATTTCTGAGAGACCCTGATAGGACACTATACAAATGCAAGTCTTTCTTTCCATTATAATGCGAGATGTATTGCCGTTCAGTGGGTGCCCAGCCATTGGCACAGAAGGGGTAAGGCTGGAGGCATGAGTGACAATCAATCGGATCATATATTTTTGCTAAAGAATGACTGGAGTTTCCCTTTAAAGCAGTGCCCTCCCAAAAATATTTTCACACACTGCTAAAGTGCTTGCCAAAATGACATAAGCTTGAAGCATTTCAGCTCAGAGCCTCTGCTTAGTGGTCGGGATTCTCGTGTGTAGTTTGTCGAAACACTCGCCTCTGTTTATGTTCTCAGCTGCCATTCAATGGCCAGGGGGTGACCTGCCGCTCACACAGGCAGCTGCAGCTGCTGCAAAACGTGCCTTCCCTCCTTCACCCACCCACCCCCCCACACCCCTTCCCAACAAAATGGCACGAATGCGAAGAATGGCAACTGTCCAGGCTCCTGTTGGATGTGAATGAGCTGAAATGAGCATAGAGGGTGGATTTTTCCTTTTGTTTTAACCTAATCAGCGGCGGAAGAGCGGAGAGCTCAGCGTGGAAGACGCCACACGCAATGATTCTCCCTCCCTGTTGGAGAGCCTCAGAAAATTGGATAAAATGTGTCTCAATTGAGAGGTGTGTGTTCAACAACAACAACAACTTGCATTCAGATAGCACCTTTAACTTAAATCTCATTGAAACTTATAACATTCTGACAGGACTAGACAGACTAGATGCAGGAAGGATGTTCCCAATGGTCGGGGGAGTCCAGAACCAGGGGTCACAGTCTAAGGATAAGGGGTAAGCCATTTAGGACAGAGATGAGGAGGAATTTCTTCACCCAGAGAGTGGTGAACCTGTGGAATTCTCTACCACAGAAGGCAGTTGAGGCCAATTCATTAAATATATTCAAGAAGGAGTTGGATATATTTCTTAAGGCTAAAGGGATCAAGGGGTATAGGGAGAAGGCAGGGACAGGGTACTGAGTTTGGATGATCAGCCATGATCTCATTGAATGGCGGAACAGGCTCGAGGGGCCAAATGGCCTACTCCTGCTCCTATCTTCTATGTTTCTATAGCACCTTTAACGTAGTAAAACGTCCCAGGGCGCTTCACAGGAGCGATTATCAAACAAAACTTGACACCCAGCCAGGAAATCCAGGCCCTATCTGCCCGCTCAGGTGGACATAGAAGATCCTGTGGCACATTTCGAAGTTCTCTCTGGTGTCTTGGCCAGCTCATTTCTGTTTTCAAGTCTTCTGATTGTGGTCTCCTGTGTGTCCCACCCTCCCTCCACTCCACTCCATCTTTGGTGGCAGAGCTTTCAGCTGTCTTGGCTGTACTCTCTGAAACTCCCTCTCAAACCTCTCTCCTCAATTTTAAAAGCCTTCTCAAAGCACATTTCTTCAACCAAGCCTTCGGAATCTCTCCTAACCCACCAGCAAAGCTCATTGCCTGTTCCTTTTCTCCTCTATGTAGCAACTTGGGTCCTTTTTTCGACGTTGGAGGCACTATATAAATGCAATTTGTGCTTTTAATGCTTTTCCTTATTGGTGGGTAAATCCTAAATACGAACACCAAGGTTTGTTAGCATTAGCATCATGAGATATATGCACATTAATGGAAACAAATCTTTAAATGTAGCCCCTGAAATGCCATGGTACGCAGCTATGCAGCCCATATAGACAGGAGCTTGGACATTATTTGGGCCCGTCTCTTCCCTCCCCCTCCCAGTTTTATCCCAGTGGACATCTTGCCCCAGTTGCTGTATAGCGGTCGAGGTACTTGAAGCTCATTGTCCTGTACTCTTGTTCCGCTGGCCGATGTAACTGAGCTCATCGGCAATCTGCCTTCCTCAACGGGAGCTGTTTGGACTTTCCTGAGGGATTCCAGCCCCAGGGCCCCGCCAGTTTGCCATGAGGAAATGGGCTGATCCTTGGAAACAATCAGTGACCCTCTTCACAGACATTGTCAAGTTATTTACATCAGAGACGAAGGATTACTTCAAGAGGTGAAGCCTCTGGGACTTTACAATTGCACTTTTATGGGCTTGACTTTAAAAGGAAGAGCAGGATATCGGATTTGAGTGGCTGCTAATGTGTTCCATTGACCGGCGTCCTCCAGCCATTCTGTATACCATATCTACATGGAGCACGGCAGGTAGTTTATATTGTTTCAGTGGGGTGATAAAATCGGGCTCCCTTATTACATAGAATTTACAGCACAGAAACAGGCCATTCGGCCCAACAGGCCCATGCTGGTGTCTATGCCCCACACGAGCCTCCTCCCACCCCGCTTCATATAACCCTCTGAACATATCCTTCTATTCCTAACCTGTGTTTATCTATCTTCCTTTAAAATATGTCTTTGTTACCTCTAGACTTGACTATTCCAACGCAATCCTAGCTGGCGCCAGCTATTCCAACGCAATCCTAGCTGGCAGCACGGTGGCATAGTGGTTAGCACTGTTGCCTCACAGCGCCAGGGACCCGGGTTCGAATCCGGCCTCGGGCGACTGTGTGGAGTTTGCACATTCTCCCCGTGTTTGCGTGGGTTTCCTCCGGGTGCCCCGGTTTCCTCCCACAGTCCAAAGATGTGCGGGTTAGGTTGATTGGCTATGATAAATTGACCCTTAGTGTTAGGGGGATTAAATACATGGGGTTACGGGGATAGGGTGGGATATGTGTTGGTGTAGGGGTTACGGTGATCGGGTGGGATATGTGTTGGTGCAGGCTCGATGGGCCGAAATGGCCTCTATCTGCACTGTGGGGTTTCTGTGATTTCTGTGATTCCACCCTACGTAAACTTGAGATCATCCAAAACTCGGCTGCCCGTGTCCTAACTCGTACCAAGTCTCGTTCGCCCATCACCCCTGTGCTCGCTGACCTACATTGGCTCGTGATTAAGCAGCGCCTCTATTTCAAAATTCTCATCCTTGTTTTCAAATCCCTCCATGGCCTCACCCCTCCCTATCTCTGTAATCTCCTTCAGCCCCACAATCCCGAGATATCTGCGCTCCTCTAATTCTGCCCTCTTGAACATCCCTGATTATAATCGTTCAACCTTTGGTGGCCGTGCCTTCTGTTGCCTCGGCCCTAAGCTCTGGAATTCCCTGCCTAAATCTCTCCGCCTCGCTACCTCTCTTTCCTCCTTTAAGACGCTCCTTAAAACCTACCTCTTTGACCAAGCTTTTGGTCACCTGCCCTAATTTCTCCTTATGTGGCTCGGTGTCAAATTTTTTGTCTTAAAATACTCCTGTGCAGCGCCTTGGGATGTTTTACTGCGTTAAAGGCGCTATATAAATACAAGTTGTTGTTGTCTATGCTATTCACCGCAACTGCTCCTTGTGGTAGCGCTTTCTGCATTCTCACCACTCTCTGTGACACCTACACAGGGGTGAAGTTAGCATTTTGTTAAACTCTAGTCCTTGCACGACGGGGGATAAAATCTCCGGTCCCTTTTCCACCCTAGAGCACCATGCGTTTCTGCTCCAAAGTGCTTTTGGCGCTGCACCGTACCGTCACTGCTGCGAACGTAGAAAGCTAGTAGGTCATGGGTTGAAGCTTCGGTCCAGGACTCGAGCATATGATCGAGGCTGAGGCTGACGTTAGGGTTGCCAACTCTGGTGGAATATATTCCTGGAGGTTCCCTCACCTGTACCCGCTGCTCCCCCTGACCTCCGCTCCCGCCAGTGGTCGCCCAGCATGTCCATCCTCACGGCTCACCGCCTGCCCGCAACACTTGGAAAGCGGAAAGGCTCTTCCATTATCCAATTGGATGATTCTCAGTCAGTTTGATTGTCAGTCAAACAACCTTTATTTCCCCCCAATCTCTAATATTTTTAGAACTAATAAACAGAAGTGTTCAAAGAAAATGGAAAAAAAAACACAATTTTTTTTTAATGCGCCTATGATTTTTCTCCCGGGTCTGCTCGCCGCAGTATCCTGGAGACTCCAGGCCCAAGCCTGGAGGGTTGGCAACCCTAGCTGATGTACCAGTTCCTGCTCACAACACAGGAAAAACCCATCACAGCAGAAAAAAATACACAGCCACTTTGTACCACCAGAAAGCAGCGGCTGAGCTGAAATACTGTACTCGTGTCACTGCCCTTTCCTGTGTTTTTGAAGATACGTAAATTAAAAAACTTGTAAACCACTCCCTGTTTTTATAGACACAGATAAATACACACAACTGTAAAACAAATTAAAAGCCATTCCCTGCCTGTGTAATATAACCACAAGACCATACTCATTTCATTTAAACCCTCAATTAGCCGCTTGTTCAGGGAACCATTCTGTTTTTCTTCAAAGGTTCTGGGAAAATCAGACCCTGCCCTGTACGGGAGAATGAGGAAAACAGGATTTCAGACACTTGACAATTCACTAATTACTCCCTTTTAAAGAGGCACTTTCTCCTTTTGTCAGAACTGATACACGATCCCTGGTAGAGTTTAAGATCATTTTTATTAAACAGTGACAGATCGACACTCTGGTTTCACCCTCCCACCATGGCACACTATCACCTTATTGTTCTCAATACGGTTCAGGCCCCAAGCCCAGGTGGATTTATTATTCCAATTGGTTCGGGGGAAATAGGTGCTGCCAGTGTTTGTGCGACCTTCCTCACCAAGATCTGTACCATGTACAAAGCACCGTGACTTTGTTCTTGGAAAAAAAATGGTTGGCACCACGAAAGGTTGAGAAGGACATCGGCGATGAAGGAGGGTGTGCGGGTAATGGCCCTGGTTCAACTGCACAGAACTACAAGGAAATAATGTGCACCTTCTGCTTCAGGTTTATGGGGCTATAACTTAAAGAGAGTGCAGAGAGCCTCCACTGGACCTCCAGGGAATCAGAAGCACACCGGGCCCCAACACAAAACAGGCACATGCCCCACGGGACGGCCAGGAAGTGGAAGAGAAACTACACACTGGACCACCATGAAAACAGATAAACCGCGGAAAAAAAAGCATTCTCCCCCGACCCCGCTCATCCAATTTTTACTCTCATGAAGGATTTGCCTACACTTCCACAGGTGTGAGCCGAGACCAAGACTATTTGACAGCGGGGGTAGACGTCAGTTAACACCCACAGGTGCACGCCTTCCAGTAGGGATCAGAGGTCTGCAATCATAGAAACATAGACATAGAAACATAGAAGATAGGAGCAGGAGTAGGCCATTTGGCCCCTCGAGCCTGCTCTGCCATTCAATGAGATCATGGCTGATCATCCACACTCAGTACCCTGTCCCTGCCTTCTCCCCATATCCCTTGATCCCTTTAGCCTTAAGAAATATATCTAACTCCTTCTTGAATATATTTAATGAATTGGCCTCCACTGCCTTCTGTGGTAGAGAATTCCACAGGTTCACCACTCTCTGGGTGAAGAAATTCCTCCTCATCTCAGTCCTAAATGGCTTACCCCTTATCCTTAGACTGTGACCCCTGGTTCTGGACTCCCTAATCACTAATGCAATCTGGAGCGGGACTTGAACCCACATCCTTCTGACTCAGAGGTGAGCTTGTTACCCACTGAGCCACAGCTGATGGGCAAAGGCATGGGGTTTTTGATGGGAGGCAAATAAAATGGATTTGGTTTTCTCAATATTCATTTGGAGAAAGTTCTTGAGACATCCATGTCAAATAGGCAAGGAGTCAATGCTTTGTGGAGAGAAGGAAGGGGAAAAAAAGAGTCCGAAGGAATTAAAAGGGACAAAAAGAACCAATATTTATTTTTAAACATTCAATAAAGAAGAAAGAAATTGCATTTATATAGTGCCTTTAACGTCTTCAGGGCATCCCAAACTGCTTTGGAGCATATTAATTACCTTCTTGGTGTAGTCACTCATTGGAGGCAAACACTGCAGCCAATTTATGTAATGAGATAAATGGCCATTTAATCTGTTTTTGGTGGTGTTTTTTGGTGTTGGCCAGGACACTGAGAGAACTCCCCTGCTCTTTTTGAGGATGTAATTGGTAAAATAGATCAGGGAGAACCAGTGGATGTGGTGTATTTGGACTTTCAGAAGGCTCTCGATAAGGTCCCGCATAAGAGATTAGGGTGTAAAGTTAAGGCACATGGGATTGGGGGCAAGGTATTGACTTGGATAGAGAACTGGTTGGCAGACAGAAAGCAAAGAGTTGGAATAAATGGGTCTTTTTCCGAGTGGCAGGCAGTGACTAGTGGGGTACCGCAGGGATCGGTCCTTGGACCCCAGCTATTCACAATATATATTAATGATCTAGACAAGGGAACTAGATGTAATATCTCCAAATTTGCAGACGACACAAAGCTGGGTGGGCATGTGTGCTGTGAGGAGGATGCCGAGAAGCTCCAGGATGATTTGGACAGGTTGGGTGATTGGGCAAAAGCATGGCAGATGCAATATAACGTGGATAAATGTGAGGTTATCCACTTTGGTGGCAAAAACAGGAAGGCAGATTATTATCTGAATGGCAATAGATTGGGAGAAGGAGAAGTGCAACGAGACCTGGGTGTCCTTGTGCACCAGTCACTGAAGGTAAGCATGCAGGTACAGCAGGCGGTTAAGAAGGCAAATGGTATGTTGGCCTTCGTAGCAAGAGGCTTTGAGTACAGGAACAAGGATCCTTGTCTTGCTGCAGTTGTACAGGGCCTTGGTGAGACCACATCTTGAGTATTGTGTGCAGTTTTGGTCACCTTATCTGAGGAAGGATGTTCTTGCCATGGAAGGAGTTCAGCAAAGATTCACCAGGCTGATACCTGGGATGGCAGGAATGACATATGAGGAGAGATTGGGGCGATTGGGCTTGTACTCGCTGGAGTTTAGAAGAATGAGAGGGGATCTCATTGAAACTTATAAAATTCTGACAGGACTGGCAGACTAGGTGCAGGAAGGATGTTCCCGATGGTCGGGGAGTCCAGAGCCAGGGGTCACAGTCTAAGGATAAGGGGGAGGCCATTTAGGACAGAAATGAGGAGGAATTTCTTCACCCAGAGAGTGGTGAACCTGTGGAATTCTCTACCACAGAAGGCAGTAGAAGCCAATTCATTAAATATATTCAAGAAGGAGTTGGATATATTTCTTAAGGCTAAAGGGATCAAGGGGTATGGGGAGAAAGCAGGGACAGGGTACTGAATTTGGATGATTAGCCATGATCTCATTGAATGGCGGAGCAGGCTCGAGGGGCCGAATGGCCTACTCCTGCTCCTATCTTCTATGTTTCTTCTCTGAATAATGTCTTGGTATCTTTTACGTCCACCTGAACAGGCAGACGGGGCCTCAGTTTAACATCTCACCCAAAAGGTGGCACCTCCGGCAGTGCAGCACTTCCTCAGTACTGCACTGAAGCGTCAGCCTAGATTATGTGCTCAAGTCTCTGGAGTGGGGCTTGAACACACGACCCTCTGACTCATGGGTGACAGGGTTACCTTTACTTATAAGGAGTATACATGGAGCAGGGGAAAAAATGTAGAGGAAAATTGTGCAACCTTTGTGACAAAAGTAAACTATGATTATAAAATGCCCAATTATAATCTCCAGAGATGGACAGCTCGTGGAATGTATGAAACGCTTATATGAAATGTAACAAAACTTGCAATAAATTTTAGATTAGTGTGATGATCCAAAAACAATGAGGAAGCGCCCCCTTCCCTCTCCTGCTGTGTTCCTTCTATCACTCACTTTCTCTCTGCCCCACCTCAGCTGGTCTTTGACAAACTAGCACCATGAATCTGGCCTTTGTGTCAGTTAGAACGGACACGAGCCTCGCAGCCAAGTGTTGCCGCTACACCAGACGTGGGCCCCAGAGCGCACGCTGTCAACAAGAGCTCAGAACTCATATCCTGCAGCGGACAAGGTTTTAACCCAGCCACAGAAGGT
Source organism: Somniosus microcephalus (assembly GCF_052327205.1). Taxonomy (NCBI): domain Eukaryota; kingdom Metazoa; phylum Chordata; class Chondrichthyes; order Squaliformes; family Somniosidae; genus Somniosus; species Somniosus microcephalus. The sequence goes on from NC_140997.1 coordinate 224,833,686, forward strand.
GACCTCGTCCCTCAACTCCCGCTCAGAACAGGAAAAAAAAAAGGTGATAGAGGGAGCAAGAAAAGCAACATGACAGGACGGCAGGGTCAAGGCAAAGTTCACGGCACAGCCAAGGCCGATTCGACCTATGACCTACTCGGGCAACGTGGGCCATTCGCGCTACAATGGAAAACAAGCAGGTCGGCCTCTGAAGGGATGAAGCCTGTGAGAGCCACACACAAACTCCCAACTTCCCTTAATATTTCTTCTTCGGGGCTGCTTTTGAAGGTACTGTTTACAAGCAATGATTTACAATCGTGTGAAAAGGAAAAGCAGACCTCAGCTGCAGTGTACATTTTTGTATCTTGTTAAAAGTGAAAGGATGTTCTTTGCTTCAGAGCTGTAGTTACATCCAACATAGGTTATTAACCTTTTGAGGGCTGCGTACCTTAAGTAGCCTTTAAAACACTAGTACTGGTTCAGTCAAGTCGCACATGGAAAACAATAAATACAGACTAGCAACTCATAGCTCTGGGTTACCGCTTATTCACCAACCACACCCGGGCCCCAACCCCCCCAGAACCCCACACATATACAGCAAAACATCACAATTCTGTAAAATATACAAAGCAAAATTAAGTTCCCAAAATTACCCAATTATTTTTAAGCAAGCTTTTTCATTATCCCATTAGCTCCCCTCATCTCCTGAGATGTTAACCTAGAAATTCCTCACATGGTGGAACTGCAGGGCAATCCTAGCTGGGGCAGCAGGGGAGGGGGAGCAACTTGGAGCACAACCCAGGCCCCTTTGTTACCTCTAGAGTCGACTATTCCAACGCCCTCCTGGCCATCCTCCCGTCTTGGACCCTCCATAAACATGAACTCATTCAAAACTCTGCTGCCCGTGTCCTAACTCGCAGCAAGTCCCATTCACCCATCACCCCTGTGTTCGCTGACCGACATTAGCTCCCGGTCCAGCAACGCCTATATTTTAAAATTCGCATCCTTGTTTTCAAATCCCTCCATGGCCTCGCCCCCCCTCCCTATCTTTGTGTAACCTCCTCCAGCCCCACAACCCTCCGAGATCTCTGCGCTCCTCCAATTCTGGCTTCTTGCACATCCCCGATTTTCATCGTTCCACCATTGGCGGCTGTGCCTGGGCCCTAAGCGCTGGAATTTCCTCCTCAAGCCTCTTTACCTCTCTACCTCACTCTCTTCCTTTAAGATGCTCCTTAAAACCTACCTCTTTGACCAAGCTTTTGGTCACCTGTCCTAATATCTCATGTGGCTCGGTGTCAAATGTTGTCTGATAATGCTCCTGTGAAAGGCCTTGGGATGTTTTACTACGTTAAAGGTGCTATATAAATGCAATCTGCTGTTGTTGATCCGCCGGGTTTCTGCCTCTCATAAGATCCTTTACAAACTGCACTGTGGTGGCGGGGAGCGGAGATTGCTGGTGCTTCTTAGACCTGTCCCGTTTAGGGTTGCCAACTCTGGTTGGATGTATTCCTGGAGATCTCGTGACATCTCCTGCCTCCAACCGCCCCTCCAGCCTGCTCCCAACCATTGGTCGCCCAACACGTCCATCCTCACGGCCCACCCCTGTCTCCTGCGGCCCCGTAAGCACTGGTAGCCCTCCAGTAGCAGTCTTTACATAAGCCTAAATAGGGAGCATCGAAGTGCTATTTGACTACGGAGGGCATCACTGCCAAGCCTGGCCTCAGTCCTTTCCTAGAATCAACACACACACACACTTTCTAAAAGGAATCACTGGAGAGTGATCAGGAGTAGGAACACTGGCTGATTTCCCTCTCTGCACCACCCCTTGCTAACCCAGAGCCACTCAGGCTGAGAACAGCTCACTCTGTACAGTCTGGTGATCAGGCCTGAGACTCACCGGTTTGAACGGTTCAGTTCCCCACGCAAGCAGCGCATTTACACACCTGAGGCACAGGAGGAGCTCAAAGAGTCTGATTCAATACGGAGACAGTTACTTGGACCAATAGTGAGCGGCCTGTGTGAGCAGGCCCACGGAATCAGGCCACACGACTTGAACTGATGTGCTGTTGGGAGTCAATTTTACGATTCAGCGCTCCGGCGCAGAGCTTCGTGTGGCGGGCACGCATTTCGGGGATTCGGGGGCAGTGGTTACATAAGAACATAAGAAATAGGAGCAGGAGTAGGCCAATCGGCCCCTCAAGCCTGCTCCGCCATTTAATAAGATCATGGCTGATCTGATCCTAACCGCCAATCTACTATCACAGAACAATCTCCTGAATCTAACAGAATTAGACACACAAAATAGTAGCAGGATCAGGCTACACGGTCCCTGGGCCCGCTCCGCTACCCACAGGGCCATGTCCGATCCGAACCTAGACTCATGTCCAAATTCCTGCCCGCTCCCCGTAACCCTTAATTCCCTTTACTTCTAGGAAACTGTCTATTTCTGTTTTAAATTTATGTAATGATGTAGCTTCTACAGCTTTTTGGGGCAGCATATTCCATGGACCTACCACCCTCTGAGTGAAGTAGTTCCTCCTCATCTCAGTTTTGAAAGAGCAGCGCCTTATTCTAAGACTATGCCCCCTAGTTCTAGTTTCACCCATCATCGGGAACATCCTCCCCGCATCCACCCAATCCAACCCCTTCACAATCTTATATGTTTCAATAAGATCGCCTCTCATTCTTCTGAACTCCAATGAGTAGAGTCCCAATCTACTCAACCTCTCCTCATATGTCCATCCCCTCATCCCCGGGATTAACCGAGTGAACCTTCTTTGTACTGCCTCGAGAGCAAGTATGTTTTTTCTTAAGTATGGACACCAAAACTGTATGCAGTATTCCAGGTGCGGTCTCACCAATACCTTGTACAACTGAAGCAATACCTCCCTATTTTTATATTCTATCCCCCTAGCAATGAAAGCCAACATTCCATTGGCCTTCTTAATCACTTGCTGCACCTGCATACTAACCTTTTGAGTTTCGTGCACCAGGACCCCCAGATCCCTTTGTACTTCAGTACTTTCCAGTTTCTTGCCATTAAGATAATAGCTTGCTCTACGATTTTTCCTGCCAAAGTGCATAACCTCACACTTTCCAGTATTGTATTCCATCTGCCAAATCTCTGCCCACTTACTTAGCCTGTCTATGTCCCCTTGCAGGTTTTTTATGTCCTCCTCACTCACTACTTTCCCTCCCATCTTAGTATCATCTGCAAACTTTGATATGTTACACTCGGTCCCCTCCTCCAAATCGTTAATATAGATTGTAAAGAGTTGGGGACCCAGCACCGACCCCTGCGGAACACCACTAGTTACTGATTGCCATTCTGAGAATGAACCATTTATCCCAACTCTCTGCCTTGTTAGATAGCCAATCCTCTATCCATGCCAGAATATTACCCCCAATCCCGTGATTTTTTATCTTAAGCAATAATCTTTTGTGTGGCACCTTGTCAAATGCCTTTTGGAAGTCTAAATACACTACGTCCACTGGTTCCCCTTTATCCACCCTATATGTTACTTCCTCAAAGAACTCCAGCAAATTTGTCAAACATGACTTCCCCTTCATAAAACCATGCTGACTTTGTCCTATTAAATGATTATCCAAATGTCCTGTTACTGTCTCCTTAATAATGGACTCCAAAATTTTACCTACCACAGATGTTAGGCTAACCGGTCTATAGTTTCCAGCCTTCTGTCTACTGCCCTTTTTAAATAAGGGTGTTACATTAGCAGTTTTCCAGTCTGCCGGGACCTTTGCTGAGTCCAGGGAGTTTTGGAAAATTATTACCAATGCATCCACAATCCCTACCGCCACTTCCCTCAAGACCCTAGGATGTAAGCCATCAGGTCCAGGTGATTTATCCACCTTGAGTCCCATTATTTTACCGAGTACCACTTCCTTTGTGATTTTGATCGTGTTTAGCTCCTCCCCCCCTATAGCCCCCTGTTTGTCCAGTGTTGGGATATTCTTAGTGTCTTCTACTGTAAAGACTGATACAAAATATTCATTGTGTTTTTGCCATCTCCATATTTCCCACCATTAATTTCCCGGTCTCATCCTCTAAGGGACCAACATTTACTTTAGCCACCCTTTTTCTTTTTATATAACTATAAAAACTCTTACTATCGTTTTTTATATTTTTTGCTAATTTACTTTCATAATCTATCTTCCCTTTCTTAATCAATCCTTTTGTTATTTTTTGCTGTCTTTTAAAGTTTCCCCAATCCTCTATCCTCCCACTAGATTTGGCTACCTTATATGCCCTTGTTTTTAGTTGAATACTATCCTTAATTTCTTTACTTAGCCACGGATGGCTGTCTTTTCTTTTACACCCTTTTCTTCTCAGTGGAATATATTTTTTTTGGAAGTTGTAAAATAACTCCTTAAATGTACACCACTGATCATGTATCGTCTTACCCTTTAATCTATTTTCCCAATCCACTCTACTCAATTCCGCTCTCATACCTTCATAGTCTCCTTTATTCAAGCTTAGCACGCTTGTTTGAATATGGATCCTTTCCCACACAACTTTAACGGACGGAAAGTTGCGCAGGTTGCGAATCAGGTGCATTCGCACGACCCACTAATACACACCCTGACACACAAAACTCTGTGCTGGGGAAGGCAATAAATCATAACGTTTACCCTGCTGCATCTTGTGACTTGAACTGGAATGATACCGCATTGTTTCCTGTTTCACTGAATGTTACAGCAGGATAAAACCTCCCATTGATATTATCACAGCCCTAATGATGTGCATCATTGCTGGTTTGATGTGTAATAACTGGGGATGGTAAGGGGTTGGTTAACGTGGCAATATTACAACATACTCCATTAACACGTTCACGTATAAAGTTGTGCAATTATAGGTTTGAACACTAATATTGCCAACAGTCACTTCTAGGCTATGCACTTTGACCAAGGAGCAGTGTTAAGTCAGCTCAGTGACGGCACTCTCGCCACTGAGTCAGAAGCTTGTGGGTTCAAGTCCCACTCCAGAGACTTGCAACACACGATCTAGGTTGACACTGAGGGAGTGCTGCACTGTCGGAGGTGCCGTCTTTCAGATGTGTGTTAAACCGAGGCCCGGTCTGCCCTCTCAGGTGGATGTAAAGGATCCCATGGCACTATCCCAAGAAGAGCAGCGAAGTTCTCCTGGTGTCCTGGCCAATATTGACTCCTCAAACAACATCAATTAAAAAACCAGATTATACGATCATTTATCTCATTGCTGTGTGCAGGACCTAGCTGTGAGTGCAAATTGGCTGCTGTGTTTCCCTCCACTGGGGACGTCTACACTTCAAAAGTACTTTGTTGGCTGTGAAGCACTCCGAGATGCCCTGAGGTTGCATAAGGCATAATATAAATGCAAGTTTGTTTTTTCTTTCCTGAATAGATTTGCCATCACTCCTGTAGCAATGTACGTCAGTGAATTTGCAAAGAAAGACAAAAGGTGGATGTCTGCAAATTTCGCTAAGCTGCCAATGCTCTCCCCTGACGACGCGATGCTGAACCAGGCAGATCAGGAAGGGCCCAAACTCAATACCTGTCTGTGTTGAGTGAGCTGCTGTCAGCAGCTCTGTTGTCGGGGCTGTAAAACTGGCTTCAGCACATCTGGCCTGGGAGGAGAAACTTCTTGCCAGGGTGCCTGTTCTTGATCACTGCGCAGTGGCTCATGTTGGAAAATATATCCCTGTGGACAATGGGTGAGGATGGGACAGGCCCTTGGCTGTGATGTCCCTTCATGGGTTTATAGAATCATAGAAAGTTACAGCACGGAAGGAGGCCATTTCGGCCCATCGTGTCCGCGCTGGCCAACAAAGAGCTATCCAGCCTAATCCCACTTCCTAGCTCTTGCTCCGTAGCCCTGCAGGCTACAGCATCCCAAGTGCACATCCAAGTACTTTTTAAATGTGGTTAGGGTTCCTGCCTCTACCACCCTTTCAGGCAGTGAGTTCCAGACCCCCACCACCCTCTGGGTGAAGAAATTTCCCCTCAAATCCCCTCTAAACCTTCCACCAATTACTTTAAATCTGTGCCCCCTCTGCTAAGGGAAATAGGTCCTTTCTATCCACTTTATCTATGACCCTCATAATTTTATACACCTCAATAAAGTCTCCCCTCAGCCTCCTCTGTTCCAAGGAAAACAGACCCAGCCTATCCAGTCTTTCCTCATAGCTAAGATTCTCTACTCCCGGCAACATCCTTGTAAATCTCCTCTGTACCCTCTCTAGTGCAATCACATCTTTCCTGTAATGTGGTGACCAGAACTGCACGCAGTACTCTAGCTGAGGCTTAACTCGTGTTTTATACAGTTGAAGCATAACCCCCCCTGCTCTTGTATTCTATGCCACGGCTAATAAAGGCAAGCATTCCGTATGCCTTCTTAACCACCTTATCTACCTGGCCTGCTACCTTCAGGGATCTGTGGACATGCACTCCAAGGTCCCTTTGTTCCTCTACACTACTCAGTGTCCTACCATTTAATGAGTGTTCCCTTTCCTTGTTAGCCCTCCCCAAATGCATTACCTCACACTTCTCCGGATTGAATTCCATTTGCCACTGTTCTGCCCACCTGACCAATTTATTGATATCTTCCTGCAGTCTACAGCTTCCTTCTTCAGCATCAACCACACAGCCGATTTTAGTATCATCTGCAAACTTCTTAATCATACCCCCTATATTCAAGTCTAGATCGTTTATAGCCTTCAAGACAAGTGTGTCTGGCCCAGGAAGAGAAGCCAGTGGCCTAAGATACCAGAGGGCGAAGGGTGCTGGTGGAACCATAGCTCAGCATAAGCCAGCCCCTACAGAACTGAAATCAGCAAGTTCCACTTCACACCGAGAGCGACCTACGCTCGGTAGAATGCTACAAGCAAAAACCCTGGATGCACTTCAGGAAAAAAAAGGGATGCTGCAATGAGGGGATGGTGGGGTGCTTTTGGCAGGATGAAGTAACTTGGGCCACATGGTCCACCTCATCTGTAATTATCTTGTGACCTTTGCGGATAAGGAAGGAAAACTGGGAGGGAAAAAATTATAAGTGTCAAATAGAATGATGTGCGGTAAGGGTGGGTCGGTATTGATCGTGCACACCATGGAGTCTGGTATTCAGCTGGATGTTTTAGTTGTAATCTCTCCACCTCTAAAGTCTTTCATGCTGCCCTCGTCGGTAACCCCATGAGTATTTTGATTCCCTGCACCTTACATCGCGAGTGGTTAGGATCTGGAATGCACTGCCTGAAAGGGTGGTGGAGTCGTGGCTTTCAAGAGGGAATTGGAGAAGTACCCAAAGGAAAAACATCTGCAGGGCTATGGGGAAACGGCGGGGGGAGTGGGACTTGCCGGAGCGCTCTTGCAGAGAGCCGGCACGGGCTCGACGGGCCGAACGGCCTCCTTCTGTGCTGTAACCATGCTATGATTCTTACATCGGCCTAAGTGTACGACTCTTAGCAATAGTGAAGAGCGAGCTGTTTCTGTGCAGTTGATGTTATCACTGCTCACTCGGCCAGGGCTCAGGGCTTGTTCCCCAGCACTGCTACCTCAGTGGTGACGGTGACCCAGGATTCCAGATGTTATGGGTCAGCTCAAAACAAAGAAGCCAGTCAGCCGCCTCTAGGAGTGTCTGCCTTGAATATGAATTATTAAAAACCTGAAACCCCCACCACACACACGTCATCCATCTTTGTTTCTCAATTATTTTCCCCACTTCCTTGCTAGTTTATAAAACAAAAACAAAATGTAAATGGGAATCGTGGCCCGGTGGTGCTTGGTGTCGGCCGTGGCTCAGTGGGTAGCACTCTTGCCTCTGAGTCAGAAGGTCATGGGTTCAGAGTCCCACTCCAGAGACTTGCGCACAGGTTGACACCCCAGTGCAGTACTGAGGGAGTGCTACACCTGTCGGAGGTGCCGTCTGTCAGATGAGACGATAAACCAAGGCCCCAGTCTGCTCTCTCAGGTAGAGGTAAAAGATCCCATGGCACTATTTCAAAAAGCAGGGGAGTTCTCCCCGGTCTCCTGGGCCAATACTTATTCATCAACCTACATCACTAAAAAACCAGATGATCTGGGTCATTATCACATAGCTGTTTGTGGGAGCTTGCTGTGCACAAATTGGCTGCTGCGTTTCCTACATTACAACAGTGACTACACTTCAAAAATACTTTGCTGGCTGTAAAGCGCTTTGGAATGTCTTGAGGTCGTGAAAGGCGCTATAGAAATGCAAGTCTTTCTTTCAAAGCAGAGGCCTAGAGATGAGGTTTGCCATCGCTCCCGGAGTGGCTCCCCATGTGGCCATTTCCCCACTCTTGGTCTTGCTAGTGGAGGAGACTGCTGAGCCAACAGTGCTTACCAACATGCAGCGTGGTTCCAGAGAAAACATCGGCCAGCAAGCCATCCCTGGCTGCTTCTGCACGCTTCCAAAAAGATCATTGAACACAATTGTCAGAATAGGGATTTGCCAGGGATCTCAAAAGAGTGAAGAATTCCCTTCGTCCCACCCTCCTCAAACACCCTCGCAGGCATTGCCTGTCACTGGGGGTATGAATCCACAGACGTCAGTCATCCTCTAGTTCCTCATCCACATGGCCATTCTTCACCTGGGCAGAGTGTTGCCCATGAAGGAGGGGAAATTACAGCCACTCCTGTCCTCACTGTCCCCAAGTGCATTTCCCAGCATGGGCCAAGGTACAGAGATCCGGAAGGGGTCCCTTAGCTCGTTTTCCAGATCCTAGCCCAAAGGTGGGATGAGGCCAATTGCAAGATATCTTCGTGGGGAGGGGGCCAGGGGGGCTGTAAATTGTCCGCAGTACGCACCCAAATTTCCGATACGCGGTTCTGGTGAGTGAGCGCCCCACCGGGAATGAAGAGTCAGAAAGTGATTCCACTCTGGCTGAGATCCCTGAATTCAGCACAGAGCGGAGGTTAAAACCCCCTCTGTTTCCTTGGGCCTCTTCTATGCTTTTTTTTTTGCGCACAGCCCAAATTTCAACCTCCCCCCCCCCCCTTTCCCCTTTGCTGGTAAAATCGTTAGCAGAAGAACATGTGGGAGAGGAGGCATCAGCTACGAGTGTGTTAGTGAGGGTCATTAATGAGGCAGGCGGAGGCTGTGGAACAAAAAGGAGACAAGGTCACTGGGATGTCTAGCAGCTGAGAAAAAAGCTTGTTTATAAATGAAACAGCTTGCTCCTAACAGAAAAATTAATGTCAGACAGCACAGGGAAAGGACGGTCTTTGGCTTGCACTATTTTTTTTTTTATCCTGTGCGAAAATGATTTCTTCCCTCCAGTTTTCTTCAGCCCATGGGGTTACGATGAGAGCAACGTGGCCATTCCTCATGTGAGATCACAGCAAGTGAGTCTCAATGGTCTAGTCGACTCATGGGAGCATCACAGCCACACCCAAATTGGCCAATCTTCATGCGTGATCCTCGGCAGTGAAGCTTAGATTTTCCGATCACCATCAATCATTTTGAAGGTGGAGATAACCCGTTTAGAATGACTTGGTTAACGCAATTGGAAAATCTAGGCTTGAATGTTGACCATCTATTTTACCATGGGGTTCATCGCAAACAAACCCAAGAGAGCCAATTCCTCATCTGTGATCCTAGATAGTGAGTGTTGACAGGCTATTTGACAATGTGGGTGGGGGGGGGTGGGTGCTGTCGTCTCCGTTCCGCGCTATGCAAATGTCACTGGTTAGTAATCAGAAATCAGAGTGATACAGCACAGAAGGAGGCCATTCTGCCCATTGTGCCTGTGCCGGCTCTTTGAAAGAGCTACCCAATTAGTCCCGCTCCCCCTGCTCTTTCCCCATAGCCCCTTTTTTCCTTTTGAAGTATATATCCAATTCCCTTTTGAAAGTTACCATTGAATCCGCTTCCACCGCCCTTTCAGGCAGCGCATTCCAGATTATAACAACTCGCTGCGTAAAAATACATTCTCCTCATCTCCCCTCTGGTTCTTTTGCCAGAAGAGGGATGTTGGCTGATTTCGCTCCTTAGCTGGGGGTGCTGAGCTCAATGGCACCCTGAATCCCACCAAATGTTGGTTGAGGGATAAATATTGGGCAGGACACCGTGGAGAATGCCCCTGCTCTTCAGTGCTATGGGATCTATTACGTCCACATGAAAGGGCAGACGGGGCCTCGGTTTAACGTCTCATCCGAAACACGGCACCTCCGACAGTGCTGCACTCCCTCAGGACTGCACTGGAGTGTCAGCCTAGAATTTGGGCACAAACCCCTGTGTAGATACACAGAACCGGCTCCACGCACTTACTGACCCAGAATGGCAGGGGATTAATCAGACAGCGCAAGACCCATGAAGAGGTCTACCATGCCATCGGAACTCCAAAGCTCACTTACTTTGTATTTACAAATCACACCAACTGGCACCATAAATTGGCAGTCCTACTCGGACTGACTATATCAAGTGATGCCACGTTGGAGGATTATTTCAGTGAGTGTATCCTACATCTACAGCACGGTTTCAGCTGATACATTTTTAGACTCCAGAGGAATCAAGGGATCTGGGGATCGGGCGGGAAAATGGAATTGAGGTCAAAGATCAGCCATGATCTTATTGAACGGGGGAGTAGGCTCGAAGGGCCATATGGCCTACTCCTGCTCCTGATTCTTATGTTCAGCCGAGGCTCAGTGGTAACACTCTCCCCTCTGAGTCAGAAGGTTGTGGGTTCAAGTTCCAATCCAGAGACTTGAGCACAGAATCTGACAGGCTGACAGTCCTGTGTGGTACTGAGGGAGCGCTGCACTGTCGGAGGTGCCGTCTTTCGGCTGAGACGTTAAACCGAGGTCCTGTTTGTGCTCTCGGGAGGGCGTAAAAGATCCCGAGGCCACTATAGAAACATAGAAGATAGGAGGAGTAGGCCATTCGGCCCCTCGAGGCTGTTCCGCCATTTAATGAGATCATGGCTGATCATCCAAATTCAGTACCCTGTCCCTGCTTTCTCCCCATACCCCTTTAGCCTTACTATTTTGAAGAAGAGCAGGGGAGTGCCTCCTGGTGTCCTGGTCAATATTAATCCTAAAACCAACATCATTAAAAACAGATTATCTGGTCATTATCACATTGCTGTTTGTGGGAGCTTGCTGGACACAAATTGGCTGCAGCGTTTCCTACATTACAACAGTGACTACATTGGCCGTAAAGCGCTTTCGGACGTCCTGAGGTCGTGAAAGATGTTATATAAATGCAAGTTCTTTCTTTTCACTGCTGTGCTTGGCGCTGACAATATGACAAAAAGCAGATAATGTTACAATATTGGAAACTTAAAGCATAATAACACAACAAAGTGTGTGTGTGGGGGAACCCCATCAGAAAGTATAAATAGAAACAATGGAAATAGAAAAAGTATTTGGATGGGGGCGGTGTTATATTTATGCTACATTTTGAAAAGGTCTCTTTAAAACCAAATTACCGTGAACATTTCTGTTTACTGTTTTCGGTTATCACCAGATTTTAATTTAGCTGCGCGATACCATAACAGCTGAAGTATGAGCTGTGCTTTAACGGTTATGTTCTATAAATATAAGAGGTGCAATTTATAAATCAGTGCAGTTTATAGAAAAGGCAACTGCAAAATAGTTGACTGGGCTTAAAGTGCCAGCATAACCCATATAGCTTCTCAGTTAGCTGTGGGGAAAAAACAAACTCTCGGGGTTTAACATTTTTGGAAACCGTACCTTTCAACTCTGCCCTTTTAATTGGGAGGTCACAGTCAATGATCCCCCTAATTTTGCTTTTGGGTGCGCGACCCCTTTAACGGGCTGCGCGGCCCCTTCAAACTTCCGCGCATGCGGGATTTTTTGCATTAGAAAGCCGGCTCACCGGCTGCGTGGGACCTCCAGACAGCTGCGCAGCTTAAAGGGAACGGTGGTCACAGTATTAAAGGCCGACGAGGCTCCCAAGCTTGTAAAGTCAGACAATTTGGCAATTCTACCGAAACCCACAGCCTTGCCCCCTCTCCCCGAGCGGGGAACTGAATCGCACCATTTCAGCAGATTGCAGCTTGAGAAGTCTGCTGGAGACTCTTAGCTCCAGCATAGAAGTGTCAGCCCTGGCTCAGTGGGCAGCACCCATTGCCTTGGAGTCAGAGGGTTGCGGGTTCAAGTCTCCACCCCAGGGACTTGAGCACAAAACTCCAGGCTGACACTCCAGTGCTGCGCTGAGGGAGTGCTGCACTGTCGGCGGTGCCGTCTTTCAGAAGAGACGTTAAACCTATGCACCGTCTGCTCTCGAAGGTGGATGTAAAAGTTCCCATGGGCACCATTTCGAAGAAGAGCAGGGGGGAGTTCTCCCCGGTGTCCTGGTCAATATTTATCCCTCAATCAACATAACAAAAACAGATGATCTGGTCATTATCACCTTGCTGTTTGTGGGAGCTTGCTGAGCGCAAATTGGCTGCTGCGTTTCCCACATTACAACAGTGACTACACTCCAAAAAGTACTTCGTTGGCTGTAAAGCGCTTCAGAATTTCTTGAAAGGCGCTATTTAAATGAAAGCCTTTCTTTTCTTTTATATGCAACTGGGGAAATGAAAATCTACGCGAAAATAATGCTGTCAAAAATCATGGATCCGAGCCACAAAAGTGCTGCGTGACTCAGGGAAAAGTGCAAACAGGGCAGCAGCAGAGATAACAATTTACTTAATTGCCCAACAGATCCCCGGAACCACAGATGTTTGGAGCTTCACTGGTTATCTGGGGCATTTGTAGTTGTCGAGTCAATCCGGTACATTTCAAGATTAAATGCGGAGGCTCAAATTGGGTTGAGAATCTCATTCGTTCTGTGCTGTAAAACCTTCCCAACAGTGCCCTCCAGTGGTGACGTGGGTGTGCACTTGCGAGGACTAAAGTACAGGAAACTTTCGTTTAACCGGAGGTTAAATGTCCGGAAAGCTCTATCTACCGGCAAAATTCAGGAGCCGTTTCCTATAAGTTTTTTTTACTTCTCGTTGCTTTTTTTTTTCCCAGTCAAGCTCTGCAAGGTCTAGCTGAAGCTGTTGCTTAGCTACAGAGACGCTTTTAAGCTGCGGCCGACTGTTTTGAAGCTGTTGCTAAGCAACAGGGTTTGTTGATTCACATGGAGCTCAAAAGCTCCGTATGTTTTAACATTAGCGCTGGTTTCTACGGCAGTTTTGATGGTACGGCACCAGCTCGGTCCCGTCAGTGCCGGATACCAGAAAGTTTCCTGTACGAGCATTTATATAGTGCCATATAACATCTTTCAATGAATTAATTGGATGTGCTGTTGTTATGTAGGTGAATGAATCATAGAAATTTACGGCACAGAAGGAGGCCATTCGGCTCATCGTGTCTGTGCCAGCCGAAAAAGAGCTCTCCAGCCTAATCCCACTTTCCAGCTCTTGGTCCGTAGCCCTGTAGGTTACAGCACTTCAAGTGCACATCCAAGTACTTTCTAAATGCGATGAGGGTTTCTGCCTCTACCACCCTTTCAGGCAGTGAGTTCCAGATCCCCGCCGCCCTCTGGGTGAAAAAAGCTCTCCTCAACTCCCCTCTAATCCTTCCACCAACTACTTTAAATCCATGCCCCAATGGAGCGAGCATTTAGCGCACAGCAAGATTCCACAAATAGCAATGACCAATCTGTTTTCATTGGCGTTGGTTGTGTGAAAAAATCTTACACTCTGAGTGAACTGCGCGTTTCTCTGTAGATAGTACTATGACATTTTTAACACCCATTTGAGTCACCAGAAAAGGCAGCTGGGTTCTCATTTTAGCATCTCAGCCGGAGAATGGAACCTCTGCTGTCGCAGTGGACGCTCCTACAATACTGCACCGTAATGTCAGTCCAGATTCTGTGCTTAAATCCTGAAGTGAGATTTACCCCACAACCTCCTGCCTCGTAAGCAAGAGTGCTGCCAATCGAGCCAAGCTGACACTGAACAAGAGTTCTCCGTTAAAAGATGGCCGCTGAAAAATCATTAACAATATTAATAAATGGACTTTCAACAGGTTCAAGTGGTTATTTTAACACAGCTGTCGACTCACGGGGGGGGGGGGGGGTGGGAGGGGGGTAATTTTGACTTTGCACGATAGTGTAAAACGGGCGATAGCGAATCGGCAGCCCGTTTTACATCTTTCCCAATTTTTACTGCATTTACTTTGAACTGGTTTAACACCTCTGCCAAAACAGCAGAGCAACCTTGTACAAACACTTTAAGCGATTGTCCGCTGATGCCACCAAGTGTCATTGCGAGGGAGCTCCTGACACAGGGAGTTCCCCATCAGCGGAGGATTAACCATTCCATACAGGAACGGTAGCAGAGTGGTTATGTTACTGGACTAGTAACCCAGAGACCTAGACTAACATGAACACAAATCCCACAACGGCAGCTATGGAATTTAATATTCGGTTAATTAAATAAATCTGGAATAAAAATCTAGTATCAGTAATGGTAACTCAGAAACTACTGGATTGCTGTAAAAACCCCATCTGATTCACTAATGTCCTATTAGGGAAGGAAATCTGCCGTCCTTCATGATCACATTGAATGGCGGAGCAGGCTCGAAGGGCCGAATGGCCTACTCCTGCTCCTAGTTTCTATGTTTCTATGTTTACCCGGTCTGGCCGATAATGTGACTCCAGACCCACAGAAGTGTGGTTGACTCTTAACTGCCCTCTGAAAAAGGCCGAACAAGCAACTACACAAAGAAAACACCTCGTAGACTGCACTGGTTCAAGAAGGTGGCTGACTGCCACCTTCTCGAGGGCAATTGGGAATAGGCAATAAATGCTGGCCTTGCCAGTGACACCCGCATCCCATGAATTAAAAAGGAACTGAGTGAAGATGTGAAGCATCTCCCCATCGGAGATTTCTCGTGTGAACATCTCACAGCATTAGCTGAGCTGCTGATGGTGAGGCAATTGCCATCTAGCCCATCCTTTGAGTCGGGACGTCATCCACCTCACACAGATATGTTTGTTCACAAAGGTAAGCAACAGAAACAGGTGAGTTAAGCGGTTTTCTCTGCTTCATACTCTTTACTTTCCCCACTAAAATGAATGCAAAGGGAAAGATACCTGTACTGTACCCATAATTCACTCTTCTGGCTTCCACACACTTCAAAAATTGGAAACTGGACTCCGGAAGTCGGATTTTAAAAACAGAAGTCCATTTTTCCCCACTTAGTCTGTTTTTCATGATGTGAATTCATCAATTAATAACATTTTTTTAAAGTGGTCAATGAATGTTTCTAAGCAGCAAAAAAATCTCCTCAGAGCTCAAGCCTTGGTCTTACCATCTGCCCATCTCAGTCCTACCATGATCCTATACTCCTTCTACCTGAGCAGGGAGACAGAGGAAAGGGAAACAGGGATAAAAGCAAAAGATAGGAAGGAGAAAAACAAAAGTGGCAGTCAGAGAAATCAACGGTTTAAATCAAACGTGGCCATAGTAAATAATAATTCTAATAGGTCTAAGAGCGTTAAAAAAACAAGCCTGAAGGCTTTGTGTCTTAATGCGAGGAGCATTTGTAATAAGGTGGACGAATTGGCTGCGCAAATAGAGGTAAACGAATATGATTTGGTTGGGATTATGGAAACGTGGCTCAAGGATGGCCAAGACTGGGAACTCAACATCCAGGGGTATTCGATAGTCATGAAAGATAGGCAAAAAGGAAAGGGAGGTGGGGTAGCATTGCTGGTTAAAGAAGGGATTAATACAATTGTAATGAAGGATATTAGCTCTGATGATGTGGAATCTGTATGGGTAGAATTGAGAAATACTAAGGGGAAAAAAACATTAGTGGGAGTGGTATATAGACCTCCAAACAGTAAGGCAGAGGTTGGGGATGGCATTAAAAGGGAAATTAAAGAAGCGTGCAATAAGGGCACAGCAGTCATCATGGGTGACTTTAATCTACATATAGATTGGGCTAACCAAATTAGTAACAATACTGTGGAGGAGGAATTCCTGGAGTGTTTACAGGGTGGTTTCCTGGACCAATATGTCGAGGAACCAACCAGAGATCAGGCCATCTTTGACTGGGTATTATGTAACGAGAAAGGATTAATTAGCAATCT
Organism: Somniosus microcephalus; assembly: GCF_052327205.1. NCBI lineage: Eukaryota > Metazoa > Chordata > Chondrichthyes > Squaliformes > Somniosidae > Somniosus > Somniosus microcephalus. The sequence continues at coordinate 224,849,734 of NC_140997.1, forward strand.
TGTTGTACGAGGCCCCTTGGGTCGGAGCGATCATAATATGATCGAATTCTTCATTAAGATGGAGAATGAAGTAGTTGACTCAGAGACTAGGGTCCTCAATTTAAATAAAGGAAACTACGATGGTCTGAGGAGCGAGTTCGGTAGGATTGATTGGGGAATGGCACTCAAAGGGTTGACGGTGGATAGGCACTGGCAAACATTCAAAGACCGAATGGATGAGCTACAGAATTTGTTCATCCCAGTTTGGCATAAAAATAAAACAAAAAAGGTGACTCAACCATGGCTAACAAGGGAAATTAGGGATAGCATAAGATCCAAGGAGAGGACATATAAATTGGCCAGAAAAAGCAATAATCCTGAGGATTGGGAGCAGTTTAGGATTCAACAAAGGAGGACAAAGGGATTAATTAAGAAAGGGAAAATAGAATATGAGAGTAAGCTTGCAGGGAACATAAAAACTGACTGTAAAAGCTTTTATAGATATGTGAAGAGAAAAAGATTGGTGAAGTCAAGCGTAGGTCCCTTGCAGTCAGAATCAGGGGAATTTATAATGGGAAACAAAGAAATGGCAGACCAACTAAATTCATACTTTGGTTCTGTCTTCACAAAGGAGGACACAAATAACCTCCCAGAGATGCCGGGGAACATAGGGTCTGATGAAAGGGTGGAACTGAAAGAAATCAGTATTTGTAGGGAAATGGTGTTAGGAAAATTGATGGGACTGAAGGCCGATAAATCCCCAGGGCCTGATAATCTACATCCCAGGGTACTTAAGGAAGTAGCCCTAGAAATAGTAGATGCATTGCTGGTCATCTTCCAGAACTCGATAGACTCTGGAACAGTACCCATGGATTGGAGGGTAGCTAATGTTACCCCACTATTCAAAAAAGGTGGCAGAGAAAAAGCGGGGAATTATACACCGGTAAGCTTGACATCGGTAGTGGGGAAAATGCTAGAGTCTATTATAAAAGATGTAATAGCAGAGCACTTGGAAAGCAGTGACAGGATCGGACAAAGTCAACATGGATTTACAAAAGGTAAATCATGCTTGACTAATCTACTGGAATTTTTTGAGGATGTAACTGGTAAAATAGATAAGGGAGAACCAGTGGATGTGGTGTATTTGGACTTTCAGAAGGCTTTCGATAAGGTCCCACATAAGAGATTTGCGTGCAAAATTAAGGCACACGGGATTGGGGGCAAGGTATTGACTTGGATAGAGAACTGGTTGACGGACAGAAAGCAAAGAGTTGGAATAAACGGGTCATTTTCCAAGTGGCAGGCAGTGACTAGTGGGGTACCGCAAGGATCGGTCCTAGGACCCCAGCTGTTCACAATATATATTAATGATCTGGACGAGGGAATTGGATGTAATATCTCCAAATTTGTAGACGACACAAAGCTGGGTGGGAGCGTAAGCTGTGAGGAGGATGTCGTGAAACTCCAGTACGATTTGGACAGGTTGGGTGATTGGGCAGAAACATGGCAAATGCACTATAATGTGGATAAATATGAGGTTATCCACTTTGGTGGCAAAAACAGGAAGGCAGATTATTATTTGAATGGCAATAGATTGGGAGAAGGGGAAGTGCAAAGAGACCTGGGTGTTCTTGTGCACCAGTCGCTGTAGGTAAGCATGCAGGTGCAGCAGGCGGTTAAGAAGGCAAATGGTATGTTGGCCTTCGTAGCAAGAGGGTTCGAGTACAGGAACAAGGATGTCTTGCTACAGTTGTACAGGGCCTTGGTGAGACCACACCTTGAGTATTGTGTGCAGTTTTGGTCCTCTGACCTGAGGAAGGACGTTCTTGCCATGGAAGGAGTGCAGCGAAGATTCACCAGGCTGATACCTGGGATGGCAGGAATGACATATGAGGAGAGATTGTGTCAATTGGGCTTATACTCACTGGAGTTTAGAAGATTGAGAGGGGATCTCATCGAAAGCTATAAAATTCTGTCAGGTCTGGACAGACTAGATGCAGGAAGGATGTTTCTGATGGCCGGGGAGTCCAGAACCAGGGGTCATAGTCTAAGGATAAGGGGTAAGCCATTTAGGACTGAAATGAGGAGGAATTTCTTCACCCAGAGAGTGGTGAACCTGTGGAATTCCCTGCCACAGAGGGCGGTGGAGGCCAGTTCATTAAATATATTCAAGAAAGAGTTGGATATATTTCTTAAGGCTAAAGGGATCAAGGGGTATGGGGAGAAGGCAGGGACAGGGTACTGAATTTGGATGATCAGCCATGATCTCATTGAATGGCGGAGCAGGCTCGAAGGGCCTACTCCTGCTCCTATCTTCTATGTTTCTATGTTTACCTCATCATGACCCCATCCTCTGCACGCCTCTAACCTATCATTGTCCGACCAATACCCACCTCATTCCTACCATGGTCCTGGACGCTCCCCCTCTATCTCATCATGACCCTATCCTTTGGTCACCTCTATCCTGCCATGGTCTGCCAGCTATAATCATACCCTCTGCTCACCTCTGTCCGCTCATGGTCCAAGCCTTTCCCACCTCCATCCTGCTTTTAAGAACATAAGAAATAGGAGCAGGAGTAGGCCATTCGAGCCTGCTCCACCATTCAATGAGATCATGGCTGATTTTCTGCCTCAATTCCATTCACCGGCCCTATCGCCATATCCCTTGATGCCCTTACTAGTCAGAAATCTATCGACTTCTGTTTTGAATATACCCAATGACTGAGCCTCCACAGGCTTCTGGGGTAGAGAATTCCAAAGATTCGCCACCCTCTGTGTGAAGAAATTTCTTCTCATCTCAGTCCTGAATGGCCTACCCTTTATCTTGAGGCTGTGGCCCCTGGTTCTAGACTCCCCAGCCAAGGGAAACATTCTCCCAGCATCCACCCTATCAAGCCCTGTAATAATTTTGTATGCTTCAATGAGATCCCCTCTCATTCTTCTGAATTCAAGAGAATATAGGCCTAGTTTACTCAATCTCTTCTCATACGACAGTCCCGCCATCCCAGGAATCAATCTCATAAACCTTCGCTGCACTCCCTCTATGGCAAGTATATCCTTCCTTAGGTAAGGAGACCAAAATTGTACACAGTACTCCAGGTGTGGTCTCACCAAGGCCCTATATAATTGGAGTAAAGACTTTTTTACTCCTGTACTCAAATCCTCTTGTAATGAAGGCCAGCATACCATTTGCCTTCCTAATCGCTTGCTGCACCTGCACGTTCACTTTCAGTGATTCATGTACAAGGACACCCAGGTCCCTTTGAGCATCTGCATTCCCCAATCTTTCACCATTTAGGAAATACTCTGCCTTTCTGTTTTTTCTACCAAAGTGGATAACTTCACATTTATCCACATTATATTCCTTCTGCCATGTTCTCGCCCACTCACTGAGCCTGTCGAGATCCCCTTGAAGCCTCTTCACATCCTCTTCACAACTGACCCGAGCCTTGCGGTATCCCACTAGTCACAGCTGCCATCCTGAAAAAGACCCGTTTATCCCTATTCTTTGTTTTCTGTCTGTTAACCAATTTTCAATCCATGCTTGTATATATTACCCCCAACCCTTAGTAGAGGGGTCAATAACCAGGGGGCATAGTTTCAAGGTAAGGGGCAGGAGGTTTAGAGGGGATTTGAGGAAAAACTTTTTCACCCAGAGGGTGGTTGGAATCTGGAACTCACTGCCTGAAAGAGTGCTAGAGGCAGGAACCCTCACAACATTCAAGAAGCATTTAGATGAGCACTTAAAATGCCATAGCATACAATGCTACGGACCAAGTGCTGGAAAATGGGATTAGAATAGATAGGGCTTGATGGCTAGCGCAGACATGATGGGCCGAAGGGCCTCTTTCTGTTCTGTATAATTCTATGACTCTATAATTCCATGTAACCCAATTTTGTTCACCAACCTCTTGTGTGGGACCTTATCAAAGGCCTTCTGAAAATCCAAATACACCACATCTACTGGTTCCCCTTTGTCTACTCCACTAGTTACATCCTCAAAGAACTCCAATAGGTTTGTTAAACAGGATTTCCCTTTCAAAATCCATGTTGACTCTGCCCAATCTTACTATTAGTTTCTAAGTGCCCAGTTATTGCATCCTTTATAATAGATTCCAGCATTTTCCCAACTACTGATGTGAGGCTAAAAGGTCTGTAGTTCCCCGTTTTCTCTCTCCCTCCTTTCTTAAATAGCGGGGTTACATTTGCTATCCTCCAATCTGCAGGAACCGTTCCAGAATCTATAGAATTTTGGAAGATGACAACAAATGTGTCCACTATCCCAATGGCCACCTCTTTCAAAACCCTAGGATGTAGGTCATCCAGTCCTTGGGATTTATTGACTTTTGCTAGTATTTTGATATAGCAAATGTGTTAACTGTGTTCTGAGCTAGTGAGATTGTACAATGTGCAGAGACTTTTGGAAGGGGAAAAGGAATAAATAAATTGAATTACAACCAATACAAATTTTGTCATGGTGCAAATTTCTTTTTCATTGGGTCAGAGTAGCGTAAACCAGCTTTGTGTCTGAAGATATCAGTGATGAGTGACATCAACCTGTGGTTTACAAATTCTCTCTCGCTCTCCCTCTCTGCCTCCTCCATTCTGAAGACCAGCCTCCAGGTCACTTCATACTTTCCAGTCTCTACAACTGCATTGTAACAACTCCTATTCAATCAAGAACTATTGCATCATTTAAGAGAACCGGATAAGTGGTTGAAAAGTAAGGATTTAAAAGGATATGGAAAAAGAGCAGTGGGTCTAAAGCAGATAACTCCAGTTGATGATCTAGCCCTAACATAGGTTCCCTGAGCCAAATGGCCTCCTTCTGTGCTGTAATTTCTTTCATTCCTGTTGTCACACCTGCCCATTTCACATCAGTAACAACATCATCCAACAGCCAACTTCATCCTTGCCTGCCTCTTGATTGATTAGCTTCAACTTTTCCAGAGGGTAAAAACCTAGCCATTTTCATGTGAATCCAGAATAATATGCTCACAATGCATCATTTTTCTCATCACTTCTCACTTCCCTTGTGCTAGTTCAAGGACCCATTCATTGGTCAATCTATTTGTCCAACTAATTTTTAACATACGCTGGTCTCGCCATAACTCAAGACAGCTCCAAGACTTTTTCTCTTTGTAAGAGACCCAATCTTCCCCATTTCCTCTTTGTCCCTTTCCTCCAAGGTTATCATAGCAGCACAGGAGAAGGCTACTTCGCCCATCGTGTCTGTGCCGGCTCTTTGAAAGAGCTGTCCAATTAGTCCTACTTCCCCACTCTCCCCCACAGACCTGCACATTTTTCCTTTTCAAGTAGATATCCAATTCCCTTTTGAAATTTACCATTGAATCTACTTGGTGTCTCTTTGTCCACATGCTCCATAAGGCACTTTGAGACATTTCTCTTCATGCGTGAAGCACAACAGAAATGCAAGATGTTCTTACTTCAGCTTTCAAGGCCCAATTTTCAGGTCTGAATGCTGTTGACCACACGAACACTTAATCATACTACATCTTATTAGGCATTTAATTTTACTGCTACACAGAGTCGACTTCATGTTGCCAAATACCTCCTTTACGTTAACTGTTTTGGGAGGGGGTGGGGGGTGGGTCACTTCTGTTTCAGGTATTCTTGCAGGTCTAAGTTTTACTCAACGGCTGCACGTTTATTTTCCAGCAGAAGTCACTGGGCAGCGATCAGCAACAGGAACTTTGGCTCATTTCTTCCTCCTGGAGGGGCACTGAGGCCAAGTGAGGTATGGCAGCCTGAGAGCGGCTAACTCAGCATAAACTGGGGATCGAGCCTGAGCCCTTGCTGGGCTGTGTGATTGCGGATACGGTAGCATAGTGGTTATGTTACTGGACTAGTAATCCAGAGGCCTGGACTAATGATCCGGAGACGTGAGTTCAAATCCCACCACGGCAGCTGGGGAATTTAAATTCAGTTAATTAAATAAATCTGAACTAAAATGCTAGCATCAGTAATGGTGACCATGAAACTACCAGATTGTTGTAAAAACCCAACTGCTTCACTAAATGCAAGGCTTTCTTAATGTCCTTTAGGGAAGGAAATCTGCCGTCCTTACCCGGTCTGGTCTATATGTGACTCCAAACCCAAAGCAACGTGGTTGACTCTTAATCTGCCCTCTGAAATGGCCACTAGCAAGCCACTCTCTCGTATCAAACAAAAAACTGCTCCGATGGACTGCAGCGGTTCGTGAAGGTGGCTTACCACCACCTTCTCAAGGGCAATTCGGGATGCATTTGCCAGCGACGCCCACATCCCGTGAATGAACAAAAAAAAAAAAATCCATCACATTTGTGTACTGGTTGTGCCTGGGATCATGCTTGGCATAATAGTATGTGCTCATTTTAGCACTCAAATTAAATCTAGCATCATGACTTAATCACAGACCCTAAGGGGGGAATTTTCCCAGCTCTGAAGAGGCGGGGCTGCCGGGAAACATAGAAACATAGAAGATAGGAGCAGGAGTAGGCCATTCGGCCCTTCGAGCCTGCTCCGCCATTCAATGAGATCATGGCTGATCATCCAAATTCAGTACCCTGTCCCTGCCTTCTCCCCATATCCCTTGATCCTTTAGCCTTAAGAAATATATTCAACTCTTTATTCAGGAACTGGCCTCCACCGCCCTCTGTGGCAGAGAATTCCACAGGTTCACCACTCTCTGGGTGAAGAAATTCCTCCTCATTTCAGTCCTAAATGTCTTACCCCTTATCCTTAGACTATGACCCCTGGTTCTGGACTCCCCGGCCATCAGAAACATCCTTCCTGCATCTAGTCTGTCCAGGCCTGACAGAATTTTATAGGTTTCGATGAGATCCCCTCTCAATCTTCTAAACTCCAGTGAGTATAAGCCCAATCAACACAATCTCTCCTCATACGTCATTCCTGCCATCCCAGGTATCAGCCTGGTGAATCTTCGCTGCACTCCTTCCATGGCAAGAACGTCCTTCCTCAGGTAAGGCGACCAAAACTGCACACAATACTCAAGGTGTGGTCTCACCAAGGCCCTGTACAACTGCAGCAAGACACCCTTGTTCTTGTACTCGAACCCTCTTGCTACGAAGGCCAACATACCATTTGCCTTCTTAACCGCCTGCTGCACCTGCATGCTTACCTTCAGCGACTGGTGTACAAGAACACCCAGGTCTCTTTGCACTTCCCCTTCTCCCAATCTATTGCCATTCAAATAATAATCTGCCTTCCTGTTTTTGCCACCAAAGTGGATAACCTCACATTTATCCACATTATAGTGCATTTGCCATGTTTCTGCCCAATCACCCAACCTGTCCAAATCGTGCTGGAGTTTCACGACATCCTCCTCACAGCATACCCTCCCACCCAGCTTTGTGTCGTCTGCAAATTTGGAGATATTACATCCAATTCCCTCGTCCAGATCATTAATATATATTGTGAACAGCTGGGGTCCTAGGACCGATCCTTGCGGTACCCCACTAGTCACTGCCTGCCACTCGGAAAACGACACGTTTATTCCAACTCTTTGCTTTCTGTCCGCCAACCAGTTCTCTATCCAAGTCAATACCTTGCCCCCAATCCCATGTGCCTTAATTTTGCACGCTAATCTCTTATGCGGGACCTTATCGAAAGCCTTCTGAAAGTCCAAATACACCACATCCACTGGTTCTCCCTTATCTATTTTACCAGTTACATCCTCAAAAAATTCCAGTAGATTAGTCAAGCATGATTTACCTTTTGTAAATCCATGTTGACTTTGTCCGATCCAGTCACTGCTTTCCAAGTGCTCTGCTATTACATCTTTTATAATGGACTCTAGCATTTTCCCCACTACCGATGTCAAGCTTACCGGTCTATAATTCCCCGCCTTTTCTCTACCACCTTTTTTGAATAGTGGGGTAACATTAGCTACCCGCCAATCCATGGGTACCGTTCCAGAGTCTATCGAGTTCTGGAAGATGACCAGCAATGCATCTACTATTTCTAGGGCCACTTCCTTAAGTACCCTGGGATGTAGATTATCAGGCCCTGGGGATTTATCGGCCTTCAGTCCCATCAATTTTCCTAACACCATTTCCCTACAAATACTGATTTCTTTCAGTTCCACCCTTTCATCAGACCCTATGTTCCCCGACATCTCTGGGAGGTTATTTGTGTCCTCCTTTGTGAAGACAGAACCAAAGTATGAATTTAGTTGGTCTGCCATTTCTTTGTTCCCCATTATAAATTCCCCTGATTCTGACTGCAAGGGACCTACGCTTGACTTCACCAATCTTTTTCTCTTCACATATCTATAAAAGCTTTTACAGTCAGTTTTTATGTTCTCTGCTTAAACTGGCAGAAACTGGGAGCGGGTGCCAACCCCGCTCCCAACCCGCCTCCATGCCATCTTCCCGGGGAAGCGGGTCCCCGAGTTGCACAGGGACCCGTCTCCTCGAGGCAGGAAGGGGATTAGAGCCAATTAACTGCCTGTTAACAGGCGGTTTTGAGGCTTATCCCCATTTTACACCTGCAATTGCGGGCTTCCCGACGGCTGCGAACCTCACCAGGGTCAGCGAGGCGAGCAGTGGGTCTGCGGGGGTGAGAGGGGTCGAAATGATCGATGTAGAGGTGAGTGATGGGTGCAAGTGTGGACAGGTAAGTATGAGAGGTAAGTGTAAAGTGTTGGAAAAAGTTTCCTTACCTTTGCTTCTTTCTGCAGGCTTCAACCGTTGAGGAGCCGGTGGTGCCTCATCTCAACGGCAGAGATGACAGAATGGCTTCTGCATTCTCAGATGCAGCAGCCATCTGATTTCTGCTGAGGAGAGGTTTTGGTGAGCCTTTGTGCAAGGGCTCACCTTAGAACAGAGATTGTCAGTGTTTGACAGCTTCTCAAAACGCTGACAATTCATCTGTCAAAAATTTTTCGACAGATGAAGCGTCACACGCTGACGTCATCTGTCACCGGCTTTCCTTTCATTGGCCGGTAAGCCCGCAGGACGGGCTTAACAAGGTCAATCAAGGGAAAATAGCATGGGTTCATCAGACGCCGCTGGGGGCAGGACTAGAACCCGGAAGGCAGCAGTCCTGCCCCCAACTCGTCTCAGCTGGCAAAATCCAGCCCTAAGTGTTGCTGCCCAAGTAAATAACGAGCAATTCAACTGAGAATTAAGGGGAAGGGCTTCCTTAACTGAAAAAACAAGTTATTACATGCACTACACAAGCATTAAATAGAGGTTTACTAACACCCATATAAATGCATTTAGTACCTCAACTCTGATAGAGAAAGGCAGACTCAAGTCTGTCATATAGTTCTTGGTACACAGCAAAGAGTTGTAATTTAGATTGAAGTGCATTAGCAATAATAACTATAATACAATGTTAGGAATTTTAGGATTTGTAAGCAATCTCTGATATTAAAGAAGAAAGACTTGCATTTATATAGTGCCTTTCACGACCTGTGTCTTTTTCTCCTTTCTTCTCTCCACAAGGCAGTGACTCCTTGCCGATTTGACATGATGTCTCAAGAACTTTCTCCAAATGAATATTGAGAAAAGAAATCCAATTTATTTGCCTCCCATAAAAGAAAGACTTGCATTTATATAGCGCCTTTCACAACCTCAGGGCATTCCAAAAGCGCTTTACAGCCAATGAAGTACTTTTGAAGTGTAGTCACTGTTGTAATGTAGATAACATGGCATCCAATTTGCGCACAGCAAGGTCCCACAAACAGCAATGAGATAAATGGCCAGATAATCTGTTTCAGTGAAGTTGGTTGAGGGATAAATGTTGGCCAGGACACCAGGGAGAATTCCCTAGCTCTTCTTCAAATAGTGTTGTGGGATCTTTTACGTCTGCCCGCGATGCTCAACTCAGCTTTAATTGCCTTTGCTGAGGGTCGACCAGTCCAACCCAATGTGGGGAAACATGTTTTAGAATTTCTAGGCTCTGCATAGGTTTGTATTTGGATTCATCCTCTAGTACTATCACGCAGTCTGTTAAATAAACTGTTTGCACCTACATATTCCACGCCACTCAGCATATCAATCTTACTTCAACCCTGTGTAAAATAATGGAATGAATGATCAGGAGTAAACGTGGAGATTATCTGTACAATAATGACCTTGTAAGCGACAGTCAACATGGATCCAGAAGGGGGAAAAGCTTGCTTGACCAACATCCTCGACTTCTTTGAGGAAGCGATGTCCCAAGTGGACGGTGGTAAGCCTTATAATGTGTTCTACCTAGCCTTCCAGAAAACATGTGATAAATGTTCCACATCAATGGCTAGCACTTAAGATCAAAGGTGTGGGTATTAAGCGTAAATCTTGGGTATGGATAAGAAATTGGCTGAATAGTAAAAAAAAATCTTCAGGTACTTGTTCGAGGTGCTACACCAGGGTGGGGGGGGAGGGAGGGGGGGCGGGGTAGTATTGATTGGGGCGCCCCAGGGATAGGTGTTCGGACAACTACTGTTTCTAATTTACTTCAATGACTTGGACTCAGAAACCCAATGCAAACCGGTCAGATGATACTAAAATAGAGGGGCAGTGGGATCAATGGAGGCACTTCAGCATTGTAGAATGAACTGGACAAGATATGTAAGTGGGCAGAACAATGGCAGGTGAAATTTAATGGAGACAAGTGTAAAGTACTCCACATTGTAAGGAAAAATAGGCAACGCACATATTGCATGAATGGTATTGAAATAACGGAGGATGAAGTTTAAAGGCACTTAGAAGTCTTAGTAGATTTGACGCTTAACATGTCCAACCAATGCAGGGCAACAACCAACAAAATGTTGAACAACCAGCCAAAACAAGACAACACAAGATGAAGTCATGATCAAACTGGACAGACCACACCTTGAGTGCTGTGCTCAGTAAGGATCAAGAGACATTGACGTGTTGGAGCTGGTGAAAAGAGTCACTAGACTAATCCCTAATGTTAGACGTCTGAGCTGTGAGGAAAGACTGGAAAAACCTGAGCTTTTCACCATTGAAAGGAGGAGGCGCCTGAGAGGTGATCTTATAGAAAGAAAGAAACATAGAAGATAGGAGCAGGAGTAGGCCATTAAAAGTTCCGCCATTTAATGAAATCAAGGCTGATCATCCAAATTCAATACCCTGTCCCTGCTTTCTCCCCATATCGCTTGATCCCTTTAGCCTCAAGAAATATATCCAACTCCTTCTTGAATATATTTAATGAATTGGCCTCAATTGCCCTGTGTGGCAGAGAATTCCACAGGTTCACCACTCTCTGGGTGAAGAAATTCCTCCTCATCTCTGTCCTAAATGGCTTATCCCTTATCCTTAGACTGTGACCCCTGGTTCTGGACTCCCCCGCCATCGGGAACATCCTTCCTGCATCTAGTCTGTCTAGTCCTGTTAGAATTTTATAGACTTGCATTTATATAGAGCCTTTCATGACCACCAGACGTCCCAAAGCACTTTATAGCCAATGAAGTACTATTTGGAGTGTAGTCAATGTTGTAATGTAGGAAATGCGGCAGCCAATTTGCACACAGCAAGCTCCCACAAACAGCAACGTGATAATGACCAGACAATCTGTTTTTAATTATGTTGGTTGAGGGATAAATATTGGCCAGGACACCAGGGATAACTCCCCTGCTCTTCTTCGAAATAGTGCCACGGGATCTTTTACATCCACCTGAGAGAGCAGACGGGGCCTCGGTTTAACGTCTCATCCGAAAGACGACACCTCCGACAGTGCAGCACTCCCTCAGCACTGCACTGGAGTGTCAGCCTAGATTTTGTGCTCAAGTCTCTGGTGTGGGACTTGGACCCACAACTTTCTGACTCCGAGGCGAGGGTGCTGCCCACTGAGCCATAGCTGACATGCTAGAGTGACATAAGATAGTAAACGGTACGGAAAAGATAAATGCAGACAATTACTTTAAATTACATCACAAAAATAGGACAAGGGAACACAGGTTTAAACTATTATATAGGACTGATATCAGGAAGTTCTTCTTCACGTTAAGGAGACCAACACTTGGAATATATCCCAGATACAGAAGTGGAGGCGAGAACCATTTAAGATGGAATCATTTAAGAAACAATTGGAGACCGCAATGGAACGGCTTTAGGGTCATTCTGGATGGATGGTCTAAGATAGGACAAATGGCCTTGCTCATTCGTAATTATTTTTGTGATTCTGTGATGACAAAGCTGAATCATTCGCCACTACCCAATCTTCTCCAATGAAAGCAAGTTCAGTTCTTTGAGTCTCTGTTCATAACTTATCTTACTCATTCCACTTGCTCTTCTTTGAACTTTCTCCAATATATCTATGCCCTTCTGGGAGCAAGAAGCCCAAAATTCCAAACAATATTCAAAATGTGGTCTGACCAATGAGTTATACAGAGTTAAATGCCAAGGTTAAACTGAAAATCAAATGGCCTCAAATGAACACTGTTCCAATGAAGCTCAACGTAAGCTCGAGGAACAGCACCTCATCTTTCGATTAGGCACTTTACAGCCTTCTGGACTCAATATCGAGTTCAACAATTTCAGACCATAACCTCGGCCCCCATCTTTTTTTCCTCTCTCTCTCAAATGGCAGCTGTCTCTCCTTCTGCCATCGCCATTTACACTTCATCTAGAGTCATCTTTTGTTTCTTAACTTGTCCCATTACCATCTCCTTTTGCTTTGCACCATCATCCCTTTGTCATTTAATCTCTCCTGCCTTCCACCCTATCACAGACCTTCCCTTTTGTTCTTTCCTCCCCTCCCCCCGCTTAAAAACCTGTTCCATCTCCAACTTTTTCCAGTTCTGACGAAGAGTCACAGACCTGAAACGTTAACTGTTTCTCTCTCTCCACAGATGCTGCCTGACCCGCTGAGTATTTCCAGCATTTTCTGTTTTTATTACAGATTTCCAGCATCCGCAGTATTTTGCTTTTGTATTTGTCCTTCTATTCTTTCTTTGCTGCAGGGTACCAATTTATACCGACTGGGATTGAATACAAAAGCAGAGAGGTCATGGATGACAACAACTTGCTTTTATATGGCGCCTTTAGCGTCCCGAGGCGTTACACAGGAGCAATTATCAAACAAATTCGACACCGAGCCCCATAAGCAGATAATAGGACAGGTGGCCAAAAGTTTGGTCAAAGATGTAGGGGGAGAAATTCGGTTGTTAGCGCCACTGATTAACGCCTAAAGAGGCCGAGAAGTGGGGCGCTAGCCAATTTCCGGGCGGGTGCAAGGCGCCTAGCGCCTCGCCCCATATTGAGCATGCATTTAGCGCCGGCGCTAAATCTTAGCGCCCGCTCATGGGCGCAGGCTGATTATGACGTCATTTGAGTGTGCAACGCCTTTTGGGCGCCCCGGACCGGAAATTCAGTGGCGCCCCCCTCCGTAGCGCCTGGCGCTAATAGTGACAGCTTACCTGGACCTTACCAAGTCGCTCTCGGGCTGGAGGAGCGTTATTTAAAGGGGACTGGTGTGGTTTAAAAGCGGCAGCCATTTTTGGAGCACAACTTCCTCGAGAGCTACAAAGAGTTGCTGAGCTGCACACTGAGCGCCATTTGACCACTGAGCCAGCGCAGGCAGACGATCTTCAGCCTTCTGACCATCACCTTGCTGTTGGTGAGCCTTGACAATGGGGAACCTTCCTGTGGGCACTTATTATGGGGGCTGCATTGGAGGGGAACATCCTGCTGCTGAATCATCTGGAAAGGGCACTGAGACGCTGGGAGAGGGGGGCGGGCATGGCCAGACGGAGGAAGGCCAACAGACGTCGCCACAGCAGGCCTTACGCTGGCAGGGTTTTCCAACAGCAGTTTTCCTACATGAACATGCTGGAGGGGCAGTGTGTCAGAAGGCTGTGATTTAGAAAGGAGGTGGTGACTGAGCTGTGCCAGCTGCTTCAGCCAGATCTGCAGCCTCAGATAAGGTGCAGGACATCCCTGTCGGTGGCTGAGAAGATGCCTGCTGGCCTGAACCTCTACGCGAGCAGCTCTTCTCAGGCTGCGCGTCAGAGGCTGATCAGAAGTAGCTTCTAGGCCCCTCTCATGGAATGCTTGCTGCCATTCCAAGAACAGGAATGGAACCGGTCTGATACCCCCAAGCCTGTGAAGGGCAAGATGCATGTAAATAGCAGGCATGGCCATTGTAAATGAAGAAAGTGTTTCATTAAACAAAATGTGGTTCCTTCAAATATGAGAAAGCTATGGCAACAGAAAGCAAAACTAATACACTGACACATAACTGCCTCTCACACCCGGGAGACTGTCCAAAACATAAATCACATTCCGACCATCTTCCTTGGCCTTGATTCCACTGCGCCAACCAAAGCATCCAATGCCCCATCAGTGAGTCGTTCCGCCCTCTGCCTCACCCTTTCCATGTCTTGTTAGGCTGGTGCGCCACAGGTAGGCTCCCATCGCTTTGAAGGCCTACAAGGCAGTGAGTGTGTCTGGTGATGCCAATTGACCTGCCCCTTTAAGAGCTGGCCGGCGCCACTGTGTCTCAGGGAAAGTGATTATTGAAAGCACCCTCGCTGCGCCCCGCCGCCGTGAAATTGGGTTGCGCCGCCGGGTTAGCGCCTTAAGAGTAGCGTGCAGCGCCTGATTTAGCGCCGCAATCACCTTTAGGGGCGCTGCAACCCAATATCGCGCTAGATGGCGCTAAATCGCAACTGGCGCTAGGCTTTGCGCTTCGCCAGAACTAGCGCCCCAAATGGGGCTATACCCAATTTCTCCCCCGTAGGTTTTAGGAGCAAAGTAAAGGAGCAGGGAGAGAAAGGTAGAGAGACGGAGTGGTTTAGGGAGGGAATTCCAAAGCTTAGGGCCGAGGCAGCTGAAGGCACGGCCGCCAACGGTGGAGCGACGAAAATCGGGGCTCCATAAGAGGCCAGATTTAGAGGAGCGCGGCGGTCTCAGGGGGTTGTGGGGCTGGAGGAGGTTACAGGGGTAGGGAGGGGCGAGGCCCATGGAGGGATTTGAAAACAAGGATGAGTTAATAAGAAGTGCTGGAAACACTCAGTAGGTCAGGCAGCATCTGTGCGGGAGAACAGACGAGTTGACATTTTCCGTGTGGACCCTTCATCAGGTCTATTTTGATGACGGGTCCGTACCTGAAGTCTTAACTTGTCTGCGTTGTCCACAGATGTTGACTGACCTGCTGAGTGTTTCTGGCATTTTCTGTTCCTGTTTCAGAGTTCCAGCATCTGCGGTTTTTCTTGCTTTCAGGACCATGATGACTCTGTACAAAACAACGGTCAGGCTGCATTTGGAATACTGTCCGCACTATAGGAGGGATTATAATTGACCTGGAGAAAATGTAATGCGGATACCAGGGTGAGGGGTTGTGAAAGACTATACCAAGGGCTGGATTTTCATTGAGGAGGCGGGACTACAACTTTCGGGGCTGTAGTCCCGCCTCCATCGAGTTGTAGCCAACCCACGCGATTTTGACTTGATTGACCTTGTTGAGCAGGCCAATTAAGGGCCACCTGGCAACAGGTGACGTCACAGATTGATATTTCATCTGTCAAGACCTTTTGACAGATGAAATATCAGCGTTTCACAGCTGTTTGAAGCTGTCAAACACTGACAATCTGTACTCCAGGTTAATTCCTTCCTCTCAGGATGATTTAGAGATCTCCCCGGAACAGAAAGCTGAATGCTGCAATTTTTGACAGATCGCAGCCATTCTGCTTTCTGTGCCGGTGAGATGTGGGGCTCCCGAGACCTGAAAGAAGGAAGGCTGTAAAGGTAAGTAAAACTTCTTTAAACACACTTACCTCTGCACTCATGCACTCATCACTCACCTGAACACCAGACATCTCGACCCCTCCAAGCCCTTCAGCCCGACGGCCCGCCTCGCTAACTTTGGCATGGTTTGGAGCCATCGGGAATCCCACACTTCAAGAATGAAAATAGGGATTAGGCTAAAATCTGCCTGTTAACTGGCAGCTAATTGGCACTAATCCCCTTCCCACCTCGGGGAGGCGGGTCCCAGTGCGGGGCGGGTACCCGCCTCCTTTGAAACTGGCATGGAGGTGGGTTGGGGGCGGGATGGGATCGTGCCCCCCGATTTCAGGATTTTAACCCCCCGCACGCCTCCAATCCCGCCTCCACGGCCCAATGAAAATCCTGCCCTATATCTCTCAAACTGAGAAGATTGAGGAGATGTGATTGAGTTGTTCGAAATGATAACATGAATATAGACAAGCTAAACATTGATGGAGTATTTCAGCTAAAAGACAAGAGACATCAATCTCAAGATCAGCACGAGTAACATAAAAGGAAGATTACAAGGCACTTTGGAAGAGTTATTAGAGTGTGTAACCTTTTGTCAAAAGTGTTCATTGATGATAAATCATTAGCTAGTTTCGATCGCCTATGGGGGTTGGAGAGGACTTTTCAAGATTTCTTTTCCCTAATTGTTCTGGGTTTTTATCTGTTCGTTTGCCTGTCCCAGGAGATTGCATGGCTCTCGGCTGGGGTGGGGAGTGTATATATTGTATTGTGATGCACAAGGCATTGCAGCTGTGTGGGACAGCCTGGATGAACTAGGGGTATTCTTCGATCCATCATTGTTCGTATAACAGCAAACAAAAAAAATACTGGGTAAACTTAAAGAAGAATGAATGGGTATGGGAAGTAAACGAGGAGCACAGTGAGATTATTTTGGGAAGAATGCAGAAAATCAGACTGAAAAATCAGCCCAGGCAGAGAGAGAGACACCTCCCCTGTAACAGGCAGAGAGGCACCTCCCCAGTAACAGGCAGAGAGAGAGACACCTCCCCAGTAATAGGCAGAGAGAGACACCTCCCCAGTAACAGGCAGAGAGAGAGACACCTCCCCAGTAACAGGCAGAGAGAGAGAGACACCTCCCCAGTAACAGGCGGAGAGAGAGAGACACCTCCCCAGTAACAGGCGGAGAGAGAGACACCTCCCCAGTAACAGGCAGAGAGAGACACCTCCCCAGTAACAGGCAGAGAGACACCTCCCCAGTAACAGGCGGAGAGACACCTCCCCAGTAACAGGCAGACAGAGAGACACCTTAACAGTAACAGGCGGAGAGAGGCACCTCCCCAGTAACAGGCGGAGAGACACCTCCCCAGTAACAGGCAGAGAGAGAGACACCTCCCCAGTAACAGGCGGAGAGAGAGAGACACCTCCCCAGTAACAGGCGGAGAGAGAGAGACACCTCCCCAGTAACAGGCGGAGAGAGAGACACCTCCCCAGTAACAGGCAGAGAGAGAGACACCTCCCCAGTAACAGGCGGAGAGACACCTCCCCAGTAACAGGCAGAGAGAGAGACACCTCCCCAGTAACAGGCGGAGAGACACCTCCTCAGTAACAGGCAGAGAGACACCTCCCCAGTAACAGGCAGAGAGAGAGAGAGACCGCCCCAGTAACAGGCGGAGAGAGAGAGACCGCCCCAGTAACAGGCGGAGAGAGAGAGACACCTCCCCAGTAACAGGCGGAGAGAGACACCTCCCCAGTAACAGGCAGAGAGAGACACCTCCCCAGTAACAGGCAGAGAGAGAGAGACACCTCCCCAGTAACAGGCAGAGAGAGAGACACCTCCCCAGTAACAGGCAGAGAGAGACACCTCCCCAGTAACAGGCAGAGAGAGACACCTCCCCAGTAACAGGCAGAGAGAGAGACACCTCCCCAGTAACAGGCGGAGAGAGAGACACCTCCCCAGTAACAGGCGGAGAGACACCTCCCCAGTAACAGGCGGAGAGACACCTCCCCAGTAACAGGCGGAGAGACACCTCCCCAGTGACAGGCGGAGAGACACCTCCCCAGTGACAGGCGGAGAGACACCTCCCCAGTGACAGGCGGAGAGACACCTCCCCAGTGACAGGCGGAGAGACACCTCCCCAGTGACAGGCGGAGAGACACCTCCCCAGTAACAGGCGGAGAGACACCTCCCCAGTAACAGGCGGAGAGACACCTCCCCAGTAACAGGCGGAGAGACACCTCCCCAGTAACAGGCGGAGAGACACCTCCCCAGTAACAGGCGGCGAGACACCTCCCCAGTAACAGGCGGAGAGACACCTCCCCAGTAACAGGCAGAGAGAGAGAGACACACACACACACACACACCTCCCCAGTAAAAGGCCATGGTGGGAAGTTGCCAAGTGGAAGCCAGGCACTTCCTCACCGGAGAAAAAAATTCTACAGGACCAATAGTTCTATTAAAGAGTTAGATTTTAGTAAGCGCCTCTCTTTCTCTCTCACTTGCTGTCTAATTCCGCCTCCTAATAGCACTGTCATGTTTCCTTTTGTACTGAATCCCAGCTCGATCAATAACCCCTCTCCTGGGCAGGCCACAAATGGACGTCCAGAGACACGTAGAGCAGCAAGTCTTTTAAAAAAAAATCATTCATGGGATGATGCAAGGCCGGCATTTATTGCCCATCCCTAATTGCCCTGGAGAAGGTAGTGGTGAGCCACCTTCTTGAACTGTGTAGTGTGTTGTAGTGGTTTGGTATAACTGAGTAGCTTGTTAGGCCATTTCAGAGGGCAGTTAAGAGTCAACCACAATGCTGTGGGTCTGGAGTCACATATAGGCCAGACCGGGTAAGGACGGCCTAAAGGACATTAGTGAACCAGATGGGTTTTTACAACAATCCGATAGTTTCATGGTCACCATTACTGACTCTAGCTTTTTATTCCAGATTTATTTAATTAACTGAATTTAAATTCCACAGCTGCCGTGGTGGGATTTGAACTCACGTCCAGGCTCTGGATTACTAGTTCAGTAACATAACCACTATGCTACCGTATCCACAATCACACAGCCCAGCAAGGGCTCAGGCTCGATCTCCAGTTTATGCTGAGTTAGCCGGGATTACTAGTCCAATAACAGAACTACTATGCCACCGTTTCCCTCAGGGTCTGTCTGCGGAGGGTCATGGGGGCGGAGGGGTGGGGGTGAGGCTGGCTGTACATGGACTTCAGGCTGTATTGCGGGTGGCACTACCCGATGGTGGTGCTGGCGGTCAGCACTCCATCGACCGTCAGTATCAGGACACTCGTGATCCAGCGCCCTGCCTCATCACGGGAAACCCCTCCAGAACACACATGCACAGCAACACGGGCAACCAAACACACAGCTGGATGGACAGCAAAGGGAGACAAGCAATGTATTCGTTGCTGCCGACAGCTTGCTATTAGGAGCTTAAGGACAGACACACATGCCGCAAACAGATTACAGTGAAAATGCAGGCTGTCAAAAGCATTAGACTCGGTTCATGGTGTGATAGGTTGAGACAGGTACAATAGTTGAACATTACCAGGCCTGAATAAGGGCTGAGCTTACGATGAACAGTTGTGTAAGGAGCAGTAATTGGGCCTGTACCTGGGTCACTGAGGATGGTAAATAAGTGGATCAGACCACAGGTGGGGATTACTGACTGACGGAGAATTATACTATATTCGGGATCGAAAATATATTTTGAATTTTAAAAATAACACTCTAGAATGGTTTTGATCTTTTTCTCTCACAGTTGTTCAGCAGGCTACTGGAACATTATAAACGCACAGGCCTAAGGCACGACAACTGACGGGGGACCCTGCTTGCGGATCTACTGTGGTGAGAAACAAGGCGCCGAATTTCATACTTAAACAGAATCAGTGACTGTCGTTACTCACTGTTGCCTCTGATTACAGGGGATCAGTCGTCCTCTTCCTCAAGCTTATCCATCAAAAAAAAGTGCTGTGTCTTCAGAAATACCCAGGCCAGGTGACAGACTGCTGTGTGACCCTTTAAATTTCTACCATCAATTTGATTTTTTTTTTTTAAAGCAAAAAAATAACTGCACAATTCAAATAACACAATTTTAAATTGGTGGTTGAGACTAAAACAGTGAACTATAAAGGAAATTTAACAAGACAAAAGCTAGGCAGGCTGACTTAACTGGTCGCCAGTATTATTTGTTCCTCTGTCGTTGCCCCCCTCCCCCACCCCACCCCCCCACCCCACCGCCACCCAGTGCATCAAATAATTTTATTTGCAATGCCTCCTTCTCCAGACACCATTCAGCACAGCCGAACTCCGGTTGGCAGCCCCCTCCCACCCAGCACCCGCTGATTGGCTGGCTGAGGCCAATTGCTCCCTGCAAGCTCCCCGCTCTCCACTGGTTGATTGGGTGGTTCTGCCGCCAGTCAGGACGGGCCAGTCTGGCAGCAGATTAGGTTGCTTAGTGGCAGAGCAGAGGAGATAGATGCTGCAGCAATCTCCATCTGCCAGCAGACTTTGGGACTCTATTGGCTAGGGGATGCCGTGCCGGGGGTGGGGGGGGAGACTGTAGTGTGGTACGTTCGACTGTATTACAATGTCATCTGCCTTTTTTCAAATGACCTCCATCCATCCCCCAGCCTGCTGCTAATAAAACATTAGAATCTGTGGATTTATTTTTAAAAAAATTCTGCTCATTTTCGTTCCTGCTCTCTCGATGGCAGTGACTCACGCTGGCACACAGCTATGAAAAGGTGCCAGGCACCATCTGGCACCTTGCTCATATGGGTATTCTACAAGCCAGACTAGAAAGGGAATAGCAGGCTATTTGACAGGAGGGGGCATCACCGTCAAAATCCGAAATAACAACAGAAAATGCTGGAAAATCTCAGCAGGCCAGGCAACATCCGTGGAGAGAGAAATAGAGTCAACGTTTCAGGTCGAAACCCTTCGTCAGGACTGAAAAAACACAGGACATGAAACAGATTAAAAGGCCAGTTTGGGGGCTGGGAAATGGGGATGAGAGAACAAAAGAGAAGTGAAGAGACATTAAGAGGTATTCAAAACCAGACGAGATGGTGATCGGACTAGTGGAGACAAAAGACGGCTCTAGATTAGCTGTGAAATGCGCTGGCAGAATGAGAGACAGCTGCCATGTGGGAGAGAGAAAAAGGGGGAAGGGCACAAAACAAAGGTGTGGATAAAAAATATATATAAAAATGTAATAGGGGCCGAGGTTATGATCTGAAACATAAGAACATAAGAAATAGGAGCAGGAGTAGGCCAATCGGCCCCTCGAGCCTGCTCCATCATTCAATAAGATCATGGCTGATCTGATCCTAACCTCAAATCTTCTATCACTCTCCATCCACCCGAACCTATGTGATCTCCCGGGAGAGGCGAAAAACCAGATAAAAAACCCAATGGCCAAATTGGGAGAAAAAATCTGGGGAATTCCTCTCCGACCCATCTAGGCGATCTAAACTCTTCCAGGAGATCACTCTGTCCCTATATTTTCTACAGTACTTACCTTCTGTAAAGGCAATCTCCACCCCAGCCAGGAACAGGAATAAAACCATCTCCTGAAATCTAACACAGAATTAGAACACAAGAAGTAGGAGCAGGAGCAGGACCAGGCTACACGGCCCCTGGGCCCGCTCCACTACCCACAGGGCCATGACCATTCCGAACCTAGACTCATGTCCAATTTCCTGCCCGCACCCCGTAACCCTTAATTCCCTTTACTTCTCGGAAACTATCTATTTCTGTTTTAAATTTATTTAATGATGTAGCTTCCACAGCTTTCTGGGGCAGCAAATTCCACAAACCTACCACCCTCTGAGTGAAGAAGTTTCTCCTCATCTCAGTTTTGAAAGAACAGCCTCTTATTCTAAGATTATGCCCCCTAGTTCTAGTTTCACCCTTCATTGGGAACATCCTCACCGCATCCACCCGATCAAGCCCCTTCACAATCTTATATGTTTCAATAAGATCGCCTCTCATTCTTCTGAACTCCAATGAGTGGAGTCCCAATCTACTCAACCTCTCCTCATATGACCACCCCCTCATCCCCGGTATTAACCAAGTGAACCTTCTTTGTACTGACTCAAGAGCAAGTATGTCTTTTCTTAAGTATGGACACCAAAACTGTATGCAGTATTCCAGGTGCGGTCTCACCAATACCTTGTACAACTGCAGCAATACCTCCCTGTTTTTATATTCCATCCCCCTATCAATATAAGCCAACATTCCATTGGCCTTCTTGATCACTTGCTGCACCTGCATACTAACTTTTTGAGTTTCGTGCATCAGGACCCCCAGATCCCTTTGTACTATAGTACTTTCCAGTTTCTTGCCATTAAGATAATAACTCGCTCTATGATTTTTCCTGCCAAAGTGCATAACCTCACACTTTCCAGTATTGTATTCCATCTGCCAAATCTCTGCCCACTTACTTAGCCTGTCTATGTCCCTTTGCAGGTTTTTTATGTCCTCCTCACTCACTACTTTCCGTCCCATCTTTGTATCATCTGCAAACTTTGATATGTTACACTCGGTCCCCTCCTCCAAATCGTTAATATAGATTGTAAAGAGTTGGGGACCCAGCACTGACCCCTGCGGAACACCACTAGTTACTGATTGCCAGTCTGAGAACGAACCATTTATCCCAACTCTCTGCTTTCTTAGAGAGCCAATCCTCCACCCACGCCAGAATATTACCCCCAATCCCGTGATATTTTATCTTGAACAATAATCTTTTGTGTGGCACCTTGTCAAATGCCTTTTGGAAGTCTAAATACACTACGTCCACTGGTTCCCCTTTATCCACCCTGTATGTTACTTCCTCAAAGAACTCAAGCAAATTTGTCAAACATGACTTCCCCTTCATGAAACCATGCTGAGTTTGTCCTATCAAATTATGTTTATCCAAATGTCCCGTTACTGTCTCCTTAATAATGGACTCTAACATTTTACCAACCACAGATGTTAGGCTAACAGGTCTATAGTTTCCAGCCTTCTGCCTACTACCCTTTTTAAATAAGGGTGTTACATTAGCAGTTTTCCAATCTGCCGGGACCTTTGCTGTGTCCAGGGAGTTTTGGAAAATTATTACCAATGCATCCACAATCCCTACCGCCACTTCCCTCAAGACCCTAGGATGTAAGCCATCAGGTCCAGGGGAGAGCTTAAAGGCTTGAGAGGGAGCAGTCAGAGGCACCGAGGCCCACAGCCCCGAGACCGGAGGAGCAGCGGACCTGCGCGGAAGCAGCCCGAGGCGGGAGAGCTTAAAGGCTTGAGAGGGAGCAGTCAGAGGCACCGAGGCCCACAGCCCCGAGACCGGAGGAGCAGCGGACCTGCGCGGAAGCAGCCCGAGGCGGGAGAGCTTAAAGGCTTGAGAGGGAGCAGTCAGAGGCACCGAGGCCCACAGCCCCGAGACCGGAGGAGCAGCGGACCTGCGCGGAAGCAGCCCGAGGCGGGAGAGCTTAAAGGCTTGAGAGGGAGCAGTCAGAGGCACCGAGGCCCACAGCCCCGAGACCGGAGGAGCAGTGGACCTGCGCGGAAGCAGCCCGAGGCGGGAGAGCTTAAAGGCTTGAGAGGGAGCAGTCAGAGGCACCGAGGCCCACAGCCCCGAGACCGGAGGAGCAGCGGACCTGCGCGGAAGCAGCCCGAGGCGGGAGAGCTTAAAGGCTTGAGAGGGAGCAGTCAGAGGCACCGAGGCCCACAGCCCCGAGACCGGAGGAGCAGCGGACCTGCGCGGAAGCAGCCCGAGGCGGGAGAGCTTAAAGGCTTGAGAGGGAGCAGTCAGAGGCACCGAGGCCCACAGCCCCGAGACCGGAGGAGCAGCGGACCTGCGCGGAAGCAGCCCGAGGCGGGAGAGCTTAAAGGCTTGAGAGGGAGCAGTCAGAGGCACCGAGGCCCACAGCCCCGAGACCGGAGGAGCAGCGGACCTGCGCGGAAGCAGCCCGAGGCGGGAGAGCTTAAAGGCTTGAGAGGGAGCAGTCAGAGGCACCGAGGCCCACAGCCCCGAGACCGGAGGAGCAGCGGACCTGCGCGGAAGCAGCCCGAGGCGGGAGAGCTTAAAGGCTTGAGAGGGAGCAGTCAGAGGCACCGAGGCCCACAGCCCCGAGACCGGAGGAGCAGCGGACCTGCGCGGAAGCAGCCCGAGGCGGGAGAGCTTAAAGGCTTGAGAGGGAGCAGTCAGAGGCACCGAGGCCCACAGCCCCGAGACCGGAGGAGCAGCGGACCTGCGCGGGAGCAGCCCGAGGCGGGAGAGCTTAAAGGCTTGAGAGGGAGCAGTCAGAGGCACCGAAGCCCACAGCCCCGAGACCGGAGGAGCAGCGGACCTGCGCGGAAGCAGCCCGAGGCGGGAGAGCTTAAAGGCTTGAGAGGGAGCAGTCAGAGGCACCGAGGCCCACAGCCCCGAGACCGGAGGAGCAGCGGACCTGCGCGGAAGCAGCCCGAGGCGGGAGAGCTTAAAGGCTTGAGAGGGAGCAGTCAGAGGCACCGAGGCCCACAGCCCCGAGACCGGAGGAGCAGCGGACCTGCGCGGAAGCAGCCCGAGGCGGGAGAGCTTAAAGGCTTGAGAGGGAGCAGTCAGAGGCACCGAGGCCCACAGCCCCGAGACCGGAGGAGCAGCGGACCTGCGCGGAAGCAGCCCAAGGCGGGAGAGCTTAAAGGCTTGAGAGGGAGCAGTCAGAGGCACCGAGGCCCACAGCCCCGAGACCGGAGGAGCAGCGGACCTGCGCGGAAGCAGCCCGAGGCGGGAGAGCTTAAAGGCTTGAGAGGGAGCAGTCAGAGGCACCGAGGCCCACAGCCCCGAGACCGGAGGAGCAGCGGACCTGCGCGGAAGCAGCCCGAGGCGGGAGAGCTTAAAGGCTTGAGAGGGAGCAGTCAGAGGCACCGAGGCCCACAGCCCCGAGACCGGAGGAGCAGCGGACCTGCGCGGAAGCAGCCCGAGGCGGGAGAGCTTAAAGGCTTGAGAGGGAGCAGTCAGAGGCACCGAGGCCCACAGCTCCGAGACCGGAGGAGCAGCGGACCTGCGCGGAAGCAGCCCGAGGCGGGAGAGCTTAAAGGCTTGAGAGGGAGCAGTCAGAGGCACCGAGGCCCACAGCCCCGAGACCGGAGGAGCAGCGGACCTGCGCGGAAGCAGCCCGAGGCGGGAGAGCTTAAAGGCTTGAGAGGGAGCAGTCAGAGGCACCGAGGCCCACAGCCCCGAGACCGGAGGAGCAGCGGACCTGCGCGGAAGCAGCCCGAGGCGGGAGAGCTTAAAGGCTTGAGAGGGAGCAGTCAGAGGCACCGAGGCCCACAGCCCCGAGACCGGAGGAGCAGCGGACCTGCGCGGAAGCAGCCCGAGGCGGGAGAGCTTAAAGGCTTGAGAGGGAGCAGTCAGAGGCACCGAGGCCCACATCCCCGAGACCGGAGGAGCAGCGGACCTGCGCGGAAGCAGCCCGAGGCTGGTGAGTTTAAAAGCTCACCTTTCGCGGGCTTTTTCTTTCACAGCTGGTGCAATCAGGAGAGCAGGAGGCCAGTAACTCTTATATAGGTGGAGCTGTTGCTAAGCCCGAAACACTACAGTGTAGTGTCTCCCACCCTTCCACCTCCTCTAACCTTTTAGGGGTTAGGGGAAGTTGAAAAGGTAGGTTCAATTTATTTTATTTCAGGAGCCTAACCTAGGTGGAAAAGGTTCCAGGACAGGAGGCGGCAGTGAAAATACAACACCAGAAAACAGGTAGGTGACTGGTTGGTGAGTACTTTCACAAACTTATTCTAAGTAGAATTCAATAATTAAGCTAAATCGTAGTAAATAAAAGGGTATTGTAAGGGTTAAGTCATGGAAGGGCAGCTCGGACCCGTGCCATGCTCCTCCTGTGCCATGTGGGAAATCAGGGACACTGTCCCTGACAACTATGTGTGCAGGAAGTGTGTCCAGCTGCAGCTCCTAGCGGACCGCATGGCGGCGCTGGAGCTGCGAATGGACTCACTCTGGAGCATACGCGATGCTGAGGATCTTGTGGATAGCACATTCAGTGAGTTGGTCACACCGCAGGTAAAGGCTAGCTCAGACAGTAAATGGGTGACCAAAAGGCAGGGTAAAGGCAGGAAGGTAGTGCAGGAGTCGCCTGCGGTCATCTCCCTCCAAAACAGGTTTACCGTTTTGGGTACTGTTGGGGGAGATGACTTATCAGGGGAAGGCACCAGCAGCCAGGTTCGGGGCACCATGACTGGCTCTGCTGCACAGAAGGGCGGGAAAAAGAGGGATAGGGCTATAGTGATAGGGGATTCAATTGTAAGGGGGATAGATAGGAGTTTCTGTGGCCGAGACCGAGACTCCAAGATGGTATGTTGCCTCCCTGGTGCAAGGGTCAAGGATGTCTCGGAGCGGGTGCAGAGCATTCTGAAGGGGGAGGGGGACCAGCCAGTTGTCGTGGTACATGTAGGTACCAACGATGTAGGTAAAAAGAGGGAGGAGGTCCTACAAGCTGAATTTAGGGAGTTAGGAGCTAAATTGAAAAGTAGGACCTCAAAGGTAGTAATCTCTGGATTGCTACCAGTGCCACGAGCTAATAAGTTTAGAGAGAGTAAGATAGATAAACTAAATACGTGGCTTGAGCAGTGGTGCAAGGGAGAGGGATTTAAATTCCTGAGGCATTGGAACCAGTTCTTGGGGAGGAGTGACCTGTACCAAGGGGACGGTCTACACCTGAACTGTGAGGGAGCCGATGTCCTCGGGGTAATATTTTCTAGGGCGGTTCGGGAGGATTTAAACTAATTTGGCAGGGGGATGGGAACCTAGGTAGTGGAAAAGAGGGAAGTCATATGAAGTCAGAAATAGATGGTAGAAAGGTGAGAAGCAATAAGCAAAGGAGAGAAACACAAAGGGCCAAACTAATTCATAATGAGAGTGTGAAAAAAGCAAGCCTGAAGGCTTTGTATCTTAATGCTAGAAGCATTAGGAACAAGGTGGATGAATTAGTTGTGGAAATAGAGGTAAACAAGTATGATTTGATTGGGATTACAGAAACGTGGCTGCAGGGTGGGCAAGGCTGGGAACTTAACATCCAGGGATATACAATATTTAGGAAGGATCGGCAAAAAGGTAGGGGAGGTGGGGTAGCATTGCTGGTAAAGGAGGGGATTAATGCAATGGAAAGGAAGGATATTAACTCGGATGAAACGGAATCTGTATGGGTAGAAATGAGAAATAGCAAGGGGAGGAAAACGTTAGTGGGTGTGATATATAGGCCTCCAAATAGTAATATGGAGGTGAGGGAAGGCATAAAAAGGGAAATTAGAGAAGTGTGCGATAAGAGCACAGCTGTCATCATGGGTGACTTTAATTTACATATTGATTGGACTACCCAAATTAGTAAAAATTCTGAGGAGGAGGAATTCCTGGAATGTTTTCGGGACGGTTATCTGGACCAATATGTCGAGGAGCCGACTCGAGATCAGGCCATTTTAGACTGGGTATTGTGCAATGAGAAGGGACTTATCAGCAATCTTCTTGTACGAGGCCCCCTGGGTCAGAGCGATCATAATATGATCGAGCTCTCAGTCGAGATGGAGAGTGAGGAAATTGAATCAGAGACTAAGGTCCAGAACTTAAATAAAGGGAATTACGAGGGTATGAGACGGGAATTGGGTAAGATTGATTGGGTGGTGTTTCTGGGGGGATTGACAGTGGATAGACAATGGCAAGCATTCAAAGATAGAATGGAAGAATTCCAGAACATGTTTATACCGGTTTGGCATAAAAATAAACCTAAAAAGGTGACTCAACCGTGGATAACGAGGGAAATTAGGGACAGCATAAAATAAAAAAAAAGGGCATATCAACTGGCAAAAAAAAGCACCAGACCGGAAGATTGGGGGCAGTACAGGATACAGCAAAAGAGGACAAAGGGATTAATCAGGAAGGGGAAAATAGAATACGAAAGTAAACTTGCAGCAAACATAAAGACAGACTGCAAAAGCTTTTATCGGTATATCAGGAGGAAAAGACTGGTAAAATCCCAAGTCGGTCCCTTGCAGTCCGATTCGGGAGAATATATAATGGAGAATAAGGAAATGGCAGACCAATTAAACTCATACTTTGGTTCTGTATTCACAAAGGAGGACACAAATAACCTCCCAGGAATATCGGCAAACATAGGGACTAATGAGAGGGAGGAGCTGACAGAAATTAGTATCTCTAGGGATATGGTGTTGGGTAAGTTGAGGGGACTGAAGGCCGACAAATCCCCGGGGCCTGATAAACTACATCCTAGGGTACTTAAGGAGGTGGCCCTGGAGATAGCAGATGCTCTAAGGATCATCTTCCGGAACTCCATTGACTCGGGAACAGTACCCGTGGATTGGAGGGTAGCTAATGTTACCCCAATATTTAAAAAGGGGGGTAGAGAGAAAGCAGGGAATTATAGACCAGTAAGCCTTACATCGGTTGTGGGCAAAATGCTAGAGTCCATTATTAAGGATAAAATAGCGGAGCACTTGACAAATGGGGAAAGGATCGGACAGAGTCAACATGGATTTACAAAGGGTAAATCGTGTTTGACTAATCTGCTGGAATTTTTTGAGGAGGTAACTGGTAGAATAGATGGGGGAGAGCCAGTGGATGTGGTGTACCTTGACTTCCAGAAAGCCTTCGATAAGGTTCCACACAAAAGATTATCATGCAAAATTAAGGCTCATGGGATTGGGGGCAAAGTATTAACGTGGATAGAGAACTGGCTGGCGGATAGAAAACAGAGAGTTGGAATAAACGGCTCGTTTTCGGAGTGGCAGGCAGTGACCAGCGGGGTGCCGCAAGGATCTGTCCTGGGACCCCAGCTGTTCACAATATATATAAATGATCTGGATCAGGGAATTGGATGCAATATTTCCAAATTCGCTGACGACACTAAACTAGGAGGAGGGGTGGGCTCTGATGAGGATGTCAGGAGGCTACAGTGCGATTTGGACAGGTTGGGGGAATGGGCGGATACGTGGCAGATGCACTATAATGTGGATAAATGTGAGGTTATCCACTTTGGGGGTAAAAACAGGAGGGTAGATTATTATCTAAATGGCAATAGATTGGGAGATGGGGAAGTGCAGAGGGACCTGGGTGTTCTTGTGCACCAGTCACTGAAGGAGAGCATGCAGGTGCAACAGGCGATTAAGAAGGCAAATGGTATGTTGGCCTTCATATCAAGGGGGTTCGAGTATAGGAGTAGGGATACCTTACTACAGCTGTACAAGGTGCTGGTGAGACCGCATCTGGAGTATTGTGTACAGTTTTGGTCGCCCCATCTGCGGAAGGATGTTCTTGCCATGGAAAGAGTGCAACGGCGATTCACCAGGCTGATACCTGGAATGGCGGGAATGACCTACGAAGAGAGATTAAATAGTTTGGGCTTGTACTCACTGGAGTTTAGAAGATTGAGAGGGGATCTCATCGAAACATATAAAATTATGGCAGGCCTGGACAGGCTGAATTCAGAGAGAATGTTTCCAATGGCCGGGGAGCACAGAACCAGGGGCCACAGTCTAAAAATAGCGGGCAAATCATTTAAAACAGAGATGAGGAAGAATTTCTTCACTCAAAGAGTGGTGAGCCTGTGGAATTCCCTGCCACAGAGGGCTGTGAAGGCTAATTCAATAAATATTTTCAAGAGAGAATTGGATATATTTCTGAAGGCTAAGGGGATTAAGGGTTACGGAGAAAAGGCGGGGACGGGGTACTGAACTGGTAAGATCAGCTATGATCTCAGACGAAGATCAGCCATGATCTCATTGAATGGCGGAGCAGGCTCGAAGGGCCGAATGGCCTACTCCTGTTCCTATCTCTATGTATCTATGTATCTATGATTTATCCGCCTTGAGTCCCATTATTTTACCAAGTACCACTTCCTTAGTGATTTTAATCGTATTTAGCTCCTCCCCCCCTAGGGCCCCCTGTTTGTCCAGTGTTGGGATATTCTTAGTGTCCTCTACCGTAAAGACCGATACAAAATATTTGTTCAGCGTTTTTGCCATCTCCATGTTTCCCACCATTAATTTCCCGGTCTCATCCTCTAAGGGACCAACATTTACTTTAGCCACCCTTTTTCTTTTTATATAACTATAGAAACTTTTGCTATCTGTTTTTATATTTTTTGCTAATTTACTTTCATAATCTATCTTCCCTTTCTTAATCAATCTTTTAGTTATTTTTTGCTGTCTTTTAAAGACTTCCCAATCTTCTATCCTCCCACTAGATTTGGCTACCTTATGTGCCCTTGTTTTTAGTCAGATACTATCCTTAATTACTTTACTTAGCCACGGATGGCTATCTTTTCTTTTACACCCTTTTTTCCTCAGTGGAATATATATTTTTTGGAAGTTGTAAAATAACTCCTTAAATGTACACCACTGATCATGTACCGTCTTACCCTTTAATCTATTTTCCCAGTCCACTCTAATCAATTCCGCTCTCATACCTTCATAGTCTCCTTTATTCAAGCTCAGCACGCTTGTTTGAGATCCAACCTTCTCACCCTCTAATTGAATATGGAATTCAACCATGTTATGGTCACTCATTCCAAGGGGATCCTTTACTAGGACATTTTTAATTAATCCTGTCTCATTACACAGGACCAAATCTAAGGTTGTTTGCCCCCTGGTCGGTTCAGTTACATACTGCTCAAGAAACCCATCCCTAATACACTCAATGAACTCATCCTCAAGGCTGCTCTGCCCAATTTGATTTGTCCAGTTAATATGATAGTTAAAATCCCCCATAATTATAGATGTTCCCTTATTACAAGCCTCAACTATTTCCTGATTAATACTCCGTCCAACAGAGTTGCAACTGTTCGGAGGCCTATAGACTACGCCCACTAGTGTTTTTTTCCCCTTATTATTCCTTATCTCTACCCAAACTGTTTCACTATCCTGCTCCTTTGACCCAATATCATTTCTCTGTATTATAGTGATTCCTTCCTTTATTAACATAGCCACCCCACCTCCCCTCCCTTCCTGCCTGTCCTTCCTGATTGTTAAATAACCTGGTATGTTTAATTCCCAGTCATGGTCACCCTGCAGCCATGTTTCTGTAAAGGCCACAAGATCATACCCATATGTAGTTATTTGTGCCGTTAACTCATTCATTTTGTTACGAATGCTAC
Source organism: Somniosus microcephalus (assembly GCF_052327205.1). Taxonomy (NCBI): domain Eukaryota; kingdom Metazoa; phylum Chordata; class Chondrichthyes; order Squaliformes; family Somniosidae; genus Somniosus; species Somniosus microcephalus. The sequence continues at coordinate 224,880,570 of NC_140997.1, forward strand.
GTGCATTCAGATAAAGAACTTTCAAATATGTTTTGTGACACTTAATTCCTGTTTTTTCCCCTTTTAGTACTTTACCTTTTACTCCATACCTTCTGTCCCTTCCTGACATGTTGTTTTTTAATTCCCCCACTGCTACCTAAGTCTATGACCTTCTCTGTTGTCATTTTTATTATTTGCTCTCTAGGAACCTCCCCCCCACTAGTTAGTTTAAAGCCCTCTCTACAGCCCTAGTTATATGATCCGCCAGGACTCTAGTCCCAGCACTGGCCAAGTGGAGTCCGTCCCAACGGAACAGCTCCCCCCTGTCCCAGTACTGGTGACAGTGTCCCAAATTAAAGTTTTTTACGGGGCTAAAAATAAACGTATCTTTTAAAAAAGTATTTTAAAATTATAAATGAGTAGGAATTTTTTTTTTTTTTTAACTTTTTTTAAACTCTTATGCTGGTAAAAGCAGGCCTTACGCTTGCTTTTACCAGGCGTAAGATTTTTAAGTGATTTCAACGGGCGGAGGTTCTGCAGAAAGCAGAACACTCCACCCCCACAGAGGCCCTTCTCCAGGGCTGGTGTGCGATCCATCAAGAGCATTCTTGACAGATTGGAAGCACCGGTTTTCAGAGCTGTTTACACACCCGTAGGGATCGGAAAATACGGGTCACTGTCTTAATCAGCTGAGCCATCAGAGAGGCTGCTATGCCGATTTTCAAAGGGGCACAGTAAGACACTTTATCGGATTCGCAAACATGATCTTCTAGGTGCAAGTGATGTTCTGCTACAATTTACAAACATGAAAAGAGAAACGGGCCTAGAAATTCATCTTGGGCAGTGGCACAAAGCGAGCATTATTGGATCGTCGGCCCATTATGCGCAGCGCCCAGTGTTCCATGTAAACTGAACGGCCAGGCGTGCGTACGTGCAGCTCTCTGCCAGTCCCACACAGCCAGGGACTGGCTTTTTCCGTGTAAAGTTTTGCGCAATGGGCCATCAGCTCCTTAAAGGGAACATTGCTAATGATCCCAAAACACAAGTTCAAATCTCCACCACGACAGCTGGGGAATTTAAATTCAGTTCATTCAATAAATCTGGAATAAAAAGCTAGTATCAGTAACAGTGACCATGTAACTACTGGATTGTCGTAAAAACCCAGTGTGATGAAATATTCCATTCATCACTCATCAGTATTTCTCTGCCTGTGACTGTGGTTGGTTACAGTTTCATTTCCATTGTATTGTACTGTGTGTAGGGCTCCGCCCATACCTGGCTCCTATGTAAGCTGGCCCAGCCTGCAGCACATCCAGTACGGCAGACCTCTGGATGGAAGATACATTCTCCTCTGTGTGTTACCTTCTAAGTCAATAAAAGCCTTGTTTTGTTTCGCTAACATCGAGTCTCGGATTTATTGAGGCACATCACCCAGCTGGTTCACTAATGTCCTTTAGGGAAGGAAGTCTGCCGTCCTTACCCGGTCTGGCCTATATTTGACTCCAGACCCATAGCAATGTGGTTGACTCCTAACTGCCCCTCTGAAATGGCCCGGCAAGCCACTCAGTTGTATTCAAGGCGGCAGCTCACCACCACCTTCTCAAGGGCAATTAGGGATGGGCAATAAATGCTGGCCTTGCCAGTGACGCCCACGTCCCGTGAATTAATAATTAAAAAAAACTGAATATCAGGTGCTGCATATAATGGGCGGCCGATCCACTACTGCCCGTTTTGCGCCACAGCCCAAGACAAATTTCTAGGCCACTGTATTTTCAGAGTTGCCACATTATTATGCAACACCAGCAGATCTCTCTGCCATTAATGGCCCAGAAATTCGGGTCGGGGGCTTCCCGCGGGTGCAAGCCCCCGACCTGCACTTACCGAGCGCGCCGGCCGTTGAGCTGTGGGCCCGCGTGGGATTCCGATCCTGGGCCTCCTCCAACTGCCGGCGCGCAGTGCTTGCGTATCCCACGGGCGCAGTTAGTTCAAAGCGTCCCGTGGGATCACGTGGGCCATGGAGAGCCAATGGAATTGACAGGAAGAGCTGTCAAAACTATAAATACTATAAGCCCGAAAACATTACTAAAACTTCAAATAAATTTTTTTTTTTTAAATCACATTTTTATAAAATAACTATAAATTACAGAAAATAACTATTTTAACCAATAATTTAAATTTTTGAAATAAATAATTACATTTTCTAACGGGGCTAAAAATAAACTTACCTTTCTTTAAAGTATTTAAAAATAATAAACCTGTGGAAAAAATGTTTTAATTTTAATTAAATCACCACTTACCTTGTTAAAAGCAGGCCTTGTGCCTGCTTTTTACATGTGTAACTCCTGGAGACTTACCCTCCCGGAGAAACCTGCAAAAAAACCGTAAGTTCCAGGCGTACGCGCTGCCTCTCCGGCGTATGCGTTCGACCTCTGAACCCCTTCCTTTAAGGGAATGGAAGTTCTGTTTTCCCGCGCATGCGCAGTGCATGCACGAAACCGGCACTTCCGTTGGGCCTACGGGCGAGTACCCCATGCGTACTCACCCATGGAGACTCGAATTTCTGGGCCATTATGTAAGTAGGTAGAACATTTCTGGGCCATTATGTAAGTAGGTAGAACAATGGCAGATGCAATTTAATACAGACAAGTGTGAAGTACCGCACGTAGGAAGGAAAAATGGGGAACACATTTACTCCATGAACGGGACTGAATTAATTAATGAGGCAGTTAAAAAGGATCCAGGCGTATTGGTAGACTTGATGCTCAACATGTTCAACCAATGGAGAGCAACAATCAACATAGTCAAAACAGTAGAGTACAAGTCAGCGGAAGTGACGATCAAACTGTTTAGTGCTCTGGTTAGACCACACCTTGAGTACCGTGTCGAGATCCGGTCTTGAAGGAACAAGGGTCATAGAAACATAGAAACATAGAGATAGGAACAGGAGTAGGCCATTCGGCCCTTCGAGCCTGCTCCGCCATTCAATGAGATCATGGCTGATCTTCGTCTGAGATCATAGCTGATCTTACCAGTTCAGTACCCCGTCCCCGCCTTTTCTCCGTAACCCTTAATCCCCTTAGCCTTCAGAAATATATCCAATTCTCTCTTGAAAATATTTATTGAATTAGCCTTCACAGCCCTCTGTGGCAGGGAATTCCACAGGCTCACCACTCTTTGAGTGAAGAAATTCTTCCTCATCTCTGTTTTAAATGATTTGCCCGCTATTTTTAGACTGTGGCCCCTGGTTCTGTGCTCCCCGGCCATTGGAAACATTCTCTCTGAATTCAGCCTGTCCAGGCCTGCCATAATTTTATATGTTTCGATGAGATCCCCTCTCAATCTTCTAAACTCCAGTGAGTACAAGCCCAAACTATTTAATCTCTCTTCGTAGGTCATTCCCGCCATTCCAGGTATCAGCCTGGTGAATCGCCGTTGCACTCTTTCCATGGCAAGAACATCCTTCCGCAGATGGGGCGACCAAAACTGTACACAATACTCCAGATGCGGTCTCACCAGCACCTTGTACAGCTGTAGTAAGGTATCCCTACTCCTATACTCGAACCCCCTTGATATGAAGGCCAACATACCATTTGCCTTCTTAATCGCCTGTTGCACCTGCATGCTCTCCTTCAGTGACTGGTGCACAAGAACACCCAGGTCCCTCTGCACTTCCCCATCTCCCAATCTATTGCCATTTAGATAATAATCTACCCTCCTGTTTTTACCCCCAAAGTGGATAACCTCACATTTATCCACATTATAGTGCATCTGCCACGTATCCGCCCATTCCCCCAACCTGTCCAAATCGCACTGTAGCCTCCTGACATCCTCATCAGAGCCCACCCCTCCTCCTAGTTTAGTGTCGTCAGCGAATTTGGAAATATTGCATCCAATTCCCTGATCCAGATCATTTATATATATTGTGAACAGCTGGGGTCCCAGGACAGATCCTTGCGGCACCCCGCTGGTCACTGCCTGCCACTCCGAAAACGAGCCGTTTATTCCAACTCTCTGTTTTCTATCCGCCAGCCAGTTCTCTATCCACGTTAATACTTTGCCCCCAATCCCATGAGCCTTAATTTTGCATGATAATCTTTTGTGTGGAACCTTGGCCTCCACAGCCTTCTGTGGTAGAGAATTCCACAGGTTCACCACCCTCTGAGTGAAGAAATTTCTCCTCATCTCAGTCCTAAATGTCCTACCCTGCATTTATTGCCCATCCCTAATTGCCCTCGAGAAGGTGGTGGTGAGCCGCCGCCTTGAACCGCTGCAGTCCGTGTGGTGATGGTACTCCCACAGTGCTGTTAGGGAGGGAGTTCCAGGATTTTGACACGGCGTAGATGAAGGAACGGCGATATACTTCTAAGTCAGGATGGTGTGTGACTTGGAGGGGAACTTGGAGGTGGTGGTGTTCCCATGCGCCTGCTGCCCTTGTCCTTCTAGCTGCAAGAGGTCGCAGGTTTGGGAGGTGCTGCCAAAGAAGCCTTGGCGAGTTGCTGCAGTGCATCTTGTAGATGGTACACACTGCAGCCACGGTACGCCGGTGGTGGAGGGAGTAATGTTTAAGGTGGCGGATGGGGTGCCAATCAAGCGAGCTGCTTTGTCCTGGATGGTGTCGAGCTTCTTGAGTGTTGTTGTTGCTGCACTCATCCAGGCAAGTGGCTATGTGACCGGAAGCTCATTTCAGGGTCAAATATGACACCAAGGTTGCGAACAGTCTGGTTCAGCCTCAGACAGCTGCTAGGGAGAGGGGTGGAGCTTTGCGGAACACCTCCGTTCAGTCCGTAAGGGTGACCCCGAGCTTCCGGTCGCCTGTCATTTTAATTCACCACCCCATTCCCACTCAGACCTCAATGTACTTGGGCTCTTGCATTGTTCCATGGAAGCTCAGCGTAAACTCGAGGAACAGCACCTCATCTTCCGATTAGGCACTTTACAGCCTTCCGGACTCAATATCGAGTTCAACAATTTCAGATCATAACCTCGGCCCCCATTACATTTTTACTTATTTTTTATCCCCACCTTTGTTTTGGCCCTTTTTCCCCCCGCCCCCTTTTTTTTTTCTCTCTCCCACATGGCAGCTGTCTCCCATTCTGCCAGCGCATTTCACACCTAATCTAGAGCCGTCTTTTGTCTCCACTAGTCCTATCACCATCTCGTCTCGTTTTGAATACCTCTTAATGTCTCTTCATTTCTCTTTTGTTCTCTCCCAGCCCGGCCTTTCAATCTATTTCATTTCCTGTGCCTTTCCAGTCTTGACAAAGAGTTTGACTCGAAACGTTGACTCTATTTTCTCTCCATGGATGTTGCCTGGCCTGCTGAGTTTTTCCAGCATATTCTGTTGTTATTTCGGATTTCCAGCATCCGCAGTATTTTGCTATCGTCGTAGAGGGATGGAGTCGGTGGATAGGGAACGGAGTTTGTAGCGGGGCCCAAAGACAATGGCTTCAGTCTTCCTAATAGTTAATTGGAGAAAATTCCTGCTCATCCAGAACTGGATGTCAGACAAGCAGTGTGTCAATTTAGAGACCGTGGAGGGGTCGAGAGAAGTGGTGGTGAGCTAGAGCTCGGTGTCGTCAGCGTACATATGGAAACTGACGGCGTGTTTTCGGATGATGTCGCCAAGGGGCAGCATACAGGTGAGAAATAGGAGGGGGGCCAAGGATAGAACCTTGGGGGAACCCAGAGGTAATGATGCGGGAGTGGGAAGAGAAGCCATTGCAGGTGATTCTCTGGCTACGATTAGATAGATAAGAATGGAACCAGGTGAGTGCAGTCCCACCCAGCTGGACGACAGTGGAGAGGCGTTGGAGGAGGATGGAGTGGTCAACCGTGTCAAAGGCAGCAGACAGGTCAAGAAGGACGAGAAGGGATAGTTTACCTTTGTCACAGTCACAAAGGATGTCATTTGTGGCTTTGATGAGGGCCGTTTCGGTACTGTGGCGGGGCGGAAACTGGATTGGAGGGATTCAAACATGGAGTTCCGGGAAAGATGGGCATGGATTTGGGAGGTGACAACACGTTCAAGGGCTTTGGAGAGGAAAGGGAGGTTGGAGATGGGGCAGTAGTTTGCAAGGACGGAGGGGTCAAGGGTTGATTTTTTGAGAGGGGTGAGGACGGCAGATTTGAAGGAGAGGGGGACAGTACCTGAGGGGAGCGAACCGTTAACAATGTCAGCTAACATGGGAGCCAGAAAAGGAAGTTGAGTGGTCAGCAGTTTAGTGGGAATAGGGTCGAGGGAGCAGGAAGTGGGTCTCATGGGAAGGATGAGCATGGAGAGGCCAAGAGGGGAGATTGGAGATAAATTGGAGAAAAATGCAAGTTCAGGGCTAGGGCAGAAACATAGAAGATAGGAGCAGGAGTAGGCCATTCGGCCCCTCGAGCCTGCTCCGCCATTCAATGAGATCATGGCTGATCATCCAAATTCAGTACCCTGTCCCTGCCTTCTCCCCATATCCCTTGATCCCTTTAGCCTTAAGAAATATATCTAACTCCTTCTTGAATATATTTAATGAATTGGCCTCCACTGCCTTCTGTGGTAGAGAATTCCACAGGCTCACCACTCTCTGGGTGAAGAAATTCCTCCTCATCTCTGTCCTAAATGGCTTACCCCTTATCCTTAGACTGTGACCCCTGGTTCTGGACTCCCCGCCATCGGGAACATCCTTCCTGCATCTAGTCTGTCTAGTCCTGTTAGAATTTTATAAGTTTCAAGAGATCCCCTCTCATTCTTCTAAACTCCAGCGAGTGTAAGCCCAATCGACCCAATCTCTCCTCAAACGTCATTCCTGCCATCCCAGGTATCAATCTGGTGAATCTTTGCTGCACTTCCTCCATGGCAAGAACATCCTTCCTCAGATAAGGCGACCAAAACTGCACACAATACTCAAGGTGCGGTCTCACCAAGGCCCTGTACAACTGCAGCAAGACGTCCTTGTTCCTGTACTCGAAGGGGAGGGGAGAACCTTAGAGGAAGTTTGACCCGGTGGGCTAGGGCAAGTGAAGTGGCAGAGGCAGCTGATCGGATGGTCTCGACCTTAGAAAAAGAAGCCCATGAGCTCCTTGCACTTGTAGTTGGAGGTGAGCGTGGAGGAGGCAGGGGAGAGGGGTTTAAAATGTCGGTTAGTAGTAGAAAATATTAGCCTGGAGTTATCTTTGCATTCCAGAATGATCATGGAATAGTGAGCAGTTTTGGCAGACAAGAGTAGGACTCGATAATGCTCTACGTGGTCCAGCCAGATCTGGCGGTGAATGGCTAAACCAGTTGGCCGCCATATCCGTTCCAAGTCTGCGTCCCTTGGACTTGAGGGATCGAAGATGTGGGCTGTACCGGGGGAACGGCCAGGGGGAGAGAGAGTAATGGTTTTAATAGGGACTAGGGCATCAAAGGTGGTGGTGAGGGTGTGGTTGAGCAGATCGGTAGCTGCAGAAATGTCGTGGTGAATGGAGGGCCAAAGGCTGGATCATTGGGATTTTGCTGTTGTAAGGGAGTTGGGGGGAGGAGAGTTTTTTCCAGGGCGGGCACAGAAGTAGGGTTGGGTGGGGAAGGGGGATGTGGGTGGAAAGCGATACAAGGAAGTGGTCAGAGATGGCTTTACCTTCGATTGACACAGTGGGTGTAGCGAGGTCATGAGAGATGGCAAGGTCAAGGGGTGGCCGTGAATATGGGTTGGGGAGTTCATATGGAGGGAGAGATTATGGGAGGATAGGATAGTGAACTCGGAGGAGAGCATGATGAATTGAGTTGGAGGTGGAAATCACCGAGGAGGAAAAGTCCTGGATGGGGCAGGAGCACCATTACATACAATGCACCTAGTATTCTGCAGCTAAGATCCAGTTGTGTGTTCTTTTGAAGCATCATGGTTTCACTGCTGCAAATTGGTGCCATCGTGGCTCAGTGGGTAGCACCCTTGCCTCGGAGTCAGAAGGTTGTAGGTTCAGAGTCCCACTCCAGAGACGTGGGCACAAAAAAATCTAGCCTGACACTCCAGTGCTGCACTGTCGGAGGTGCTGCCTTTTGGATGAGATGTTAAACTGACTGCCCTGTCGGCTCTCTCAGGTGGATGTAAAAGATCCCATGGCACTATTTCAAAGAAGAGCAGGGGAGTTATCCCCGGTGTCCTGGGCCAATATTTATCCCTCAATCAACATCACAAAAAATCAGATTATCTGGTCATTATCACACTGCTGTTTGTGGGAGCTTGCTGTGCGCTAATTGGCTACTGCGTTTGCTACATTACAACAGTGACTACACTATCCCTCTACACCTCCATCCCCTATCAGGATGGCCTGAGGGCACTCTGCTTCTTCCTTGAACAGAGGCCCAACCAGTCCCCATCCACCACCACCCTCCTCCGCCTGGCTGAACTTGTTCTCACATTGAACAGCTTCTCCTTTGACTCCACTCACTTCCTCCAAATTAAAGGTGTTGCTATGGGAACCCGCATGGACCCTAGCTATGCCTGCCTTTTTGTGGGATATGTGGAACATTCTTTGTTCCAGTCCTACTCAGGTCCCCTCCCTCACCCTTTTCCAGTACATTGATGACTGTATTGGTGCCATTTCCTGCTCTTGCCCTAAACTAGAAAATTTCATTCACTTTGCTTCCAATTTCCACACTTCCCTCACCTTAACATGGTCCATCTCCGACTCTTCCCTTCCCTTCCATTCCATGACTTCTCTGTCTCCATTTCTGGCGACAGGCTATCGACAAACATCCTCTACAAGCCCACTGACTCCCACAGCTACCTGGAATAACTTCCTCCCACCCCGCTTCCTGTAAGGACTTTATTCAATTCTCCCAGTTTCTCCGTCACATCTGTTCTGACGATGCCACCTTCCATATCAGTGCTTCTGATATGTCTTCCTTTTTCCTCAACCGAGGATTCCCCTCTACCGTGGTTGGCATGGCCCTCGACCATATCCGTTCCATTTCCCACACTTCTGCTCTCACCCCTTCTCCCTCCCAGAACCACGATAGGGTTCCCCTTGTCCTCACCTTTCACCCCACCAGCCTCCACATTCAATGGATCATCCTCCACCATTTCCGCCACCTCCAACGTGATCCCACCACCAAACACATCTTCCCCTCCCCTCACCTTTCAGCATTCCGAAGGGACCGCTCCCTCCGCAACACCCTGGTCCACGGTCCACTCTTCAATCACCCCCAACAGCCCCTCCCTCCCCACGCAAGCGCAGCAGATGCAACACCTGCCCTTTTACCTCCTCCCTTCCCACTGTCCAGGGCCCCAAACACCCCTTCCAGGTGAAACAGCGATTTACTTGTACTTCTTTCAATGTAGTATACTGTATTCGCTGCTCATGATGCGGTCTCCTTTACACTGGGGAGACCAAACGCAGATTGGGGGACCGCTTTGCAGAACACCTCCGTTCAGTCTGTAAGGGTGACCCCGAGCTTCCGGACGCCTGTCACTTTAATTCTCTGCTCCACTCCCACTCTGACCTCTCTGTCCTCGGCCTCTTACACTGTTCCAATGAAACTCAACGTAAGCTCGAGGGACAGCACCTCATCTTTTGATTAGGCACTTTACAGCCTTCTGGACTCAACATCGAGTTCAACAATTTCAGACCATAGCCTCTGCTCCTATTTTTTCAGGCGGCAGCTGTTGATGATTCTGCCATCCCCATTTGCAATATTATTTCTCTGGCCTTCCATTCTAGCACAGACTGTCCCTTTAGTTCCTTCCTCCCCTGCAACCACACCCCCCCCCCCCCCCTGCCTCTGCACCTGCTTAAAACCGGTTACATCCCCAACTTTTTCCAGTTCTGATGAAGGGTCCCAGACCTGAAACGTTAACACTGTTTCTCTCTCCACGGATGCTGCCTGGCCTGCTGAGTATTTCCAGCATTTTCTGTTGCTATTTCAAAAAGTACCTCATTGGCTGTAAAGCGCTTTGAGACGTCCGGTGGTCGCGAAAGGCGCTATATAAATGCAAGTCGTCTTCTTCTAAATAAGCACCTCCTGAGGTTAATTGTAGGCTAATGGGTCTTCGGCGGGTGCTGAGGTAAATTTTCTGTTACTGAACAAGTTTCTTTGCAGAGTGTGTGTAAATTCCCAACTCCACATCAGCAGGAACCATCAGGAAGTGCCTTTCTCTTAAAAGTGTAGAGACAAAAATTTAGTTTGTGGCAAAGTGTGACAGACACATTTGAGAAGTTTATTATACATCTTTGTATTATTAAAAATCTGCATGGGGCACAAACATTCTGTCCACAAGCCACACTTCCCATTGCATGATCTTTGGTCACACTTTTCTGTCAATATTTAACACTGTAAATTGCTATGTTAGCATTTCCTATTCAATCTTGCTATGTTAACTCTCATGCTGGAGTGAGCCTGGGATCGATGGTAGCATTCCTGGCACTGACTCAGAAGGTTAAGGGTTCGAGCCCCACTCCAGACATATATTCTCTGGAGCTTGGAAGAATGAGAGATGATCGCATTGAAACATATAAAATTCTTATATAGGGCTTGACAGGGTAGATGCTGAGAGGCTGTTTCCCCCCTGGCTGCAGAGTCTAGAACTAGGAGTCATAATTTCAGGATAAGGGGTCGACCATTTAGGACTGAGATGAAGAGAAATTTCTTCACTCAGAGGGTTGTGAATCTTCGGAATTCTCTACCCCAGAGGGCTGTGGAGGCTCAGGTGATGAGTATATTCAAGGCCGAGATCGATAGACTTTTGGATACTAAGGGAATCAGGAGATATGGGAATGGGGCAGGAAAGTGGAGCTGAGGTAGAAATTCAGTCATGATCTTATGGAATGGTGGAGCAGGCTCGATGGGCTGTATGGCCTACTCCTGCTCCTATTTCTTAAGGTCCCCTTAAATACATCTACGCTGTTCACCTCAACTACTCCATATGGTAGCAAGTATTTTTTTAAACAAGGGAAACAGGTTGCAGATTTAGGAAAGTGCAATTGTTTACCAGTAACTATAAAGCTGTGGAATGAAACCTATTTTGTTTTAAAACATATGGAGGGATATGGTAGCATAGTGGTTACGTTACTGGACTAATGATCCGGAGACGCAAGTTCAAATCCCACCACAGCAGCTGGGGAATTTAAATTCAGTTAACTAAAATCTGGAATAATAAGCTAGTATCAGTAATGATGACCATATAACTACCAGATTGTTGTAAAATCCCATCTGGCTCAGTAATGCCCTTTAGGGAAGGAAATCTGCCGTCCTTACCCAGTCTGGCCTATATGTGACTCCAGACACACAGTAACTGCACTCTGAAAAGCCACTCAGTTGTAACAAGAATAATAAAATCGGACAGACCATCCGGCATTGACCTAGGCAACGGCTGCGGACACGACAATGGCGACAGTCGACCCTGCAAAGTCCTCCTCTCTAACATCTGGGGACTTGTGCCAAAATTGGGAGAGCTGTCCCACAGACTAGTCAAGCAGCAGCCTGACATGGTCATACTCACAGAATCATACCTTTCAGCCAATGTCCCAGACTCCTCCATCACCATCCCTGGGTATGTCCTGTCCCACCGGCAGGGCAGACCCACCAGGAGGTGGCACAGTGGTATATGGGAGGAAGTGGCCCTGGGAGTCCTCAACATTGACTCCAGATCCCATGAAGTCTCATGGCTTCAGGTAAAGCATGGGCAAGGAAACCCCCTGCTGATTACCATCTACCGCCCTCCCTCAGCTGATGAATCAGCACTCCTCCATGTTGAACACCACTTGGAAGATGCACTGAGAGTAGCAAGGGCACAGAATGTGCTCTGGGTGGGTGACTTCAATGTCTCGGTAGCACCACTACTGGGCTCGGTAGCACCACTACTGGCCGAGTCCTGAAGGACATAACTGCCAGATTGGGCCTGCGACAGGTGATGAGGGAAAAACCTACTTGATCGCGTCCTCACCGATCTACCTGTTGCAAATGCATCTGTCCATGTGTGGTAGCAGTGACCACTGCACAGTCCTTGTGGAGATGAAGACCTGTCTTCACACTGAGGACACCCACCACCGTGCTGAATGGGATAGATTCAGAACAGATCTTGCAGCTCAAAACTGGGCATCCATGAGATGCTGTGGGCCATCAGCAGAATTGTATTCCACCACAATCTGTAATCTCATGGCCCGGCATATCCCTCATTCTACCATTACCATCAAGCCAGGGGACCAACCCTGGTTCAATGAGGAGTGTAGAAGAGCATGCCAGGAGCAGCACCAGGCGTACCTAAAAATGAGGTGCCAACCTGGGGAAGCTGCAACACAGGAATACAAGCATGCTATAGACAGAGCTAAGTGATTCCACAACCAATGGATCAGATCAAAGCTCTGCAGTCCTGTCACATTCAGTCGTGAATGGTGGTGGACAATTACAACAACTAACGGGAGGAGGAGGCTCCATGAATATCCCCAGCCTCAATGATGGTGGAGCCAAGCACGCGAGTGCAAAAGATAAGGCTGAAGTGTTTGCAATCACCTTCAGCCAGAAGTGCCAAGTGAATGATCCATCTCGGCCTCCTCTTGAAGTCCCCAATCACAGAAGCCAGTCTTCAGCCAATTCCATTCAAACCACGTGATATCAAGAAATGGCTGAGGGCACTGGATACAGCAAAAGCTACGGGCCCCGAAAACATCCCGACTGTCGTGCTGAAGACTTGTGCTCCAGAACTAGCGGCGTCTCTAGCCAAGCTGTTCCAGGACAGCTACAAAACTGGCATTTACTGACAACGTGGAAAACTGCCTAGAAATGTCCTGTCCACAAAATGCAGGACAAATCCAATCCGGACAGTTACCGCCCCATCAGTCTACTCATCGTTAGCAAAGTGATAGAAGGTGTCGTCAACAGTGGCATCAAGCGGCACTTACTCACCAATAACCTGATCACCGATGCTCAGTTTGGGTTCCGCCAGGATCTCTCGGCTCCAGACCTCATTACAGCCTTAGTCCAAACATGGACAAAAGAGCTGAATTCCAGAGGGGAGGCGAGAGTGACTGCCCTTGATATCAAGGAAGCATTCGACCGAGTGTGGCATCAAGGAACCCCAGTAAAATTGAAGTCAATGGGAATCAGGGGGAAAACTCTCCACTGGCTGGAGTCATACCTAGCACAACGGAAGATGGTTGTGGTTGCTGGAGGTCAATCATCACAGCCCCAGAACATCGCTGCAGGAGTTCCTCAGGGCAGTGTCCTAGGCCCAACCATCTTCAGCTGCCTCATCAATGACCTTCCTGCATCATAAGGTCAGACGTGGGGATGTTCGCTGATGACTGCAGTGTTCAGTTCCATTCGCAACTCCTCAGATAATGAGGAAATTATAGACCGGTAAGCCTGACATCGGTAGTGGGGAAAATGCTAGAGTCCATTATAAAAGATGCAATAGCAGAGCACTTGGAAAACAGTGACAGGATCGGACAAAGTCAACATGGATTTACAAAAGGTAAATCATGCTTGACTAATCTACTGGAATTTTTTGAGGATGTAACTGGTAGGATAGATAAGGGAGAACCAGTGGATGTAGTGTATTTGGACTTTCAGAAGGCTTTCGATAAGGTCCCGCATAAGAGATTGGCGTGCAAAGTTAAAGCACATGGGATTGAGGGTAAGGTACTGACTTGGATAGAGAACTAGCTGGCAGGCAGGAAGCAAAGAGTTGGAATAAACGGGTCTCTTTCCAAGTGGCAGGCAGTGATCAGTGGGGTACCACAGGGATCGGTGCTAGGGCCCCAGCTATTCACAATATATATTAATGATCTAGACGAGGGAACTAGATGTAATATCTCCAAGTTTGCAGATGACACAAAGCTGGGTGGGCGTATGTGCTGTGAGGAGGATGCCGAGAAACTCCAGTATGATTTGGACATGTTGGGTGATTGGGCAGATGCATGGCAGATGCAGTATAATGTGGATAAATGTGAGGTTATCCACTTTGGTGGCAAAAACAGGAAGGCAGATTATTATCTGAACAGCAATAGATTGGGGAAAGGGGAAGTACAACGAGGCCTGGGTGTCCTTGTGCACCAGTCACTGATGGTAAGCATGCAGGTGCAGCAGGCGGTTAAAAAGGCAAATGGTATGTTGGCCTTCATAGCGATAGGATTTGAGTGCAGGAGCAAGGATGTCTTGCTGCAGTTGTACAGGGCCTTAGTAAGACCACACCTTGAGTATTGTGTGCAGTTTTGGTCGCCTTATCTGAGGAAGGATGTTCTTGCCATGGAGGGAGTGCAGCAAAGATTCACCAGACTGATACCTGGGATGGCAGGAATGACGTATGAAGAGAGATTGGGTCGATTGGGCTTATATTCGCTAGAGTTTAGAAGAATGAGCGGGGATCTCATTGAAACTTATAAAATTCTAACAGGACTGGACTAGATGCAGGAAGGATGTTCCCGATGGCAGGGGAGTCCAGAACCAAGGGTCACAGTCTAAGGATAAGGGGTAAGCCATTTAGGACTGAGATGAGGAGGAATTTCTTCACCCAGAGAGTGGTGAATCTGTGGAATTCTCTACCACAGAAGGCAATTGAGGCCAATTCATTAAATATATTCAAGAATGAATTAGATATATTTCTTAAGGCTAAAGGGGTCAAGGGATATGGGGAGAAAGCAGGGACAGGGTACTGAATTTGGATGATCAGCCATGATCTCATTAAATGGCGGAACAGGCTCGAGGGGCTGAATGGCCTACGCCTGCTCCTATCTTCTATGTTTCTATGAAGCAGTCCATGACCACATGCAACAAGACCAGACAAAATTCAGGCTTGGGCTAATAAGTGGCAAATAACATTCATGCCACACAAGTGCCAGGCAATAACCATCTCCAACAAGAGAGTCTAACCACCACCCCATAACAGTCAACGGCATTACCATCGCCAAATCTCCCATCAACATCCTGGGGGGTCACCATTGACCAGAAACTTAACTGGACCAAGAGCAGGTCAGAGGCTGGGTATTCTGAGGCGAATGCATCACCTCCTGACTCCCCAAAGCCTTTCCACCATCTACAAGGCACAAGTCAGGAGTGTGATGGAATACTCTCCACTTGCCTGGATGAGTGCAGCTCCAGGAACACTCAAGAAGCTCGACAGCAGCCAGGACAAAGCAGCGCGCTTGAATGGTGTTAGATTCGTGATTCTGAGAGTATGATGTTTTCAAATAACTACACGGATGCTGTAACTTAACAATCAACAGGTGTTTACTGGAGTAGGGTAGTCTCAAGACTGGGGTACAGAGGCATGCTCAAGGCTTATATACAGGTGTGGTCACTGCCGGTACTACAGTATACAGCTGTAAAAGTAGTTCTCTCTTAAAGGTACATACACTACAATTCCTCCCCTTTTAGATTAGCAGTACCCATAATATTCAAATAACAATTAACACTTTAACATGCACATTACACAAAAATAGTCCATTTATAGATTCAGTCTTTGGGGCGGCTTCTTGATCCTTTCTGGATAGCGCCTTTCCTGAGGTTCTTGTTCTTGGTGCGGAGGCGATTCTGGCCCCTTTTCATCGGTTAGTTCATCAGTTTCCACTGCTACTGGTTCTGAGGTAGATGCTACCTGTATGTCGGGTTCATCCCCAGGTACTCGAGACATGGGGTTGACTCGTTCCTGTGACGCTAAGATCTGATCGACGTGGCGTCTCACAATGTTCTCCCCGACATCCACTGTGTACATTAATGGCCCCTGCCTTGTGCATATCGTTCCGGGTTGCCATTTCTCTGTTCGGTAGTCACGGGCCAAGACTGGTTGTCCTACAGTGAAGCTCCTTGTTGGCTTCTCATTGATGTGCTGGAATTGTTTATCCTCAACATTTCTTCGCACATTTGGTCTGAGCAAATCCAGACGAGATCTCAACCTTCGGTTAAAAGAACATCATGGCCGGGGTCTGGTTGGTAACTGCATGTGTCGCATTTCTGTAGGCTAACAGGAAATTGTCCACCTTATGCTGTAGTGGAATTTCATCATCGCACATGGCCTTTATCACCTTTTTAAAGGTTTGTACGAACCTCTCAGCCAATCCATTTGTGGCTGGATGATACGGGGCGGATGTGTAATGCCTTACCCCATTCCTTCTCATAAATTTCCGAAGCTCTTCGGACACAAACTGTGGTCCATTATCAGAGCAAATCTGCTCTGGCAAGCCGTTCCTGTCAAATATGGTCCGTAGGACTGCAATCGTTTTCTCTGTAGTGGTCGAGGACATTTTTATCACCTCAGGCCATTTCAAGTGAGCATCCACTGCTATTAAGAACATTGAGTCCATGAATGGACCAGCAAAATCAATATGCACCCGTTGCCATGGAGAGGAGAGCCACTCCCATGGGTGTAGAGGGGCATGTGGTGGTGCATTTTGGACTTCTGGCATCCCGAGCAGCTCTTGGTTAGGTCCTCGATTTGTTGATCGATCCCCGGCCACCACACATAAGCCCTAGCAAGGCTTTTCTTTTTCACCCCTCCCAGATGACCTTCGTGAAGCTCATTTAGCACTCTCTCCCTTAACTTGGGTGGAATTACCACTCGGGATCCACACATCACTGTCCCCTGGCATACTGACAGCTGTTCTCTTCTGGATGAGAATGCTGGCAACAGTGAGTCGCCATGTGTTGGCCATCCCCTCACCGTCAAATCATATACCCGAAACAGTGTCGGATCATTGTGGGTCTCCTTCACTTTGAAGCCCACACACAAACTTGTCCCTTAACGTATCTGCTAGTCCCACTCCAAACTGGCAGTGTTTCGATAGCTTGCGCAGTTCCGTTAAGTACTCAGCATTACTTTCATCTTTATGCTGGTTCCGTTTGTGGAACTTAAATCTTTCTGCTATCAGCAACGGTGTGGGGTTTAAGTGGTCCTGTAGGATTTCTACTATGCTTCCAAAATTCTTATCCACGGGCTTCTCTGGGGTTATTAGGTTTCGCAGTGAGCCATAAGTTTTTGCACCCATGGAATTTAACAAAACCAGTGCTTTCCTAGCATCTGGCACTTCATTCGCCCTGCAGTACACCTCAATGCGTTCCACATATGTCGCCCAATCTTCGACTTCATTGTCGAACGCAGAGATACTGCCACTCTTCGGCATCCCTGGGTGTGATTTAACTGTCAAAAATGGCGTCTCCCGCGCTCTCCCTTCTTCTCCGCTGGCACAAAATGGCGTCTCCCGCGCTTTCCTTTCTTCCCGCGCTCGCCCTTCTTCTCCGCTGCGGCTTCTAAAAATGGCGTCTCCCGCGCTCTCCCTTCTTCTCCGCGGCTCAATGGCGTCTCCCGCGCTCTCCCTTCTTCTCCCCGCGGACGCTGTTCAGCCCTTGAGCCCTGGCTGTGCTCTGTGCCTTCTCCTGTGCGCCTTTCCCATTTCCGCCGCTCAGTCCTGAACCCGGCTGCTGCTTTACCCTCTCTCTCTCTGTTTTTGTTTTTCCTCGACGCCGCTCGGTTTTCAACTCCCGGCTGCGCCCTGTGCGCTTCACCCTCTCTCTTACCCGTCGACGCTGCTCGGCTTTTTCTCTGCCGTCGGTCGGCTCCGGGAAGGGTCTGCGCTGTACCTGTTGTCAGTCTGTTGCTGGATCGTCGTGGCTGGGGAACCAAGCCCGGCTCTCAACAGCCTCCCCTGCGAGGTTCACTCTCTGCCGGATGACTGGGCGGTTGCTCGTGGTCGACGCCCGTGCTTCTGGCCTCAACTTTCTTCCACCGCCCTCCCGGAGCGAATCCTTGAAGGGAAATGCAGAGTTGCAGGTAGATTCGAATCGACACTCGTCGCCACTGTTAGATCCGTGATTCTCAAAGTATGATGTTTTCAAATAACTACACGGATGCTGTAACTTAACAATCAACAGGTGTTTACTGGAGTAGGGTAGTCTCAAGACTGGGGGTACAGAGGCATGCTCAAGGCTTATATACAGGTGTGGTCACTGCCGGTACTACAGTATACAGCAGCTGTAAAAGTCATTCTCTCTTAAAGGTACATACACTACAACAATTGGCACCCCATCCACCACCTTAAACATTCACTCCCTCCACCACCGGCGCACCGTGACTGCAGTGTGCACCATCTACAAGATGCACAACAGCAACTCGCCAAGGCTTCTTCGGCAGCACCTCCCAAACCCGCAACCTCTTCCACCTAGAAGGACAAGGGCAGCAGGCGCATGGGAACACCACCAGCTGCAAGTTCCCCTCCAAGTCACACACCATCCTGACTTGGAAATATAATCGCTGTTCCTTCATCGTTGCTGGGTCAAAATCCTGGAACTCCCTCCCTAACAGTACTGTGGGAGCACCTTCACCGCACAGACTGCAGCGGCTCAAGAAGGCAGTTCACCACCACCTTCTCAAAGGCAACTAGGGATAGGCAAAAAATGATGGCCTTGCCAGTGACGTCCACATCCCAGGAACAAATAAAAAAATTAAAGATCAGAAGTATCCAATAGGGAATTCAGGAGCAACGTCTTTCCCCAAAGAGTGGTTAGAATGTGGAACCGCAACGAGTAGTTGAGGCGACTAGCACAGATGCATTAAGGGGAAGCGAGATAAACACATGAGAAAGAGAGGGATATGTTGGTGGGATTAAATGAAGAAAGGTGGGAGGAGGCTCATGTGGAGCATAAACACTGGCATGGACCAATTGGACAGAATGGCCTGTTTCTGTGTTGTAAATGCGATGTAATGTCATATTATGTAAGAAAGTGAGCAAGCAAAAGAAAAGCAAGATAAAAGATAAGCGCTTGCTGCTGTCGGCACCTTCTCTGCAGGCTTGGGTTTGTGACGCGGAACCCGCGGCGAGTGCCCCGAGTCTCCAGCCGGAGCGGGCTCGGGGACGGATCCCCCTCCCCTCCTTAGCAACAGCGGCGGTCGTTACCCGGGAGGAGGCGAGTGGGAGAGAGAGTGTGAGTGCTCGACGGAGAGATCAATCCCCAAACAAGAAGGTAAACCGGGGTGGCTGTACACCAGGATAGGGTTGGGTTTGATTCTCGCTGAGAGGGAGCAGGGAGGGGAAGCTCACTGCGCTGATTCTACTCTAAGTCACCCAGCCCGGCCTGGCCGCGCTGCCATTTTGTTCTACCGGTGCCGTGACGTCACGTTAAAGGTTGGATTGCAGAACGTTTTTTCCCACGCTTTTTAACCCCACCCTCCTCTTCTCCTTGTTTCCTCATTCTCCCCTCTCTCTCCTCCTCCTTCTCCTTCTCCCTCATCCCCTTTCCCTCCCCTGCTCCTTCTCTCTATCTCCTCCTCTTCCTCCCCTCTTCCTCAGTTGCTCCCTCTCTCTATAGAAACATAGAAGATAGGAGCAGGAGTAGGCCATTCAGCCCCTCGAGCCTGCTCCGCCATTCAGTGAGATCATGGCTGATCATCCAAATTCAGTACCCTGTCCCTGCCTTCTCCCCATATCCCTTTAACCTTAAGAAATATATCTAACTCCTTGAATATATTTAATGAATTGGCCTCAACTGCCTTCTGTGGTAGAGAATTCCACAGGTTCACCACTCTCTGGGTGAAGAAATTCCTCCTCATCTCCGTCCTAAATGGCTTACCCCTTATCCTTAGACTGTGACCCCTGGTTCTGGACTCCCCGACCATCGGGAACATCCTTCCTGCATCTAATCTGTCTAGTCCTGTTAGAATTTTATAAGTTTCAATGAGATCCCCTCTCATTCTTCTAAACTCCAGCGAGTATAAGCCCAATCGACCCAATCTCTCCTCATACGTCATTCCTGCCATCCCAGGTATCAGTCTGGTGAATCTTCGCTGCACTCCCTCCGTGGCAAGAACATCCTTCCTCAGATAAGGCGACCAAAACTGCACACAATACTATCTCCCCCTCTCCGTCACCTCTTCCCCGTCTGGAAAGGTACCCACTGGTGACAGGAGTTTTAGTTCCATAACCTCCCCCCTCCAAATCCCTGGCTGTACCTCGCCTGACTGGCCATGCTCCTCGTGATGCTGACCCTTCAGGATTGACCTGTAGTCTGCACAAATTAAAGATTAATCTCCTGGAAACTGCTGTGAGCAACAACCGGAGAAAAATCATAGAGGTATCAAAAGAATTGTGCGTGGTTTTTTTTTCATTTGTTTTATCCTTTTCATTTATTAGTTGTAAAAATATTAGAGAAAGGGGGAGAAAAAAGGCTGTTTGACTGGGCGGTTGGAGGCAGGAGGTCATGTGATGGAACCTCCAGCAATATGGACCCTGGCCTGGTCAGTGAGCAGCCCAGTGGCGGTGGTGAAGTCGATCCTTGCTCATCCCAGGAGTCCAAAGCCCAGGCTGATGCATCGCATAGCACCAAGGTTGTGATGCGTTGGTGCAGGTGCCCATTGCCCATCAGGTTGAGAGGGCTCAGTGTGCAGACATACAATCCCACGGCACTTGTGCATGCCAACCATTGGCTTTTTAACCCAAGCAAAATGCTGCCGATGCTGGAAATCCAAAATAAAAACAGAAAATGCTGGCAGCATGCAGCAGGACCTGTGGAGAGAGAAACAGAGTAAACGTTCTGATGAAATGCCATCGACCTGAAGCATTGCATGTTACAGAAACCGCCTGATTTTTATTCCCATTGAAATCGATAGCAATGACAATTCCTATCCCCTTCATTTTTTAGTGAAAACTGATCAAAGATGGCGGGAGAGTCACATCATCTGTGTCTGCTGACATTGATACAATCTGCAGTTAGTGAGGCACCCCATAGAATAGAGTGGGATAACAAGTATTAGGCCAGATTCCTATGGGAAGCCAGCCTGTTCCTGACAAGTGATGAACAAAGTTCTATTCAGTCATCCCCTAGCCATGCCCATAAATTGAGAATGTCCAGATCATTAAGGCCATTGATTTTGTTAATTGCACAACAAATGTCTGACCTGTAGACTGTGACATAAAGCACTGGGAACCATTTGGGGGTAAGGGCTGTGGGGGGGAACTTTGCTCACCAACAAAAGGAGGAAGGTTACAACATCAACTTTCCATTTATATAGCGCATTTAACGTAGTAAAACGTCCCAAGGCGCTTCACAGGAGCGTTCTCATGCAGAATTTGATACTCGAAACATAGAAACATAGAAGATAGGAGCAGGAGTAGGCCATTCGGCCCTTCGAGCCTGCTCCGCCATTCAATGCGATCATGGCTGATCCACATGACACTGAGCCACATGAGTAGATGTTAGGGCAGGTGGTCAAAGAGGCAGGTTTTAAGGAGCGTCTTAAAGGAGAAGAGAGAGGCGGAGAGGTTTAGGGAGGGAATTCCAGAGCTTAGGACCTCGGCAGCTGAAGGCACGGCCGCCAATGGTGGAGCGATTTAAAATCGGGGTTGCGCAAGAGGCCAAAATTGGAGGAGTGCAGATATCACGGAGGGCTGTAGGAGGTAACAGAGATAGGGAGGGGCTAGGCCATGGAAGGATGTGAACACGAGGATGAGAATTTCAAAATCGAGGCGTTGCTGGACCGGGAGCCAATGTCGGTCAGCGAGCACAGGGGCGAAGGGTGAACGGGACTTGGCGCGAGTTAGGACACAGGCAGCAGAGTTTTGGATGAGTTCAAGTTTGTGGAGGGTGAAAGATGGGAGGCCGGCCAGGGGCGTGTTGGAATAGTCGAGTCTGGAGGTAGCAAAGGCAGGGATGAGGGTTTCACCAGCAGATGAGCTGAGGCAGAGGCAGGGAAGCAGGCAATGTTACGAAGGCTGCTCTTGTACACCTCCCAGCAGCCAATTACAAAGCGGCACTGGCGAAGGCCTGTGAGTAGGTAACCTGCCCGCCTGGGTGGGGGATTGTGTGTAGCATTAGG
This sequence comes from Somniosus microcephalus, assembly GCF_052327205.1. Classification (NCBI taxonomy): domain Eukaryota; kingdom Metazoa; phylum Chordata; class Chondrichthyes; order Squaliformes; family Somniosidae; genus Somniosus; species Somniosus microcephalus. The sequence continues at coordinate 224,902,307 of NC_140997.1, forward strand.
AGACTTAAAAGGAGCAGAGAAAGGTGTTGAAAATAATAAAAAATCAGGTTCAAGAATGTTGTACTGTGCTAAACCAGGTAGTACTGCACTGTGAAGCACCAAAACGTCATTGGGGGAAAAATTTGATTGCTTTACGCCTCCTGTTAGCGCCCTAAGAGGGCGCAAAGCAACTAGCGCCTGGGGGAGGCGCCACCAACGCCACCTGTGAAATTCAGCTCCCCGCTCGCGCCCCGGCCGTGATCTTCGGTAGCGCCCCATGACTTACCGCCGGACACTATGTCTGACGGGGTCGGGAGCCTACCTGCGGTCGGGGCGACGCTATTTAAAGGCGAGGTCCCAGGCGATCATTTTTTTGCTGGCCACCTGCCTCCATTGCTGTCCCTGGCCTCCTGAGCACCCCCCCCCCCCCTCGGCGGGGTGCCGGCTGCGCACCAAGAGCCCGGCACTTCTCTTGAGGGCCACACTCTTTTGCCGGCACTCCCGTTCCCCGGGGGGCCCAGCTGGGCACCGGGTCGCGCTGCGCAAGGCCTAAGGGAGAGGAAGGCCTGCTATACCGCGGCGCAACGTGCTGCAGCGCCGCGATATTCCCTCACAGCGCCCCAAGAGGGAGGCGGGGCACTTCCAGTAGCTCCCCGCTTCCCTCTTGGGGCGCTCCCATTCAATTTCGGCCACGGGGGTGCTAAAAGTAGCCCCGGCGAAGTTAGCGCCCCAAAGGGAAGGGGGGGCGACTCAATTTTCCCCCCATTATGACTTATGCTCTGCTTCATAAGTGAGTGCCCCACTATTCTATCATAATATCTGAGGCATTAGTTATATCAGTTCTTTTTCCAATATGCAGCACGGAGTAGGGAGGCAGTAGCTGTATAAGAAACTGTATTTTTGGTACTTCTGGTGCACCAGGAATTTTTAACTATTAGGGGGAAAAATTCGGTATTGCCCACTTTGGGGCGCTAATATCGGCCAGGCGCAAAGTTTAGCGCCCGGCGCTAATTATCGCCTCCGACTGCAACATTCCCCTCTATCGCCCCTGGAGGTGATTTGAGCGCTAAATCAGGCGCTACACATCTCTTAAGGCGCAAACGTCAGGGAGCGAGGCGTTACCTCAGAGCGCTACCAAAGCTCAGGCGATGTCCGTTACCATGGAAGCCAGACAGACTGGCGCCATCCAGTTCTTAAAGGGGTGGGGCCATCTTGCTGGCCAGCCACACCCTGCTCATTGCAGCCTTGCATCTCGGCCTGGAGAGACCTCGAAAGCAATTGTGTTGGAAGCACTAAAGCCCAGGGAAAGAGCTCGGCGCTTAGGAACCTCAAAAGTGGTGCTGAGGGCCAAAACTCCTTAGTTAAAACCAAAAATGTTGCCGACAAGAAAATGCAGGATGCGCCCGCCTTCAAATAGCGCTCCCCAAGTCCCTTCACGACTTGAAAACGACGTTCCCCTCTACCTGTCGTTCCTAGCGGCAGGCACTAAGGCAGGGGGTGTGACTCAATATCCGGTCCGGGGCATTACATGCTTGACTGACGTCACGATCTGTGGGCGCAGGAGATTGTGGCGGTAGTGTTTAGCGCCACCGCAAAATGATTGGTCAATTTCGCGAGCGGCGCTAAATTCACCTCGCTCGGGCGCTCAGTTCCTAGCACCCCATTAGCACCCCCTGAAGGCACTAACGGGAGGCGCTAACCAACTGAATTTTTCCCCCTTATACTTTAAAAGAAAAGTTTGTTTAAATTGTATAATTTTATATGTCTTCACAGGTTGCCCACACTCACGTTGGACTAGTTGACTGCAGTGGTTAAATGGAACATTATTAGAGCTCCATCCATGTGTGTCAGCCGTGGCTCAGTGGGTAGCACTCTCGTCTCTGAGTCAGAAGGTTGTGGGTTCAGAGACTTGAGCTGACACTCCAGTGCAGTACTGAGGGAGTGCGGCACTATTGGAGGTGCCGTCTTTCAGATGTGACGTTAAACCGAGGCCCCGTCTGCTCTCTCAGGTGGACGCAAAAGATCCCACGGCACTATTTTGAAGAAGAGCAGGGGAGTTATCCCCGGTGTCCTGGCCAATATTTATCCCTCAGTCAACAGCACTAAAAACAGATTATCTGGTCATTATCACACTACTGTTTGTGGGAGCTTGCTGTGCGCAAATTGGCTGCTGCGTTTCCTACATTACAACAGTGACTACACTTCAAAAAGTACTTCATTGGCTGTAAAGTGCTTTGGGATGTCCTGAGGTTGTGAAAGGCGCTATAGAAATGCAAATCTTTCTTTCTTCCACAGTAACCATGGGCTGAAGTTGGGGATTACAGGAACACGGCAGGTCAGACCCCCGATTGAAACCATTGATATGAGCTCCTCACACGAGGCAAGGTGCCGCCAACAGCAACGCATTTAACAGTTTGAGGAAAATTAGTATCGCAAGGACCCCCTGATAAAATACGCCAGGGCCGTGGAGAGAAGTAGGAAGGAACATCAACAAGATGAGAAGCCGGCATGTGTGGTCGAATGTTTTCTCGGGATGCCGTGTCTGCTTGGCCTCACGTCTCGGAGCACAGTCACACTTTCGCAGCAGAGGTGAACACACTGCGTTTCATGGGGCTGCCTCCTTTTCAACTGCTCTCTCCAGGAAGCTTTGCAGATTAGTGCATGAGACAATGACGGGAGCTAGCTGCGTGACCCACTGGCAAAAGATGTTTGAACAGGAGGGAATATCGGAGCCACAGCACTCAAGTGAACACATAGTATCCCATGTGCTTGGAGGAAAAACTGTTAAGTATCATGAAATTGAAGTCTAGATTAGACAGCTAACAGAGATTTGGGTCCGTTGAAATGCTTTTTAAATGTGATGCAATTGGCTGGTTGCCTTAAAGGGAATAAAATCCTTGTGTATATTCTACATGAGGGGGGATTGGAGGATGTGAAAAGGATGTAAAGATGTCACACAGGTGTTCAAAATTGTAAGGGAGATTTAGGAACGTGGGAGCAGGCGCAGGCCATTCAGCCCCTCAAGCCTATTCCGCCATTCAATGAGATCATGGCTGATCTGTATCTTAACTCCATCCACCCGCCTTGGCTTTGTAACCCTTAATACCCTTGCCTAACAAAAATCTATCTGTCTCAGTTTTGACATTTTCAATTGACACCCCCCCCAGCCTCAACAGCTTTTTGGGGGAGAGAGTTCTCAAATTCCACTACCCATTGTGTGAAGAAGTTCCTCCTGACACCACCCTGAACAGCCTAGGATTGATGCCTAGGCGTCGAAGTTGTCACTAGGATTGCAGTATAGTGTAATGGTGGCCAGTGTTCCCCCTCATTTTTTTTGGGGGGCGGGGTGGGGCGCAAGGCCTCTTCAAAGTTTTGCGCATGCGTGAGATTTCACATTTATAAAGCTGGTATAGCGCTGCACGGGTCCGGCAGACAGCTGTGCTGCCGCGCAGCTTAGAGGGAACATTGATGGTGGCTGACATGAATCTTGCCATTCATGTAGAAATGACTTATGGAATAATACTGAGCGGCCTGCTGGTGGCGCTGTCCAGGGAGAGTATAAATACTCGGGCACGGGCCCAGCTTGCTCAGGACATTTTGTAAACAGGAACTAGTGAAGGACAACTAGATCTCCATGTTGTAAAACAGTCGATTAAAGCCTTGTTTAATACTCAGACCAAGTGCCTAGCAGTTTTCCTACATCAGTGGCCTTGTGAAATCTCCATGCTCAAAACATGTCTTTTTTAGTAAAATGTGTGCAATGTTTGTACTATATCCACTTGAACTGTGAAAAGCACCTGTCAGCACAGTTATAGATTTTGCCTGCTGACGGTCGGGCTGTGTCCAGAGACAGCATTTTGAGCTGTTTAACACTAGTGAAGTACTGGTAATCTCACACTGGAGTTGGGAGCAGTGGAAGCAATTTGAGGTGTTGAATGAAAGGTGGCTTTACACTGCAGGAGCGTAGTTCACCTAGCGCTGGCTGCAATCCTTAGTGTAATTGAGTTGGCCATCAGGGACCCTACAACGGTGTAGTAAAATGCGGATCTGCAAATCTGTCTTTGTTTTAAGGCCGCCTGCTCCTGCAAGCTAAACTTGGGGAGCTGGTCCCTAGCCTTCGCACTCGATGCCAATTGGGTCTCTTCATTCCACAGCTAAGCACAGCAGCGTTACAGACACCGGTACTAAATGGAAATGTAAGAGAGGGACAGACAGGGCTACGTAACAGAATGCTTATGTTACTGGACTAATAATCCAGAGGCCTGGACTAATGATCCGGCGACTAGAGTTCAGATCCCACCATGGCAGCTGGGGAATTTAAATTCAGTTAATTAAATAAATAGTATCAGTAATGGTGACCATGAAACTACCAGATTGTTGTAAAAACCCATCTGGTTAATGCCCTTTAGGGAAGGAAATCTGCTGTCTTTACCCGGTCTGGCCTATATGTGACTCCAGACCCACAGCAATGTGGTTGACTCTTAATCTGCCCTCTGAAATGGCCTAGCAAGCCACTCATTTGTATAAGGCGGCTCACCACCACCTTCTCGAGGGCAATTCGGGATGAGCAGTAAATGCTGGCCTTGCCAGCGACATCCACATCCCGTGAATGAATTAAAAAATCATCACCCTTCTTAGATGGGAACAATCTTATTATGTAGTGTAACAGAACCTTAAGTGTATTGTGAAACTTTCAAAAGGGAATTGGATAAGTACTTGAAGGGGGAAATTTGCTGGGCTATGGGGAAAGGGCAGGGGACTGGGATTAATGGGAGAGCACTTTCAAAGTGTTTTTGAGAGGTGATCTCATTGAAACATATAAGATCCTGAGGGGGATTGACAGGGTAGATGCTGAGAGGCTGTTTCCCCTGGCTGGGGAGGCTAGAACTAGGGGGTTGCAATCTCAGGATAAGGGGTCGATTTAGGACTGAGATGAGGAGAAATTTCTTCACTCAGAGGGCGGTGAATCTTTGGAATTCTCTGCCCCAGAGGGCTGTGGAGACTCAGTCGTTGAGTATATTCAAGGCTGAGATCGATAGATTTTTGGACACTAAGGGAATCACAGGATATGGGGATAGGGCGGGAAAGTGGAGTTGAGGTAGAAGATCAGAGGTAGGTTGAATGGCGGAGCGGGCTCGAGGGGCCGCATGGCCTACTCCTGCTCCTAATTCGTATGTTCTTAGCACGGCGAATGAGCGCAGTGACGACTGTCACGTTCATCTTTATTCAACAATCTTGTTCGCTTTTTAATAATTGTCTTTCTCTCTGCTCTTTGCAGATTCACAGCCTTGCAGAGGAGGTCCTCTCTCGCCCGCTCACTGCAGAGCAGAAGCAGAAGATCTGGGATTTGTGTTCTCGGCGCCTTCAACAGTGCGATACTTTAAAAATACTTCCTTTCCCTCCTTTTTTGTAAAAGTATTTTCCCCTCTTTTACTGGCAAGATAGCTGGCCCCAGGCCTCCTCTAATACCACTTTATACCCAGTGACTGAGCAGTACGAGGGTAACCTGTTAAAATTCACCCAGCAGCTTTTACTTCCTTTACTGTGGGGATGCATCTAGGCTCTACATCACTTCTCCAATTGACAATTCTGGCAAAAATCAGGGTGTCTTCATGTGGGAAATGGAGAGAGCAGAACTCCCTTTCAGTGCAGGGCACGGTTGCACTGGTGGCGCACAGTTGCACTGGCGGCGCACAGTTGCACTGGCGGCGCACAGTTGCGCTGGTGGCGCACAGTTGCACTGGCGGCGCATGGTTGCACTAGTGGTGCATTGCTGCACTAGTGGTGGAACACAGGTCATTGTGGGGATTCCTTGTATTTAGTGAAAGAATATATTAGTGACTTTGTAAATGATGGTTTATTTTTCAGCCTGAGTGATGTGTTCTCTTTTCTCTCCTAGCATGCCCGTGCAGTATGTGATCGGGGAGTGGGACTTCTGTGATCTGACCCTGAAAATGAAGCCACCAGTTTTTATTCCCAGACCGGAAACAGAGGTACCCAAGTACATTCAATCACTGGATTGTCTCGAGGGATTGCATGGCGTGTTTTTGTGCTCCAGTTCGTCAAGGCATCCTGCATTTCTGTATCGATAAATAAATCGAGTGCAGAGCCAAAGCATTCAGTGTAGGACACCACTAAGGTTGAAAAGTGTTGTAGGAAGATGAAATAAATCAAGAAAGAGGTACTTAGGTGACACACAGTCTGGGTTTCAAATGGCTGCAGATTGATTGGAAGGCTGAGGGTTTTTCGGAGATCCCTGGTGTTGAAGTCCTGGGAAGGAATGAGTAGACAACAGTGAAGTGAGCGTTGAGAATGCAGCAAAGAGCAAGGGTGAGCAGGATGGTACATAAGGGGAACATGAATGGAACATTTTGGAAGAGCGAGAGAGGGAAGTTGTGAGGAAAGTCACCAGAAGCGAATCCTGTGCACTGTATTAAATGGATGTTTGCCTAACGTTCTTGTTGCAAAGCACATATGTGCACGTTTGAGCAGCATTTACGTGGCAATCTGTGACTGGTTGTCACCGGGTTTTCAGTAAAACACGATGGTGAGTGGGTGAATTATTTTTGTACTCTGTCTCCACTCAAACTATGAGAGCCACCTACATCACAATGATAGATTATGCCTTACGCAACTTGTGCCTGGTGTGAGCATTTTGAGATGTAACACACTTAGAGTGAAATACTGGTGGTTACAGATCTGTTACTGGTGGTGGGAGCAATGTAAGATGATAAGTTAAGAGTGTTGCACTGTATTAAGGTCTGTTGACTAAGTGTCATCTTTCCTTGAATGTGTTAGTACCAAAATGATAATTAAGTGCCCTGACAACATTGCATGAAGTGAAAGGGCAATGCAACTAAAGGAGGCCAATGAAACTGTAAAGAGAAAAAAGAAATGAACTGAGAATTAAAGTATATTTTAGTTATTATTATCATCGAAGGAGTTAGCGAGTAGGAGGAAGCAGAAAAAGAGGGGGCGTATGACAGATGTCAGCTTGCTCATAGAAGGGAGAATCAGGCTGAATATAAAAAGTACAGAGAAGAAGTGAAAAAGGAAATAAGAGGGACAAAGAGACAGTACGAGAATAGATTGGTGGCTAATATAAAAGGGAAGCCAAAGGTTTTCTATAGGCATATCTATATATATAAAGCGGCTCTTCTGTCTGTCTGTCTGTCCGCCTGGTCTCTATACGTTTGGAAGTTACAGAGCGTACCGACACGCGCGTCGCCTCAAAAGAAAGCTTGCGATTCCGGACCGGTCATCGGCGTATTTACGTTTCGGCCGGACAAAAGTCACGCCCGCGGTATCCCAAAAACGTTCAGCGTTCCGCTCATTAGCATCTCATTAGCGACCGTGTGACGTCGAGGTCTTCCTACAGTTGAGTGTCGAGTGACTCGACGATTGACCAATCCCACGCTTCGGTGACCTGACCGGTCGACCAATCGGTGCGTGTGTGGGCGGGCCTTATCCTTCTGAACCGAGGTGAGTGGCCGCCATCTTGATTTTTCACGATTTTTTTCCCCCCACACTTTCTCTGTGTTAGGGAACTAAGGTAAATATTTTAATGATGTGTTAGGGAATTAAATAACAATTTAATGGGGGGGGGGGAGAGCCTCGGGAAATCGCGGGGGGGGGGGAGAGCCTCGGGAAATCGCGGGGGGGGGGGTGGAGAGCCTCGGGAAATCGCGGGGGGGGGGGAGAGCCTCGGGAAATCGCGGGGCGCTCGCGCCGGCCGCACTGACCGCGCATGCGCCGGCCGCACTGACCGCGCATGCGCCGGCCGCGAGAGCCCGCTCCCGGCGCCGGCCGCCGCTCAGCATTCCCGCTCTGGCAACGGCCCTCAGGTAGGCAGGGGGAGGGGCCGGAGAGAGGGACAGAGGGGAGCGGGGGAGGGAGGGACACAGACAGGGGAAGGGGTGGGGGTGGGCGACGGGAGGGGGGGAGCGGGGGTGGGGAGGGGAGCGGGTGGGCGAGGGGAGGGAGACAGGGGAGGGAGGGATAGGGCAGGGAGAGGACATGACAGGGAGAGGGGGGACACACAGGGGCAGGGAGACCAAGCGCCCCAAAATTGCCCTCGCGCCCCAAAATTGCCCTCGCAACGCGGGGCTCCCCAGCTAGTTAATAATAAAAGGGTTGACAGAGGAGCAGTGGGGAGGATTAGGGACTAAAATGGAGATCTATTGGTGGGGCAGATGGCATGGCTGAGGTACTAAATGAGTACTTTGCATCAGTGTTTACCAAGGAAAAGGACTTAGCCAAAGCTACGGTAAACAAGGAGTTTGTCTGGATACTGGATGAGATAAAAATAGATAAAGAGGAGGTACAAGAAAGCTCTTAAAGTGGATAAGTCACTCGGTCCGGATGGGATGCATCCTCGGTTGCTGAGGGAAGTAATGGTAGAAATTGCAGAGGTTCTGGCCACAATCTTCCAGCCCTCCTTTCGATAAAGGGGTGGTCCCAGAGGACTGGAGGATTGCAAATGTTACACCCTTGTTCAAAAAAGGGGAGAAGGATAAACCTGGCAATTACAGGCCAGTCAGCTTAATGTCGATGGTGGGGAAGCTTCTAGAAACAATAATCCAGGAGCAAATTAACAGCCACTTGGACACGCATGGGCTAATAAAGGAGAGCCAGCACGGATTTGTTAAGAGCAAATCATAACTAACTTGATTAAGTTTTTTGATGAAGTAACCAGAGGGTGGATGAGGGCAGTACAGTTGATGTTGTGTATCTGGACTTTCAAAAGGCATTTGATAAAGTACCACATAATACGCTTGTTAGCAAAATTGAAGACCATGAGATAAAGGGGGCAATAGCAGCATGGATACAAAATTGGCTAAGTGATAGAATACAGAGAGTTGTGGTGAATGGCTGTTTTTCGGACTGGAGGGTGGTATACAGTGGTGTTCCCCGAGGTTCAGTACTAGGACCACTGCTGTTTTTGATATACATTAATGACTTGGACTTGGGGGTACAGGGTGCAATTTAGAAATTTGCAGATGACACAAAACTTAGAAGTGTAGTAAACAGTGAGGGAGATAGTAATAGGCTTCAAGAAGACATAGACGGGCTGGTGGAATGGGCAGACACGCGGCAGATGAAATTCAACACAGAGAAGTGTGAGGTGATACACTTTGGTCGGAGGAATGAGGAGAGACCATACACGCTAAATGGTACAGTTTTAAAGGGGGTGCAAGAACAAAGACCTGGGGGGGTGTTTGTGCACAAATCTTTGAAGGTGGCAGGACAGGTTAACAAAGCAGTTAATAAAGCACATGGGATCCTGGGCTTTATAAATAGAGGCACAGAGTGGAAAAGCCAGGAAGTTATGCTAAACCTGTATAAAACACTAGTTCGGGCCCAGCTGGAGGATTGTGTCCAATTCTGGGCACCACACTTTAGGAAGGACGTGAAGGCTTTGGAGAGGGTACAGAAGAGATTGACTAGAATGGTTCCGGGGATGAGGGACTTCAGTTACGTGGAGAGACTGGAGAAGCTGGGGTTGTTCACCTTGGAGCAGAGAAGCTAAGAGGAGATTTGATAGAGGTGTTTAAAATCATGAAGGGTTCAGATAGAGTAAATAAAGAGAAACTGTTTCCGATGGCTGAAGGGTCGATAACCAGAGGGCACAGAGTTAAGGTGAATGGCAAAAGAACCAGAGGCGACATGAGGAAAAAAAAATTTACGCAGCGAGTGGTTAGGATTTGGAATGCGCTGCCTGATAGGGCGGTGGATACAGATTCAATAGGAGCCTTCAAAAGGGAATTGGATAAATACTTGAAGGAGAAAAACTTGCAGGGATATGGGGAAAGAGCGAGGGAGTGGGGCTCTTCAAAAAAGCAGACGCAGACGCGATGGGCCAAATGGCCTCCTGTGCTGTATTATTCTATGATTCTATCATATATCTCTGTCTATATTCTATTAATATATTAAGGGCTAAAAATTGAGTAGTGCCCCCGCGCCGGAACTTGAGTGGTTGCACCCCAAGAGGGAAGCGGGGCGCTACTGGAAGCACCCCGCATCCCTCTTGGGGCGCTGCGAGTCAGTATTGCGGGCCTTCCTCCCCTTCTTAAAGGGGAGGGGCCTTGCGCAGCGTGACTCTGGGCCCCCGGGGATCGGGAGTGCTGGCAAAAAGGAGCCCAGCACTCAAGAGAAGTGCCGGGCTTTTGGAGCGCAGCCGGCACTCCGCGGTGGGGGGTGGGGGGGGTTCAGGAGGCCGGGGATGGGAGCGCAGGCAGGTGCTGGCAGGTGGCCAGCAACAAAAATGGCCGCCCCACACCTCGCCTTTAATTGCGCCTCCTCGGCTGCAGGTAGGCCCCCCTGACCCCGTCGGACATAGCGTCCGGCGGTAAGTCGGGGCGCTCCCGAATATCGCAGCCGGGGCGCTGCGCATGGCGGTGATGTCATCGCCGGTGGCGCAGCGCTGCAGGGCGCAACTGGTTACGGCCGCCAATAACCTCCCGCTGAATTTTGCGAGTTTTTTTGCGGGAGGCGCAAAGCAACCCAATTTTTTCCCCCTAAAAGTCTTGCATATGGAACTCTTTTCCTGTCCTCATTAACTTCGCTTCCTTAGTCACAACTCAAGAGTCACATTTTTTATGTCATCATTTTATAATGGCAAAACGTTGTCAAAATTTTGCTATTGTGTTGTAATTGTATGGCTCAAGTTACTAGGTGGTGACATTGCGACAACCTTCCAACCATCAGGTAGCGCTGCTGCAAAAACCTGCCCGCCACCGGGATGCTCTGTGGCGACAACTTCCCAGCCGCTGGGTAGCGTTATTGTGATACCATATGTAAAATATGTAAAATGCCTAGATGTTCCCGCTCCAAACTAAATACATGCTGGCCCTACACCAATGTTCCCTGTTAGCGGCACTTTGTTCTGCGCGGCCTGTTTCTGTTAATGCGCAGTCTCTTTAAATTTCTGCGCATGCGCGGTATTTACAATGTAAAATCCGGTGAGCGGCCTGCGTGGGACATTTCAGATTACTGTGCAGCTATGCACGCACGCACCTTTGTGGGAACATTGCCCTACACCCACTTCATCTCCCAGCTGCCTCTGGATCCGCTTCTCTCTCTGGCTCTGCCTCTGGATCCGCTTCTCTCCCTGGCTCTGCCTCTGAATCTGCTTCTCGCAGCGGCTCTGCCACCAGTCCCGCCCCTTTCCCTGGCTCTGCCTCTGGCCTCACCCCCCCCACCCCCGCCTCTGGCCCCTCCCCGCCTCTGGGGCTTCTGCTGCTGGCCCAGCTACCATTAGTTTTTAAAAATGGGAACAGTATTCCCCCAGCCTCCATGGCTTTGCCCCACACCTGCAGCCCAGCAACCTGTGAGCTTCCTTAAGGCTTTGCCTTGCCCGTTGCATTGCCTCCCATCCTGCATCTACCTGTGGCTCCACTCCCCTCCCAGTTCTGCCAACAACAGTGGTGCTCTTATTGTCTCACCTTGTCTCCTGTTAAACTGGACAGGCCTCGACTCCCTGCGTGCAGCACCACGGGAGATTGAAATGTATTTTAAAAAACTTCCGTGTAATGCACACTTCCTGTTAGGGTCACACTTACTTTCCTCACCACACTTTGTCGCTAGCACCCCTATTGTTACAAAATCCTGCATTCGCCGACTCACTGTGAGCAGCACCACTGGGGATCTGCTAGTGGATAGTCAGACTTTTCAGCTGTATCGAAAATGTCGCAGTTTATATAGGATTACTTACAGGCTGGAGTGTGTTACAAGGCAGCTCAAACTGGAGCCGTGAAGCCTGAGCCATTTATCAGTGTTATCTGAACCTTGAGATAAGGTTCATCCTTCAAACACACTCTAACCTTTCCTATTTATAATCTGTACAGGTCGAGTTCAAGGAAGCTGTTTGATTCTGTTTTCTGGTGATAGTTATGTTTCTGCTGATGGTGGGCATTGCGGAAAATACCGACCAGCAGCAGAGTTCAGCTGTTCAATGACATAAAGTGCTGGAGCATATAGTAGTAACTGGATTGATCTATCAGATTTGGGCTACAAGGTTCGAAAGAAAGACTTGCATTTATAAAGCACCGTACAAAACCTCAGAACATCCCACCTAATGAAGTGTTTTTGAGACGTGATCTCATTGAAATATACAAGACTCTGAGGGGGATTGACAGGGTAGATGCTGAGAGGTTGTTTCCCCTGGCTGGAGAGTCTAGAACTAGGGGGCACAGTCTCAGGATAAGGGGTCGGCCATTTAGGACTGAGATGAGGAGAAATTTCTTCACTCAGAGGGTGGTGAATCTTTGGAATTCTCTATCCCAAAGGGCTGCGGACGCTGAATCGTTGAGTATATTCAAGGCTGAGATCGATGGATTTTTGGACTCCAGTGGAATCAAGGGATATGGAGATCGGGCGGGAAAGTGGAGTTGAGGTCGAAGAACAGCCACGATCTTATTGAACAGCGGAGCAGGCTCGAGGGGCCGTCTGGCCGACTCCTGCTCCTAATTCTTATGTTCTTTAAGTGTAGACACTCTTGGAATGTAGAAAATGTTGCAGCCAATTTGAGCACAGCAAGCTCCCACAAACAGCACTGCGATGATGACCAGATAATCTGTTTTAGCGATGTTGGTTGAGGGATAAATATTAACCAGGACACCGGGGATTAACTCCCCTGCTCTTCTTCAAAATAGTGCCATGGGATCTTTTACGTCCACCTGAGAGAGCAGACAGGGCCTCGGTTTAACATCTCATCTGAAAGACGACACCTCCAACAGTGCAGCACTCCCTCAGTACTGCACTGCATGTAACACTTGGAGTTTCCCATATTGCCTATACACTGCTATTTTAATTTGTTGAAGGCGCCATAATATTGTGCACGCTGTCATTGTCTATTCCCTCCTTTATTAGTGGTGTACTGCACTACCCTTGGTGTCCAACAGATGGCTGCATTGGCACATTTGTAGTTTGAATCTCAGACTTGCATTTAAAACAGATACTTACAGTTTTGTGCATGAACACCCACTAATCAAAGGAGATTTTTTTTATATCCCTGTCTCATGGAGATTTGTGAATAATCTTGCTTCTTTATTTTTACTTAATTACTCATTGCAACTGCAGAGTAGTTTTCCAGTGGTGTTCTGAATGTGCTGAGTGATGTTCTCATTCAAGTTCAGATCTGCACGTTGTTTGCATCAGATTTGTGTGACACATTAGTTGTTAAAGGAGCTCTTAACTCAGGCTCTGGATAGTGATCAGTGCCAGGAACCCTGGCTTTTTTTTTGCTCCCTGTGGAAGCATTTTTCCACACAAAAGTTAGTGGAAATCTGGAACTCTCTCCCCGAAAAGGCTATGGATGCTAGGGGGGGGGGGTCAATTGAAATCTTGAAGACTGAGATTGATAGGTTTTTGTTAGGTAAGGGTATTGAGGGATATTGAGCAAAGGCGGGTAAATGGGGTTGAGGTGCAGCTCTGCCATGATCTAATTGAATGGCGGGGCAGGCTCAAGGGGCTGAACGGCCTACTCCTGTTCCAATGTTTCCAGCCATAGTACTGAGGTCAGCTGTTGTCCTGACTCAGATCAGCTAGTTACAGGAAACTCTTTATTATCCGGCACCAACAGGACCGGCGTGGTGCCGGTTTATCAAAAAGTCCGGATTACAGAGAGGTATAGTTAAAAGGTACGAGAGCTCCGTACACAGCAACAAATCCAGGCTTCCCTGTTGCTTAGCAACATGTGCAGGAACTCCGGCCACAGACCAAGCGTCCCTGTTGCTTAGCAACAAGTGCACGAACCCCAGTTACACAGCCACAGATCCAGGAACTGCCACTAATATGAAGTAAAACTTACCTGAACCTACTCCTGAATTTTGCCGGTTAACAGAGATTTCCGGCTATTTAGGTGCCGGTAAAAAGAGAGTTTCCTGTAACTTAGTCCAGATCATGGATTAACCAGGCATCTTCTGGTCTTCATGCTCTACTCCTACATTGAGCAGTACATTTACCCACTGGGCACTTGCCTGCAATGTTTTAATATCCAAGTGCTTTTGACGGAGCGAGCACCACAGGGTCAGCAAAAGCAATCAATTCTGTAGCACAGGAACAGGAGGAGGCCATTCAGCCCCTCGAGCCTGTTCTGCCATTCAGTGAGATCATGGCTGATCTGTATCCTAACTCCCTCCACCCGCCTTGGCTCCATATCCCTTAAGACAGTTGGCTAGCAAAAATCTTATCAATCTCCGATTTCAATTTCTGAATTGAACTAGCATCTACCGCTTTTTGTGGGAGTGTATTCCACACTTCTACCATCCTTTACATGAAGAAGTGTTTCCTAACTTCTCTCCTGAGTGGCCTGGCTCTGATTTTAAGGTTATGTCCCCTTGTCCTAGACTCCCCCACCACCGGAAACAGTTTCTCTCTGTCTACCCTGTCAATTCCTTTCAAAATCCTAAAAACCTCCATCAAATCACCCCTTAACCTTCTATATTCCAGGGAATACAAGCCTAGTTTATGTAAGATAGCAAAATACTGCAGATGCTGGAAATCCGAAATAACAACAGAAAATGCTGGGAAAACTCAGCAGGCCAGAGCAACATCCGTGGAGAGAGAAATCGAGTCAACGTTTCAGGTCGAAACCCTTCGTCAGGACTGAAAAAACACAGGACATGAAACAGATTAAAAGGCCAGTTTGGGGGCTGGGAAATGGGGATGAAAGAACAAAAGAATCTAGAGCCGTCTTTTGTCTCCACTAGTCCGATCACCATCTCGTCTGGTTTTGAATACCTCTTAATGTCTCTTCACTTCTCTTTTGTTCTTTATCCCCATTTCCCAGCCCCCAAACTGGCCTTTAAATCTGTTTCATTTCCTGTGTTTTCTCTCAGTCCTGACAAAGGGTTTCGACCTGAAACATTGGGGTCGATTTTCAGTGAGGCGGGCTTTTAGGCGTGCGGGGGGCTAAAATCCCGATTTCGGGGGTCCCGACACCATCCCGCCCAAAACCCGCCTCCACGTAAGTTTCACAGGAGGCTGGGACCCGCCGACCCGAGGCGGGAAGGGATTAGTGCCAATTAACTGCCTGTTAACAGGCAGTTTTTAGCCTAATCCCTATTTTGAGGGGTGTCGTGTGGGATTCCTGACGGCTCCAAACCACGCCAGGTTAGAGCAGGCGGGCTGTCGGGTTGAAGGACTTGGAGGGGTCGCGATGTCGGTGTTCAGGTGAGTGATGGGTGCATGAGTGCAAAGGTAAGTGTGTTTGGTGTGTCTAAAGTGTGTAAAGAAGTTTATATTACCTGTACTTACCTTAACAGCCTTTCTTCCTCTAGGTTTCGGGAGTCCATCACTCAGCCAGCACTGAAAGCAAAATGGCTGCGAGCTGTCAAAAGTGACAGCCTTCAGCTTTCAGTGCTGGTGACAGTTCTAACTGAGTCTGTATAGAAGGACTCAGGTTAGAAGTCAGAGTGTCAGTGTTTGACAGCTTCAAACAGCTGTGAAACACTGATATTTCATCTGTCAAGACCTCTTGACAGATGAAATTTCAGTCTGTGACATCACCTGTTGCCGGGTGGCCCTTAATTGGCCTGCTGAGCCCGCTGGGCGGGCTCAACAAGGTCAATCAAGGGAAAATCGCGTGGATTGGCTGGACGTCGATGTAGGCGGGACTAAAACCCGAAAGTTGTAGTCCCGCCTCCTTCCCGACTGCTGAATGAAAATCGACCCCATTTACTCTATTTCTCTCTCCACGGACGTTGCCTGGTCTGCTGAGTTTTTCCAGCATTTTCTGTTGTTATTCCTAGTTTATGTAACCTCTCCTCATAATTTAGTCCTTGGAGCCTTGGTAACATTCTGGTGGATCTGCGCTACACTCCTTCAAAGGCCAATATCTCCTTTCTAAGATGTGGTGCCCAGAACCGTACACAGTACTCCAGAGGTGGTACTTCCCACAGTATCACGGGTGATGTTAATTCAGGTCCATGACACTATCAAGGCCCCCATATCTCCTTGAAACCAGCTCCTCTTGTGATGTTATCAGTAGTCACTGTTTAGCAAAAATTCAAATGGAAGAGGTAGGGATATTAATGGGTGTGTTGGGGTGGTAGGAAGGGAAGGAGGTAGTGGAGATGAAGTAGTAGACAGTGTGAGGGAAGAGAGGGGGCGGAAGGAAGCATGAGCACTGGGGGGGGGGAGGGGATGGGATGGGATGGAGGCCGGAGGGGGCAATATTTATCCCGCATCCCAAATGTAGCCGCTGGTGGCGCCTTGCCCTGGCACGCCATGCCATGCCACCTGCACTTCCAACCCAAAGGAAGGAAGAGTAAAAAGACAGAGAAAGAAGCAGAAGAGGACAGAGTGAAGCAACAATGAAGGTTTAGGGAGAGAGAAACAGACAAGTAGGGAATGAGAAACAAATCAGAAAAGACACAGCGAGAAACAGCAGCAGAGACAGGTAAGAGAGACCATATTCTTTGACTTATTGTGTGCAATGCCAGGGGACATCATCTAGTATGTATTTTGAGGATACTGTCTTGAGCTTTATAGTATATGTCGAATATCTTTGCTTCTGTATTTTCATTAAATGTCAATAAACTTGATTAATAGTTTTAGCCTGTACACATCTGGTTTAGTACAAAATATTTTCCATCATCAGTTAAACTGAAAACGCAGTGGGAATCTTATGTAGGTTCCAATGTGCGATTTCCTGCAATCAAGGTTAATAGTTGAACCTGAGCCATGTTCTGGCTGCAAGTTCAGAAAGTGTAAGAGGCGTATTTCTAATCATAAGGGACGTAGAGCACTTAAGAACATTTTTGTCAGGCTGTGGACAAGAAACACAGTTTAAAAAAATAAATTTTGAATACTTATTCTTTAAAAGATTAGAGAAAGAAAATTCACTTCTAACAGATCACAAGATTCATTTTAACTTGTTTATTTATGGCCATTTACAGCTTGTCTGGATATTATTGATCATTTAGTCATTGAAACGCTGGAAAAATGAGAAACAGTTGAAGCAAAAGTAGATCACTACAGACTGATCATTTGTGATAGTGTTGTGCTGTTTCAGATTTACGCAGGTCCTGGTTATAAAATGGAAAAGTACTGGTTTAATTTACTCAGCCACATCATCTGATTTTGGTCTGTACAAAGGCTCCTTTCCTCTCATTCCACACTTCTCTTTTTTCCCCCCATTGTAAACTGTCGCCTCCACTAATCTTTTTGCACAGGGAGAAGGTATTGATGGAGAGAACCACCAATAGATTTCTCAGTTTAAAAAAAAACTCCCTTTCCCCCTCACTGCACCCTGTGTGTGCGCACGAGCAGTTTGGCAGGAAGCACATCTGTCGCTGGATAATTGTGTTTTTTTTGCTTTTTCTCATGCACTAAGATGCTTTCTTTCCAGGGGAAAATGTAGGGGCGGTGATGGGGCTTCCCCATCTGGTGATTCAGCAGAGAACTGATGAAAGACATCGCATGACTTCCTGATGATTGCAAGCAGCACTGAGTTTTGTATTGTTAAGCGAGAGAGAGGACCTTTCTATGTTGGTGTAGTCGGTGGGAACAATCTTGCTGTCTGTTCGAAAATTTGCTTGAACAAAGGAGTAAAACAAACTTGAACATATACAGTACTATCCCTCAGAAATGACTCAAAAGTGCTTCACATACAGTGATTTAAACATAGAAACATAGAAGATAGGAGCAGGAGTAGGCCATTCGGCCCCTCGAGCCTGCGCCGCCATTCAATGAGATCATGGCTGATCATCCAAATTCAGTACCCAGTCCCTGCCTTCTCCCCATATCACAGAACAGAACACAGAAACCCCACAGTACAGATAGAGGCCATTTCAGCCCATCGAGCCTGCACCGACACATATCCCACCCGATCCCTGTAACCCCTACACCAACACATATCCCACCCTATCCCCGTAACCCCACGTATTTAATCCCCCTAACACTAAGGGTCAATTTATCATAGCCAATCAACCTAACCCGCACATCTTTGGACTGTGGGAGGAAACCGGAGCACCCGGAGAAAACCCACACAAACACGGGGAGAATGTGCAAACTCCACACAGACAGTCGCCCGAGGCCGGATTCGAACCCGGGTCCCTGGCGCTGTGAGGCAACAGTGCTAACCACTATGCCACCGTGCTGCCATCCTTGATCCCTTTAGCCTTAAGAAATATATCTAACTCCTTGAATATATTTAATGAATTGGCCTCAACTGCCTTGTGTGGTAGAGAATTCCACAGGTTCACCACTCTCTGGGTGAAGAAATTCCTCCTCATCTCAGTCCTAAATGGCTTACCCCTTATCCTTAGACTGTGACCCCTGGTTCTGGACTCCCCCGCCATTGGGAACATTCTTCCTGCATCTTCATTTACTTTGAAGTGCAGTGATTGTTGGTATGTAGAAAGAAAAAGAAAGATTTGCATTTACATAGTGCCTTTCACAACCTCGGGTCGTCCCAAATTGCTTTACAGCCATTGAAGTACTTTTGAAGTGGTGGAACTGTTAGAATGTAGGGAAACACAGCATCCAATTTGTGCACAGCAAGGTCCCACAAACAGCAATGTGAGAATGACCAGACATTTTAGTGATGTTGGTTGAGGGATAAATATTGGCCAGGAATAAATATTAGAATACTCTCCATTTGCCTGGACGAGTGCGGCTCCAACAACACTCAAGAAGCTCGACACCATTCAGGACAAAGCAGCCTGCTTAATTGGCACCCCATCCACCACCTTAAACATTCACTCCCTCCACCACCGGCGCACCGTGGCTGCAGTGTGTACCATCTACAAGATGCACTGCAGCAGCTCGCCAAGGCTTCTTCGGCAGCACCCCCCAAACCCGCGACCTCTACCACCTAGAAGGACAAGAGCAGCAGGCGCATGGGAACACCATCGCCTCCAAGTTCCCCTCCAAGTCACACACCATCCTGACTTGGAAATATATCGCCGTTCCTTCATCATCGCTGGGTCAAAATCCTGGAACTCCTGAAGGGATATTTACTAGTCCCAGCCCCTTTAGGGCTACCCCAGATCAGGCATATTTCTCAGACGTTCACTTTCAACTAAAGTTTGAGGTAGCCGAATCCTAAAGACGCTTAATTGGGTCTAAAGGTCCGGGCCATCTCTCCCTAAATGAAAGGAACAACCCGAGAATGTTACCGTCCTACAGATAGCGCTTTTAATAAGTTTAGCTAGGCTGTTCTTCGAAATAATGCCACGGGATCTTTTACATCTGTGAGGGCAGACGGGGCCTCAGTTTAACGTCGCATCCGAAAGATGGCACCTCCGACAGTGCAGCACTCCCTCAGTACTGCACTCCCAGCCTAGATTATGTACTCCTGGGGCTTGGACTCACAACCTTCTGATTCAGAGGTGAGGGTGCTACCACTGAGCCAGCGCTGATACCTTGGCAAATGTAGGCAACCAAACAACCAGTGTGTGCACAGCAAGATCTCACAAGCTGTAATGAGATGAGTGGCCAGTTAATATACTTTTCATTGAAGGGTGAATGGTGGCCAGGCCAGGACTGGAGAACCACCGGCTCTTGTTCGAATATTGGAATAATGGGATCTTTAATGTCTCCCTGACCCCCACTGGAACAGGCAGATAGAGTGATAGTTTAGCGTCTCATCTGAAGGACGACACCTCTAACAATTCAACATTTCCTCAGTGCTGCACTTAGCTGTCAGCTGAGGTTAGGTTCTGAGTGGGGTTTGAACCACAACCTTCGGACTTTTAGGTGAGAGTATACTGCCAGTTGAGCCAAGCTTCCCCACTGCCCCTGTTGGTAAATACACTGGCCAGTGCACTGAACCATACAGACCAGGAAGCTTGCAAGATCCCTCGCTTGTCTCTGCTGATTTAGTTCGTGTCAGCCGAGCAGTACACCCCAAATGGCCTCCGCACCATATGCTGCAAAGGGGAGAAAGGCAGCGGGAATTACTGCTCCTAATCACTACTTCTTGACTCCTGCTGGAAAGTGGGACGCGAATGTTGGGGGAAAACATGGTGTGGACTCGGCTGTGATGTTCCCCGTGATTGAATAGCCGCCGACACTCATTGCCTTGGGCCTCATACGAAGAGCATCGGAGGGCTGTCGCCGCCACACCCAGGATGGTTCAGTGGCTTCACCTTACCTGAGGAAGGACGTTCTTGCCATGGAAGGAGTGCAGCGAAGATTCACCAGGCTGATACCTGGGATGGCAGGAATGACGTATGAGGAGAGATTGTGTCGATTGGGCTTATACTCACTGGAGTTTAGAAGATTGAGAGGGGATCTCATCGAAACCTATAAAATTCTGTCAGGCCTGGACAGACTAGATGCTGGAAGGATGTTTCTGATGGCCGGGGAGTCCAGAACCAGGGGTCATAGTCTAAGGATAAGGGGTAAGCCATTTAGGACTGAAATGAGGAGGAATTTCTTCACCCAGAGAGTGGTGAACCTGTGGAATTCTCTGCCACAGAGGGCGGTGGAGGCTAGTTCATTAAATAAATTCAAGAAAGAGTTGGATATATTTCTTGAGGCTAAAGGGATCAAGGGATATGGGGAGAAGGCAGGGACAGGGTACTGAATTTGGATGATCAGCCATGATCACATTGAATGGTGGAGCAGGCTCGAGGGGCCGAATGGCCTACTCCTGCTCCTATCTTCTATGTCTATGTTTATGTTTCAGGAGAAATGGTGAGAGAATTTCCCTAAACATGAGTTCCTCACCTTGGGCATGGTACCATGGATAGTTGCTGGACTGATGCTCGGCACTTTTCTGCCTCACAGGAAAGGAGTAAAATATCATTAAGGAGCATCATTGATACTGAGAAATAGTGTGTCATTTATACAAAATATTTATGTTCACTTATGTAACATGTACAGTTATGTGACATAAAGCCATATAATCGTAATATTTGTTATTGCTGCCCCCTTAATGTGGGAACGTGACTTGTACACGATGCCCATTTTGAGCCGGTTTCCGGAGCTACACGTATTTCTCCCGCTCCGTGTCTCAGTTTGGCGTAGCTTTTAAAAAAAAAAATTATTGTTCTTGGGATGTGGACGATGCTGACAAGGCCCCAATTATTGCCCAACCCTAGTAACCCTGACAAGGTGCTGGTAGGCCTTCTCTTTGAACTGCTGCAGTCCTTATGGCGCTGGTGCTCCCACAACGGTATGAGTTAGGGAATTCCAGCGATAATGAAAGAAGGGAGATATCTGTCCATCAGGATGGTGTGTGACCTGGAGGGGAACCAGGAGATGATGCTGTTCCCACATAATCGCTGCTCTTGTCCTTGATCGAAGGCGCAGCAGGGAAGTTGGGTGTTGTTGCGGCTGCACCCATCCAGGCAAGTGGGGAGTATTCCATCACACAAGTAAAAGATGTAATTTCACTTAATCAGTCACTGAGTTAGTGGCCCTGATAATACATCATGTGTTACATAGCATAACACCTCTTGTTATAAAACAGTGAGCAAGGCCGTGAGCGGTCTAATGTGAGCAGAATAAAATGTTCTGGCCTGGCGGTCAGTGTGAATCAGGGCCTTCCTTTGCCCACTAAAAAAATAATACTCCGACTCAGTATGCACCAGTGCCTGGATATTCCACGGGAGTTCTCACGATCGTCCACTGTAACTGCAGACGGCCGTTTATGCCATTTATTCGGGGTTTCTGCTGAAGTTATAGCGGTCGATCATGAGAACCCACCCCCCCTGTTTCCCCTCTCCACCGCCTCTTGGAGGAAATTCTACCCTGTTATTTTCATGCGTTTCGTTGCAACAGGAAACCTGGTAAATTTTCCCAGTCACTTTTGCCTTTTGTTTGATGCCATCAGCGCTGGGTAATTCCCTTGCAGTTTCCTTTTACTATCTGATGTCAGACTTAGAGAAACCCCTGCCGAGATTAATTCTTGCTACGGTGCTGTTGATAGATAACGATATCAGAAGAGGACTTTTCTTTTTTTTTTTACAGCCTTGTATGGTAGTCATTTGATCTCTGATATGTGCTGATCTCAGCTTGAGCAGCTTTTTGGGGTTGTTGCAGTTGGCCTCAGCATCGTGGCGTAGAGAAGATAAAAAATTAAAATCTGGCCAACTTCCCATTCCTGATAGTTGTTCAGTGAGTTCCACTGTAAAGTCTGCACATGTCCACGCTGGGTGAGAGCAGTATAGGGCTAAGTTGTGATGCCCCATGCAGTTGAACAGCCTGCCTATACTCACTGTCTAAACTCGCGTGAAGAATGGCCACTTGGGTGGACCTGAGCAGGAGCGGCAGCAGCGGAGGCAGCATAAAGGGAGGGGCGAAGAAGGCCCAGGACAGAGCGCGGACCGGAGCAGGAGCGGAGGCAGCAGCATAAAGGGAGAGGCGGAGAAGGCCCAGGACAGAGCGCGGACCGGAGCGGGAGCGGAGGCAGCAGCATAAAGGGAGCGGCGGAGAAGGCCCAGGACAGAGCGCGGACCGGAGCGGGAGCGGGAGCGGGAGCGGAGGCAGCAGCATAAAGGGAGAGGCGGAGAAGGCCCAGGACAGAGCGCGGACCTGAGCAGGAGCGGAGGCAGCAGCATAAAGGGAGAGGCGGAGAAGGCCCAGGACAGAGCGCGGACCGGAGCGGGAGCGGAGGCAGCAGCATAAAGGGAGAGGCGGAGAAGGCCCAGGACAGAGCGCGGACCGGAGCGGGAGCGGAGGCAGCAGCATAAAGGGAGAGGCGGAGAAGGCCCAGGACAGAGCGCGGACCTGAGCAGGAGCGGAGGCAGCAGCATAAAGGGAGAGGCGGAGAAGCCCCAGGACGGAGCGCGGACCAGAGCGGAAGCGGAGGCAGCAGCATAAAGGGAGAGGCGGAGAAGGCCCAGGACAGAGCGCGGACCGGAGCAGGAGCGGAGGCAGCAGCATAAAGGGAGAGGCGGAGAAGGCCCAGGACGGAGCGCGGACCGGAGCAGGAGCGGAGGCAGCAGCATAAAGGGAGAGGCGGAGAAGGCCCAGGACGGAGCGCGGACCAGAGCGGAAGCGGAGGCAGCAGCATAAAGGGAGAGGCGGAGAAGGCCCAGGACAGAGCGCGGACCGGAGCGGGAGCGGAGGCAGCAGCATAAAGGGAGAGGCGGAGAAGGCCCAGGACAGAGCGCGGACCGGAGCGGGAGCGGAGGCAGCAGCATAAAGGGAGAGGCGGAGAAGGCCCAGGACAGAGCGCGGACCTGAGCAGGAGCGGAGGCAGCAGCATAAAGGGAGAGGCGGAGAAGCCCCAGGACGGAGCGCGGACCAGAGCGGAAGCGGAGGCAGCAGCATAAAGGGAGAGGCGGAGAAGGCCCAGGACAGAGCGCGGACCGGAGCAGGAGCGGAGGCAGCAGCATAAAGGGAGAGGCGGAGAAGGCCCAGGACGGAGCGCGGACCGGAGCAGGAGCGGAGGCAGCAGCATAAAGGGAGCTGAGCAGCGATTCAAAAAAAAACACGAGTGACGTCACAGGATAGCTAGTAACTGATTGGTAAAGGTCACACCTTTTTTTTCTCCAAGTTAGGGACCGGGGTTAAATAGCTTGTTAGAGACAAAGCAGGAGCTTGGAGATTAGTAACTGTTAATACTATATTAACTTAATAACAGTTAATACTATATTATATTAATAACTTGAATTAGATACATCCTAATCTTAAATTTCTGTAAAGTTAGTTATAGTCAAATAAATAAAGGCATGGCAGGGCACCTCGGTCCAGCGGAATGCACATCCTGTGCCATGTGGGAAGTCCAGGACACTGGAAGTGTGCAGGAGGGGTCATCAGCTGGAGGAGCTCGAGCAACAGCTGGCGTTGCTGTGGTGCATCCGCGAGGCTGAGAGCTACGTGGATTGCACGTTTCAGGAGGTGGTCACCCCGCAGCTAAGAAGTGTGCAGGCAGAGGGAATGGATGACCGCCAGACAGAAGAGGAGGACCAGGCAGGTAGTGCAGGAGTCCCCTGAGTGCATTTCGCTCTCCAACCAGTATTCTGTTCTAAGTACAGGTGAGGGCAATGGTTCCTCTGGGGAGTATAGCCAGAGACAAGTCCACGGCACCATGGATAGCTCAGCTGCACAGAGGGGGAGGAGGAAGGTGGGGAAAGCCATAGTGGTAGGAGATTCGATAGTTAGGGGAGCAAACAGACGTTTCTGCGGCTGCGGATGTGACTCCAGAATGGTATATTGCCTCCCTGGTGCCAGGGTTAAGGATGTCACCGAGCGGCTGCAGAACATTCTGAGGGGGGAGGGTGAAGAGCCAGAGGTCGTGGTCCATATCGGTACCAGCGACATGGGTAGAAAGAGGGTTGAGGTCCCTGCAGGCAGATTTCTGGATTACTCCCAGTGCCACGCGCGAGTGAGTATAGGAATAGGAGGATAGAGCAGATGAATGCATGGCTGGAGAGATGGTGCAGGAGGGAGGACTTCAGATTCCTGGGGCATTGGGGCCGGTTCTGGGGGAGGTGGCACCTGTACAGGCCAGACCGGTTGCACCTCAACAGAGTCGGTACCAATGTCCTCGTGGTGAAGTTTGCTAGTGCTGTTGGGGAGGGTTTAAACTAAGTTGGCAGGGGGATGTCACCAGGATTTTTTATTTATTCATTTATGGGATGTGGGCGTCCCTGGCAAGGCCAGCCTTTATTGCCCATCCCTAATTGCCCTCGAAGGTGGCAGTAAGCCGCCTTCTTGAACCGCTGCAGTCCGTGTGGTGAAGGTACTCCCACAGTGCTGTTAGGGAAGGAGTTCCAGGATTTTGACCCAGCGAAAATGAAGGATGAAACGTTAACTCTGTTCCTCTCTCCACGGATGCTGCCTGGCCTGCTGAGTATTTCCAGCATTTTCTGTTGTTATTACTTCTAAGTCAGGATGGTGTGTGACTTGGAGGGGAACTTGGAGGCGATGGTGTTCCCATGCACCTGCTGCCCTTGTCCTTCTAGGTGGAAGAGGTCGCGGGTTTGGGAGGTGCTGCGAAGAAGCCTTGACGAGTTGCTGCAGTGCATCTTGTGGATGGTACACACTGCAGCCACGGTACGCCAGTGGTGGAGGGAGTGAATGTTTAAGGTGGTGGATGGGGTGCCAATCAAGCGGGCTGCTTTGTCCTGGATGGTGTCGAGCTTCTTGAGTGCTGTTGGAGCTGCATTCATCCAGGCAAGTGGAGAGTATTCCATCACACTCCTGACTTGTGCCTTGTAGATGGTGGAAAGGCTTTGAGGAGTCCGGAGGTGAGACACTCACCGCAGAATGCCTAGCCTCTGACTTGCTTTTGTTGCCACAGTATTTATGTGGCTAGTCCAGTTAAGTTTCTGGTCAATGGTGACCCCCAGGATGTTGATGATGGGGGATTCGGATATAGTAATGTCGTTGAATGTTAGACGCTCACTTGTTGGAGATAGTCATTGCCTGGCACTTCTGTGGCCCGAATGTTACCTGCCACTTATCAGCCCAAGCCTGAACGTCATCCAGGTCTTGTTGCATGCGGGCATGGACTGCTTCATTACCTGAGGAGTTGTGAATGGCACTGAACACTGTGCAGTCATCAGCGAACATCCTCATTTCTGACCTTATGTTGGAGGGAAGGTCATTGATGAAGCAACTGAAGATGGTTGAGCCTAGGACACTGCCCTGAGGAACTCCTGCAGCGATATCCTGGGGCTGTGATGATTGACCTCCAACCACCACAACCATCTTCCTTTGTGCTAGGTATGACTTCAGCCAGTGGTGGGTTTTCCCCTCTATTTCCATTGACTTCAGTTTGACTAGGGCTCCTTGATGCCACACTTGGTCAAATGCTGCCTTGATATCAAGGGCAGTCACTCTCACCTCACCTCTGGAATTCAGCTCCTTTGTCCATATTTGGACCAAGGCTGTAATGAGGTCGGGAGCTGAGTGGTCTTGGCGGAACCCAAACTGGGCATCAGTGAGCAGGCTATTGGTGAGTAAGTGCCGCTTGCTAGCACTGTCGATGACCCTTTCCATCACTTTGCTGATGATTGAGAGTAGATTGATGGGGCGGTAATTGACCGGATTGGATTTGTCCTGCTTTTTGTGGACAGGACATACCTGGGCAGTTTTCCACATTGTTGGATAGATGCCAGTGTTGTAGCTGTACTGGAACTGCTTGGCTAGAGGCACGGCTAGTTCTGGAGCACAAGTCTTCAGCACGGTAGCCGGGATGTTTTCGGGGCCCATAGCCTTTGCTGTATGCATTGTGCTCAGACGTTTCTTGATATCATGTGGAGTGAATCGAATTGGCTGAAGACTGGCTCCTGTGATGGTGGGGACCTCAGGAGGAGGCCGAGATGGATCATCCACTTGGCACTTCTGGCTGAAGATGGTTGTAAACGGTTCAGCCTTGTCTTTTGCACTCACGTGCTGGGCTCCTCCATCACTGAGGATGGGGATATTCATGGAGCCCCTTCCTCCCGTTCGTTGTTTAATGGTCAATCACCATTCATGACTAGATGTGGCAGGACTGCAGAGCTTTGATCTGATCCGTTGATTGTGGGATCGCTGAGGGAGGGCGGTAGGTGATAATCAGCAGGAGGTTTCCTTGCCCATGCTTGACCTGAAGCCATGATGGGGTCCGGAGTCAATGTTGCGACCAGGATGTAGCATTAGAAAGGAGAAACAAAGTGCACAAAGTATTGGGAGAGACGGATAGCACCAAAGTAAGAAAGAGTAAGGTATTAGGTGGGGTCAGACTAACGGAGAACACAGGATGGTCTAAGAGGTTTGCAGAGTATGTATGTGAACATAGAACATAGAAGCTTAGTAAACAAGGTTGGTGAGCTGCAGGTGCAAATAGCCACATGGGAATATGATGTTGTGATAATAACGGAGATCTTGCTCAAAAAAGGGCAGGATTGGGTATTAAATATTCCTGGATATAAGATATTCAGGAAAGACAGGAGGTGGTGTGGCAATATCGGTTAAGGAAAACATTACAGTGCTGGAGAGGGAGGATGTCCTGTAGGGGTCAAAGACAGAATCTATATGGCTAGAGTTAAGAAATAACAGAGGTGCCATTACACTACTCGGTGTATTCTATAGACCACCAAATAGTGGGGAAATTATGGAGGAGCAAATTTGCAGAGAAATTACAGAGAGGTGCAAGAACTATAGCATAGTGTAAATGGGGGACTTCGACTATCCTAATATCGACTGGGATAGTGATAGTGTAAAGGGCAGAGAAGGGGAAGAATTTCTGAAGTGTGTTCAAGAGAACTTTCTTGATCAGTATGTTTCCGGCCCAACGAGGAAGGAGGCATTGCTGGATCTGGTTCTGGGGAATGAGGTAAGTCAAGTGGAGCAAGTGTCAGCAGGTGAACATTTAGGGAACAGTGATCATAAGGTTTAGATTAGCTATGGAAAAGGACAGGGAGCAATCTAGAGTAAAAATACTTAATTGGAGGAAGGCAAGTTTCAGTGGGATGAGAACGGATCTGGCCCGGGTAAATTGGAATCAAAGATTGGCAGGCAAAACTGTAATGGAACAATGGACTGCCTTTAAAGAGGAAACAGTTCGGGTACAGTCGAGGTACATTCCCACTAGGGGGAAAGGCAGAGCAACTAAAGTCAGAGCTCCCTGGATGACGAAAGAGATAGAGAGTAAGATGAAGCAGAAAAAGAGTGCATATGACAGATCTCAGGTCGAGAATACATCTGAGAATCAGGCTAAATAGAGAAAGTTCAGAGGAGAAGTGAAAAAGAAAAGAGGGGCAAAGAGAGGGTATGAGAATTGAATGGCAGCTAACATAAAAGGTAATCCAAAAGTTTCCTATAGGCATATAAATAGCAAAAGGGTAGTAAGAGGAGGGGTGGGGCCGATTAGGGACCAAAGAGGAGACCTACGCATGGAGGCAGAGGGCATGGCTGAGGTGCTAAGTGAGTACTTTGCATCTGTCTTCACCAAGGAAGAAGATGCTGCCATAGACTTAGGTAAGGAGGAGGTAGAGGAGATAGTGGATGGGATAAAAATTGATAAAGAGGAGGTACTAGAGAGGCTGGCTGTACTTAAGGTACAGATGGGAGGCATCCTAGGACGCTGAGGGAAGTGAAGGAAGAAATCGCGGAGGTACTGGCCATAATCTTCCAGTCCTCCTTAGAAATGGGGGTGGTGCCAGAGGACTGGAAAATTGCAAATGTTACACCCTTGTTCAAAAAAGGGGTGTAGAGATAAACCCAGCAACTACAGGCCAGTCAGTTTAACCTCGGTAGTGGGGAAGCTTTTAGAAACAATTATCAGCGAGAAAATTAACAGTCACTTGGACGAGTGTGGAATAATTAAGGAAACATAGAAACATAGAAGATAGGAGCAGGAGTAGGCCATTCGACCCCTCGAGCCTGCTCCGCCATTCAATGAGATCATGGCTGATCATCCAAATTCAGTACCCTGTCCCTGCTTTCTCCCCAAATCCCTTGATCCCTTTAGCCTTAAGAAATATATCTAACTCCTTCTTGAATATATTTATTGAATTGGCCTCAATTGCCTTCTGTGGTAGAGAATTCCACAGGTTCACCACTCTCTGCGTGAAGAAATTCCTCCTCATCTCTGTCCTAAATGGCTTACCCCTTATCCTTAGACTGTGACCCCTGGTTCTGGACTCCCTGGCCATCGGGAACATCCTTCCTGCATCTAGTCTGTCTAGTCCTGTTAGAATTTTATACGTTTCATTGAGATCCCCTCTCATTCTTCTAAACTCCAGCGAATATAAACCTAATCGACCCAATCTCTCCTCATACGTCATTCCTGCCATCCCAGGTATCAATCTGGTGAACCTTCACTGCACTAACTCCATGGCAAGAACATCCTTCCTCAGATAAGGTGACCAAAACTGCACACAATACTCAAGGTGTGGTCTCACCAAGGCCCTGTGCAACTGCAGCAAGACATCCTTGCTCCTGTACTCGAATCCTCTCGCTATGAAGGCCAACATACCATTTGCCTTCTTAACCGCCTGCTGCACCTGCATGCTTACCTTCAGCGACTGGTGCACAAGGACACCCAGGTCTCGTTGCACTTACCCTTCTCCCAATCTATTGCCATTCAGATAATAATCTGCCTTCCTGTTTTTGCCACCGAAGTGGATAACCTCGCATTTGTCCACATTATACTGCATCTGCCATGCATCTGCCCAATCACCCAACCTGTCCAAATCATACTGGAGTTTCTCTGCATCCTCCTCACAGCACACACGCCCACCCAGCTTTGTGTCGTCTGCAAACTTGGAGATATTACATCTAGTTCCTTCGTCTAGATCATCTTAATATATATGGTGAATAGCTGGGGTTCTAGCACCGATCCCTGCGGTACCCCACTAGTCACTGCCTGCCACTCGGAAAAAGACCCGTTTATTCCAACTCTTTGCTTCCTGTCTGCCAACCAGCATGGATTTGTTGAAGGCAAATCATGTTTCACCAACTTGATCGAGTTTTTTGATGAGGTAACAGAGAGGGTTGATGAGGGCAATGCGGGTGACGTGGTGTACATGGATTTCCAAAAGGCGTTCGACAAAGTGCCACATAATAAATAGGCTTGCCAGCAAAGTGATAGACTTCAAGAGGACATAGACAGGCTGGTGGAATGGGTGGACACGTGGCAGATGAAATTTAATGCAGAAAGGTGCGAAGTGATACATTTTGGTAGAAAGAATGAAGAGAGGAAATATAAACTAAAGGGTACAGTCCTAAAGGGGGTGCATGAACAGAGAGACCTGGGGGTATATGTGCATAAATCGTTGAAGGTGGCAGGGCAGGTTGAGAAAGCAGTTAAAAAAGCTTACGGGATCCTGGGCTTCATGAATCGAAGTATAGAGTACAAAAACGTGGAATTTATGATGAACCTTTATAAAACACTGGTTCGGCCTCAACTGGAGATTTGTTCCCAATTCTGGGCACCGCACTTTAGGAAGGATGTGAAGGCCTTGGAGAGGGTGCAGAAAAGATTTACAAGAAATGATTCCAGGGATGAGGGACTTCAGTTACGTGGATAGACTGGAGAAGTTGGGATTGTTCTCTTTAGAGCAGAGAAGATTGAGAGGTGATTTGATCGAGGTGTTCAAAATCATGAGGGGTCTGGACAGAGTAGATAGAGAGAAACTGTTCCCATTGGCGGAAGGGCCGAGAACCAGAGGACACAGATTTAAGGTGATTGGCAAAAGAACCAAAAGCGACATGAGGAAAAACTTTTTTACGCAGCGAGTGGTTAGGATCTGGAATGCACTGCGTGAAAAGGTGGTGGAGGCAGACCCGATCACGGATTTCAAAGAGTTGGATAAGTACCTGAAGGAAAAAAATTTGTAGCGCTACGGGAAAGGGCGGGGGAGTGGGACTAGCTGAAGTGCTCTTGCAGAGAGCCGGCACAGGCTCGACGGGCCGAATGGCCTTCTTCCGTGCTGTAACTATTCTATGATTCTATACTGGATTACCAGTCCCCAGGAACTGACCCAAGCAAGAGAAGGCACCTGTCAAGAAGAAAGTTGAAGTAAAAAAAAATCAAGTGTACTGAAATCCATGGAAAGTTACAACATTTTTCCAACTGATGATTTGCAGATCAGAAAGACAATTTCATCACTTTTGGTAATTTTTGTGTGTCTTTAGCAGCTTGTCATTATCTGAATTATCAGCTGGATTCCTGCCTTAGAATTCAATGAGAGGTATCCATTTACTCGTGTAAATCAGCTAGTGGTCCGGCTTTTTGTCTGCATAGGTTTTGTTTTATGGACAGCTTGTTCTATTTTTTGTGGGTGTTTGTATTTGATTATTTACCTGCCTGTATTTGGCTCCCTTTTTATTAGGTCCCACCATTCCTTTACTGAGATGTGGACCTGATCTGAGGTCCCTGTTATATTAGGTCCCACCATTCCTTTACTGAGATGTGGACCTGATCCCAGGTCCCTGCTATATTAGGCCCTACCATTCCTTTACTGAGATGTGGACCTGATCCCAGGTCCCTGTTATATTAGGTCCCACCATTCCTTTACTGAGATGTGGACCTGATCCCAGGTCCCTGCTATATTAGGCCCTACCATTCCTTTACTGAGATGTGGACCTGATCCCAGGTCCCTGCTATATTAGGTCCCACCATTCCTTTACTGAGATGTGGACCTGATCCCAGGTCCCTGCTATATTAGGTCCTACCATTCCTTTACTGAGATGTGGACCTGATCCCAGGTCCCTGCTATATTAGGTCCTACCATTCCTTTACTGAGATGTGGACCTGATCCCAGGTCCCTGCTATATTAGGTCCTACCATTCCTTTACTGAGATGTGGACCTGATCCCAGGTCCCTGCTATATTAGGTCCCACCATTCCTTTACTGAGATGTGGACCTGATCCCAGGTCCCTGCTATATTAGGCCCCACCATTCCTTTACTGAGATGTGGACCTGATCCCAGGTCCCTGCTATATTAGGTCCCACCATTCCTTTACTGAGATGTGGACCTGATCCCAGGTCCCTGCTATATTAGGTCCTACCATTCCTTTACTGAGATGTGGACCTGATCCCAGGTCCCTGCTATATTAGGTCCTACCATTCCTTTACTGAGATGTGGACCTGATCCCAGGTCCCTGCTATATTAGGCCCCACCATTCCTTTACTGAGATGTGGACCTGATCCCAGGTCCCTGCTATATTAGGTCCCACCATTCCTTTACTGAGATGTGGACCTGATCCCAGGTCCCTGCTATATTAGGTCCTACCATTCCTTTACTGAGATGTGGACCTGATCCCAGGTCCCTGCTATATTAGGTCCCACCATTCCTTTACTGAGATGTGGACCTGATCTGAGGTCCCTGTTATATTAGGTCCCACCATTCCTTTACTGAGATGATCACCTGATCCCAGGTCCCTGCTATATTAGGTCCCACCATTCCTTTACTGAGATGTGGACCTGATCTGAGGTCCCTGTTATATTAGGTCCCACCATTCCTTTACTGAGATGTGGACCTGATCCCAGGTCCCTGCTATATTAGGTCCTACCATTCCTTTACTGAGATGTGGACCTGATCCCAGGTCCCTGCTATATTAGGTCCCACCATTCCTTTACTGAGATGTGGACCTGATCTGAGGTCCCTGTTATATTAGGTCCCACCATTCCTTTACTGAGATGTGGACCTGATCTGAGGTCCCTGTTATATTAGGCCCCACCATTCCTTTACTGAGATGTGGACCTGATCTGAGGTCCCTGTTATATTAGGTCCCACCATTCCTTTACTGAGATGTGGACCTGATCCCAGGTCCCTGCTATATTAGGCCCCACCATTCCTTTACTGAGATGATCACCTGATCCCAGGTCCCTGCTATATTAGGTCCCACCATTCCTTTACTGAGATGTGGACCTGATCTGAGGTCCCTGTTATATTAGGTCCCACCATTCCTTTACTGAGATGTGGACCTGATCCCAGGTCCCTGCTATATTAGGTCCCACCATTCCTTTACTGAGATGTGGACCTGATCCCAGGTCCCTGCTATATTAGGTCCTACCATTCCTTTACTGAGATGTGGACCTGATCCCAGGTCCCTGTTATATTAGGTCCCACCATTCCTTTACTGAGATGTGGACCTGATCCCAGGTCCCTGTTATATTAGGCCCTACCATTCCTTTACTGAGATGTGGACCTGATCCCAGGTCCCTGTTATATTAGGTCCCACCATTCCTTTACTGAGATGTGGACCTGATCCCAGGTCCCTGCTATATTAGGTCCTACCATTCCTTTACTGAGATGTGGACCTGATCCCAGGTCCCTGCTATATTAGGCCCCACCATTCCTTTACTGAGATGATCACCTGATCCCAGGTCCCTGCTATATTAGGCCCCACCATTCCTTTACTGAGATGTGGACCTGATCCCAGGTCCCTGCTATATTAGGTCCCACCATTCCTTTACTGAGATGTGGACCTGATCCCAGGTCCCTGCTATATTAGGTCCCACCATTCCTTTACTGAGATGTGGACCTGATCCCAGGTCCCTGCTATATTAGGTCCCACCATTCCTTTACTGAGATGATCACCTGATCCCAGGTCCCTGTTATATTAGGTCCCACCATTCCTTTACTGAGATGTGGACCTGATCCCAGGTCCCTGCTATATTAGGTCCCACCATTCCTTTACTGAGATGTGGACCTGATCCCAGGTCCCTGCTATATTAGGTCCCACCATTCCTTTACTGAGATGTGGACCTGATCCCAGGTCCCTGCTATATTAGGTCCCACCATTCCTTTACTGAGATGATCACCTGATCCCAGGTCCCTGCTATATTAGGTCCCACCATTCCTTTACTGAGATGTGGACCTGATCCCAGGTCCCTGCTATATTAGGTCCCACCATTCCTTTACTGAGATGTGGACCTGATCCCAGGTCCCTGTTATATTAGGTCCCACCATTCCTTTACTGAGATGATCACCTGATCCCAGGTCCCTGCTATATTAGGTCCCACCATTCCTTTACTGAGATGATCACCTGATCCCAGGTCCCTGCTATATTAGGCCCCACCATTCCTTTACTGAGATGATCACCTGATCCCAGGTCCCTGCTATATTAGGTCCCACCATTCCTTTACTGAGATGTGGACCTGATCCCAGGTCCCTGCTATATTAGGCCCCACCATTCCTTTACTGAGATGATCACCTGATCCCAGGTCCCTGCTATATTAGGTCCTACCATTCCTTTACTGAGATGTGGACCTGATCCCAGGTCCCTGTTATATTAGGTCCCACCATTCCTTTACTGAGATGTGGACCTGATCCCAGGTCCCTGCTATATTAGGTCCCACCATTCCTTTACTGAGATGTGGACCTGATCCCAGGTCCCTGCTATATTAGGTCCCACCATTCCTTTACTGAGATGTGGACCTGATCCCAGGTCCCTGCTATATTAGGTCCCACCATTCCTTTACTGAGATGTGGACCTGATCCCAGGTCCCTGCTATATTAGGTCCCACCATTCCTTTACTGAGATGCTGACGCTACTCCACAAACACCTCTCCTGGGAAATGCACAGGTGAAACCTGGGTTGACTAACCAATCACTTCTCCCTCTTCCTCTCTCTGAGGAGCATTTTGTTTCTGCTCGATAGCTTTAGCTGGAAGTCCAGCTTGCCAACCCCTGTGCTGCCCTTCAGTGTCCCTTTTTGTAGCAAGTGTCACCTAATCTGCTTTCAGGTGGTTTTAAGAACTTGACATCTAAATCCATTGTGATACAAGGCACAAGCAGACTTATTGAATAATTGGTTACTAAATCCGTAACTTTAGCCAGTTGATGTCGCCGTAAAACTAGACTAGTGGGCTCTGTCTTGCAGTACCAATAGATATAACAACTGGCATCATTTCATGCGTAAATGCTTAATTTAATGCCAGAGACTTGAGCACATAAATCTAGGCTGACGCTCGAGTGCAGTAGTGAGGGAGTGCTGCACTGTCGGAGGTGCCGTCTTTCAGATGAGCCATTAAACCGAGGCCCCGTCTGCTCTCCCAGGTGGACGTTAAAGATCCCATGGCACTATTTTGAAGAAGAGCAGGGGAGTTCTCCCCGGTGTCCTGGGCCAATATTTATCCATCAATCAACATCACTAAAAACAGATTATCTGGTCATTATCACATTGCTGTTTGTGGGAGCTTGCTGTGCGTAAATTGGCTCCGCGTTTTCTATATCTCAACAGTGACTCCACTTCAAAAGTACCTCAGTGGCTGTAAAGCACTTAGAGACGTCCTGAAAGGCACTATATAAATCCAAGTCTTTTACAATTAGTTGTAACCTCACATCAGCTTAATTTCCCAGAGAATTAGTCACTACCAATGCTGCTTCACATAGATGCCTCATTACAAAACACAGGAGAGGGATCTCGAGCTACTGGTGGATAGTTTATTGAAACAAATAGTGCAGTGTAAAAACAGCAAACAAGATCTTATGATGTTCACTTGGAAGGACAGAACATAAGTCCCTGGAGGGAATATTGTGCCTGTATAGGGCACTGGAGAACTGTTTACTTATTCTGATCACTGAACTGCAGTGGGAACATCCTGACTTTTAAAAGGGTATGGAGGAGGACAACTAAACTGATATCGGGGACTAGGCACCTGAACCATGACGAGAGACTAAGGTAGATGGGAATGTCTACACTCAGGCAAGATCTTCTCAACAACAACAATTGCCATTTATATAACACTTTAAAAGAAAATGCCCAAGGCGCTTCACTGGGGAGAAAAAGAGCAGATGCTGAGCCTTTTGGGGAGGTTTAGGAGAAATGGCCGAAAGCTCAGTTGAAGAAGGGTGAAGAGGGAGGAAGAAACTGAGGAATATAAGAGGGAGAGTATAGTATGCTTTTTAAACTTTGGGACCAGCCAGATGGACTGCAATGTCCTTTTACAATCCTGTACATTGGTCTAGGTATACCATCCATCTTTCTCTGTACATCAGCCAGTGGTCCAGCACTCAACTATTTCCACTCAGGATACACCTGTTACTGTAGTGCGAGCAATCCATGACTGACTAATCACAACACTGTCTAGAGCCAAATGGTAGGGTTGTCACTCAGATTTCAGTAAAGCACAGTGATGAGTGTGAAATTTTCTTGCTTATTATCCACATGAACTGTGGTTAAAAACCCAAAATATTTCATCCTTCCTGGAACTCCCTACCTAACAGCATTGTGGAAGTAACTTCACCACACGGACTGCAGTGGTTCAAGATGGCGTCTCACCACCGCCTTCTCAAGGGCAACTAGGAATGGGCAGTAAATGCCGGCCTTGCCAGCGACGCCCATATCCCAAGAATGAACTAAAAAGAAACCTATGGTTGTGTCTGGAGAGAGCACTTTGAACTGTGTAACACTCGGGTGAAATGCTGGTGGTGTCGGATCTGCCGCTGATACTGGGAGCAATCTGAGGTGATGAATTGAGCATATCACACTACATTAAAGCATAGTAGCTTAAATGCAGTTTGTTTTCTCTTATGTATCTGTGTCAATCAATGCACAAGTAAATCTAGTGACAACACAGCTCGAGACAAGTCATGATTTTTATTTGTGGGGAAGAGAATTTAAATTGACTGGTAAATTCTAAGGCATGTTGTGGCCTGCCAGATATGCATCTATTGTTACTGTTTCTGAGTCAGATACTTGGTTTTATAACTTTTTTCCACATTTATTTATCTTCCTGTCCTTTTTCAGTATTTTTTTTCTCCTCTCTTCTTTAGATTCCCCTGTGTTATTCAGCATTCCCTGACCTGTTCCTGTGCTTCTATCTATACCTCTCTGTAGCCAAGTGTTAGTGACTTGCCCTCCTGTTCTTCTTTTCCCTTCTTATGGGAGAGCATCTGTTATCTCTCACCTCACCCCATCCTGATTAACATTTTGGGAGTGGTGCTAAAGAGGACACAATAGGGTAGAATGAAACCTCAAAGGATATCAGTTTCAATGGATGCTTAAGAACAATTGTTCCTATATTTAAAAAAAACAGTTGATCTGGTCATTTATTTAACCGCTGTTTAATGGGACCATGCTGTGTGCAAATTGACTGTCACATTTCCCTACATTACAACAGTGACTACACTTTAAGGGGTAAAAATTGGGATGCGGCCAGCGCCCCGAAAAAGTTAGCGCCCCCGCGGCCGATTTTCCCAGGTAGTGCCCCGAGGGGAGGAGGGGGCGCTACTGGAGGTGCCCCGTGTCCCTCTTGGGGCGCTGCGAGCCAATATTGTGACGCTACGCGCTGCAGCGCCACACGCTGCAGCATGTCGCGCTGCGGTATTGCAGGCCTTCCTCCCCTTAATAAAGGGGAGGGGCCTGGCGCAGCATGTCTCGGCGCCCAGCTGGGCCACACCATGGAGCGGGAGTGCCGGCAAACGAGCCTTGCACTCGAGGAGAGCAGCCGGCATCTCGTGGGGGATGCTTCACAGGGGCCGGGAGCAGGTGCTGGCAGGCTGCCACCTCCCTTTTAACTAGCGCCGCCCCGGCCGCAGGTAGGCCCCCATGACCCCGGCGGACATAGCGTCCGGCGGTAAGTCGGGGGGCGCCACCCAATATTACAGCCGGGCGCAAGCGGGGCGCTGTGCACGGCGATGACATCATCACCATGCGGCGCCAACGGTTAGCGCCCCACTAACCTCCCACTGAACCCTCTTAGGGCGCTAACGGGAGGCGTAAATCAACCCAATTTAACCCTCTAAGTGCTTTGGGATATCCTGAAGGGCGCTATATAAATGCAAGTTCTTTAGTTGAGACTAGGAACTTCCTGTGAAGGTTAACAACCAGGATTTTACCCCATCAGTCTAAACTGGCCACTACATTTTAGTGATCTGTGTACAGGGACCCCTAAATCTCTTTGGACCTCCACTGTTCCCATCTTTTCACCATTTAAAATATACTTGGATCTATCTTTAATGTGTCCAAAATGGATGACCTCACTTACTTGTGTTGAAATCTATCTGCCACAGTTTTGCCCATTCACAATCTATCGATGTCTCATTGTAAATTTAAGCTCCAATCTACACTGCTTACTATGCCACCTATCTAGGTCTGTGCCGACTTAGATAACATAATAGTGAGCCAATAATAAAAACAGAACATGCTGGAAATACTCAGCGGGTCAGGCAGCATCTGTGGAGAGAGAAACCGAGTTAACGTTTCAGGTCAATGACCCTTCGTCAGAACTGAAACGTTAACTCTGTTTCTCGCTCCACAGATGCTGCCTGACCCGCTGAGTATTTCCAGCATTTTCTGTTTTTATTTTGTGACTGATGACTAGAAATTCCTCCATGCATCACATTTGTCCAAAGGGCAAAGTCTTGCCAGTGTGGAGTTCCATCAATGGGATGACTAATGCTTGGAGGAATTTCCAGCTATAATGAGAAGAATGAGAGACAAAAACTTTTAACAAGGAAAGAAAGTGAAGGTGAAAAAGGGAAAGAACTCCCTTTTGAAATGCTCTTGTTTCCAGAGCAGCAGAATAAGAAATTCTGCTTCCACACAAATTGTCAGTGGCGCTGTTGATTTTACGACTTGTGGGTTTTTTGCTCAGTCATGAGCTAATGTGCATTTCTAATTGCAAACCGCCCGTTGTGTGTTCTATTTATACTGTATTTGTCGGTCAGAATCTGATTAAGTACCAGCAATGCTGAGTAACAGCAAGGGTGTCAATCCTAACCTACACAGCAATTACTGTGCTGAAAATAGCACAATTTGATTTCCTGTGTTTTTTTTCTATTGTGTTTATGAAGAAATGTAGAGAAGTAGAACAAACAGTGGAGGGGAGACAGAATTAAAATTAGCCAAGCTACTCTTAAAACATTTTCACACACACTAAATGGTTCGATCGGTAAAGGTGACATATAAAGAAGCCACATGGCCCGGATTATCCCAGGTTCAATTGCGAGCCTGTTGTCTGATCTAAGCTGGGGCTGCAGTTACAACTGACCTCCGCAAACTAGGGAGGGGGAATTAATTCCTAAAGATTTCTTGGAAAGGATTATCATTCTTACAAAATGAATTATACAGCACTGGCTACAGATTTAGTAAAAGGAATAAAAAAGGAGGTGGCATCTTTAGAAGAAACAGCTGAAAGGAGCTGCTTACGGAACTGGTAAAGGCAGGGGTGGGGACTAAAACAGTAACAGGTGGGATAGCCTGGCGGTTAACAAAGCCCTTAGCCATTGCCTACTTGACCCCTTAACGCTAGAGGAGACAATCAGACAGCGTTCCTGCTCCTGTCCTGGAAGCATGAAGGTGTGGATGGAAGAAAGAAAGAAAGACTTGCATTTATATAGCACCTTACATGACCACCGGACGTCCCAAAGTGCTTTACAGCCAATGAAGTACAGTCACTGTTGTAGTGTAGGAAATGCAGTAGCCAATTCCCACAATGTGATAATGACCAGATAATGGCCTAGAAATTCAGTGGGCTTTGCGCCCAGTTACCGCCCAAAGAGGGCTTCTGCGCCAGTCTGCAAACTTCGGGCGCACTTCATTGACGCGCTAATTGCGGCGGTAGCCGTTAGCGCTGCGCCGCCACCGATGACGTCATCGGTGTGCGCAGCGCCCCGGTACTGGCCCGACCCCCATCTTCAGTAGCGGCCGCCTCTTCCGTGGCGGCCGCTAATAACATTCGGAGACCGGGTCCACAATCTTCTGACTCAGAGGCAAGAGTGCTACCCACTGAGCCACAGCTGACAGCTGGATGCAGGGTGAGGACAGATTGGGTTCGGCTGTGTTGTGCACCATGGTTCAATATGCACAGTCTTGGGTCATGCATGCAGAATGGCTCTTGAGCAAAGTACTGTGGAGGGTGGCCAGTCCCTGTGGAACTTTAACTTAACAGGAAAAGAGGGCAGAAAATAAAACACCAAAACAAACCTGTGCCTTTTGTTTTCTTTCCACTGTACACACCTCTTGTGTCCTTTAGGCACAGTAGTTGAATGGGAAAAAATAAAAGTTTGTTCAAGTGCACTGTGTGACATCAGTAGATTTAATACCGCTAACCACTGTAGTAGTGCGATAGAAACATAGGTGCAGGAGTGGGCCATTCAGCCCTTCGAGCCTGCTCCGCCATTCAATATGATCATGGCTGAACCTCTATCTCAATACCATATTCCCGTTCTCTCCCCATACCCCTTGTTGCCTTTTGTGTCTAGAAATCTATCGATCTCCTTCTTAAATATATTCAGTGACTTGGCCTCCACAGCCTTCTGTGGTAGAGAATTCCACGGGTTCACCACCCTCTGAGTGAAAAAATTTCTCCTCATCTCAGTCTTAAATGTCCTACCCCGTATCCTGAGACTTTGACCCCTTGTTCTAGACCCCCCCAGCCAGGGGAAACATCCTCCCTGCATCCAGTCTGTCTAGCCCTGTCAGAATTTTATACGTTTCAATGAGATCCCCTCTCATTCTTCTAAACTCTAGTGAATACAGGCCTAGTCGACCCAACCTCTCCTCATACGACAGTCCTGCCATCCCAGGAATCAGTCTGGTGAACCTTCGCTGCACTCCCTCTATGGCAAGTATATCCTTTCTTCGGTAAGGAGACCAAAACTGCACACACTACTCCAGGTGTGGTCTCACCAAGGCCCTGTATAACTGTAGTAAGACATCCTTGCTCCTGTACTCAAATCCACTTGCAATGAAGGCCAACATACCATTTGCCTTCCTAACTGCTTGTTGCACCTGCATGTTTGCCTTCAGTGACTGGTGTACAAGGACACCCAGGTCCCTTTGTGCATCAGCATTTCCCAATCTATCACCATTTAAATAATACTCTGCCTTTCTGTTTTTCCTACTGAAGTGAATAACTTCACATTTATCCACGTTATACTGCATCTGCCATGTATTTGCCCACGCACTCAACTTGTCTAAATCGCCTTGAAGCCTCTTTGCATCCTCCTCACAATTCACAATCCCACCTAGTTTCGTGTCGCCAGCAAACTTGGAAATATTACATTTGGTTCCCTCATCCAAATCATTGATATATATTGTGAATAGCTGGGACCCAAGCACTGATCCCTGCGCTACCCTACTAGTCACCGCCTGCCACCCTGAAAAAGACCCATTTATTCCTATTCCCTGTTTCCTGTCTGTTAACCAATTTTCAATCCATGCCAGTATATTACCCCCAATCCCATGTGCTTTAATTTTGCACACTATCCTCTTATGTGGGACTTTATCAAAGGCCTTCTGAAAATCCAAATACGCCACATCCACTGGTTCTCCCTTATGTATTCTACCAGTTACATCCTGAAAAAACTCCAGTAGGTTTGTCAAACACGATTTCCCTTTCATAAAGCCATGCTGACTTTGTCTAATCCCGTTGATATTTTCTAAGTGTCCTGTTACCACTTCCTTTATAATAGACAGATGTTAGGCTAACTGGTCTGTAGTTCCCTGTTTTCTCTCCCTCTTTTTTTAAATAGTGGGATTACATTTGC
The DNA here is from genome assembly GCF_052327205.1 of Somniosus microcephalus. Classification (NCBI taxonomy): domain Eukaryota; kingdom Metazoa; phylum Chordata; class Chondrichthyes; order Squaliformes; family Somniosidae; genus Somniosus; species Somniosus microcephalus. The sequence goes on from NC_140997.1 coordinate 224,943,124, forward strand.
CCCCCTCCAATCTGCAGGAACAGTTCCATAATCTATAGAATTTTGGAAGATGACAACCAATGCATCCACTATTTCCATGGCTACCTCTTTTAGTACTCTGGGATGCAGATTATCAGGCCCTGGGGATTTATCGGCTTTCAGTCCCATTAGTTTCTCCAGCACTTTTTTTACTAATACTAATTTCCTTTAATTCCTCCTTCACACTAGACCCTTGGTTCCCTAGGATTTCTGGGAAGTTATCTGTGTCCTCTTCCGTGAAGACAGAACCAAAGTATTTGTTTAATTGCTCTGCCATTTCCTTGTTTCCCATTATAAATTCTCCCGTTTCTGACTGTAAGGGACCTACATTTGTCTTCACTAATATTTTTCTTTTTACATACTTGTAGAAGCTTTTACAATCCGCTTTTACGTTCCTTGCAAGTTTACTCTCATACTCTATTTTTCCCCTCTTAATCAATCTCTTGGTCCTTTTTTGCTGAACTCTAAACTGCTCCCAATCCTCAGGCTTGCTACTTTTTCTGGCAACTTTATATGACTCCTCTTTGGATCTAATACTATCTTTAATTTCTTTTGTTAGCCATGGTTGACCGCTTTTCCTTTTGTGTTTTTGCGCCAGAAAGGAATGTATAACTGTTGCAATTCATGCATTCGTTCCTTAAATGTTAGCCATTGCCTATCCACCGTCATGCCTTTTAATGAAGCTCCCCAATCTATCAAAGCCAACTCATTCCTCATACCATCGATATCCCTCCTTGGCGTGTCACAAAAGTTTTTCCCCTCTTCCCAAGGCCCTTAAATAGCTAATCAACAGATCTTCATCATACCAAGACGTGGTAAGGTGTGGGTTAATGCCCTGCACTTTTTCCACCGTGAAAGTACCTGGTTACTATTATCCTAATGAGTGGTAGAGAAGACACTCAAACAGAGACATGAACTTTTACTGATATCAAAGGGACAGTAATCCTGGGTCATGCTTGCATGTTTTCTAGAGAGAACAGGTTGAGTAATAGCCTGTTGCCTCAGCCAGGATGTGGGGTACAGAGAAATACAGAATGAAAGAAAATATATGAAATAGCTTTGTTATAAAACTGCACTGAGATGGTACATTTGCCATAAAAAGAAATACAATTTTTGTTTTATTTTGCTGTAATTAAGTTGCGGAGAGATAATAGAGCAAGAAGCACAAGTCTTTAGGATCTATTAAAAGCAGAGTTTGAAATAGTTTGCAGTGTTTTTTTTCAGTTTGCTTCTGAAGGTGCCAATTGTTGGTGGGCTATGGTATCCATTGGTGGGGTATGGTCTCCACTGGTGGGGTATGGTCTCCACTGGGGGGTATGGTCTCCACTGGTGGGGTATGGTCTCCACTGGTGGGGTATGATCTCCACTGGTGGGGTATGGTCTCCACTGGTGGGGTATGGTCTCCACTGGTGGGGTATGGTCTCCACTGGTGGGGTATGGTCTCCACTGGTGGGGTATGGTCTCCACTGGTGGGGTATGGTCTCCACTGGTGGGGTATGGTCTCCACTGGTGGGGTATGGTCTCCACTGGTGGGGTATGGTCTCCACTGGTGGGGTATGGTCTCCGCTGGTGGGGTATGGTATGCACTGGTGGGATATGGTCTCCACTGGTGGGATATGGGCCTAGAAATTCAGTTGTTAGCGCCAGCCGCTAGCACCTTAGGAGGAGGAGAAGTGGGGCACGAAGCGGCTAGCACCCGGGCGCGGCGTGATCTGCGCCTCTCGCGAACTTCACTCAAGATTTAGCGGTGGCGCAAAACCGCAGCGCCCGCTCAGCTGCGCGTGCAGATCCTGACATCATTTCATAGTGCAACGCCCTTGGTGTGCCACGAACCGGAACTTCAGTGGCGCCGCCCTTCTGTGCGCCTGGCGCCCCCAGCGACTGGTAGAGGGGAATGGTTCCCAGTCGCTGCGGGGCGCGGGGGACGCTATTTAAAGGGGACTCCTCCTGCATTATAAGTGGCAGTCATTTTGTGACAATCCTTCTGTGTGAGAGATGGATATTTGGAGAGAGACAAAGGGAGAGAGCTTTCTGCTTTGACTCAGCGCTCGCACAGGTACTTCTGGCTTCAGGCCAGAGCTTTGCACTTGGATTTAACTTTCAGTGCCATAGCCTTGAGTTGCCACATATAATGGGGGCTGCAATGGGTGGAAACGTTGGCTTACTGCATTGCATTCAAAGGGCTCAGAGACGCCGTGAGAGAGTGCCAGTCATGGCCAGACGGAGAAGGGCCAACAGGCATCGACACAGGAAGCCTTACCCACCCAGGCTATACCGCCAGCAGTTCTCATATCTGAACATGTATGAGGAGCAGTGTGTTCGGAGGCTGCGATTCAGAAGGGAGGTGGTCACTGAGATCTGCCACCTGCTGCGCAGAGATCTGCAGCCACAGCTGAGGAGCAGGACGTCTCTGTCGGTGGCAGTGAAGGTGATGGTGGCTCTCAACTTCTATGCCACCGGCTCCTTCCAATCCGCTACTGGAGACATTGCCAACATCTCCCAGTTCGCGGTACATTGCTGCATCCGCCAGGTGACCAATGCCCTTTTCAGAAGGAGACGTCAGTACATCTCCTTCCCCATGACCCTGGACAAGCAGCAAGAGCGTGCAATGGGATTTGGAGGAATAGCGGGCTTCCCCATGGTCCAGGGCACCATTGACTGCACGCATGTGGCTTTGCGGGCACCTCTAGAGAATGCCGAGGTTTACCGCAACCGGAAGGGCTACCATTCGCTCAACGTCCAGTTGGTGTGTGACCACAGGCAGCTCATACTAGCTGTCAATGCCCGCTTTCCAGGCAGCAGCCACGATGCCTTCATCCTGCGCCAGACTTCTGTGGCAGACATTTTCGAAGCCCAGGCTCACCCACGAGGATGGCTTCTTGGGGACAAAGGCTATCCTTTGTGCACCTGGCTGATGACCCCGCTCCGTGTGTCCAGCACCCCTGCTGAAGAGCGATACAATGACAGCCATCAAGGTACCAGGAACATCATTGAGCACACAATCGGCGTGCTCAAGCAACGGTTCCGTTGTCTGGACCGTTCCGGAGGAGCCCTACAGTACTCGCCTCAGCGAGTCTCCCATTTCGTTGTAGTGTGCTGCATGCTGCACAACCTGGCTATCCTCAGGACTCAGCCACTGCCAGCAGACATTGGAGGACCACCAGAGGAGGAGGAGGAGGAGCAGCAAGACGGGAGGGAGGCACAAAGTGCAAGGGCCGTCCGTCGGCGGCTTATTGCAACTCGGTTCTAGGCCCCCTCTCAGGGAATGGCTTGTGCCAATGAAAGAACATGAATGGAGCCGCTCCGCAAGCCCTCAGCCGGTCAAGGCAACAAATAGTTCAAAGTGCAAACATGGACAATGTGATTAAAGAATTTTTTTTACTGTGCAAACTCTGTGCCCTTCCCGCATGACAAACGAATTCAGATAAACCCCCCAAAAAACAGTCAGAGACATAACTGGCTCTCACAACCTTCAGAAAATGAAAAAAACAGTTAAACAAAAATGACCATGATCCTCGGCCTTCATATAAAAAACAAACACAACAGTCTCGGCCTTCATATATAAACACAACATTTGGCCACACCTACTTTTTCCCCTGTGAGGGTGATCCGCCTCGCTTCCGCGAATGGCCCCTTCCCGCCCTGCAGCTCCTCCTCAATGGGACCCCAGTGGCTGCAGCAAGGCTGCGGGAAGGCTGCTGAGGGTCAGATGGTGAGACGCCAGATGCCCTTGGGGGGTGGCCTGGACCAGCTCTGGGCCTGGAGGGCCCGGCTGCTGACTGCTCCAACTCTGCTTGGGCGGCAGCAGTCTGTCCAACGGGTGGTGGCAGCTGCAGTGGAGGAGTGACAGTGTTGGCTGCAGGAATGCTGCCAACCTGACAGAGCACAGGCGCTCCCTGGTCGGCTGATACACTGGCACTCGCACGGGCCAGCACTGCAGCATGCGCAGCAATCTGCTGAAGCACAGACTGCTGGGCTGCTGCGGCGCGGCGAGGGCCCCGGCGATGCCTGGCCGATCCAGTGAGGGTGGCAGCAGTTAGTGCCCGTGTGGCCCTGCTCTGTGTCTGCATCAGACCAGCCAGTGAATGCACGGCACGACTGAGCACTTGGCTGGAAGCCGCCTGTGCTGCCGCGAAGTCCTGCAGACTCCTTGCCTGTGCTGCACTGAATTCTTGCAGACTCCTGGCCTGTGCTGCCCCGAATTCCTGAGCACTCCTTGCCAGTGACTCTATGGAGTCAGGCATCCATGCCACTGCAGCCATGAGCTCAGTGTGCTTGCGCTCAGCCCATTTCACCAAGGCGCCGCACCTCCTCTGCGCTCACCGTAGCAGGACTGGAGGTCGCACTCACCCTCCGGGGAGAAGGCCGCCGAGCTTCCCCACCCCTCCCGCGTTGCTGCAGCCCGCTGGGCCCCGGAGCTTCACTCTCCTCAGACCCTTTCCCCCTGCTCCCATCCAGGGAAGACGTGTCCCCATCATGGCCATGGGCTGCCTCGGCTGAGGGTGGCACTGGTGGGCCGGCTTCCTCTTCCTTCTCCTCGAATTCAGAATCACTGACAGTGGCAGCTTGAGGGCCGCCTCCTCACCTGGCGAATCAGCATCTGAAAGCAGGGAGGCACAAGAGTTGCTTTAGAGTGAGGACAGGGCGGCAGCGAGGGAGGCATGAGTGCTGCAATGCACTGCATTGGTTCGATAGTGGCAAAGGATGCTGGTGTGAGGCACAAGTGGAAAGAGAGAGGTCAAAAAGGTGATGACCTTACCATTGCTGTCCAGAACAGGGTTGGCATCTCCACTGGCGACGGGGCCAATCAGCCGGCCTGCCATAATGCGCTCCACACGCTGCTCCAGGTCGCTGAGATCTTTGAGGTCAGGACGGCCCCCCCCGGCCCGTCGCTGCTGCCTGCGATTGTGGACCAGCTTGCCCTGCAAGAGAAAGGACGGCCTCTAAGTACAGTGTCAAGCCCTGATCTTGCCTACACTGCCTCCCATGGTGGAATAGCCCTGGCAGTGTCAAGCCCTGATCTTGCCTGCACTGCCTCCCATGATGGAATAGCCCTGACAGTGTCAAGCCCTGATCTTGCCTACACTGCCTCCCATGGTGGAATAGCCCTGACAGTGTGTAAAGTGCTGAATGTGCAAGTGGTTTTCATGAGAGTCGCATAGCTCTTGGATGAGGGCTGGGCATTGGGGCTTTCAGGTCCCTTTGGCCAGAAACTGAGGTGCACATGCAGGGATGAACAGGATAGTGGAAAGGGTACTCACCCTGACAACCTGAGTGAGGTCGTTGAACTTTTTCCTGCATTGAAGTGGAGTCCTGGCAACCATGCTGTTGGTGGTCACCCTGTTTGCCACCTCCCTCCAGGCTTTTCGGTATTAGTTGGGAAGCGGCCTCCTCCCACTGTCAGGGAAGAGAACAGGTCGCCTGCGCTCCACTGCGCCAACCAGTAGCCTCAGGGCACCCTCGCTGAAGCGCTCCGCTCGCTCCCTAGCCTTCTGCATGGTCCTGGGCGTAGAAATGATGATCCAGCAATGGTCAAGCCTTGCTTCAGGGCTGCAGTGTGCAGGGCGTGGCAGCCAAACAAGTCCACCCTCCCCCTTTAAGAGCTGACTGGCGCTAGCGTGTCTGCCTTCAATCAGCAACTCGCCGCACCTGCGCTGCGCCCGCCCTCGGTGTTAGCGCCTCGGCTCGCCGGCTTAGCACCTTATGATAGTCATGCATCGCCTGCTTTAGCGCAGCAGCAACCTCTTGGGGCGATGCAACTCAATTTCGGCGAAGGTGGCGCTAAGTTGCGCCGGGCGCTAAATTTAGCGAACGCCCGGCTGTAACGCCCCAAACGTGGCGATACTGAATTTCTAGGCCATGGTCTCCACTGGTGGGGTATAGTTCCACTGGCAACAGCAGCCCTCCACTACTTCACCTAACTATACTAAAGCACGTTACGGCCACTTCTGTATTTTGGAAGTGTAGTCAATGTTGTAATGTAGGAAAGGCTGGAGGAGGTTACAGAGATAGAGCTGAAAAAGGTTGCAGAGGTTGGGAGGTGTGAGGCTATGGAGGGACAAGTAGATGAGGCAAAGACATTCGAAATTTATGGCGGTGACTAAAGTGTGGTTTTGAAATTCAGAACACAGTCAAACAGAACACCGAGATTGCAAGCCATCAGAATTAGTATGAATGGGCTAAGCTGTGGAGTTGTTAGGCGGCAGCTAAACTGAATGAACTCAGTCTTGCTGATACTGAGTTGAAGGAATTCTTCATCAGACAGCACAGAGGTTGTTGTGGACTCAAGGATGGTGGAAGAGGGGTAGTGCAGTAGACGTGAAAGCTAGCCCCATGCCAATAAATGATGTTCGCAAGGGCCATTATGTAGACAAGGAAAATAAGTGTGGCCAGGATTGAGCCCTGGGGCACCTCCAAGGTGACAGAGTTGGAGCAAAAGCCATTGTAGGAGATATGCTAGATAAAGTTGGAGTGAAGCCAGGCTAGAACAGTATGACAGAAGTGGACTACAGATGGAGACATTGGAGGAGAATGGGATAGTGGCCCGCAGAGAGTCACACTGCTGTCACAAACCATGCCATTAAATTAAAATCACAAGAATTAACCAGGGCTTTTTTCCTGGTGTCTGTCTAGTTTGTGCATTCAGTAAGTGCAGGCCCGATGGAGCCATTTAAATAAGGCTGGCAGGACAGTCCTAGCATCCTGCATCATTTTCCATCCTCTTTAGGTGTCGCAGTGCATGGATGCCCAGACGTATGGCATTACAGCTTGCCTCTTGACCTCAATTGACCAGATGTCCGCTGGAGCCCTGGGGTGGGGGGGGTATGGTGCAGATTTAAGATCGCAAGGAAATCCTGCTTAGATATTTTTTGCCCTCTCCAAAATCTTTAGATTGATCTGCGGCCTTCTGGCTGCAAATCTCCATCATCAGTCAGAATGACTCAAGCCAGACTTACAGGCCTAGGGGCTGCCCCCTAGGCCATTTAATAAACCTGTACCAGGAAATTGAGGTGACTCCAGGGCTGGACAGGTACAGAGGTTGGGAGGGATGAATCTATCGAGGGACTTGTAGATGAGGACAACAAATTTGAAATTGGTGCAGTGTAGGATAGGGGTGAAGTTGGTCAGCTTTCCCTGTTACTCAAAGAGCAATGTAGGCTGCGATTTTGCTGGCGTTCAAAGGGCGGGTTCGGAGGCGGGTCAGCTGTTAAATTCAAAATGATTGACAGCGGGTTGCGAACCCGCCTCCATGTGAGTTTCCAAAGTGTCGGGTCTGCGATTTCAGAACAGACCCGACACCAAGCGGCCGGGGAGGCATTTAAGATACTTAGCAGCCTTTTTCTATTTTGCCACATTTTCAACGGGTTTCACGTTGTTCGCAGATCACGTCAGGTAAGTATGTCGGGAGTTCCAATGAGCTGCAACTGCAGTATAAAAGCTAAACTCTCACAGCTGTTCATTTTCAAATGTCAGAGGTTGCTGATTTCAGGATTTGGAAGGCACATTTGATCTGTATTGAGGCTGTAAGTGTGTGTTGTAAACTCTATATGCACTGTCACCTCCTTGGAATAACCTCTTTCCCCATTGATGGACTGCTTCTAAGATCGCATCCTCAACTGCCATATATAACAGCAGAATGGGAACAATTTATACTCTCTCACCCTGGTCCTCAGAATCTGAAGAGGATCAGCCGCAGCAGCAACAGAACCAGGCACACCAACATCACCAACAACAACAGCGCCAACCTCCTCCTCAACCACCTGATGCTGCACAGGGCAGAGGCCATCAGCACAGGGCAGAGACCATCAACGCAGGGCTGCACTGCGCTGCAGGAGATACTCCCAACACGGTTTACAGGCAGAGGATGAGCTTCCTCAACATGACTGAGCAGCAGTGCCAAAGGAGGCTGAGACTTTCACGAGAGGTAGTCGCAGACATTTGCACAATGCTCGATCAGGCCCTGCAGCCCAGAGGAGCGGGTGGACACACCTTACCAGTGGCTGTCAAAGTATCCACCGCCCTCAACCTCTTTGCGTCAGGGTCCTTTCACGGATCATCAGCTGACATTAGTGGCATCTCCCAGTCGGCCGCCCACAAACGCATCACGCAGGTTACCGATGCCCTCTTTGCCAAGTCCGCCAATTACATTCACTTCTCCACTGATGAGGCAAGTGTTACCGATCGGGCACTAGGCTTTGTCAATCTGGCTGACTTCCCACGGGTGCAGGGCGTCATCAACTGCACACATATGACCATCAGGGCACCCCATCAGACCCCAGCAGTATTTGTCAACCGCAAGGGCTTCCACTCCCTTAACGTGCAGCTGGCGTGCAACCATAGGAAGAGCATCATGCATGTGTGCGCCAAGTTCCCAGCAGCTGCCATGACTCTTACATCCTGCGCCAGTCCACTGTCCCTCAGCTCTTCGCACCGCCAAATAAACTTTCCGGCTGGCTCCTTGGAGACAAAGGCTATCCCCTGAAAACGTGGCTAATGACACCATTGAGGAGGCCATCAAACGAGTTTGAGGAGCGTTACAATAAAGCCACATTTCCACCAGAAGTGTCATTGAGCAAACAATAGGGTTGCTCAAAATGCACTTCAGCTGCCTGGACAGATCTGGTGGAGCCCTACAGTACGCACCAGCCAGGGTCTCGCGAATCATCGTCATCTGCTGTGCCCTACACAACATCGCACTGCAGCGAGGATTAGTGCTGCATGAGGAACAAGCCGTAGAGCGCACAGCCTCTTCAGAGGAGGAGGAGGGGAAGGAGGAGGACAAGCAGAGTGAGGTTTCAGATGAGGAATACCTGGAGGAGGCGGCTGACCCATTGTGACCAGCACGCGAGCACATTGCTGCCCATGATGCCAGGGATGGCCTAATCAATGCCAGATTCACCTAAATTTATGCAGCACAGACATGTTGCTGCCACATCCACATGAAAGTTGGCATCACCCCACTTCAATACCATAGAGCATCTCTACAATGAACTGTGCATTCCTTGCACTGTCACCACCATTGCTGGACATAAAAGGCACCCTCACCCTTCACTGTCCCACTTCAAATTGTGAGCACACATATGGCAACGAATTCAAACATTCACACAACATTACTTTATTACAACAAAATAAAAGAACAGAAATTTAACATTGATTTATAGCAAAAGACCCAAGTGACTACCCTTGTGACTATTTATGTGGGAGCTTTCTTTTACACGTGCTTCTACGTGGTGATATCCCTGTGGTTTCAGCAGCTGTAGAGGCAGCCTGCTCACTTCCCTGCTGCGCCTGCTTAGAAGCCTTTGGCGGTCGTCCTCTGGGTTTGGAGCCTGTGAGGGCCCCGCCAAAGTCTGGTCCTCCTGCGGCTGTGCAGTGGCAGTAGCTGGAAAGCACCTTGCTGCACATCAGTGGGGCCATGAGGACCTGTGTCTGTACTGACATTCCTCATAACAAGGATGTCCATGAACCTCTGGTTTCTCTCCTCGATAGATGCCCATCTATCCTCCATAGCTGACCATCTATTTAGAAGTGTTACCATGTTCTCCTGAGCCTGGCGATTTATATCCTCCATGGAGGTTGCCATCCTTTCCATGGCGGTACCTACATTTGCCAGTGCGTGTGCCATGGCGTTGCTTATATTTGAGATGGACCCCTCCATTCTCTGCACCCTCGATGTCACCGTGGTTGCAAACCCAGTCAGAGCCTCCTGCAATTGTTTGCGCAGAGTGGCTGGAGCTGGGAGCGGGACCGGAACCCGCCAACTACCTCTCCCGCCGCGAACCCGCCTCCGCTGGGAAAATCCAGCCTGTAGTGTTCTCTGTTGGCCAGTCACAGATGCCACGTCAACCATATCAGTGTTAAGGTCTTGATTGATTAGTTTTGAAGCCTAATTTACAGTTGACTGGAGTTGTCTTATTGCAGTATACTTCAGTCACTAAAGTGTTTATCACTGATAATTTTATGTCTGAGAAAAACTACCAGAAGATACAGCTTACGTATTGGTGTATATGTTACAATCGGCTTCATTTGGCATCAAAGTTGATGCGAAAGGATTATATGACTTGCAAACTTGCGATGTAAGTTACAAATGACTAATTTAGCTGGTTGGCATAAAACATGGGCTTGTGCCCTTTATAATATGTAACTAATACAGTTATGTATTAACTGTTACGGTAAGGGAATATTGATGAGTGAAAACTACTATTATGTGATTAGAAACTGAAAACTTAAGTAAAGGTTTCTGTGTCCACCCACTGTAATCCTACTAGCTCAAAATATTGTAGCTGTAAATCTCTGTCAAAATGAATAGATTTTACTCGGGCTACATTTTTGACTTTGTTTACAACCCCAAAGCCTTGCAGTATAGTTACTATCTGTATGATGTGTTCCGTGACTTACGCCAACTTTTCTGCTAAAATCCAGCACTCTGTCATGAAAGAAATTGTGCAGCAAAACTATTATAAATAAGTAGCAGATATCCCATGGCATCGCTCATGGTAACTCAGAGGATATTTTTAATTCATTCTTGGGATATGGGAGCCGCTAGCAATGCCAGCATTTATTGCCCATCCCTAGTTGCACTTGAGAAGGTGGTGATGAGCCTTCTTCTTGAACCACTGCAGTCCGTGTGGTGAAGGTGCTCCCATTGTGCTGCTAAGTACGGAGCTCCAGGGTTTTGACCCAGTGACAATGAACAAACGGCGATATATGTCCAAGTGGGGAGGGGGGTGTGGCTTGGAAGGGAACTTGGAGGTGATGGTGTCCTCATGTGACTGCTGCCCTTGTCCTTCTAGGTGGTAGAGGTCGCGGGTTTGGGAGGTGCTATCGACGAAGGCCTCGGGGTTGCTGCAGTGCATCCTGTGGATAGTACACACTTCAACCAAGGTGTGCCGGTGATGGAGGGAGTGGATTTTAAAGGTGGTGGATGGACTGTCGATCAAGCAGACTGCTGTGTCCTGGATGGTGTTGAGTTTCTTTGAGTGTTGCTGCAGCTGCACCTGCACCCATCCAGGCAAGTGGAGGGTATTCCATTACATTCTTGAATTGTGCCTTGTAGATGGTAGAGAGGCTTTGGGGAGTCAGAAGGTGAGCCAATTGCCACAGAATACCCAACCTCCAACCTGCTATATTAGCCATGGAATTTATGTGGCTGGTCCAGTTGAGGTTCTGGTCAATGACTACCCCTAGGATTTTGTTGGTGGGAAATTTGGTGATGGTAATGCCATTGAATGTCATGAGGAGGTGGTTAGGCTCTTGTTAGAGATGGTCATTGTCTGGCACTTGTGCGACGTGAATGTTACTTGCCACTTAACAGCCCAAGTCTGTATGTTGTCCAGATCTTGCTGCATGTGGGCACGGATTGCTTCATTATCTGAGGAATTGCAAATGGAGCTGAACACTGTGCAGTCATCAGCAAACAGTCCACTTCTGAAGTTATGATGGAGGGAAGGTAATTGATGAAGCAACTGAAGATAGTTGGGTCTAGGATGTTGCCCTAAGGAACTCCTGCAGCGATTTCCTGGAGCTGAGATGATTGGCCTCCAAATACCACAGCCATCTTCCTTTGTGCTCGGTATGACTCCAGCCACTGGAGAGTTTTCTCCATGATCTCCATTGACTTCAATTTTACTAGGGCTCCTTGGTATCCCATTCGGTCGAATGTTGCCTTGACGTAAAGGGGAGTTACTCTCGCCTCACCTCTGAAATTCAGCTCTTTTGTCCATGTTTTGACCAAGGCTACAGTGAGGTCTGGAGCCGAGTCTTCCTGGCGGAATCTAAACTGAGCATTTCTGAGCAGGGTATTGGAGTAAGTGCCGCTTGATAGTACTGTTGACAACTCCTTCCATCACTTTGCTGATTGTTGAGAATAAGCTGCTAGGACGGTAATTGACCCGGTTGGATTTGTGGATAGGACATACCCAGGCAATTTTCCACATTGTCGGGTAGATGCCAGTGTTGTAGCTGTACTGCAAAAGTTTGGTTAGAGGAGTGACAATTCTGGAGCCAGCACTTCTGCCGGGTTTTTGTCGGGACTTGTAGCCTTTGCTGTATCTAGTGCCCTCAGCCAGTTCTTTATATCACGTGGAATTAATCAAATTGGCTGAAGACTGGCATCTGTGATGGTGGGGACCTCAGGAGGAGGCAGAGAAGGATCATCCATTTGGCACTTCTGGCTGAAGATAATTCCAAATGCTTCAGCCTTGTCTTTTGCACTCACATGTTGTGCTCTGCCATCATTGAGGATGGGGAAATTCATGGAGCCTCCTCCTCCTATTAGTTGCTTAATTGTCCACCACAGTTTGTGACTGGACTGCAGAACCTTGACCTGATCTGTTGGTTGTGGGATCGTTTAGCTCTGTCAATAGTATGCTGCATCTGCTGTTTCGCATGCATGCAGTCCTGTGTTGTAGCTTCACCAGGTTGGCGCTCATTTTCAGGTACGCCAGGTCCTGCTCCTGGATGCGCTGTTTTATAATACTAGAGGTGCTATGGGGAAAGAGCATGGGAGCGGTACTAATTGGAAAGGTCTTTCAGAGAGCCGGCACAGGCACGATGGGCCGAGTGGCTTTCTGTGCTGTATGATTCTATTAGATGTGATATCAACAGAGAGCCGGCACAGGCACGATGGGCCGAGTGGCTTTCTGTGCTGTATGATTCTATTAGATGTGATATCAACAGAGAGCTGGCACAGGCACGATGGGCCGAGTGACTTTCTGTGCTGTATGATTCTATTAGATGTGATATCAACAGAGAGCCGGCACAGGCACGATGGGCCGAGTGGCTTTCTGTGCTGTATGATTCTATTAGATGTGATATCAACAGAGAGCCGGCACAGGCACGATGGGCCGAGTGGCTTTCTGTGCTGTATGATTCTATTCGATGTGATATCAACAGAGAGCCGGCACAGGCACGATGGGCCGAGTGGCTTTCTGTGCTGTATGATTCTATTCGATGTGATATCAACAGAGAGCCGGCACAGGCACGATGGGCCGAGTGACTTTCTGTGCTGTATGATTCTATTAGATGTGATATCAACAGAGAGCCGGCACAGGCACGATGGGCCGAGTGGCTTTCTGTGCTGTATGGTTCAATGTGGGCATTAACAGTACTTATTTCAGTTCCTGATAGCTGTTAAAAAGAGGCATTATTCGGAAAGAAAATTGCAATTTGAAAGGTAACGCAGGTCCTGTAAGAGTTAATGTAATCCCCCGAACATAGGATTTGGATGGTTGCCAAAGTTGAAATGAAAGAGCTCATGTACAGTGTGCTGGTCAGGTCTGTGGTGTCCATGTTTCCTCTGCGTACTTCATGCTCCCTTAAATTCTAGGAACTCGTGCATTCACCACTTCTACTAGGAAGATAATGCAAGCTTAATTTCTCAGGGGGGACTTCATTAACATTGTGTGTTACCAGGAACTTGCATTCGTGATAAACGCAGCAATTCTACTTTATCTTTTTTATGATCAGTGAGTAAGAAAATACATGAGACATTTTTTTCCACATGACATTTGCACTTTGGCTAATTAGAACATTTCATTATCAAACATAACCTGCAACCAAGAGGCATAATTTCTAGAAAACAAGTACAATATCTTCATAGCTTTGCTGTCTTGTCGGCTTTTATCATACAATAAATTTAACAATGGTGTTCAAAATTATCAAAGGTTTTGATAGAAAAATGGAAAGACTTACATTTCTATAATGCCTTTTATGACCTCAGAACGTCCCAAAACGCTTCACGACCAATGAAGTACTTTTTTTTTTAAGTGTAGTCACTGTTGTAATGTAGGAACCGCGGCAGCCAATTTGTGCACAGCAAGCTCCCACAAACAGCAATGAGATAATGAATCATCTATATATATAAATCGGTACTTCTGTCATTCTGTCATTCTGTCTATCTGTCTTTCTGTCTATCTGTCTATCTGTCTGTCTGTCATCGCGTGTGCGTTGCGGGTATGCACTCGAAAGTTACAGGGCGTACCTACGCGCGCGTTATCTCCAAAGAAAGCTTACGCTTCCGAGACGGTTTTAAGCGTATTTACGTTTCGGCCGGGCTAAAATTGCGCCCGCGGTATCCCAAAAACCTTCAACATTCCGCTCATTAGTATCTCATTCCCCGCTCATTAGCGACAGAGTGACCTCGAGCTCGACCAATCGTACACCGGGTTGCTGGCGTGTGCCGCCGGGCCAATCGGTGCGCGTGTGGCCGGGCTTTATCGTTCTGAACCGAGGTGAGTCGCCGCCATCTTGATTCCAAACTTTTCCTTTTTCCCGCTTTCTGCGTCTTAAAAAAAAACGTTGCTTTTAAAACACATATTGTTTTTAAAAAAAATGATTTAGAAAGTAATTAACTTATCTAATCTCATTAATTTTCCTACCTTTCCCCGTTTTTCCAGGTAGGCCTAGAAGCCTCGGCGTCTCCTCCGCACCCACGCCCGAGCTAGGCACCTCCCGGCCCCACTCGAAGGCTGGAGGGCCGAGCCTCAGCCCAGCGCCGCTAGGGTGCGCGCGCAGCAGGAGCTGAGACGTCTCTCTCTGCCGGGGCTTGCTGAGCGTCCAGCGTTACCCTGGCAACCGGGCCCGCCGGACGTCTCGCACAGCCGCAATCGGCGGTCTTCACCTCGGGGGGAGGTGGGGGCGGCCGCGACCCTCGGGGGGGGGGCCGCGCGCGCGCAGCAGGAGCAGCTGAGACGCGTCGTCTCTCTCTCTGGCTTGGTCAGCGTCACGGTTGCCCTGGCAACCGGGCCCGCCGGCCGAGAGAGACGCCGTGTCTCAGCTCCTGCTGCGTGCGCAATCGGCGGTCTTCACCTTGGGGGGGTGGGGGAGCGCGACCCTCGGGGGGGGTCGCGACCCTCGGGGGGGGGGGCGCCCGCCGCCCTCCCTCCCCTCCCTCCCCCCCGCCCTCCATCCCCCCTCCCCCCGCCCTTCCCCCCCTGCCCTCCCTTCCCCCCCTTCCCCCCTCCCTCCCTTCCCCCCCTTCCCCCCTCCCTCCCTTCCTCCCCCCCGCCCTCCCTCCCCCTCCCCCGCCCTCCCTTCCCCGCCCTCCCTTCCCCTCCCTCCCCTCCCCCCGCCTTCCCCTCCCCTGCCCTCCCTTCCCCCCTCCCTCCCTTCCTTCCCCCCTCCCCTCCCCCCGCCCTCCCTTCCCCGCCCTCCCCCTCCCCTCCCCCCGCCCTCCCTTCCCCTCCCCCTCCCCCTCCCCTCCCCTCCCTCTCTTCCCCCCAGTCGCTCTCTCTCTTCCCCCCAGTCGCTCTCTCTCTTCCCCCCAGTCGCTCTCTCTCTCTCTTCCAACAACAACATGCCCTCGAAAAAGCCTCGGCACCGCCGGGCACTTCAGCTAGTATAATCATAGAACGGTTACAGCACAGAAGGAGGCTTCTGGCCCGTCGAGCCCGTGCCGGCTCTCTGCAAGAGCACTTCAGCCAGTCCCACTCCCCCACCCTTTCCCCGTAGCCCTGCAAATTTTTTTCCTTCAGTTACTTATCCAATTCTTTGAAAGCCGTGATTGAATCTGCCTCCACCACCCTTTCACGCAGTGCATTCCAGATCCTAACCACTTTCTGCGTAAAAAAGTTTTTCCTCATGTCGCCTTTGGTTCTTTTGCCAATCACCTTAAATCTGTGTCCTCTGGTTGTCGACCCTTCTTCCAATGGGAACAGTTTCTCTCCATCTACTCTGTCTAGACCCCTCATGATTTTGAATACCTCTATCAAATCTCCTCTCAACCTTCTCTGTTCTAAGGAGAACAACCCCAGCTTCTCTAGTCTATCCATGTAACTGAAGTCCCTTGTCCCTGGAATCATTCCCGTAAATCTTTTCTGCACCCGCTCTAAGGTCTTCACATCCTGCCTAAAGTGCGGTGCCCAGAATTGGACACAATACTCCAGTTGAGGCAGAACCAGTGTTTTATACAGGTTAATCATAACTTCCTTGCTTTTGTACTCTATGCCGCTATTTTTTTAAATGATGTTGGTTGAGGGATAAATGTTGGTCAGGACACCGGGGAGAACTCCCCTGCTCTTCTTTGAAATAGTGGTATGGATGTTTTGCATCCACCTGCGAGGGCAGACGGGGCCTCGGGTTAACGCCTCATCCATATATATATATTTGGAAAGGAAAAATTTGTAGGCCTATGGGGAAAGAGCGGGGAGTGGGACTAATTGGATAGCACATCAATCTAGGCTGACACTCCAGTGCAGTACTGAGGGAGCGCTGCACTGTCGGAGGTGCCGTCTTTCAGTAACACACTTCAAAAGTACTTCATCAGCTGTAAAGCGCTTTGGGGCGTCCCGAGGTCATGAAAGGCCTATGGGAACCTAGGTAGTGGAAAAGAGGGAAGTCATATGAAGTTAGAAATAGATGGTAGAAAGGTGAGAAGCAATAAGCAAAGGAGAGAAACACAAAGGGCCAAACTAATTCATAATGAGAGTGTGAAAAAAGCAAGCCTGAAGGCTTTGTATCTTAATGCTAGAAGCATTAGGAACAAGGTGGATGAATTAGTTGTGGAAATAGAGGTAAACAAGTATGATTTGATTGGGATTACAGAAACGTGGCTGCAGGGTGGGCAAGGCTGGGAACTTAACATCCAGGGATATACAATATTTAGGAAGGATCGGCAAAAAGGTAGGGGAGGTGGGGTAGCATTGCTGGTAAAGGAGGGGATTAATGCAATGGAAAGGAAGGATATTAACTCGGATGAAACGGAATCTGTATGGGTAGAAATGAGAAATAGCAAGGGGAGGAAAACGTTAGTGGGTGTGATATATAGGCCTCCAAATAGTAATATGGAGGTGAGGGAAGGCATAAAAAGGGAAATTAGAGAAGCGTGCGATAAGAGCACAGCTGTCATCATGGGTGACTTTAATTTACATATTGATTGGACTACCCAAATTAGTAAAAATTCTGAGGAGGAGGAATTCCTGGAATGTTTTCGGGACGGTTATCTGGACCAATATGTCGAGGAGCCGACTCGGGATCAGGCCATTTTAGACTGGGTATTGTGCAATGAGAAGGGACTTATCAGCAATCTTCTTGTACGAGGCCCCTTGGGTCAGAGCGATCATAATATGATCGAGCTCTCAGTCGAGATGGAGAGTGAGGAAATTGAATCAGAGACTAAGGTCCAGAACTTAAATAAAGGGAATTACGAGGGTATGAGACGGGAATTGGGTAAGATTGATTGGGTGGTGTTTCTGGGGGGATTGACAGTGGACAGACAATGGCAAGCATTCAAAGATAGAATGGAAGAATTCCAGAACATGTTTATACCGGTTTGGCATAAAAATAAACCTAAAAAGGTGACTCAACCGTGGATAACGAGGGAAATTAGGGACAGCATAAAATAAAAAAAAAGGGCATATCAACTGGCAAAAAAAAGCACCAGACCGGAAGATTGGGGGCAGTACAGGATACAGCAAAAGAGGACAAAGGGATTAATCAGGAAGGGGAAAATAGAATACGAAAGTAAACTTGCAGCAAACATAAAGACAGACTGCAAAAGCTTTTATCGGTATATCAGGAGGAAAAGACTGGTAAAATCCCAAGTCGGTCCCTTGCAGTCCGATTCGGGAGAATATATAATGGAGAATAAGGAAATGGCAGACCAATTAAACTCATACTTTGGTTCTGTATTCACAAAGGAGGACACAAATAACCTCCCAGGAATATCGGCAAACATAGGGACTAATGAGAGGGAGGAGCTGACAGAAATTAGTATCTCTAGGGATATGGTGTTGGGTAAGTTGAGGGGACTGAAGGCCGACAAATCCCCGGGGCCTGATAAACTACATCCTAGGGTACTTAAGGAGGTGGCCCTGGAGATAGCAGATGCTCTAAGGATCATCTTCCGGAACTCCATTGACTCGGGAACAGTACCCGTGGATTGGAGGGTAGCTAATGTTACCCCAATATTTAAAAAGGGGGGTAGAGAGAAAGCAGGGAATTATAGACCAGTAAGCCTTACATCGGTTGTGGGCAAAATGCTAGAGTCCATTATTAAGGATAAAATAGCGGAGCACTTGACAAATGGGGAAAGGATCGGACAGAGTCAACATGGATTTACAAAGGGTAAATCGTGTTTGACTAATCTGCTGGAATTTTTTGAGGAAGTAACTGGTAAAATAGATGGGGGAGAGCCAGTGGATGTGGTGTACCTTGACTTCCAGAAAGCCTTCGATAAGGTTCCACACAAAAGATTATCATGCAAAATTAAGGCTCATGGGATTGGGGGCAAAGTATTAACGTGGATAGAGAACTGGCTGGCGGATAGAAAACAGAGAGTTGGAATAAACGGCTCGTTTTCGGAGTGGCAGGCAGTGACCAGCGGGGTGCCGCAAGGATCTGTCCTGGGACCCCAGCTGTTCACAATATATATAAATGATCTGGATCAGGGAATTGGATGCAATATTTCCAAATTCGCTGACGACACTAAACTAGGAGGAGGGGTGGGCTCTGATGAGGATGTCAGGAGGCTACAGTGCGATTTGGACAGGTTGGGGGAATGGGCGGATACGTGGCAGATGCACTATAATGTGGATAAATGCGAGGTTATCCACTTTGGGGGTAAAAACAGGAGGGTGGATTATTATCTAAATGGCAATAGATTGGGAGATGGGGAAGTGCAGAGGGACCTGGGTGTTCTTGTGCACCAGTCACTGAAGGAGAGCATGCAGGTGCAACAGGCGATTAAGAAGGCAAATGGTATGTTGGCCTTCATATCAAGGGGGTTCGAGTATAGGAATAGGGATACCTTACTACAGCTGTACAAGGTGCTGGTGAGACCGCATCTGGAGTATTGTGTACAGTTTTGGTCGCCCCATCTGCGGAAGGATGTTCTTGCCATGGAAAGAGTGCAGCGGCGATTCACCAGGCTGATACCTGGAATGGCGGGAATGACCTACGAGGAGAGATTGAATAGTTTGGGCTTGTACTCACTGGAGTTTAGAAGATTGAGAGGGGATCTCATCGAAACATATAAAATTATGGCAGGCCTGGACAGGCTGAATTCAGAGAGAATGTTTCCAATGGCAGGGGAGCACAGAACCAGGGGCCACAGTCTAAAAATAGCGGGCAAATCATTTAAAACAGAGATGAGGAAGAATTTCTTCACTCAAAGAGTGGTGAGCCTGTGGAATTCCCTGCCACAGAGGGCTGTGAAGGCTAATTCAATAAATATTTTCAAGAGAGAATTGGATATATTTCTGAAGGCTAAGGGGATTAAGGGTTACGGAGAAAAGGCGGGGACGGGGTACTGAACTGGTAAGATCAGCTATGATCTCAGACGAAGATCAGCCATGATCTCATTGAATGGCGGAGCAGGCTCGAAGGGCCGAATGGCCTACTCCTGTTCCTATCTCTATGTTTCTCTATGTTTCTCTATAAACAAATTGATTATCTGCACGAACATTTTTGTGTCCTTCTGCTCATGTGCACAGTCGGCCCCACCCCTTTTTTGCATGCGCACCCAATCCCCTTCTGCGCAGTCACCAAGGCTGCGCATGCGCAGTACCCCACAGTCACAGCTGCAGCTTCTTCAGTTCCATGGGAGTTCTGGATCCGTGCTGGCTGGGGGGAGAAGAGAGGATCGAAAGCAGAGGGAGAGAGGGAATCAGAGGGAGAGCGAGGGAATCGGGGTGAGAGGGGGAAGAGAGAGGCAAGAGGGGAGAGAGAGGGAGAACAAGGGAATCGGAGGGGGGGAGAGGGGGAATCGGAGGGAGAGAGAGACAGAGAGGGAATCAGAGGGAGAGAGAGAGACAGAGGGTATCGGAGGGGGAGAGATAGAGAGGGAATCGGAGGGGGAGAGATAGAGAGGGCATCGGAGGGGGAGAGAGGGAATCGGAGGGGGAGAGAGGGTATCGGAGGGAGAGAGATAGAGAGGGAATCGGAGGGGGAGAGATAGAGAGGGTATCGGAGGGGGAGAGATAGAGAGGGAATCGGAGGGGGAGAGAGGGAATCGGAGGGGGAGAGAGGGAATCGGAGGGGGAGAGAGGGAATCGGAGGGGGAGAGAGGGAATCGGAGGGGGAGAGAGGGAATCGGAGGGGGAGAGAGGGAATCGGAGGTGGAGAGAGGGAATCGGAGGGGGAGAGAGGGAATCGGAGGGGGAGAGAGGGAATCGGAGGGGGAGAGATAGAGAGGGTATCGGAGGGGGAGAGATAGAGAGGGAATCGGAGGGGGAGAGAGGGAATCGGAGGGGGAGAGAGGGAATCGGAGGGGGAGAGAGGGAATCGGAGGTGGAGAGAGGGAATCGGAGGGGGAGAGAGGGAATCGGAGGTGGAGAGAGGGAATCGGAGGTGGAGAGAGGGAATCGGAGGGGGAGAGAGGGAATCGGAGGGGGAGAGAGGGAATCGGAGGTGGAGAGAGGGAATCGAGGGGGAGAGAGATGGAATCAGGGGAAGAGAGAGAGAGGGAATCGGAGGGAGGGAGAGAGAGAGGAAATCGGAGGGGGGAGAGAGAGGAGGTCACAAGCTCGGGGTGGTGGGGGTAAATAGTACAGAGAGCACAGTGGGGCTGGGGGAAGAACGTGATCCGGGTCTAAAGGTGGGGGGCTGAGAGCGAGAACGTGATCCAGATGGTGAGACGGATCACGTTCTCCCTCTCCTTCCCCTAGGCCTGGTTGATTTCTCGGAAAGCTCGGTACGTGTGTGGCAAGTGACATCATTGGACTGCACCAAATTCAAAAGTCATGACACTGTCACTATTCACTTCATACCCAATAAACCTGTTAACAATTCGTGACCCACACACAATGCCCCATCTATTGGGGCGGGGGGGAAGGTCATGATGCCGGGGTGGGACGGAGAAGGTCAGGAACTTGGGCGTGGGAGAGGAGGTCAGGAACTCGGGCGGGGGGGGCGGTCAGAAACTTGGACCGTGTTGGGTGGGGGGGAGGTCAGGAACTTGGGTGGTGGAGGCAGGAACTTGTTTGCGAGTGGGAGAAGGTCTTAACCCACGCGGGTGAGCCCTGTCTGTTCCAAGTGAGCTCTGTTCTGTCTGGAATAGGCAATCAGAATGGCTCGAATTACACTTTGCAAAGTAACTGATCACGTAGGCAGGGAGGATTGAATTACACATTCCAGAGAAACTGCTTGGTGTGTCTTGTCCTCCAAGGGGACCAATCAGCAATCAGGACTTGTCATCCAAGGGGTCCAATCGGAGCTTTTGGTGTTGCGAATAAACACGTCCCTATATAAATGCAAGTCTTTCTCTCTTTCAAAGAGCCGGCACAGACTCAAATGGCCTCCTCTGCTGTTTTACTCTATGATAAAACACTCCCCAAAGTCAGGTGTGCATGGAAAATTGAACAAAAGAAACACAAAAATAATTGCACTTTTATCATGGTTAACAATGTTGCTTTTAAAGCAGTCTGAAAAAATAACTAAATCTAAAAACACAACTCTTCTAAGTGTACACAGGCATTAGATTACAAAACAAATGAAGGGAAAGCTGAAAAAACAGTGTGGCACTGACTTTCAAGACAACAGTGTTTTCTATCAGTCTTCACGCAGTTTCGATATTTTGCTTAATCTCAAAGACCTGGTCGCTGCAGCCATTGGATCAGTCTGCACACTGTTGGTCATAATTTCTCCAGCCCCACTAGGTATATGAAGTAGACATGGTGTCCTTTCTGACTCCAGCCAATTTTCAGGCCTCAGCGTCAGTTAACTATTGGCGGACTCGCCAGTCACTGCCAGGCATCTGCTTGGAGTGGGAGTGGAGATTAGCTGTGGCTGCTCGCCAGAGTAATACCAGTGGAAACTCCACTGCATGTGTGTTTGTGTGTTTGTATATCTATATATCTACCAATGTTCCTGTTAATTTTTTTTTTAGGTGCACTGCCCCTCTAAGGGGCTGTGCGGCCCATTCAAAATAACTTGCATGCGCAGTTTTTCGCATTGATAAGCCGGCTGCGCAGGAGGTCCAGAGAGCTGCGTGGACACGCAGATTAAAGGGAACATTGATATCTACCTATGTACATATAATATACATTAGGGTACGATAGTGTAGTGGTTATATTACTGGACTAGTAATCCAGAGGCCTCGACCAGTTAATCAAGAGAATATAAATTCAAATCCCACCATGGCAGTTTGAGAATTTGAATTCCGTTTGAAAAATCTGGAAATTAAAAAGTTGGTATCAGTAAAAGTGACTGTGAAGGTGTCTCATTGTCCTAAAAACCCGACTGGTTCACTCATGTCCCTTAGGGAAGGAAACCTGTCATCCTTACCCGGTCTGGCCTATATGTGACGTGGTTGACTCTTAACTGCCCTCTGAAGTGGCCTAGCAAGCCACTCAGTTATATTAGGGATGGGCAATAAATGCCGTCCTTGCCAGCAACGCCCACATCTCGAGAATTAATTTTTTTTTAATTAAATGTTGTGTATAATTTGTGCTTCATTTTCCTGGGCCTCAAGCACCTCCAAAACTTCCAGACCCTGGCAATACCAAAACTTCCAGACCCTGGCAATACCAAAACTTCCAGACCCTGGCAATACCAAAACTTCCAGACCCTGGAGACCCTCAGAGCCCACCACAAGGACTCTTCACCAATGTTTCCTGTAATATTTTTTGGGTGCGTGGCCCCTTTAAGTGACTGCGCGGCCCATTCAAATTTTTGCTCATACACAGTTATTCCAGTTGAAAAGCCAGCTAGCAGCCTGCGCAGGAGCTCCAGACCGCTGCACAGCCACGCAGCTTAACGGGAACATTGCTTTTCACACAGTCCTCACAAATTCCCTAGCCTGCCTTCCTAGTGCTCTCAGCCCCCAAGACCACCCCCAGTGCTCCCATACCCTGTGACCTACTCCCCATGCTGCCTGAACCCAGGACTACCCCGCCCTGTGTCTCAGACCTCAGTACCTCCCACTCAGTACTTCTAGATCCCAGGACTACTTTCCCACTGTTCTCAGATCTCAGAGCCACCACCACTGCTGATAAGTGAGTGCCCCTGATAAAAGTACTTTTCATAACACCCTTGTTCTTATCAAACCTCCAGCTCACCATGAGCATTGACACAGGACATCAACTAGTAATATGTTAAAAGTTTTGTGACCAGCTTCCTATAAGCGTCACACTTCCTATAACATTTTCCCTGTCACACTTTACGTGTTTACGTGTTTATGTGTGTGTGAGTTTGTGTGTGTGTATGTGTTTGTGTATGCACGTTTGTATGCGTATGCAGGGGTGTGTCTATGTGTCTGCGCTTGGGTGTGTGTGTGCATGTTTATGTGTGTGTGTATGTGTTTGTGTATGTAACATCCCCACCGACACCTGGGAATCCCTGGCCCAAGACCGCACAAAATGGAGGAGAAGCATCCGGGAAGGCGCCGAACACTTCGAGTCTCTTCGCCGGGAGCAAGCGGAAGCCAAGCACAGTCAGCGCAAGGAGCGCACGTCAACCCAAGCACCCCACCCACCCACCCGCCCCTTCAACCACCGTCTGCCCCACCTGTGACAGAGACTGTAGGTCCCGCATTGGACTCATCAGTCACCTGCAAACTCATTTTTAATGTGGAAGCAAGTCATCCTCGGTTCCGAGGGACTGCCTAAGAGAGAGAAGAGAGAGATGCACGTCTGTGTGCGTATGCAGGGGTGTGTCTATGTGTCTGCGTTTGGGTGTGTGTGTGTGCATGTTTATTTGTGTTTATGTGTGTGAGTGTGTGTGACCATGTGTGTGGGTGTTGCTTGCAAGGCCCACACCTCCCTCCCACTGTCCAAAAGATACAAAAGTTGCAGACTTGAAGTAAAAATAACTTTTATTGAAGCAGCCAAGTGTTTATTTACTGTTCCAGAGACACCGAGGGTGTTATAGAATCATAGAAATTTCTGGCAGAGAAGGAGGCCATTTGGGCCATCGTGTCTGCACCGGCCGAAAAAGAGCTAACATGCCTAATTCTACTTTCCAGCTCTTGTTCCGGAACCCTGTAGGTTACGGAACTTCAAGTGCATATCCAAGTACTTTTTAAATGTGATGAGGGTTTCTGCCTCTACCACCCTTTCAGGCAGTGAGTTCCAGACCCCCACCACCCTCTGGGTGAAAACACTTCTCCTCAACTCCCCTCTAATCCTTCTACCAATTTCTTTAAATCTATACCCCCCTGGCTATTGACCTCTCTACTAGGGGAAATAGGTCCTTCCTATGCACTCTACCTAGGCTCCTCATAATTTTATACACCTCAATTTAATCTCCCCTTAGCCTCCTCTGTTCCAAAGAAAACAACCCCAGCCTATCCAATCTCTCCTCATAGCTAAAATTCCCCAGTCCTGGCAACATCCTCGTAAATCTCCTCTGTACCCTCTCTAGTGCAATCACATCTTTCCTGTAATGTGGTGACCAGAACTATACGCAGTCCTCTAGCTGTGGCCTAACTTGTGTTTTATACAGTTCAAGCATAACCTCCCTGCTCTTATACTCTATGCCTTGGCTAATAAAGGAAAGTATCCCGTATGCCTTCTTAACCACCTTATCTACCTGTCCTGCTACATTCAGGGATCTATGGACATGCACTCCAAAGTCATAGAAACGTAGAAGATAGGAGCAGGAGTAGGCCATTCGGCCCCTCGAGCCTGCTCCGCCATTCAATGTGATCATGGCTGATCATCCAAAGTCTCTCTGTTCCTCTACACTTCTCAGTATCCGACCATTTATAGTATATTCCCTTGCCTTGTTAGCCCTCCCCAAATGCATTACCTCACATTTCTCCAGATTGAATTCCATTTGCCACTTTTCTGCCCACCTGACCAGTCCATTGATATCTTCCTGCAGTCTATAGCTTCCTTCCTCACCATCAACCACACTGCCAATTTTTGTATCATCTGCCCCCTACATTGAAGTCTAAATCATTGATATATACCACAAGAAGCAAGGGACCTAGTACTGAGCCCTGTGGAACCCCACTGGAAACAGCCTGCCAGCCACAAAAACACCCGTCGACCATTACCCTTTGCTTTGTGCCACTGAGCCAATTTTGGATCCAACTTGGCACTTTCCCTTGGATCCCATGGGCTTTTACTTTTCTGACCAGTCTGCCATGTGGGACCTTGTCAAAAGCCTTGCTAAAATCCATGTAGACTACATCAAACGCGTTACCCTCATCGACCCTCCTTGTTACCACCTCAAAAAAATTCAGTCAAGTTAGTCAGTCACGACCTTCCCTTAACAAATCTATGCTGACTGTGCTTGATTAATCCATTCCTTTCTAAATGACAGTTAATACTGTCCTTCAGAATTTTTTCCAATAATTTGCCCACTACCGAGGTTAGGCTGACTGGCTTGTAACTACTCGGTCTATCCCTTTCTCCCTTTTTAAACAACGGTACAACATTAGCAGCCCTCCAGTCCTCCGGCACCACACCTGTGGCCAGAGAGGATTGGAAAAAAATCCTTTATATCTTTATACAGGAAACTTTCTTTTATCCGGCACGGACGGGACCGACGTGTTGCTGGTTCATCAAAAATTCCGGATAACCGAGAGCTATAGTAAAAGATACAGAGCTGAGAGCTCCGTATAAAGCAACAAACCCTGTTGCTTAGCAACAGGTTCAAAACAATGGCCACAAGTTGCAAGCGTCTCTGTAGCTTAGCAACAGCTGCAGCCACACCCTTGCACAGCAACACATGGAGCAAGGCAAGTACTAAAAGTTACCTGAACCTACTCCTGAATTTTGCCGGTTAACTGACATTTCCGGTTATTTAGGGGCCGGTTAATCGAAAGTTTCCTGTAGTTATTTACTATGCAGCTGTGGTATTTATTTATTTATCAAAGGAAATAAGTTTTTTGCTTATTTTCCAGAAACCAATCACAAAGCACTTAATTCAATTTTTGCAGAGATCTCCGAGAAACTTACAAACCAGTGCTGGCAGTGCCCTCAGAAAGTAGTCCGTCCTTCTGCCCGTCCTTCTCCTATAAGTGAATATTGTGGCTTTAATTCAGGAAAAAAATATGTTTCTCACCGGTAAATAAGTAAAATAAATCAAATAATGGACCACTGTTGCAAACAGGAACATTCTGTGCGAAGGCCATCAGATAGCCTTATTCTGGATGCCTACTTTAACCCAGCGACCTTCTGTGTCTAACATTTGAGGACCAACCTTCCTGACCATTGTCCCTGGGAAGTGCCCTCTTCTTGGGTGCAAAGCTCAGGAAGAAGGTGGCAGAGAGATCTGCCTTTGCGATAGGCGCAGGCCCAGCGTAAAGCACAAGTGAGGCAGGAGTAAGGTTACCAACTCTGGTTGGGCGTAGTCCCGGAGGTTTCATCACATGACCCCCTGTCTCCAACTGCCCCGTCCAGTAAAACAGTCTTTTCTCCATCTCCAATAGTCCAATATTTTTATAACTAATAAATTAAAGTGTTCAAAGAAATTGAAAAAAAATTTTTTTTTTTAATGCTCTCTATGATTTTTCTCCCTGGGTGTTGCTCGCAGCAGTGTCCTGGAGATTAATCTTCAATTCCAGGAGACTCCAGGGAAATCCTGGAGTGTTGGCAACCCTAGGAAGGGGCGGGGGGTGGATGCCGCAAAGGGCTGGTAGTGGGCTTGTGCCAGGACTCCCACATAGACCGGGGGAGGGGCAGTCTGATGGGTCCTGGGAGCAAGCCAAAGAGGATTCCAACGGTAAGTCTACCCATTTTTCTAACATAACCCAGTGCATCTTTGGCCGCGAGGCCAGCGGGCTGGAACACCGCCGCATATCTCTCCGGACTGCAGCTGCGCTCGTCTTACCTCCCATTTTTGCCAACAGCGGGCCCTGGCCCATCTTAATGCACTGCCTGAAAGGGTGGTGGAGGCAGATGCAATCGTGGCTTTCAAAAGGGCGTTGGATAAGTATCTGAAGGAAAAAATTTGCAGGGCTACGGGGAAAGGGCGGGGGAGTGGGACTAGCTGAAGTGCTCTTGCAGAGAGCCGGCACGGGCTCAACGGGCCAAATGGCCTCCTTCTGCGCTGTAACCATTCTATGATTTTATGATTAATGGCCCAGAACAGGAAATTTTGGCATACCTGGGCCTGCACAGGGGCAGCCCAATTTGGGAGCGCTGCATCTGTCCAGCGGCAGTGTAGAGGGCGTCAGTAATGTTAATTCAGCTTCATTACCCACTCAGTAAATCCTCCCAATCTGTTCTACCAGTCGCACCATTAATGCTCACTGATATTAAAAAGATGGTAGGGTGAATTTTCTGACCAGCAGTATTGTTACCAATGGCAGGATTCAGGCAAGTGGGGACTGGGCAATTAGTTGGTTAGTATTCCTCCCATGCGGACAAGAAGGTCCCAAGTTCCGTCTGTACCGAGTTAGCTGATTCTATCCAGGGTTCCTGCTCTTGATTGCTATTCGGTGGCTCAGAAAGCGTATGTATGTGCTGCTCGGAGGGAACAGGATCGGGCACGGATGTAATGCCCTCCACAGTTGAGCAGCCTCATTCCATTCACTGTCTTGCCTCAGGCCGAGGAACGGTCACTTGGTTGAGATAGCCAGCCTCTGTAAAACTATATCCCGACATGAGTCAGGAAAGGGCTGGGCAGATAAGTGGCAAATAATATTCACGCCACACAAGTGTCAGGCAATGACTATCTCCAACAAGAGAGAGACTAACTACCGCCCCTTGACATTCAACGACATTTACCATTGCCGATTCCTCCATGGGAGTACCTTCACCACACGGACTGCAGCGGTTCAAGAAGGCAGCTCACCACCACCTTCTCGAGGGCATTTAGGTATGGGCAATAAATGCTGGCCTTGCCAGCGACGCCCACATCCCGTGAATGAATAAAAAAAAGTCAGTGAAGGTCAACAATCTGTATTTTTTTAATGATAGAGGAATGATCTGTCAGGTGGTAAAACCCATGTTATACATGCGTTTTGTCATTCCTTGTTAACTAAATAAATAAACCCAGTCACAAGAAAATAAAGGATTTACATGCTGGAAAAGCAGCATGCCTTCAGTATTTCTTCCACCCAATCCCAAATTATGCTATTCTGTATCTCTCCATTAAGCTATTAACTCTAGTGTTAGAAGAAAGAACTTGCAGTTATCACCTTTCACATCCTCGGGACATTCCCTAAATGTTTTACAACCAATGCATTACTTTTGAAGTCACCAATGTAGGCAAATGTGGACCAATTTTGTGCCCAGAAAAATTCTCAAAAGCAAATGGAAAACGGCAATCTGTATTTTGGTAGTGTTGATTGAGGGAGCATGTTGGCCAGGACAGGGAGAACTCCCTTCTCGTCTTACAATCATGCCATGGGATCTTTTACATGCACGTGGGCAGGCAGATGGGCTTCGGTTTAACGTTTCATCTGAAATACACCACCTCCAACAATGCTCTCCCAGTACTGTACTCAAGTGTCAGCCTAGATTACATACTAAAATCTATAGTAGGACTTAAACCCGTTGACTTCTAATTCAGAGGTGAGAGTGCGACCAACTGAGCCAAGCTGACAAGTTAAAACCAAAAGGAGAATCATTTCACTTGGTGGATTCAGTTATAACAGGTAAAAATCGGGAGGTCTACCTACCTTCAACGGAAGTATACGAACTGAGTGTCTCAACAAGCATTAAATTAAATAGTTGTGTGCTATATACTATGTGCTATCACTCCAACCCTCATGAATATGTATAAAATACTAGGCTTTGATGTTAAAGTAATTTTAATTTTTAGGAGATTTCTTTCATTCAAGTTCACCTTAGGCTTGCCTCATTCCCACTCTAGTGTCCAGCAATGTTCCCTGTAATTTTGTTCTGGGTGCGCGGACCATTCAAATGCTCACGCATGCGCCTTTATTCCAATTGAAAAGCCGGCAAGCTGCCTGCGCAGGAAATCCAGACCGTTGTGTAGCCGCG
Source organism: Somniosus microcephalus (assembly GCF_052327205.1). Classification (NCBI taxonomy): domain Eukaryota; kingdom Metazoa; phylum Chordata; class Chondrichthyes; order Squaliformes; family Somniosidae; genus Somniosus; species Somniosus microcephalus. Next base: position 224,971,977 of record NC_140997.1, read on the forward strand.
CAGTTTAAAGGGAACATTGGTGTCCAGGCAAGGAACGTTTACAGAATGCTGTACCGGCATTACTTTTGCACTCGACACCTTCTGATTTTCCTTTTCCTCCTCCCCCAAGTCACCCAGTCAAGATCAGAAACGTGTTGCGTGACGAATTGTTAAGGGGGAGAGTGGTGCAAACCCATGTACTCTGCCACTTGGTACAAACACATCAATAATACATAGCACAAATCAACCCATGGACATGTGCCTTGTACTATGCATTTAAGGGAAAGCTAGATAAGTACTTGAGGGAGAAAGGAATAGAAGGATATGCAAATAGGGTTAGATGAAGTAGGGTGGGAGAACACTTGTGTAGAACATAAACACCGGCATAGACCAGTTGGGCCGAATGCAATGTTCACCCTAATTTTTTGGGGGGTCTGCGGCCCCTTTAAGTGGGGGGGGGCGGGGAGGCGGGGACGACTTTGGTTTCCTTAACAACCCCACTCTGTTCAAACAGGGCGGTAAGGAGTTGCAGAGCGGAGATTCGCTTCCTCCTGCTCAATTTGCAGTGGTTTGTGGAACTCGCCTGCTTTTCCGGGAGGGAACTCCCATACGGAACAGGTCACAACCTCCTGAATAAATGCAAATTGGGGTCTCGTAACATCGTTGTGACACTGAACTCATTTCCCAACGGTAGCAGCGGACAACCCTGCTCCCGCCTACAAACCATGGGCTGTACCAAGTTCTGAGACAGCCATTATCAAACGCTATTCCAAGAGATCCTCGGCTGCTGTCAGGTAAAGCTTAGGAGACACTTTTCTTGGCGTAACTTGCGGGTATTTCGACCTCTTTAAAAATTCTTTTAGTCGCTTTGTAGGCTCTGGACTCTGCGCTCCTCCATTTCTGGTCTCTTGTGCGTCCCAGATTTTAATCACTCCACCATTGGCGGCCATGCGTTCAGCTGCCTAGGCCCTAAGCTCTGAAATTCCCTCCCTAAACCTCTCCGCCTCTGTTTCCTCCTTAAGACACTCCTTAAAACCTACCTCTTCAACCAAGCTTTTGGTCATCTACCCTAATATCTCCTTATGTGGCTTGGTGTCAAATTGTGTTTGATAACGCTCCTGTAAAGCAGTTTGGGGTGTTTTACTACATTAAAGGCGCTATATAAATACATGTTGCTGTTGTTGGACTGTAAAGGTTTTTTTGGCATTCTGTTTTGTTTCTTTACGGGGGTACTTCTACCAACCGCAGTCTGGGAGGAGGGTGAAGGTGTAAGCAGAGCTGCAGCGGACAGGAGTGCAAATCGAAGTATGAATGCTCTAAAAAATCCTTAGCCTCCCAGCAGAGTTTATAGGCGCAGAAAATACATACCTACAGTTCTCTGAAGAGCAATGCGTAAGGAGTCTCTGCTTCTCCGGGGATGCAGTGACAGAGCTGTGTCAAATCCTGCAAGAAGACCCGTAGAGAACTGCTGCAGCTGGCATTGCCTGTTGCAGTCAAGGTCACTGCAGTGCCTGAATTTCTTTGCCTCCGGCTCCTTCCAGGCTGCCGCATCAGTCAATCAGCAGTCCATGTTTGTATTAAATGGGTGACTCATGCCTTCTTTGCTAGAGCAAACACGTTCATCACTTTCTTCAGCAACATGCAGAAGCAACAGTACTGTGGTTCACTCAGATTACAGGATTTCCCTCCAACACCACCCCCACAAAGCCCAGTTTGTCATTAACTGCTGTTAACGTTGGTCCCTTAGAGGCTGAGACACAAATTATTATGGGAGAATAAAGAAATGGCAGAAACGTTAAACAAATATTTTGTATCTGTCTTCACAGTAGAAAACACAAAAATCATACCAAAAATGGTGGGGAACCAAGGGTCTAATGAGGGTGAGGAACTTAATGTAATTAATATAAGTACAGAAAAAGTACTAGAGAAACGAATGGGACTAAAAGCCGACAAATCCCCTGGACCTGACGGCCCACATCCTAGGGTTCTAAAAGAGGTGGCTGAAGAGATAGTGGATGCATTGGTTTTGATCTTCCAAAATTCCCTAGATTCTAGAATGGAAGGATTGGAAGGTCGCAAATGTAACACCGCTATTCAAGAAAGGAGGGAGAGATAAAACAGGGAACTACAGGCCAGTGTGGCCTGACATCAGTCTTTGGGAAAATGCTGGAATCCATTGTTAAGGAAGTGGTATCAGGACACTTAGAAAATCATAACATGATTAGGCAGAGTCAACATGGTTTTATGAAAGGGAAATCATGTTTGACAAATTTATTAGAGTTTCTTGAGAATGTAACTAGCAGGGTAGATAAAACGGAACCAGTGGATATAGTATATTTGGATTTCCAAAAGGCATTCGATAAGGTACCACATAAAAGGCTATTACACAAGATAAGGGCTCATGGGTTTGGGGGTAATATAATAGCATGGATAGAGGATTGGTTAACGGACAGAAAACAGAGAGTAGGGATAAACAGATCTTTTTCAGGTTGGCAGGCTGTGACTAATGGAGTGCCGCAAGGATCAGTGTTGGTGCCTCAGTTATTTACAATCTATATTAATGACCTAGATGAAGGGACCAAGTGTAATGTATCCAAGTTTGCTGATGATACAAAACTAGGTGGGTCAGTAAGCTGTGAGGAGGGCACGGTGGCATAGTGGTTAGCACTGTTGCCTCACAGCGCCAGGGACCCGGGTTCAAATCCGGCCTCGGGCGACTGTCTGTGTGGAGTTTGCACATTCTCCCTGTGTCTGCGTGGGTTTCCTCCGGGTGCTCCGGTTTCCTCCCACAATCCAAAGATGTGCAGGTTAGGTTGATTTGGCTATGATAAATTGACCCTTAGTGTTAGGGGATTAAATACGTGGGGTTACGGGGATAGGGTGGGATATGTGTCGGTGCAGGCTCGATGGGCCAAAATGGCCTCTATCTGCACTGTAGATTCTGTGATTCTGTGACACAAAGAGTCTGCAAAGGGATATAGATAGACTAAGTAAGGTGGCAGATGGAGTATAATGTAGGGAAATGTGAGGTTATTCACTTTGGTAAGAAGAATACAAAAACAGAATATTTTTCTGTAAGTTGGAGGCAGGACATCGACCCGACAAGCAGCAGTCCCGCCTCCAATGCGCCCCCATTGGCAAAATCGCCCCACAAAGAGTAAGGAAGTCTTGCTACAATTGTACAGGGCCATGGTGAGACCACACCTGGAGTACTGTGCACAGTTTTGGTCTCCTTATCTAAGGAAGGATATACTTGTCTTGGAGGCGGTGCAACGAAGGTTCACTAGATTGATTCCTGGGATGAGAGGGCTGTCCTATGAGGAGAGATTGTGTAGAATGGGCCGATACTCTCTGGAGTTTAGAAGAATGAGAGGTGATCTCATTGAAACATACAAGATTCTGAAGGGAATTGACAGGGTAGATGCTGAGAGGTTGTTTTCCCCTGGCTGGAGAGTCTAGAATTAGAGGGCATAGTCTCAGGATAAGGGGTCGGCCATTTAAGACTGAGATGAGGAGGAATATCTTCACTCAGAGGGTTGTGAATCTTTGTAATTCTCTGCCCCAGAGGGCTGTGCATGCTGAGTCTTTGGCCCCGATTTTCGGCTTGTGTGGGGAATGGTCGGATTTCCCCGAATGTGGGGTTTCTGACACACATAAAAAAGTGTCAGCCAGCTCCACGCAATTTTCCCTCAAGTGGCCAATTAATTCCCAGCATTTGGGAAGCCTTGCTAATTGTCCAATTCGAGTCAGAAATCCCCACAGTATGATGTCATCATTCGTGGTGCTTTCAAGGTCCATAGCAAGCACTGCATCCTCTGAAGGCTTCCAAACGAACCATACAGGATGGCAGAGGAGCCTGCAGCAACTGTGGCCAGTGCCAGACCCCGAGCTGCCTCCAAATTCGACGAGGCTTCACTGCAGGCATTATTGGATGGGGTTAGGGCCCACAGGGAGGTCCTCTTCCCTAGGTCAGGGAGGAAGAGGCCTCCCACTGAGACCAATGCTGCATGGATGCAGGTGTCAGCAGATGCCAACTCGCTGGGAGTCACCAGAAGAACCTTGGCATTACATCTCTATCTCCTTCCTTTACTCCCCCACAGTACCATCCAGAACCCCCGTCCTCACTGTGGAGGAGGAAGAGGCTGTGCAGCCAGACTCCTCAGAGGAAGCTCCAACCTCTGAGGGCGCAGCGTCAGCAGAAGTAAGCGCACCCAGCACCAGCGCAGACACTCACACCTCGGGGGGACCTTCGGGACATAGAGTAGTGTTGTCACCTGGTGTTTCACAGCTCACAAGTGAGCCTCAGCAGATTCTGGAGACAGGGACAGCAGTGGAGAGTCCTCGTCGGAGGGCGCAGGACTCTGCCAGCTCAGCTCAGCTGCGCTGCATGTCGACCCTCTGCCTCTGGGTCCATCCGCAAGAGAAGAGGTGATGGATCTCCATGCACAGATGCAGGATTCTCTGGCAGGTTTTGTCTCCAGGGTCGCTGCGAGTGTGGAGCGATTGGAGGAGTCCATAGCGACCATGAGCAGAGCCTTTGTGGAGTCATTGGCGCGTGAACGCATCACCATGGAAAGGTTGGCAACTTCCATGCAGGAGATAACTCACCAGGGTACGGAAAACTTGGTGAGTGCTCATAAGAGAATGGCATCTCTTGAGGAGCGTTGGCCATCTGTTGAACAGAGAAACCAGATCTTCATGGAAGTCCTTCTGAGTAGGACTGCCGGTGCAGAAACGGGTCCCACTGGCCCCCTAAAGCGCAGCAAGGTGCTCTCAAGCCACTTCCAAGCGCTGGCCCCTTCTGGCCTGTGCAGCTTCAGGTGAGTGAGCAGCAGCCTGGTGCTCATCCTGCTGTTCCTGGTTCTGCTGCTACTGCCTCTGCTGTTGGAGATCCTCTAATGCCAGGAAGGGAAGGTGCCAAAGGCCTCCCATGCTTCTGGCAGATGCCTCCGTTGAGGGGGCGCTGAGTTAGGGTGGTGAGAGGGGCTTCCCAGGAGCTCACACTGGAGAAGTGTGTGAGGCTCCAACTTTCTACAGCTGCTCCTAAGGCTTCAAAAGTTCCCCCAAGCCTTGATCAACAAGGTCCTGCAGCCTGCAAATGCTGCCTATTTAAATCTCTTCAGCCCTCAGCGACCTGCTGCTGCAAGCAAGCAAGCCAGCTGTTTTCACGCCAGCTCTCATCAGCGGGGTTCCCCGCAGGCGTGTTTCATGTGGGGAAAGCCCCAAAGTCGCAACGGCCCCGGAAAATCTTCCTTAACAAGGTGATCATTGGTGATTAGTGCTCCGACGAGCAGTCCCGCCAGTGGCAGCCGGGACTGAAGTGGGTGTCGGAGAAATGGCAGTCCGAAAGTCGGACGGGGCGGGGAATCAGGCGCGGGGGGGGGGGTCCCGACCCGCTTTTTCCGCGATTTTCGGACCCCGGCCGCATGAAAAGCCGCCCGACGGCTGCCAGAAAATCGGGGCCTTTGAGTATATTCAAGGCTGAGATCGATAGATTTTTGGACTCTAGGAGAATCAAGGGATATGGGGATCGGGCGGTAAAGTGGAGTTGTGGTCGAAGATTAGCCATGATCTTATTGACAGGCTCGAGGGGCCGTATGGCCTACTCCTGCTCTTACTCCTTACGTCCTTATGCTGCACCCACATCACTGTGAGCTCTTTCACGCAATGCAACCACCTTCATACAATGTAATTGCCTTCATGTCACCTAGTATGTGATGGCTAGCAGCCCATCATTCAGGTCTGTGCCTGGTTTAAGGAAACTTGGACAAGTAAAATAGGCTGCGATTCACAGAAGGTTTTGGCATCCTTTTCTTCCCTTTTTTGAAGTTGTGCTTCCCATGCCATGAACCGTACTTCACGCCAAGCCAAGCGAGCTAGCAAGCAACTAATATTTGCCCTGTAGCAGAGGTACAAGAGCTGCTGATACTTGTTTCATCCCAGTGATGAAGCGCCTTGCCTCTACCTAGCACCTTACTCGGTAGCACGGTGGCATAGTGGTTAGCACTGTTGCCTCACAGTGCCAGAGACTCGGGTTCGAATCCGGCCTCGGGTGACTGTCTGTGTGGAGTTTGCACATTCTCCCCGTGTTTGTGTGGGTTTTCTCCGGGTGCTCCGGTTTCCTCCCACAGTCCAAAGATGTGCGGGTTAGGTTGATTGGCTATGATAAATTGACCCTTAGTGTTAGGGGGATTAAATTCATGGGGTTATAAGGATAGGGTGGGATATGTGTTGGTGTAGGGGTTACGGGGATCGGGTGGGATATGTGTCGGTGCAGGCTCGATGGGCCGAAATGGCCTCTATCTGCACTGTGGGGTTTCTGTGATTCTGTGATTCATGCGGGTAGGGCTGAAAGCAAGAGTTCACCGTGGGTGGAAACTTGTAATTTAGCCTGCCACATGAAGCACTGCTCTGGACTCAATTAATAAACAACAGATCTCAATTATAAATTGCCTTAAATGTAGAAAAACATCCCAAGGCATGTCACAGGAGAAAAAGAAACCAATGCCAAATTTCTGTGGGAGAGTTAAAATAGGTAACTGAAGTCTTCATCAACGACATGAGTTTTAAATAGTTTTTTTTCATTCATTATTGGGATTATGGGCATCTCCAGCAAGGCTAACATTTATTTTCCATCCCTAATTGCCCTTGTAAAGGTGATGGTAAGTCGCCTTCTTGAACCGCTGCAGTCCATATGGTGAAGGTAATCCCCTCAATGCTGTTAAGTAGAGAGTTGAAGCAGGACCTGGATTGGCCAGGTCTCTGCCCCTCTTAACGCTTGGAAATTCCGGCAGTTGCAAGAAGTGCCTGTCTCGCATCCGCCATGACGTCGCTCAAAGAAGCAGGACTGTTGGGATGACAACTCCCCGTCCAACTCCTCCTTTCCTGCAGCCAGGGTAAAGTAAGTAAGGCTACTTACTATACCAATATGGAGTTGAGGGCCAAATTCCGGTTTCAAGCAGATTCAAAGAAACGATTGCCATTTGTCAATGTGGGTCAGAGGGTAGCACTCTCACCTCTGAGTCAGAAGGTTGTGGGTTTGAGTCCCACTCCAGAGACTTGAGCACAAAAATCTAGGCTGACACGCCAGGGCAGTGCTGAGGGAGTGCTGCACTGTCGGAGGTGCCGTCTTTCGATGAGACGTTAAACCGAGGCCCCGTCTGCTCTCTCAGATGGATCCCATGGCACTATTTTGAAGACGAGCAGGGGAGTTCGCCCCGGTGTCCTGGCCAATATTTATCCCTCAATCAACATCACTAAAACAAATGATCTAGCCATTATCACTTTGCTGTTTGTAGGAGCTTGCTGTGCGCAAATTGGCTGCCCCGTTTTCTACATTACAACAGTGACCACACTTCAAAAAAAGTACTTCATTGGATGTAAAGCGCTTTAAACCTGGTCCGACAGGCTGACACTTTACTTGATTGCCACTTGTGGTTTATTTTTGTCTCTCTTGTCCAAAACCAAGTTTTCCTTGGGTTGGAGCCAGTTGTAAAATACATGCTGGACTACTGGCCAAACAAACAGCTCCCTGCAGCAGATCAGAGAGTGCTTCATGGATTATTTTTTAAATCTACTTTTATACAGCACCTTTCACAACCACTGGACATCCCAAAGCGTTTTACAGCCACTGTTGTAATGTAGGAAACACGGCAGCCAATTTGCACACAGCAAGGTCCCACAATGACCAGATGATCTGCTTTAGTGATGTTGGTTGAGGAATAAATATTGGCCCAGGACACTGGGGATAACTCCCCTGTTCTTCTTCGAACTAGTGCCATGGGATGTTTTGGGCTCGAATTTCCAAGCCCCGTGGAGGCAGGTTTGGAGGCGGGAGTGGGGGGGAAATTGCAGAATCGGGGGGGCCCCCAACCCGCCTCCATGCCCGTTTCCCAGGAGGCGGGTACCCGCCCCACACTGGAACCCGCCTCCCCGAGGTGGGAAGGGGATTAGTGCCAATTAACTGCCTGTTAACAGGTAGTTAACTGGCAGTTTTTGGCCTAATCCCTATTTTTAGCCCTGAAATGTGGGCTGCCCGACGGCTCCAAACCATGCCAAATTAGCGAGGCAGACCGTCGGGCTGAAGGGCTTGGAGGGGGTCGAAATGTCCGGTGTTCAGGTGAGTGATGGATGCATGAGTGCAGAGGTAAGTGTGTTTGGTGTGTGTAAAGTGTTTAAATAAGTTTTACTTACTAATGCAGGCTTCCTTCCTTCAGGTCTCGGGAGTCCCTCATCTCACCGGCGCAGAAAGCAGAATGGCCGCAAGCTGTCAAAAATTGCAGCATTCTGCTTTCTGTTCTGGAGAGATTTCTAACTGAGTCTGTGGAGAAGGACTCAAGTTAGAAGACAGATTGTCAGTGTTTGACAGCTTCACAGAGCTGATATTTCATCTGTCAAAAGCTCTTGACAGATGAAATGTCAATCCTTGACGTCACCTGTAGCTGGGCGGGCTCAACAAGGTCAATCAAGGGAAAATCGCGTGGGTTGACCACAAATCGATGGAGGCGGGACTACAACCCAAAAAGTGGGAGTCCCGCCTCCATCACATCCCCATTGACAAAATCCAGCACTTTATATCCACCTGAGAGGGTAGACGGGTCCTCAATTTAATATCTCAATCAAAAGATGGCTCCTCCGACAGTGCAGCACTCCCTCGGTACTACACTGGTGTGTCAGCCTATTTGTGCTCAAGACCTGGAGTGGGATGTGAACCCTACAACCTTCTGGCTCAGAGGCCAGGGTGCTACCAATGTATATATATAGACATATAATTATATTTATATGGTGTGGTAAACCACTGTTATACCTGTCTGTATGTGTATGTGTATTCCACTAGGTACAGGTCTGGACATGCCTCGGCTGACTCCTCCCACTATTCCAGGTATATAAGTGACTACCTCCCAGTCCCTTGTATTCTGGACGGGTCGACCACTCGAGACTAGGCCTTCATTCTTTAGTTAATAAAAGCCTGGTTGTTACTCGCTTAACCTCAGCCTTTTGAGTAATTGATGGCGCATCATATGGCAAATTAATTTGAGTACAATGTCCACACTTACAGACAGGAGCAATGTTCACACTTACAGACAGGAACAATGTTCACACTCACAGACAGGAGCAATGTCCACACTTACAGACAGGAGCAATGTTCACACTCACAGACAGGAGCAATGTTCACACTCACAGACAGGAGCAATGTTCACACTCACAGACAGCAGCAATGTTCACACTCACAGACGGGAGCAATGTCCACACTTACAGACAGGAGCAATGTTCACACTCACAGACAGGAGCAATGTTCACACTCACAGACAGGAGCAATGTTCACACTCACAGACGGGAGCAATGTCCACACTTACAGACAGGAGCAATGTTCACACTCACAGACAGCAGCAATGTTCACACTCACAGACGGGAGCAATGTTCACACGCACAGACGGGAGCAATGTTCACACTCTCAGACAGGAGCAATGTTCACACTCGCAGACAGGAGCAATGTTCACACTCACAGACGGGAGCAATGTTCACACTCACAGACAGGAGCAATGTTCACACTCGCAGACAGGAGCAATGTTCACACTCGCAGACGGGAGCAATGTTCACACTCACAGACAGGAGCAATGTTCACACTCGCAGACAGGAGCAATGTTCACACTCACAGACGGGAGCAATGTTCACACTCACAGACAGGAGCAATGTTCACACTCGCAGACAGGAGCAATGTTCACACTCGCAGACGGGAGCAATGTTCACACTCACAGACAGGAGCAATGTTCACACTCACAGACAGGAGCAATGTCCACACTCACAGACAGGAGCAATGTTCACACTCACAGACGGGAGCAATGTTCACACTCTCAGACAGGAGCAATGTTCACACTCGCAGACAGGAGCAATGTTCACACTCGCAGACGGGAGCAATGTTCACACTCACAGACAGGAGCAATGTTCACACTCACAGACAGGAGCAATGTTCACACTCGCAGACGTGAGCAATGTTCACACTCGCAGACAGGAGCAATGTTCACACTCACAGACGGGATCAATGTTCACACTCACAGACAGGAGCAATGTTCACACGCACAGACGGGAGCAATGTTCACACTCACAGACACGAGCAATGTTCACACTCACAGACAGCAGCAATGTTCACACTCACAGACAGGAGCAATGTTCACACTCACAGACAGGAGCAATGTTCACACTCACAGATGGGAGCAATGTTCACACTCGCAGACGGGAGCAATGTTCACACTCACAGAAGGGAGCAATGTTCACACTCACAGAAGGGAGCAATGTTCACACTCACAGACAGGAGCAATGTTCACGCTCACAGAAGGGAGCAATGTTCACACTCACAGATGGGAGCAATGTTCACACTCGCAGACGGGAGCAATGTTCACACTCGCAGACGGGAGCAATGTTCACACTCGCAGACGGGAGCAATGTTCACACTCACAGACAGGAGCAATGTTCACACTCACAGACGGGAGCAATGTTCACACTTACAGACAGGAGCAATGTTCACACTCGCAGATGGGAGCAATGTTCACACTCGCAGACAGGAGCAATGTTCACACTCGCAGATGGGAGCAATGTTCACACTCGCAGACAAGAACAATGTTCACACTCACAGACAGGAGCAATGTTCACACTCACAGATGGGAGCAATGTTCACACTCGCAGACAGGAGCAATGTTCACACTCGCAGACGGGAGCAATGTTCACACTCACAGATGGGAGCAATGTTCACACTCACAGATAGGAGCAATGTTCACACTCACAGACAGGAGCAATGTTCACACAGACAGGAGCAATGTTCACACTCACAGATGGGAGCAATGTTCACACTCGCAGACGGGAGCAATGTTCACACTCACAGAAGTGAGCAGTGTTCACACTCACAGACAGGAGCAATGTTCACACTCACAGGCAGGAGCAATGTTCACACTCACGGACAGGAGCAATGTTCACACTCACAGAAGGGAGCAATGTTCACACTCACAGACGGGAGCAATGTTCACACTCACAGAAGTGAGCAGTGTTCACACTCACAGACAGGAGCAATGTTCACACTCACAGGCAGGAGCAATGTTCACACTCACGGACAGGAGCAATGTTCACACTCACAGAAGGGAGCAATGTTCACACTCACAGACAGGAGCAATGTTCACACTCGCAGACGGGAGCAATGTTCACACTCACAGACAGGAGCAATGTTCACACTCACAGACAGGAGCAATGTTCACACTCACAGACAGGAGCAATGTTCACACTCACAGAAGGGAGCAATGTTCACACTCACAGACAGGAGCAATGTTCACACTCGCAGACGGGAGCAATGTTCACACTCACAGACAGGAGCAATGTTCACACTCACAGACAGGAGCAATGTTCACACTCACAGACAGGAGCAATGTTCACACTCACAGACGGGATCAATGTTCACACTCACAGACAGGAGCAATGTTCACACTCGCAGACAGGAGCAATGTTCACACTCACAGACAGGAGCAATGTTCACACTCACAGACAGGAGCAATGTTCACACTCACAGATGGGAGCAATATTCACACTCGCAGACAGGAGCAATGTTCACACTCACAGACAGCAGCAATGTTCACACTCACAGACAGGAGCAATGTTCACACTCACAGACAGCAGCAATGTTCACACTCACAGACAGGAGCAATGTTCACACTCACAGAAGGGAGCAATGTTCACACTCAGAGACAGGAGCAATGTTCACACTCACAGACAGGAGCAATGTTCACACTCACAGACAGGAGCAATATTCACACTCACAGACGGGATCAATGTTCACACTCAGACAGGAGCAATGTTCACACTCACAGACAGGAGCAATGTTCACACTCACAGACAGGTGCAATGTTCACACTCACAGACAGGAGCAATGTTCACACTCACAGACGGGAGCAATGTTCACACTCAGACAGGAGCAATGTTCACACTCACAGACAGGAGCAATGTTCACACTCACAGACAGGTGCAATGTTCACACTCACAGACAGGAGCAATGTTCACACTCACAGACGGGAGCAATGTTCACACTCAGACAGGAGCAATGTTCACACTCACAGACGGGAGCAATGTTCACACTCAGACAGGAGCAATGTTCACACTCACAGACAGGAGCAATTTTCACACTCACAGACAGGAGCAATGTTCACAGTCACAGACGGGAGCAACGTTCACACTCAGACAGGAGCAATGTTCACACTCACAGATGGGAGCAATGTTCACACTCACAGACAGGAGCAATGTTCACACTCACAGACAGGAGCAATGTTCACGCTCACAGACGGGAGCAATGTTCACGCTCACAGACGGGAGCAATGTTCACACTCACAGACAGGAGCAATGTTCACACTCACAGACGGGAGCAATGTTCACACTCACAGACAGGAGCAATGTTCACACTCACAGACAGGAGCAATGTTCACACTCACAGACAGGAGCAATGTTCACACTCACAGACAGGAGCAATGTTCACACTCACAGACGGGATCAATGTTCACACTCACAGACAGGAGCAATGTTCACACTCGCAGACGTGAGCAATGTTCACACTCACAGACGGGAGCAATGTTCACACTCACAGACGGGAGCAATGTCCACACTCACAGATGGGAGCAATGTTCACACTCACAGACAGGAGCAATGTTCACACTCACAGACAGGAGCAATGTTCACACTCACAGGTGGGAGCAATGTTCACACTCACAGACAGGAGCAATGTTCACACTCAGAGACAGGATCAATGTTCACACTCACAGAAGGAAGCAATGTTCACACTCACAGACAGGAGCAATGTTCACACTCAGAGACAGGATCAGTGTTCACACTCGCAGACGGGAGCAATGTCCACACTCGCAGATGGGAGCAATGTTCACACTCAGACAGGAGCAATGTTCACACTCACAGACGGGAGCAATGTTCACACGCGCAGACAGCAGCAATGTTCACACTCGCAGACAGAAGCAATGTTCACACTCGCAGATGGGAGCAATGTTCACACTCACAGACGGGAGCAATGTTCACACGCACAGACGGGAGCAATGTTCACACTCACAGACAGGAGCAATGTTCACACTCACAGACGGGAGCAATGTTCACACTCTCAGACAGGAGCAATGTTCACACTCGCAGATGGGAGCAATGTTCACACTCACAGACGGGATCAATGTTCACACTCACAGACAGGAGCAATGTTCACACGCACAGACGGGAGCAATGTTCACACTCACAGACAGGAGCAATGTTCACACTCACAGACAGCAGCAATGTTCACACTCACAGACGGGAGCAATGTCCACACTTACAGACAGGAGCAATGTTCACACTCACAGACAGGAGCAATGTTCACACTCACAGACAGGAGCAATGTTCACACTCACAGACGGGAGCAATGTCCACACTTACAGACAGGAGCAATGTTCACACTCACAGACAGCAGCAATGTTCACACTCACAGACGGGAGCAATGTTCACACTCGCAGACGGGAGCAATGTTCACACTCTCAGACAGGAGCAATGTTCACACTCACAGACAGCAGCAATGTTCACACTCGCAGACAGAAGCAATGTTCACACTCGCAGATGGGAGCAATGTTCACACTCACAGACAGGAGCAATGTTCACACTCACAGACAGGAGCAATGTTCACACTCACAGACAGGAGCAATGTTCACACTCACAGACAGGAGCAATGTTCACACTCACAGACGGGAGCAATGTTCACACGCACAGACGGGAGCAATGTTCACACTCTCAGACAGGAGCAATGTTCACACTCGCAGACAGGAGCAATGTTCACACTCACAGACGGGAGCAATGTTCACACTCACAGACAGGAGCAATGTTCACACTCGCAGACAGGAGCAATGTTCACACTCGCAGACGGGAGCAATGTTCACACTCACAGACAGGAGCAATGTTCACACTCGCAGACAGGAGCAATGTTCACACTCACAGACGGGAGCAATGTTCACACTCACAGACAGGAGCAATGTTCACACTCGCAGACAGGAGCAATGTTCACACTCGCAGACGGGAGCAATGTTCACACTCACAGACAGGAGCAATGTTCACACTCACAGAAGTGAGCAGTGTTCACACTCACAGACAGGAGCAATGTTCACACTCACAGGCAGGAGCAATGTTCACACTCACGGACAGGAGCAATGTTCACACTCGCAGATGGGAGCAATGTTCACACTCACAGACAGGAGCAATGTTCACGCTCACAGACAGGAGCAATGTTCACACTCGCAGAAGGGAGCAATGTTCACACTCACAGAAGGGAGCAATGTTCACACTCACAGATGGGAGCAATGTTCACACTCACAGACAGGAGCAATGTTCACGCTCACAGACAGGAGCAATGTTCACACTCGCAGAAGGGAGCAATGTTCACACTCACAGACTGGAGCAATGTTCACGCTCACAGACGGGAGCAATGTTCACACTCACAGACGGGAGCAATGTTCACACTCACAGACAGGAGCAATGTTCACACTCACAGATGGGAGCAATGTTCACACTCGCAGACGGGAGCAATGTTCACACTCACAGACGGGAGCAATGTTCACACTCACAGACAGGAGCAATGTTCACACTCACAGACAGGAGCAATGTTCACACTCACAGATGGGAGCAATGTTCACACTCGCAGACGGGAGCAATGTTCACACTCACAGACAGGAGCAATGTTCACACTCACAGACAGGAGCAATGTTCACACTCACAGATGGGAGCAATGTTCACACTCGCAGACGGGAGCAATGTTCACACTCACAGAAGGGAGCAATGTTCACACTCACAGAAGTGAGCAGTGTTCACACTCACAGACAGGAGCAATGTTCACACTCACAGGCAGGAGCAATGTTCACACTCACGGACAGGAGCAATGTTCACACTCACAGAAGGGAGCAATGTTCACACTCACAGATGGGAGCAATGTTCACACTCACAGACAGGAGCAATGTTCACACTCACAGACAGGAGCAATGTTCACACTCACAGACGGGAGCAATGTTCACACTCACAGACAGGAGCAATGTTCACACTCACAGACGGGAGCAATGTTCACACTCACAGACAGGAGCAATGTTCACACTCGCAGACGGGAGCAATGTTCACACTCACAGACAGGAGCAATGTTCACACTCACAGACAGGAGCAATGTTCACACTCACAGACGGGAGCAATGTTCACACTCACAGACAGGAGCAATGTTCACACTCACAGACAGCAGCAATGTTCACACTCACAGACAGGAGCAATGTTCACACTCACAGACAGGAGCAATGTTCACACTCACAGATGGGAGCAATGTTCACACTCGCAGATGGGAGCAATGTTCACACTCACAGATGGGAGCAATGTTCACACTCACAGACAGGAGCAATGTTCACGCTCACAGACAGGAGCAATGTTCACACTCGCAGAAGGGAGCAATGTTCACACTCACAGAAGGGAGCAATGTTCACACTCACAGATGGGAGCAATGTTCACACTCACAGACAGGAGCAATGTTCACGCTCACAGACAGGAGCAATGTTCACACTCGCAGAAGGGAGCAATGTTCACACTCACAGATGGGAGCAATGTTCACACTCACAGACTGGAGCAATGTTCACACTCACAGACTGGAGCAATGTTCACGCTCACAGACGGGAGCTGAGTAGTGCATTGTAATCTATTCTGGACTTTTGGTTCCCACCTGTGATTATAAATGTGGTTTTCCAGCTTGTGTTAGTTCAGTGTGTCATTTAGTACATGGTCTGCTGCATTGGCCTGAGAACATTTTCTGCAATAGACAGGCAAGGAACCTATTATACATAAGGAGGATATTTATGTATTTTATCAAGCCATTTTATGATTAAGATATATTCATACAGAAATTGCATGAGGTCATTGTATATTTATATATTGTATATTTCTGTACATAGTCACACATTTGTTAGCATAGAAACTACAACACAGAAACAGGCAGTTTGTCCCAAACAGTACGATAGCAAAATACTGCAGATGTTGGAAATCCGAAATAACAACAGAAAATGCTGGAAAAACTCAGCAAGTCAGGCAACATCCGTGGAGAGAAATTTGAGTTGACGTTTCGGGTTTGACCCTTCTTCAAAACTGGAGAGAAAAGGAACTAGATCGAAGGCAGGGCTGCGATCGGACAAAAGAATAAAAGAACCAAAAGAAGTAAAAGAGATTAGAAGCTAGACGAGATGGTAATAGGCTGGGATTAGGTGTAAAGTGTACTGGCAGGGCAAAAGATAGCTGCCAGGTGTGAGAGAGAAACAAAAGGAAAGGGGGGGGGGGGGGGGAAGGAAAGGAGTGGAAAAATATAAGTGAAAATGAAATAGGGGCCGAGGTTATGATCTGAAATTGTTGAACTCGATATTGAGACCGGAAGGCTGTAAAGTGCCTAATCGGAAGATGAGGTGCTGTTCCTCGAGTTTACGTTGAGCTTCCGTGGAACAGTACAAGAGGCCAAGGACGGTGAGGTCTGAGTGGGAATGGAGCGGTGAATTGAAATGACAGGCGACCGGAAGCTCGGGGTCACCCTTACGGACTGAACGGAGGTGTTCCGCAAAGCGGTCACCCAATCTGCGTTTGGTCTCCCCAATGTAGAGGAGACCGCATCGTGAGCAGCGAATACAGTATACTAGATTGCGAGAAGTACAAGTAAATCGCTGTTTCACCTGGAAGGGGTGTTTGGGGCCCTGGACAGTGGGAAGGGGGGAGGTATAGGGGCAGGTGTTACATCTCCTCCGCTTGCACGGGAAGGTGCCAGGCGAAGGGGAAGGGCTGTTTGGGGTGATAGAGGAGTGGACTAGGGTGTCTCGGAGAGAGCGGTCCCTGCGGAATGCTGAAAGGGGAGGGGAGGGGAAGATACGTTTGGTGGTGGGATCACTTTGGAGGTAGCGGAAATGCCGGAGGATGATCCGTTGAATGTGGAGGCTGGTGGGGTGAAAGGTGAGGACAAGGGGAACCCTATCGTGGTTCCGGGAGGGAGGGGCAGGGGTGAGGGCAGAGGTGCGGGAGATAGAACTGACACGGTCGAGGGCAGTGTCAACCACGGTAGAGGGGAATCCTCGGTTGCGGAAAAAGGAAGACATGTCTGAAGCACTGGTGTGGAAGGTGGCATCGTCGGAGCAGATACGGCGGAGGCGGAGAAACTGGGAGAATGGAATAGAGTCCTTACAGGAAGCGGGGTGGGAGGAAGTGTAGTCCAGGTAGCTGTGGGAGTCAGTGGGCTTGTAGTAAATATTGGTCGATAACCTATCCCCAGAGATGGAGACGGAGAAGTCGAGGAAGGGAAGGGAAGAGTCAGAGATGGACCATGTGAAGGTGAGGGAAGGGTGGAAATTGGAGGCAAAGTGAATGAAATTGTCAAGTTCGGGGCGAGAGCAGGAAACGGCACCGATACAGTCATCAATGTATCGGAAAAAGAGGTGAGGGAGGGGACCCGAGTAGGACTGGAACAAAGATTGTTCCACATAGCCCACGAAAAGTCCCAAACAGTCTTTGTTGTTGTTTATCCTCCACATAGGCATCACAGGCACGTGAGCTGAATGGCCTCCTGCTGTGCCGTATCATTCAATGACAGGAGCAGCGGTCTTAATCCTATGTGCTCGTTTTTATGAGATTGCACATTCCACACATACTTTATGAAGTCTGCTGCTCCATTGGCATAGCTCAGCTAACTAGGTAGATCGAACCTGAGACTTTACATGGTGGAGTACTACACTGAGCATTTATACCCACTGCTACTGAGAGTAGTCTTTATACGGAGGAATTGCCTGTTGCACCACAATCATGGCGTTGCCTGGTTGTTTCAGTTAAGGGATCTAAGAACTAAAAAAAAATCCCGAGGGGACACCGACTAGGTCGCTTATTACAGATAAAATGATCTCATGAACTGAACGATGAGGTATGGGGGGAAGAAAACTCTAATCTTAATGAAATCTATAATCAGTTGGGCACAGAAAGTCTGTCTGTGCAGCAGTCAGTACAAAATAAGTGGTAGTTCTTTTATGTTGATTTTCTGTGGTTTTTTTTTCATTTTAATTAGGAGTTAGTTAGCCTGGTGCTGTCAGAACTCGCCAAAGAAGAGGACGTTTCAATTTCTGTTGAAAAGGCTCGTTGGCGGAAATCCCATCAGGCTGCCTGCCCTCTGTTCCTGGAAATTGGTTGTGGATCTGGTGCCATAACTCTGAGCTTGCTGCGGTTCTTCAAACAAGTAGGTGTTGCCAATTACTTCATTAAAGCCGCTTTTTAAATTATTAATCATTATTTGAGCTGAAACATTGCTATCAAAATGTTAAAAATCATTCTGATTCATTTTAATATTCTCTTTTTTTCTGTTGATTTATTTGAAATCAGTGCTGGGGTCGGCCACCTAATTCTGTTAAAGCCGTTGAGTAAGATTATATTTTTTAATGTTTTTTTAAGCTCGTGCTTCCTTATGGCTCGCTTATGCAACATGTCATCCTTAATAATAAATTTAAGCAACAGCAATCAAATTCAATCATTCTGAAAACCTTTTACAACTAATTCCGTCAAATAACTCGCAGTCTCTCATGGCATTCTAACTAAGAATATTAACACTGGTGAGTCTGAAAGACATTCTCACTCTCCACTTGTTTCTCTCTGCTTCCATTTTTCCTTCTGTGTCTCTCTCACCTTCCCTTCTGTTTCTGTCTTACCTCTTTTTTTCCCCTAGTCTCTCTATCTCTCACTGCCGCAAATTTAATGGAGGAGGCGGGATGGGGGCAGGAGATCGGGTTTCCGGGTTCCGGTCCCGCTCTCCGCTGCATCCGCTCTGTAGACAGGATTTTCCCTTGATTGGCCTTGTTGAGCCGCCCTGCGGGCTTCCCGGCCAATTAACAGGAAGCGGGTCTGATGATGTCATTTATTAGCGTCATCAGCTGGTTTCCTTAAAGGGACCACATCCACATGGAGTTTGACAGTTGTTCTGTCAGTGTTTGACAGCATTGAGGTGCTGCAATCACTGACAATCACTGCACAAAGGTGAACACTTGCACACAGGCTCTCCAATGACTCCCTCCATATGCTGAGGGAGTCACAGCATGCAGGGAGGTTCTCTTCCCTTCCAAGGGCGGGAGACCTCCCCAGGACACCAGCTTACCTTGCACCTCCACTCAACCCTCTCTATCTACTTTAACACTTCCCCATCTCACTAGCCACCGCTCACATTCACCCTCATCCTACTGCATACCATCAAGCATACCAACTAACAACATACAAGGGTAGGCAATTGAGAGGTTTAGCCAATGTCCATGTGAAATTTCTGGTAATGTGTTGTCATACAGTGAAATCTCTTTTTCCAAAAGTGCCCCTTATTGGCCAGATCTGAGCGCACCTTGAGAAGTGTCTTACTGAGTTCCAGTGATTGTTCAGTCATAACTCCCACACCCCCCCTAAAATGATGAATGTGCATGGAATGGCTTGGACATTAAAGGGATGCTTCACGGCGCTGGTGTGAGATTGTGTCAACCTAGCTATCATGTGGCAGCCAGGGTTTACGGCATCAAGTGAAGAAAGTCTGGCCTTGGTAATGCCATCGCTGGCCTCCCGGCCAGCAATTTTGTCAGGGGCTGATGCCCTGTGTCCAGTGCAGCATCAGGTGATGGCGGAGATGGTTGGTGATGCTGGTATTGGGGCTGATGGTGGAAGGATTCGGAGGACCACGGTCTGATTGCTTCATTGGCTCCGATGTTGCTGGAATAGATGGCAGCTGCAGTTGAGATGACAGAAGCGATCTGTCACTGGTGAGAGAGGTTCTCCCAATGAGGTGGCATTGGACATACAGTTGGATCTAAAAACTTGTAAGCTAAAGAAATCTCTATGGGGGAAAAATTTGGTTGATTTGCGCATCCCGTTTGCGCCCTCTTAGGGCGCTAACGGGGCGCAAAGCAACTAGCGCCCGGGCACGGCGCTGACAATCCCTCCCGCGAAATTCAGCGGGAGGTTAGCGGTGGCAGTAATCGTTAGCACTCTGCGGTGCTGCGCTGCCGGCGATGACATCATCAACGTGCGCAGTGCCCCGGCTGCGATCTTCGGTATCGCCCCCTGACTTACCGCTAGACGCTATGTCCGACGGGGTCAGAGGGGGCCTACCTGCAGCTGGGGCGGCGCTAATTAAAGACGAGGTGCCGGACGGCCATTTTTGTTGGTGGCAGCCTGCTAGCACTTACCCCCATTGCCGTCCCCGGCCTCCTCAGCAGCCCCCCACAGAGTGCCGGCTGCGCTCCGTGAGCCTGGCACTTTTCTTGAGTGCTGGGCTCTTTTGCCAGCACTCCGATCCCTGGTAGCCCAGCTGGGCCCCTCCCGCTTCCCTCTTGGGGCGCTACCGATGAATTTCGGCCGCGGGGGCGCTAATCTTTTCGGGGCACTAAAAGTACTGCCCCGGCGAAGTTAGCGCCCCAAAGGGGGCACGACTTAAATTTTCCCCCTATATGTATTAAAAATGCAGTAACCAACATTTTCTGCGCTCTGAAACTCACCATCTGCAACATGGCATCCTTGACACCACTTCTGCAGCTTTAAGCTTTCCACAAACATCAGAGCAAACTCAAAACACGCCAGGTTGAGCTGGTGTGTTCCCCGAACAGCGGGTAATCCATGGGGAGAAGGTAAAATTAGAAGTAAGCCTCAAAATACTCTTAAATTGGCTCTTAACAGGCCATTTAAGTAGCTGAATTGTATCCCCCGCCGCTTGGTGTCGGGTCAGTTCTCGACTGACAGACCCGACACCTGGGAGACTCGCGTGGAGGCGGGTTGATAGCAGGTTTCCTCCGCACTGTCAATCTTTGCTATTTTGACAGCGGACCCGCCTCCAAAACCGCCCCCTCAGCGCTATTAAATTTGTGTCCTTAATTTCTATCTCTGTATTTCTCTCATGACCTTTCATTCTCTACTTCCCTTCTGTCCTTCTCTATCTCTTGCCCGCCTTCCCTTCTCTCCTTCCTTTTTCTCTCTATCCTTCCTTTCTAACCACCTTCCCTTCTCCCTCTCTCCCTTCTCATCTCTCTTTCCTCCTTGCCTGCCCTCTCGCTCATCCTTCGCATATCTCTCATCCCCTTGTTTTTTCTCTTCTGCTTCTCTCTCCTCTTTCTATCTGCTAAATAAGATACGAATCTGACCTTTATGGAATAACTAGCCATTTCCTCATTTAGCAATTGCATTTTTTTTTCCGAATTCCACCATTTAACTTCATCGTAAGCCTATCTTACTGGTGCCCTATCCCAGTAAATATAGCTCTCTCCTGGACTGTCGTGTTGCTCCATCACTTTTCCTGATTGAATTGTTTTGTTTTGTAGAGTCGTGCTGTGGCCGTGGATAAAAATCCAGAAGCTGTGAACCTCACTAGAGAAAATGCTGAGAGGTAATGGAAGGTCACTGTGGATCATATATTGTGGAAGCACTGTTCATAAATTATTTCTAATGTATGCAAACAATATATTAATATTACATCATGTATTTATATACAGCATATTAATAGTTAATGTATATATTGCTGGTGACATGAATCAGTCATTCATGAAAGAAAGACTTATGAAATAATACTGAGTGGCCTGCGGGTGGCGCTGTCCAGGGAGAGTATAAATACTCGGGCACTGGCCCAGCTTGCGCAGGACATTCTTAACAGGAACTAGTGAAGGACACAACTAGACCTCCATGTTGTAAAACAGTTGATTAAAGCTTTGTTTAACGCTTAGACCAAGTGCCTAGTAGTTTTCTTACGTCAGCTGGTATTTAGATTATGTATTGACGAATAGTTTCTAGTAATCAAGTGTTGAGCATCACTTGACAAAGTTTAGTAACTACCTGAGGAGACGTTAAACCAAACTTCATCTGCTCTCTCGGGTGGACATAAAAGATCCCATGGCACGATTTGAAGAACAGCAGAGCAGTTCTTCCCAGCGTCCTGGCCAATATTTATCCCTCAACCCACATCACTAAAACAGATTATCTGGTCATTTATCTCATTGTTGTTTGTGGGACCTTGGTGTGTGCAAATTGGCTGCTGCGTCTCCTACATTGCAACAGTGACAAAAGGCGCGATCTTGCCAGACCTGGGGAGGCGGGTATGGAGGCGGGACTGCCGGGAAAATGGCTGAATTTAACAGGTAGTTAACAGGCAGATAAGAGGATTATCCCCATTTTGCCCACACAAGTGCGGGCTTCTCGAAGGCTCCGAACCCCGTCAGGGTCACCGAGGCGAGTAGTGGGTCTGCGGGGGTCGGAGGGGTGCAAAAGTGCGCTGTGAAGGTAAGTGATGGGTGCAAGTGTGGAGAGGTGAGTATCTGAGGTAAGTGGAAAGTGTTAGAAAAAGTTTACTTACCTTTGTTTCTTCCTGCAGGCTTCAAGAGTTGGGGATGCGGAGATCTCGCACCTCCGTGGCGGAGATGACAGATGGCCGTTGCATTCTCCAATGCAGCAACCATCTGATTTCTGAAAAAGAAAGAGGTTTGATGAGGTCTTGAATTCAAGAATTCATCAAACTACAGAGAATGTCAGTGTTTGACAGCTTCACAGATTCTAGCTGCACCTTAAATACATCGATGCAGATCACCTCAACCACTCCATGTGGTAACGGGAAGAGAGTAACCGGAAACCCACCAGTTTTCCCACCTTCTCCCACCAAACCCAGAGACCACCAGGAGATGGGGTGTCAGTGGCCCCCGGGCAGGACCAATTTTAGAGCGGGAGGGCCGAGCGGTGGACACCGCTCCCTCTCTCTTCTGGCCCCATCCACTGACCTATTTTAAGCCTCGGCCCAGTCTGCGGCCTAAAGGAATAATTTAATTCAGATCTTCGGAGTTCTCCTGGCTCCTTTAATTCAGCCTGCTCCTTTTCTGGTGCAGCAGCAGATGTCCCACAGCAGCACTGCCACGTTTCCTTCCCTCGCAATAGCAGGCTGCTTCTTGATAGCAAAGATACGACGGGGAGCCCACCCTGAAAAGATAAAAGAAAGAAAAACTTTGCACGGTGGCATAGTGGTTAGCACTGTTGCCTCACAGCGCCAGGGACCCGGGTTCGAATCCGGCCTCGGGCGACTGTCTGTGTGGAGTTTGCACATTCTCCCCGTGTTTGCGTGGGTTTCCTCCGGGTGCTCCGGTTTCCTCCCACAGTCCAAAGATGTGCGGGTTAGGTTGATTGGCTATCATAAATTGACCATTAGTGTTAGGGGGATTAAATACGTGGGGTTACAGGGATAGGGTGGGATATGTGTTGGTGCAGGGGTTACGGGGATCGGGTGGGACATGTGTCGGTGCAGGCTCGATGGGCCGAAATGGCCTCTATCTGCACTGTGGCGTTTCTGTGATTCTGTGATTAATATAGCGTCTTTCACGACCTCAGGACATCCCAAAGCGCTTTACAGCCAATTAAGTACTTTTGAAGTGTAGTCAATGTTGTAATGTAGGAAACACGGCAGCCAATTTGTGCACAGCAAGCTCCCACAAACAGCAATGTGATAATGACCAGATAATCTGTTTTTAGTGATGTTGATTGAGGGATAAATATTGGCCAGGACGCCGGGGATAACTCCCCTGCTCTTCTTCGAAATAGTACCATGGGATCTTATACGTCCACCTGAGAGGGCAGATGGGGCCTCGGTTTAACGTCTCATCTGAAAGACGGCTCCTCCGACAGTGCAGCGCTCCCTCAGCACTGCACTGGAGCGTCAGCCTAGATTTTTGTGCTCAAGTCTCTGGAGTGGGACTTGAACCTACAACTTTCTGACCCCACACAACTAATGACCCCACCCCACCCACCAACCCAGGAAGATGGGTGTCCTGTCCCACCCCTGCTCCAGTGGCAGAACCCACCCCCCAAGGAAAATCCAGGCCTGAGTGTCAGCATCTTTTTCATCCACGGAGTATATCACAGCTGAACCTGGTTTGATTTCCAGTCTGTATATGTTGCATCGCTCACTTTCTGCACACTTTTCAGCAGTAATCGTTGGATAGTGATCAGGGCCAAGATCCCTGGCTGCATTTTCACGCTCTCTAGCCCAGGGGATCTGAAGTCAGTTGTACTGCCTGTTTGCTGCCGTGTCTGAGGTCAACTGACTCAACACAAACCAAGTCATCGATACTAGAGAGTAAAGGCAAGACTGTACTCTTGTAACAATAAAAACTGTAGAGAACTTTAGAGTGTGCTTATAGGAGACATACAGAAAGTGTATGAATTGGGGTGTGCTCTCGCAGGGAATGCCACATAGACCAGGTAAGTCCCGGTTTGTGCTGAGTTAGCTGGTTTCACTCAGCTGTGGGTTTCACCCTCACCTCTGAGTCAGATGGTTGTCGTTTTAAGTCCCTCTCCAGAGACTTGAGCACATAAACCTAGGCTGACACTCCAGTGCAGTACTGAGGGAGCCCGCTGCACTGTCGGAGGTGCCGTCTTTCGGATGAGATGTTAAACCGAGGCCCCGTCTGCTCTCTCAGGTGGACGTAAAAGATCCCATGACACTATTTTGAAGAAGAGCAGTGGAATTATCCCCGGTGCCCTGGTCAATATTTATCCCTCAATCAACATCACTAAAAAACAGATTATCTGGTCATTATCACATTGCTGTTTGTGGGAGCTTGCTGTGCGCAAATTGGCTGCCACATTTCCTACATTGCAACAGTGACTACTCTTCAGAAAGTACTTCATTGGTTGTAAAGAGCTTTGGGACGTCCGGTGGTCGTGAAAGGTGTTATAGAAATGCAAGTCTTTTTTTAAATTCTGGATTCTGCAGTTGACCTCAGCATCCTGAGATTAGGGAAAACAAATGAGTCCGTTCCTGCTTCTGATCACTATCCTACTGGAAAGTGCACGTGTGAATGGAAATGGGGTGACAACAAGATCAGGTCTTCGATATGATAACCCTGTAGTCAAATAGCCTGCCAATGCTCATCATCTAGGCTTACATAAGAGGAATGGTCGGTTAAGACAGATACAGGAGGGCTGCTGCCCCTTCTAGAGCCCTATCCTAGGAAGGGTAGCACCTTCAGCAGAGGAAAGGGATAATCTGAGGGGAAATCACTGTGTGTGTTAGAGAGTATTATATCTGGTTATCATAGGAAGGATGTACGGAAGATGGTTTCTGTAATAAGTAAGGCAGGCTGGAGGTTTTTAACCGTGAGAGAGACATACGAACAGTGACAGACAGGTAAAGACCCTCTGGCCCATCAAGCCTGTCCCACATAATTGTGATTTCCACCCCACCCGATACCATATGATCACCTGGGAGAGGCGAAAAACCAGATGATAAACCCAGGCCAATTTGGGGGGGGGGAAATTCTGGGAAATTCCTCTCCGACCTATCTAGGTGATCGAAACTAGTCCAGGAGCTCACTCTGGTCCTGAACTCCCTGCAGTACCTACCTTCTGTAAGAGGTCATCTCCGCCCGAGCCAGAAACAGGTCCAGCTCTCGATGGATCGGAGAGTGAAAAGCTACTGCGTTAACAAGTAACTAGAAGACTTCTTTAAGTGTGGCTGGCTTGAACATTTATTGTCGATAGGCAAAAATTAGGCTGAACTGAATGTTTGCATTAAAAACAATTAATTCTTATTCAGTTTACACAGGCAGTATGTGATTTGTAACTTACTGTGGTTTAAAACTTTTTGATAAAATCTTTTATCATTGCAAACATTTTAATGTTGTACAGATGAGTCCAGATAACATCTATCTGCGTGCTCATCAGATTCCAAGTATTTTGTTGTTTCATTTGTGAGGCAGGGTAGCACAGTGATTATGTTACTGGGCTAGTAATCCAGAGGCCTGGACTAATGATCCGGAGACATGAATTCAATATCCCACCACGGTAGCTGGGGAATTTAAATTCAGTTAATTAAATAAATCTGGAATAAAAAGCTAGTATCAGTAATGGTGACCATGAAACTACTGGATTGTAAAAACCCATCTGGTGCACTAATGTCCTTTAGGGAAGGAAATCTGCCGTCCTTACCTGGTCTGGCCTATATGTGACTCCAGACCCACAGCAATGTGGTTGACCCTTAACTGCCTTCTGAAGTGGCCTAGCGAGCCACTCAGTTGTATTCAAGAAGGCAGCTCACCATCACCTTCTCGAGGGCAAGTAGGGCAATAAATGCCGGCCTTGCCGCAACGCCCACATCCCGTGAATGAATTTTTTTTTAATTAAAATTTCCCAGAAGAAATCTTCTTCCCCATGCAAGAAATCACTTGTTTTATAAGATCAGATTGCATGATTGGGTGCTTGTGTTTTAGTGCTGAGGACTGAGTGGTGATGTAAGTTTAAAAGCTTGTCCTTTCACCTCTGGGACCTGGATTGATATTCAATCCAGACTGATGGGACAAAAGCTTCCTCTCTCATTTAAGATTCCCATATGAATTGCGTTTGGGGTAGTCTCAATAGTGGACATGAGTCAATGTGAAACTGCCTGTAATTGGCACCAAATGGCATGAAATTGGCAGTCTCACTCGGCGAGGCCATAAATATGGGTCAGGAAGGAAACTTTGCCCTGCATCCTGCGATGTTTTTGGGTTATAAAAAAAGCAGCCAGCTGCATACAAGTTTCCCCAAGTCAGCTGCATTTGGAAATATAGAAGAGTTGACTTGTTCTTGGAGCAGTGGAGACCCATTTTTTTCGTTTGTTGCGAACTGCCACCCAGTTTGCAGGCAGCACTGCTGGTTCGTGTCTGCTGGAGAATGTTAGCGATTTAGGGATGTAAATCAGAGAGACAAGTAAAGTGCCAATCTCTTAAAACCAGAGCAGTATCTTCAAAGCAATTTAAGCCTCTCTGTACTTGCTCTGGAGATAATCCTTGATGCTGGCACAGAGCAGAAATTCACAATCCCTGAGTACAGAAGATTAAGGGGTGACCTGAGGAAATCTGTGTTATCATTTAAAATAAGTTTCACATTGACTCATGTCCACTATTGAGACTACCCCAAACGCAATTCATATGGGAATCTTAAATGGGAGAGGAAGCTTTTGTCCCATCAGTCTGGATTGAATATCAATCCAGGCCCCAGAGGTGAAAGGATAAGCTTTTACACTTACATCATCACTCATTTAAAATAAATAATCGTCTATATTTGAAATAATGCAGGTTTACCCAACTTACTCTCAGGAGCGTGTCCATTCTATCTCCCGCACTTCTGCCCTCACCCCTGCCCCTCCCTCCCGGAACCACGATAGGGTTCCCTTGTCCTCACCTTTCACCCCACCAGCCTCCACATTCAACGGATCATCCTCCGCCATTTCCGCCACCGCCAACGTGACCCACCACCAAACGCATCTTCCCCTCCCCTCCCCTTTCAGCATTCCGTAGGGACCGCTCCCTCCGAGACACCCTAGTCCACGCCTCTATCACCCCCAGCACCCCTTCCCCTTTGCCCGGCACCTTCCCGTGCAAGCACAGGAGATGCAACACCTGCCCTTATACCTCCCCACTTCCCACTGTCCAGGGCCCCAAACACCCCTTCCAGGTGAAACAGCGATTTACTTGTACTTCTTGCAATCTAGTATACTGTATTCGCTGCTCACGATGCAGTCTCCTCTACATTGGGGAGACCAAACGCAGATTGGGTGACCGCTTTGCGGAACACCTCCGTTCAGTCCATAAGGGTGACCCCGAGCTTCTGGTTGCCTGTCATTTTAATTCACCGCCCCATTCCCACTCAGACCTCACCGTCCTCGGGCTATTGCATTGTTCCACGGAAACCCAGCGTAAGCTCGAGGAACAGCACCTCATCTTTCGATTAGGCACTTTACAGCCTTCTGGACTCAATATCGAGTTCAACAATTTCAGATCATAACCTCGGCCCCTTTACATTTCTACATATATTTTTTATCCACACCTTTGTTTTGTGCCCTTCCCCCTTTTTTTCTCTCCCACATGGCAGCTGTCTCTCATTCTGCCAGCGCATTTCACACCTAATCTAGAGCCGTCTTTTGTCTCCACTAGTCCTATCACCATCTCGTCTGGTTTTGAATACCTCTTAATGTCTCTTCACTTCTCTTGTTCTTTCATCCCCATTTCCCAGCCCCCAAACTGGCCTTTTAATCTGTTTCATTTCCTGTGCTTTTTCAGTCCTGACGAAGGGTTTCGACCTGAAACGTTGACTCTATTTCTCTCTCCACGAATGTTGCCTGGCCTGCTGAGTTTTTCCAGCATTTTCTGTTGTTATTTTGGATTTCCAGCATCGTTACTTTCAGGACATTCTTCTAAGAAATCTTCCCCCATTCGCTGCCACGTAACCCATTCTGTGCACCCTTACCATCTCCCCCCTCCCCTTACAGTATGTAATTGGCTGACGAGTGGTGAATCATATACTGAAAGCTTCGCCCAGGGCTCAGTTGCTTCGAGCAACGTGTAGTTGCCGGCGGGAAAGGTCCCACATTTGTCCCTCAGTCTGTGCACAAATTACTTGACCTCCACTGAAGTAGCATTAGGGACGCTACAGGTGGCCTCGGGCAAGGTAGGGGGTGGAATTACACTGGGTCCCCGCTCCGCTCACTAACAAGTAACCCTACTGCTGAAAAGTGAGTCTGTGCGGATGTTGGGTGAAAAAGGATTGAGCTCAGCGTTGATGCACCCCACCCATGTTTGAAAAGTCTTCCGACACCTGCCGTCTAACATTACCCTTTGAAGAATAGACGTGTGGATGAGGTAGTGGAAGGTGATTGCACCCCACGGAACTGTATCCCAGCAAGAGCCAACCCCTTGAGAAGAGGGTTGAAAAATTTGGCCAAAAAAAACTTGAAGGAAAAGAATATATACCGAAGAATGTTTTGGGGGAGGCTAGCAGAGTTGTGACTGAATCTTTCCAGAAGCACAGCTTCCTGATACCCATAAAGTTGAAACATATAAGATCCTGAGGGGTCTTGACAGGGTGGATGTGGAGAGGATGTTTCCTCTTGTGGGAGAATCTAGAACTAGGGGTCACTGTTTAAAAATAAGGGGTCGCCCATTTAAGACAGAGATGAGGAGAAATGTTTTCTCACAGAGGGTCGTGAGTCTTTGGAACTCTCTTCCTCAGAGGGCGGTGGAAGCACAGCCTTTGAATATTTTTAAGGCAGAGGTAGATAGTTCTTTATAAGCAAGGGGTGAAAGGTTATCGGGGGTAGGCGGGAATGTGGAGTAATCAGATCAGCCATGATCTTATTGAATGGCAGAGCAGGCTCGAGGGGCCGAGTGGCCTACTCCTGCTCCTAATTCGTATGTTCGTATGTTCCCCGCTCCCCCATCCCTGCTTCCGACTGCTGCCTCTGACTGCTCCCAGAACACCTGTGTCTTTTCCCACACTGCCAACGCACCTTCTTCCCTGATTAAACCCGATCGCCGTGCTTTTGTCAGCAGCGCCCCATAGTTCTCCCTCCCCCACCCCTGCCCCCAGATCACAACAATCCTTCTCCTCGTGCTCATGGACCCTCACACTCCCCTCCTCCAATTCCCTTACACCTCATGACCTCTCATTCCCAAGCTCCAGGACCCCCTTCCCAACACTACCAACCCACGTTGACCCTGACCCACCCACTACTGCTACACACAGTTGTTACAACCTAACTCCTACCTACCCGCAACGGGTAATATACTCTGTACCTTCTTCCTCTGTAACCGAGGCTCATAAATTAATTACACACTCAACCTTTTGATTATAATCAATGATACTGATTTACTGTTTATAAGCACTAATCGTACCATTCAAGCCCAGAAATAACTCTAACAATCCAAGAAGACTCTGTAATAAAACACAATTTGATTTATTCAATCACTATAAATCAGTTGCCCTGGTACTTCATTCTGTGTTACATATCATAAAACATTGGGGTCGGTTTTAACTGCGGGTGGTTTTCAGGCGGGTGGTGGGTGAGGCCCTCACCGTTGTTATGGTTGGGCCTCAAGTCTATTGGGGGGCAGCCCATGCGGTCACAGCAGTAAAGGGCAAGCCCGCCCAATCAGAGGGCGGCATTTCCGGCAGGCCCGGCATCCATTAAAATGAGGTTGACGTAAGAAAACTACTAGGCACTTGGTCTAAGCATTAAACAAAGCTTTAATCAACTGTTTTACAACATGGAGGTCTAGTTGTGTCCTTCACTAGTTCCTGTTAAGAATGTCCTGCGCAAGCTGGGCCCGTGCCCGAGTATTTATACTCTCCCTGGACAGCGCCACCCGCAGGCCGCTCAGTATTTTTTCATAAGTCTTTCTTTCATGAATGACTGATTCATGTCAGAGGTCTCATTCAACATTCAACTCTGCGAATCTGTGCTGCTACTGGGAGGTTTCTGGAGAGCAACAGCACCTCAATTCATAGACACAGTGGTGGGGGTGCTTGTGGAACAGGTGAGGGCACACAGGCAAGTCCCATACCCCTCGGAAAGGCAGGAACGTGCCCAAGCAGACACTGCAAGCTGCCTGGAGAGAGATGGCAGACAATGTCAATGCCCGTAGCATCACCCTCAGGACGGGGTTTCAGTGACGCAAGCACTTCAATGACCTAGCCTGGGCAACAAGGTGAGAATAATGTCTTCCTATAGAAACATCAGAACAGGAATAAACCATTCAATCCTTTAAACCTGTTCCACCATTCAGTTAGATCATGGCTGAACTGTAAGCTTTCTAAACCTCTCTTAATACCTCCTTCTTTAGCTCAGTGTCAATTTTTGTCTTCTGTGAAGCACTTTAGGACATTTTTCTACATTAAAAGCTATATAAGTGCAAGTTATTATGGTAGTGTTATTTATACTGAGTACTGCTCATTTACCTGTTTAATGTTAAATAAATAAATTTGTCAATTGGTTTATAACATTAGTTAGACAGAATGTATATTCTTCGATCCTCATTGTTGAGACGATCCTATAGTGGCACGTGATATATTCCAGTAAGCACAGTGGCGAGGGTTCACTGTTCAACCCCTGGGTCTTGCTACATTTACGTTTACGGGAACGCTCGGTGATGTTGAACCCAAGGAAAATACTAGCATCAAAATCCCAAAGCATAGCAACGTGTTCTAAATCCTCTCAACAAGAACATTTCAGCTGGTTGTAGTGCTTTTGACTTCAGGCAACAAACTTAGCAGTTGAATTTCTTGTGTGGGTGAATAATTTAATCTTCCTACTCAACAGGGAAATTGTGAATGGCAACATGCAACAATTTTGCAAATTACTTTCAATCTGATCACTTTATTTTGGTGACCCTGTATGGCCAAGCAAAGCAATAATGGAATTGTGATGATATAAGAGAGTGAGAGCCAGTGATTGCCGGTGAGAGCTGGTTTGAGCCAGTGAGAGCCGGTTAGAGCAGGTTTGAGCCTGTGTGAGCCGGTTTGAACCAATTAGAGCCGGTGACAGCCGGCTTGAGACGGTCTGTGCCAGTTTCAACCGGCTTAACCCGTTTTGAACTGGTCTGAGGTGGTTCAAACCGGTTTGTGTCATTTTAAACCAGTTTGAGCTGGTTAGAAATGGTTTGAACTGACTTGAGCCTGACCGGTTTGAGCTGGTTCAAACCCGTTTGAGCTGATTTAAACCGTTTTAAACCCATTTGAGCCTTTTAGAACCGATTAGAACTAGTGACAGCCGGCTTGAGCCGGTTGGAACGCGTTTGAGCCGGTTTAAGCCTGATAATATTGCCTTGAAACGTTTCACATATAATTCTCTAAAATGAGCTGACTTACAATGGCAAACAGCAGCCAATTTCTGCGCAACAAGATCCCACAAACAGCAATGAATAATAATAAAACAGCAGCATACCAACTTAGCATAGAAAACCATATGAAGTTAAGAAATTGTTTGTGTAATATGAACACACAGGTAAAGACAGAGAGACACACAGTGTGAGAGCCAGTGATTGTGGGTAAGAGCTAGTTTGAGCCAGTGAGAGCTGGTTACAACCGTTTAGAACCAGTTTGAGCTAGTGTTAACCAGTTAGAGCCGGTTAGAACTGGTTTTAGCCAGTTTAAACTGGATTCTGTCAGTTTGGACCGGTTTGAGCCAGTTTGAACCATTTTGAGCCGGTTAGAACCGGTGGCAGCCAACTTGAGCTGGTTTGAAACAGTTTGGACCGGCTTGAGCTGGTTTGAACCAGTTTGAGCCAGTTTTAACCGGTTTGAGCGTGAGCCTAGACTGTGAACATTGGCTGACTATTCAACTGCGGATGGCATCACAGGCAAAGTTGGTCCTGTAAGATTACTGCAAGTAGGATGATTGTTAATCCTCGGCCTTGTGCAACTCTGAACTAGGTTAACGAAAAGGTGCAGCTTCCGGGCCTTGGGGTCGATCGGGTAAATTTAGCAGCACCACACTTGCAGCATTGAGTCACGGGGTTAGAGATGGGGCTGCATCAATGCAGCTCTAATTCCCCAATCTATGCTCTGTTACAGGAACTGCATCAAACTATTGAATCAGCAAAGAAGCTTCAAAAACCAGTGACTGAAGCATAAAAATTAATTTCTATATATGAAACAACAACTTGCGTTTATGTAGCACCTTTAACGTAGTAAAACGTCCCAAGGCGCTTCACAGGAGCGATTATCAAACAAAACACCAAGCCACATTAGGAGATATTAGGATTGATGAACAAAAACTTGGTCAAACAGGTACATTTTCACAGAATCACAGAAACCCCACAGTGCAGATAGAGGCCATTTCGGCCCATCGAGCCTGCACCGACACATATCCCACCCGATCCCCGTAACCCCTACACCAACACATATCCCACCCTATCCCCGTAACCCCACGTATTTAATCCCCCTAACACTAAGGGTCAATTTATCATAGCCAATCAACCTAACCCGCACATCTTTGGACTGTGGGAGGAAACCAGAGCACCCGGAGGAAACCCACGCAAACACGGGGAGAATGTGCAAACTCCACACAGACAGTCGCCCGAGGCTGAATTCGAACCCGGGTCCTTGGCGCTGTGAGGCAACAGTGCTAACCACTATTTTAAGGAGCTTCTTAACGGAGGAGAGAGAGGTAGCGAGGCAGAGAGGTTTAGGGAGGGAATTCCAGAGCTTAGGGCCCAGGCAGCTGAAGGCACGGCCGCCAATAGTGGACGTAGCAAAACTATGAACAGTAATGATAGAATTACATTAAAAATCTGTTTGCAAGATGAATATAGTAACCATGCCATCACAAGACATTTACTAAAAAAAACCTTTTGATCTTAACAATGTGCAATATTATACAAATGATTTCCCTTAAAGCTACACTGTGTCAAAAGATGCCTGCAAGGCCACCTACTTTTGGTATTCATGAAAAAATGGACAGAATTGCAGAATACTATTCCTAAAACACTGGCAAAAATCCCAGAATACCAAGGCAAATTCAGTGAGGGTACGTGCAATGATTGGAAAATCAGGAGAGCGGCGAGTTGGGGCACGCTGAAATCTTTGATTCAAGCCCCCCAAGGAGCAATTGGGAGTGTACCCAGGCTGAATTTACGCACCCGTGAATTGAAAATCAACTTTGGCTTATTCATTCGCCACAAGCCAGTAGGCTTGATTATTAAAGAATAGCAACCACTTGCATATTACAGGAAAGGCCACTGGTTTTCGGTTTTCACTGAAAAAAAACAGGTACAATTCCTGCAATACCGTAATTATCTTTTTTGCTGATTGCTTTTGCAGGTTGTGCGTTCAGCACAGGCTTCAAGAATTGCAACTCGATATTATATCAGGTATGTAAAACCAAGGACGCAGGAAGTTATCTTTTTAACTTTGTGTTTATCCATTTTAATTTTCTGTCGTTCAGGAGCCATTCTCCTCCCTAATTTTATAATAATCCCAAAAATAGGATTGTGCTGGAGCCTTCATCGGAGCTCAGAGGGTGCACCGCACTGAACTTTCCAACAGGACTTCTTCCTCTAACTTGAATAGGCTATTGGGACATGAAAAAGCTTGCCTGGAGCGCTTGGCCTATGGCACACTTTGCTGTGGGAGTAGAAAGTCCACAGGGACAGCAGCTCTTAAAGGGCTGCAACTCACCATTAAAGGAGAGATTGTTGGGGGTGCCGGCAAAGTTGACTAATTGCTCACAATTGATAGAGGGAAACTGTTCAACATTGGCAGATGGGTCATAAGAAATAGGAGCAGGAGTAGACCATTTGGCCCTTCGAGCCTGCTCCGAGAACAAGAGGACACAGATTTAAGGTGATTGGCAAAAGAACCAAAGGCAATGTAAGAAAAAACTTTTTTACTTAGTGAGTGGTTAAGATCTGGAATGCACTGCCTGAAAGGGTGGTGGAGCAGATTCAATCATGGCTTTCAAAAGGGAGTTGGATAAGTATCTGAAGGAAAGAAATTTGAAAGGCAACGGGGAAAGGGCGGGGGAGTGGGACTAGCTGAAGTGCTCTTGCAGAGAGGCAGCACGGGCTCGACGGGCCGAATGGCCTTCTTCCGTGCTGTAACCATTCTATGATTCTAATGGTACAGCAGAGATGTGGGCAGCACTGCTACTTTTGATGCTGGGGGTCCAGACATGCGCAATAGAATTGAAAAGCAGAGAAGTTGGCCGCGATT
This sequence comes from Somniosus microcephalus, assembly GCF_052327205.1. Lineage (NCBI taxonomy): Eukaryota > Metazoa > Chordata > Chondrichthyes > Squaliformes > Somniosidae > Somniosus > Somniosus microcephalus. Next base: position 225,006,513 of record NC_140997.1, read on the forward strand.
TCTCCAACCTTGCTTATGGAGGGAGTCACAGCACGCAGGGAGGTTCTCTTCCCTTCCCAAGGGCGGAAGAGACCTCCCCAGGAGACCAATGCAGCCTGGTTGCACATTGCACAGGAGGGCACAAGCAGGGATGTAGTCAGGAGGACCAGGCTGCAGTGGCGCAAACCTTTCAATGATCTCAGTAAATCACGAAACGTTACTGCCAAGCCACACTCAACCTCATCCTGCTGTGCCAGTCATCACATCCCCAGCACTCTGCCTTCCCTACCATACTCCTGCACATCCTTACTCAAACCAACTTAGCTAGCACCTCCATCCATCCCTCTTGATCTACATTATCACTTCCCCATCTCACAAACCACCCCTCACACTCACCCTCATCCTAGTCCAATCATACCAACTAACAACACACACTTGTGTGTTTTAGCCAACGTTCATGTAAAGTTTCTGTTAATGTGCTGTCAAACATTGAAATCTTTATTTTCAACACTTTGCGTTCTTGGACAGATTTGTGTGCATCTTTGGAAGTGGCTTAGTGAATTGTAGTAAATGATGAGACATAACGGTACTCCCTGCAATGAGTGTGAAAGGAATGGCTTGGGCATTGTAGGGATGCTTTATGGTGTTGGTGTGGGGTGGTGCCAACCTGGCGCATCATGTGGCAGCCAGGATGTACAGTGTCAAGTTAAGTAAATCTGGCCATGGTGAGGCCATCCCTGGCCTCCCGGGCAGCAATGTGCTGGTGTCCTGTGCAGCATCAGTTGATTGCGGAGAAGGTTGGTGGTGTTGTTGTTGCTGCTGCTGGCGAGACTGATACTGCTGTTGTTGGGGCTGAGCGTGGTGAGATTCTGAGGACCAAGGTGAGATAGTTTCAAGGGCACCGATGTTGATGTAATAGATGGCAGGTGAAGTTGAGATGACAGAAGCGATCTGTGAGAGAGGTTGTTCCAATGAGATGACACTTGATGGAGAGTTTACTCAAAACACTTGCAACCTGCATAAAGCTCTGCATAAAAATCTGTCTTCCAAATGCAGTAAACAATAGCTTCTGAGCTTGGAATGTGAAAAGCTGTGAGATGGGGGCTTTTATAGCATATTTGCAGCTATCAAGTAAAGAGATCATTTCATGGTAACACAACTCCCGACCTCCTTACCCGATGTGATCCCCAAGCTGCGGGAACCCCGTGGGTGACTTCGTAAAATTTAAAGGTGAGCTCAAAATACTTTTTAAGTGGCTCTTAACAAGGTCATAATGACCTAAATTGCCTCCCCCACCACTGCGTGTCGGGTTGTTCAGCATTGACAGACCCGACATCTAGGAAAGTCTCGTGGTGGTGGCTTGACGGCGGGTTCCCGACCCGCTGTCAAAAACATTTTTTTCCCCCACCTGACTCGCCCGCTGACCCCCCGAAAAATTCCCCCTGTTATGTTAAACTTGTATAGAATCTTGGTTAGACCACACTTGGAGTACTGTGAACAGTTCTGGTATCCATATTGCAAAAAGGATATTGTGTCACTGGAGAAGGTGCAAAAAAGATGTACAAGGTTGATACCATAACTGAGAGATTATAACTATCAGGAAAGACTGAACAGGCTGGTGTTATGTTCATATATAAATAGACATTCTTATTATGAACAGCTAGCTTGAGCTAGTCACTTTATTCAGCCATGTGGACTTGTACAGCATCCATCTTGACTACTGCCTTCTGGGTAGCCTGGTGCATCGTGGGTAGCCCACTCTTATATACATACAGCTCCACCTAGTGTACCATCCTAGGATGACATGTTACTGATCATTACAGCTGGGGGCTCTTTTCTCTAGGGGTGGGCTAATAGAGCTCTTTAAAATTATGAAAGGCTTTGATAAGGTAGATGTAGAGAAGATATTGCTCCTTGTGGAGGAGACCAAAACTGGGGGCCATAAATACAAGATAGTCACTAATAAATCCAATAATGAATTCAGGGGAAACGTCTTTACCCACAGAGTAGTAAGAATGTGGAACTTGCTACCACAGGAAGTAGTTGAGGCGATTAGCATAGATGCATTTAAGGAGAAGCTAGTTAAGTATATGAGGGAGAAAGGAATAGAAGGATATGTTGATAGGGTTAGATGACATTGCTCACTTAAGCTTGTTTAAAATCATTTAAAACGTTTAAATGAGGGCCCATGCATGCCAATAGTGCAGCCAGATTTTTGGCCCCACAATTAGGCACACAAAGTCCTGACTAGCAGCGTGCCTGCTCCTAGCAAAGCACTGCAGCATCAGGACAGTCTCAGAAACTCAGGGCCGTGGTTTAGAGCCACTGCTGTAGCATGGGCTTGCTGAATGTACAGTTCCATTTTGTATTTGTTCATTTTGGAAATTCCCAGCACAGGCCTTTCCCACAATCTTACACCTGCAGGATGTGTGATGTCAGTGGGTGCAGATGACAGATGCTGCAACATAAGCAAATGCATGTTTCTGGTGTCGTGGCCAGTATCAAGTTACTTTGCTTTGTGGTGACAGGTTGGGTTACAGACTCTTAGAAGCGACTATCGGTAGCATCGTTTTAGTGGGCCACTTTCACTTGTGCAGTCTCTTTTTTTCTTTGCAGTTTTGTTAAATAATTTATATCGGGCTGGGCTTGCTGATATTTTTAATACTGTGTTCCTAATCGGGTTGTGGGTTATTCTCACGAGTCAACCTATGAGGACACCAAGGATAGGAAGTTAATCAGTGGCTTCCTAATAGGGAATTGAGGTGAAACTTCTTCACCCAGAGAGTGGTGAGAATGTGGAACGCGCTACCACAGGGAGTGGTTGAGGCGACTAGCATAGATGCATTCAAGGAGAAGCTAGAGGGAGAAAGAAATAGAAATATATGTTGATGGGGTTAAATGAAGAGGGTGGGAGGAGGCTCATGTGGAGCATAAACACTGGCTGGGCTGAATGGCCTGTTTCTGTGCTGTAAAGTCTATGTAATTCTATGTAATGTTAGCAAATAGCCAAGTAAGATTTAAGCATGTTTCAGGGGTTAGTTTTATGTTCGCGCCAATGTTCCTTTTAAGCTGTGTGGCCGCGCAGCATTCTTGAGCTCCTGCGCAGCCGGTGAGCCAGCTTTTAAATTGGAAAAAACCGTGCATGCACGGAATTCTGGATGGGCCACGCAGCCCGTTAAACTGGCCAGCTGCCGCTTTGCGCCCATTTCAGGTGGGTATCTATCCGGCGGCACGCAGATGAGGCCTAGCAATTAAAATCGCCCAGGCTTCACGTTGCCAAGGCCAGGGGAGGTAGGTTTTAAGGAGCATCATATAGGAGGAAAGAGAGTTATAGAGACCGAGAGGTTTAGGGATGGAATTCCAGAGCTTAGTGCCTAGCCAGCTGAAGGTACGGTTGCCAAAGGCACGGCCGCCAATGGTGGTGCGATTAAAATCGGGATGCGCAAGAGGCCAGAATCAGAGGAGCGTAGAGATCTCGGAGGATTGCAGAGCTGGAGGAGGTTACAGGAGGCAGTCACACCCTTTAGGTTAAGTAGTACTTTAGAGTTCGTCAGTGGTCAGGGACAGGAGGGTGTGACTGCATCAGGCAGGTATGGGGACCCAGGATGTAGTGATGGAGGAGCCTCGGCTGTTGACCTTGTCCAACAGATATGAGGTACTTGCTACCTGTATGGATGAGGAAAAGGACTGCAGGGAGGATGGGCAAACTGACCACGGCACCGTGGTACAGGGGGCCATCCAAGCGGGGGGAGAAGGAAGGAATGTTGTAATGGTAGGGGACAGTTTAGTCAGGGGGATACTGTTCTCTGCAGCCGCGAAAGAGAGTCCCGAAGGCTGTGTTGCCTGCCTGATGCCAGGGTTAAGGCTATCTCCTCGCGGCTGGAGAAGAACTTGGAGTGGGAGGGGAAGGACCCAGTTGTCATGGTCCATGTAGGAACCAATGACATAGGTAGAACTAAGAATGAGGTTCTGTTGAAGGAGTTTGAGGAGCTAGGGTCAAAAGTAAAAAGCAGAACCTCAAAGGTAATAATCTCTGGATTACTACCAGAGCCATGCGCAAATTGGCATAGGGTCAAGCAGATCAGAGAGTTAAATGCATGGTGTGGGAAGAAGGGGTTTCAATTTACGGGGCACTGGCACCAGTACTGGGGAAAGAGGGAGCTGTTCCGTCGAGATGGGCTCCACTTAAACCTGACTGGGACTAGCGTCCTGGCAAATCGAATAAATAGGGCTTTAAACTAAAAAAGTGGGGGAGGGGTCAGGTGAGGGGAAAGTTAGAAATCTAAAGAGAAAGGTCAAGGCAATAGAGCAGTGTAGCAATTTGGGTAAAAATAAACAGAGTGTACCAAGAACACAGCGAGTTTAACGGTAGCAGTGCAGCAGAGAATAAGGTCAAAACAGGGAATAATGGTAACAAATTAAAATTAAAGGCTCTTTATCTAAACGCACAAAGCATTCGTAATAATGTCATTTAGGGAAGGAAATCTGCCGTCCTGACCTGGTCTGGCCTATATGTGACTCCAGACCCACAGCAATGTGGTTGACTCTTAACTGCCCTCTGAAATGGCCTAGAAAGCCACTCAGTTGTAACTAACCGCTACGAAACCGGACGGACCACCCGGCATCGACCTCGGCACCGGCTACGGACACGGCAACCGCACACCCAGCCCAGTCGACCCTGCAAAGTTCTCCTCACCAACATCTGGGGACTTGTACCAAAATTGGGCGAGCTGTCCCACAGACTAGTCAAGCAACAGCCTGACCTAGTCATACTCACAGAATCATACCTTTCAGCCAATGTCCCAAACAGCAGCACCTCCCAAACCCGCAATCTCTTCCACCTAGAAGGACATGGGCAGCAGGTGTATGGGAACACCACCACCTCCAAGTTCCCCTCCAAGTCACACACCATCCTGACTTAGAAGTATATTGCCGATCCTTCATCGTTGCTGGGTCAAAATCCTGGAACTCCCTACCTAACAGCACTGTGGGAGTACCTTCACCTCATGGACTGCAGTGGTTCAAGAAAGCGGATCACCACCACACTTTCTCAAGGGCAATTAGGGATGGGCAATAAATGCTGGCCTTACCAGCGATGCCCAATTCCCATGAACAAATTTTAAAAAAAACTAGTGGCATATAAATAGAGATAAATGGGTTTGATCTAATAGCCATTACAGAGACATGGTTGCAAGGTGACCAAGGTTGGGAACTAAATGCTCCAGTGTAGTTGATGTTTCGAAAAGACAGGCAGAATGGAAAAGGAGGGGGGTAGCCCTGATCATAAAGGATGACATAAGGGCAGTAGAGAGAAAAGATCTCGGCTCTGAAGATCAAGAAGTAGAATTAGTATGGGTGAAGATAAAGAATAACAAGTGGCAGAAAACACTGGTGGGAGTAATTTATAGGCCCCCTAACAGTAGCTATACCGTTGGACAGCATATTAATCAAGAAATAGTAGGAGCTTGTAACAAAGGTAATGCAATCATCGTGGGGCCTTTAACATAGAAAGATAGAAGCAGGAGTAGGCCATTCGGCCCCTTGAGCCTGTTCCGCCATTTAATGAGATCATGGCTGATCATCCAAATTCAGTACCCTGTCCCTGCCTTCTCCCCATATCCCTTGATCCCTTTAGCCTTAAGAAATATATCTAACTCCTTCTTGAATATATTTAATGAATTGGCCTCAACTGCCTTGTCTGGTAGAGAATTCCACAGGTTCACCACTCTCTGGGTGAAGAAATTCCTCCTCATCACTGTCCTAAATGGCTTTCCCCTTATCCTTAGACTGTGACCCCTGGTTCTGGACTGCCCCGCCATCGGGAACATCCTTCCTGCATCTAGTTTGTCTAGTCACACACAGAAACACACACAGAAACCCCACAGTGCAGATAGAGGCCATTTCGGCCCATCGAGCCTGCACCGACACATATCCCACCCTATCCCTGTACCCCCACGTATTTAATCCCCCTAACACTAAGGGTCAATTTATCATAGCCAATCAACCTAACCCGCACATCTTTGGACTGTGGGAGGAAACCGGAGCACCCGGAGAAAACCCACGCAAACACGGGGAGAATGTGCAAACTCCACACAGACAGTCGCCCGAGGCCGGATTCGAACCCGGGTCTCTGGCGCTGTGAGGCAACAGTGCTAACCACTATGCCACCGTGCTGTTAGAATTTTATAAGTTTCAATGAGATCCCCTCTCATTCTTCTAAACTCTAGCAAATATAAGCCTAATCGATCCAATCTCTCCTCATACATCATTCCTGCCATCCCAGGTATCAGTCTGGTGAATCTTTGCTGCACTCTCTCCATGGCAAGAACAACCTTCCTCAGATAAGGTGACCAAAACTGCACACAACACTCAAGGTGTGGTGTCACCAAGGCCCTGTACAACTGCAGCAAGACATCCTTGCTCCTGTACTCGAATCCTCTCGCTATGAAGGCCAACATACCATTTGCCTTCTTAACCGCCTGCTGCACCTGGATGCTTACCTTCAGCGACTGGTGCACAAGGACACCCAGGTCTCGTTGCACTTCCCCTTTTTCCAATCTATTGCCGTTCAGATAATCTGTCTTCCTGTTTTTGCCACCGAAGTGGATAACCTCGCATTTATCCACATTATACTGCATTTGCCATGCATCTGCCCAATCTCCCAATCTGTCCAAATCATACTGGAGTTTCTCTGCATCCTCCTGAGAGCACACACGCCCACCCAGCTTTGTGTCGTCTGCAAACTTGGAGATATTACATCTAGTTCCCTCGTCTAGATCATTTATATATATTGTGAATAGGTGGGGTCCTAGCACCAATCCCTGCGGTACCCCACTAGTCACTGCCTGCCACTCGGAAAAAGACCCGTTTATTCCAACTCTTTGCTTCCTGTCTGCCAACCAGTTCTCTATCCAAGACAGTACCTTACCCCCAATCCCGTGTGCTTTAACTTTGCAAGCTAATCTTTTATGCGGGACCTTAGCGAAAGCCTTCTGAAAGTCCAAATACACCACATCCACTGGTTCTCCCTTATCTATTCTACCAGTTACATCCTCAAAAATTCCAGTAGATTAGTCAAGCATGATTTACCTTTTGTAAATCCATGTTGACTTTACCCGATCCTGTCACTGTTTTCCAATTGCTCTGCTATTATATCTTTTATAATGGACTCTAGCATTTTCCCCACTACCGATGTCAGGCTTACCGGTCTATAATTCCCCATTTTCTCTCTACCACCCTTTTTAAATAGTGGGGTTACATTAGCTATCCTCCAATCCATGGAACTGTTCCAGAGTCTATAGAGTTCTGGAAGATGACCAGCAATGTATCTACTATTTGTAGGGCCACTTCCTTAAATACCCTAGGATGTAGATTATCAGGCCCTGGGGATTTATTGGCCTTCAATCCCATCAATTTCCCTAACACCATTTCCCTACAAATACTGATTTCATTCAATTCCTCCCTCTCATTTGACCCTATGTTCCCCGACATCTCTGGGAGATTATTTGTGTCCTCCTTTGATACTACTTCTGCAGCTGTCAGCTTTTCACAAACATCAGAGCAGACTCAAAACACGCCAGGTTGAGCTGGTGTGTTCCCTGAACAGCGGGTAACCTGTGGGAAGAAGGTAAAATTAGAAGTAAGCCTCAAAATACTCGTAAATTGGCTCTTAACAAGCCATTAAAGTAGCTGATTGTATCACCCGCTGCTTGGTGTCGGGTCAGTTCTCTGCTGACAGACCCGACACGTGGAAGACTCGCATGGAGGCAGGTTGATAGCGGGTTTCCTCCCCGCTGTCAATCTTTGCTATTTTGACAGCGGACCCGCCCCCTCAGCGCTATTAAATTAGCGACTAAAGAGTCTGCAAAGGGATATAGATAGACTGAGTGAGTGGGCAGTAAGGTGGCAGATGGAGTATAATGTAGGGAAATGTGAGGTTATTCACTTTGGTAGGAAGAATAGAAAAACAGAATATTTTTTAAATGGTGAGAAACTTTCAAATGTTGCTGTTCAGAGAGATTTGGGTGTCCTCGTGCAAGAAACACTGAAAGCTAGCATGCAGGTACAGCAAGCAATAAGGAAGGCAAATGGCATTTATTGCAAGGGGGTTGGAGTATAAGAGTAAGGAAGTCTTGTTACAATTGTACAGGGCCTTGGTGAGACCACACCTGGAGTCCTGTGTACAGTTTTGGTCTCATTATCTAAGGAAGAATATACTTGCCTTGGAGGTGGTTCGATGAAGGTTCACTAGATTGATTCCTGGGATGAGAGGGTTGTCCTATGATGAAGGATTGTGTAGAGTGGGCCTATACTCTCTGTAGTTTAGAAGAATGAGAGGTGATCTCATTGAAACATGCAAGATTTTGAAGTGGATTGACAGGGTAGATGGTGAGAGGTTGTTTCTCCTGGCTGGAGTGTCTAGAATTAGGGGACATAGGGCTCGATTTTCCAAGCCCCGAGGAGGTTGGAGTGGTGGGAAAATTGCAGAATCGGGGGGCAGGAACCCATCCCGCCCCCAACCCGACTCCGTGCCAATGTCCCAGGAGGCGGGTACCCGACCTGTGCTGGGAGCCGCCTCCCCGAGGCGGGAAGGGGATTAGTGCCAATTAACTGCCTGTTAACAGGTAGTTAACAAGCAGTTTTTTGCCTAATCTCTATTTTTAGCCCTGAAGTGTGGGCTGTCCGACGGCTCCGAACCACGCCAAGTTAGCGAGGCGGACCGTCGGTCTGCAGGGTTTGGAGGGGTCGAGATGTCCGTTGTGCAGGTGAGTGATGGGTGCATGTGTGCAGAGGTAAGTGTGTGAGGTGAGTGTAAAGTGTTTTAATAAGTTTTACTTACCTTTACTTTCTCCTGCAGGCTTCCTTCCTTCAGTTCTTGGGAGCCCCTCAGCTCACCGGCACAGAAAGCAGAATGGCCGCTGAACTGTCAAAAGCTGCAGCCTCTGCTTTCTGGTCTGGAGAGATCTCTAACTGAGTCTGAGTAGAAGGACTCAAGTTAGAAGACAGATTGTCAGCATTTGACAGCTTCACAGAGCTGTCAAACGCTGATTCTTCATCTGTCAAAAGCTCTTGACAGATGAAATGTCAATCGCTGACGTCACCAGTAACCAGGTGTCCCTTAATTGGCCTGCTGAGCCCGCTGGGCAGGCTTAACAAGGTCAATCAAGGGAAAATAACGTGGGTTGGCCACAAGTCGATGGAGGCGGGGCTACAACCCAAAAAGTGGGAGTCCCGCCTCCAAAAGCTCCCCATTGACAAAATCGAGCCCTGAGTCTCAGGTTAAGGGGTAGGCAATTTAAGACCAAGATGAGGAAGAATTTCTTCAGTCAGAGGGTTGTGAATCTTTGGAAGTCTCTGCCCCAGAGGGCTGTGCATGCTGAGTATATTCATGGCTGAGATGGCTAGATTTTTGAACTCTAGGGGAATCAAGGGATACGGGGATCGGGGGGGAAAGTGGAGTTGAGGCTGATGGTCAGCCGTGATCTTATTGAATGGCAGAGCAGTCTTGAGGGGCCATATAGCCTACTCCTGCTCCTGCTCCTATTTCTTATGTTTTTATGTTCTAGGAGCCAACGTACTCCCTCAGTACAGTAAACTCTTGTTTAAACGGCACTTAATCATCCGGAATACTTTAATAACCGGCAAAATAGATAACCGGTAATCTTGCCAGATCCATCCAGCACTCATTTTGCCGAGTCCGAGTCTCCCGCGGTGGCCGATTGATGGGCCTTCAATAACCACAAAACTAGAAGTTATAGACTTAAGCAAGTTGGCTTTTAATCACTAAGATTAGAGCTAACATCTCAACCCGCCGACTGGTTCACAGGAATGAGTCATACAGATTCTGGGATCTTTATGTAAGAGAAGTCAGGGGCGGAGCCAAGAGCCAAGACCTGGAACCTCCCAGGTTAGTCGGGAAAGAGGAAGTGAAACTATACACAGTGGGGGAGGGTAATATACATGAGTGCAAAACGAATACAGGATCAAGACAAACAGATTTCATTACACCGAGTTAGTCAGTGGTTTTTATTTTTGTTTGTGTTAAAAATGGCCTACCTCTCTGTTATCCAGAATTTTTCATCAACCGGCACCATCCTGGTCCTGTAGGTGCCGGATAAGAAAGAGTTTACTGTACTGCACTACAGTGTCAGCCTAGATGTAGTGTTCAGGTCTCTGGAGTGGGACTATGAACCTACAACCTTTTGACTCAGAGGCGAGAGTGCTACCAACTGAGCCATGGCTGATATTTAGCAATAAAAATTCATGATGTGAGGCACTACATGACCAAAAGTGATGCAATTTAATAAGTTCAGCAAATTAAAAATAGTGATTATCAGTAATTAACAGACAAAAGCAAGACAGTAAAAGTAACCAGTGTTGTTTTCAGAGCTTTATTAGGATCACATGTTGCTCACGATTTTAATTGCTTTTCCCCCCCATGAACCATGGGCGGGGGGGGGGAAAGCAGTTCTCCTGTGCTAACATAAAACTAACCCCTGAAACAACCCTGAATGGTTCAAAGTACTTTTCAGGAAATATTTTCCTACTGTATTTTTAAAAAAATGTCTCAGGGTGTCCATAAAGCTGTATTATAATTAGAAATGACATTTATTGTCCCTTAGAAGATAATAGAATTTTATTTGAAACGGAAAGTTTAATGTTTCCCTATCACAATATCGCAGCCACCTGTGTGTTATAGCTACCTAAACCTTCACCCAAGAGCAACTGAAAGCAATAAACAGGAGTGCAGTCATATTCCAGGTTATAAATATCATGATGGTAGGAACCGGAAAGTACTTATTTGTTGAATGAAGTGCAGGTCAAACTTTCCTACAGAAAAATTATAAAATGTTTGATGGGATGTCCTTATATCCTTGATAGATTGGACAGTGTTGGGCAATTTTAACCCAACCCGCCCATCGGAAAACTGACGGGATCGGGTGCAAGGCAGGTTTTACACCCCGCTCAATCTTACTCTCCATTGAAGTCATTGGACGGGCTGTAAAATCAGGGATCCACCCAATCCCATGGGTTTCCGAGTTAGGTTAAACTTGCCTCCAATATGCATAGTGTGGGAGAAGGCCTTGAGACTAACAACAGGCCTTTCACATATGTGGGTTTATTGCTAATCATTTATGGATATTACATTTTTGAGGGTCTTACCCTAGATATTCACCTTGGGTTCCACACTACTGGCCAATCCCGTAAGTGATTCTCGTGTCCCGTACGAACCAGAGTGTGTCCTTATCTGCTCGCTATCTAGGTAAATATAGCAAGACTCAGGGGTGAAATAGAGAATCCTTATCATTGTATTCTGCCTTAAAAGAAAATAGAACAAGCAGCAATTTGGGTTAATTGGCAGACCTCAATTTTTAGTTTGAATGTACTGCACTCGGGTAAGCACTAAATCAAAATTTTTTGTTTGCCATCCCTCTTTCACTTTTTTGTACAATCTTGTGACTGAAATGGGATGCATTTGGCAATTCAAATGAAAGAAAAGCACTATTCAGAAACAACTTCAAAGAGGCAGCCCATAGTGCTCTGCACAACAGTTCGATCGAAGGGTTAAGACCTTTTAGGGCACAGTTTGCTCAAACCTTTGTACTGGTTAAAAGGGCAGAAAAACAATTCAAAAGGTTTCGGCGATTTTCTGCTATCCTGAGGTTAAAATAAAAGCCAGCAGATATTTTAAAGGGAAAATCAAACTTTTATTTTTTGTGAATTCGAGCCCCACTGTAAGACTTGAGCACATAATGTAGGCTAATACTTTAGAGAGAAGGGACTCAGGGATGTGATGTGAAGGTGGAGATGATCCCTGAGAAAAGAATGGACTTGTTGAATCTAATAGCCTTGTCCTGTTCCTAAAAATCCTTGTTCTAATCCAGGTATTCTTAGACAACTGTGATTTTTGTTTTGTGGCTGCGATATGGGATATTGAGTACAGCAGAATGCAGTGTCACACCTGTACTGAACCAGAATTTGTATCACACAGATTCCCAGGAGCTGGCTTGGGTCTGTGGATCAGTGGATGTCATTGTCAGTAACCCTCCATACGTGTTCTACGAAGATATGTCTGGGCTAATGCCAGAGATCCTCAGGTAAATCAGACAGAACAAATTCTCCGCACTGCCACTTAACCCCATGAATGCTGCATTCCCTCCACAACTTCAGCTGAAACATAACATTGGACTAGGGGCAGAGCTGGCTTTTTATCTCTGAGATCGATTTGTGTTCATATTCAGCTCAATATAATGGAGTAAAAGTCTCCTCTTCCAGTTGGCTGTAAATTCTGGATCTGCACAAGATACTCGCTTGGGTTCGGCATCACCAGAAACACCCGTAAGCAGACCCCGCATCCCTTACTGATGTAAGCCCCCAAAGTGTGGACTGAGTGATATACAAAGTCGACAACACTGGCTTGTTGTAAGAAAGACAGACCCAATAATTGAGGTAAAACGGTTTATTCAGGCCTGGGGAGCTATGGCTCTTGCGTCCCAACACAAGGCCCCAACTCCACCGAATCTCTTGAGGTTTACACAGTTGTACACATATTCCGAGACCTCCTACTCCAGAGGTCCAATCGATTTAAAAGTCTATACATTAATCACTAACTAGGTGTGCCTAACTTCTACAAGGTAACCAATAACATAAGTTTCACTTTTCACTGCAGGGGCCTGTGGCCCCTCTGATTTCTTGGAAATGAGTCATCAGGTCATGTGATTTCTGAGAAGCGAGACCCTCTCTCTCTTGACCACTACTAAGTTTCATTTTTCCAGAAAAGGGTTATGTCATTGTCTCTTTTTGTAAGTTCATCTCTCTAAACTGGCATGGTCATTTCTGCAATTAAACATACGAGTAATTAGTACATTTCATCTTTAAACATTTTGCTGCGCAATTGCGTTCTACTAAACGTGCCCTGTTACGCTCATTTTTAAATCTTACTTCACTTACAATCAGGGGTTTACATTTACTACCTAATATCTAGTTACACAATAGTGTGACCCATGGAAGTGGGGGTGGGGGGAGAGCTATCAATGAAGTCACTCTTAAGTTAAAATTAGCCAGCAATTCAGAATTCATGGGTTAATCAATGGGAGGTCAGTGCGGATTTATTAAAGGGAAAACGTTTTCGACAAATTTAATAGAGTTATTTGAAGAAGTGACGATTTGGATATTTAAAGGGGATGAAATAGATGCAGTGTATATGGATTTTCAGAAAGCGTTCGAGAAGGGGTCTCACAAGAGACTTGTTAGAAAAATGCAGGTTCATGGTATATGAGGAAATGTAGCAGCCTGGAGGTAAGAGAAGTAGGAAAGATTTACGGTGAATAGGTGTTCTTCAGACTGGACAAAGGTCGAAGGTGATATACCCCAGGGGTCAGTGCTGGGTTCATTTTTCATGCTGTATTATTTTGCCATTCCCATTTGCAACATTTTATCTTTCCTGCCTCTTACATAAGCACAATATGATCTTTCAATTTCTTCCTCCCCTCCTAAACCCCCCCCCCCGTCTGTATACCTGCTTAATATCTGTTACATCTGCAGCTTTTTCCAGTTCTGATGAAGGGTCCCAGACCTGAAACGTTAACTCTGTTTCTCTCTCCACGGAAGCTGCCTGACCTGCTGAGTATTTCCAGCATTTTCTGTTGTTATTTCTAGAACTAGCGGGCATAGTCTCAGGATAAGGGGTCGGCCTCTTAAGACTGAGATGAGGAAGAGTTTCTTCACTCAGAGGGTTGTGAATCTTGGGAATTCTCTACCCCAGAGGGTTGTGGATGCTGAGTCGTTGAGTATATTCAAGGCTGAGATCGATAGATTTTTGGACTCGAGGGGAATCAAGGGATATGGAGATCGGGCGGGAAAGTGGAGTTGAGGTAGAAGATCAGCCATGATCTTATTGAATGGCGGAGCAGGCTCAAGGGGCCGTATGGCCTACTCCTGCTCCTAATTCTTATGTTCTTATGTAACTGGATTATCTGTAGGTGAAGACCCGAAGGTGTATTATCATAAAGTGGGAGGTCAAGAGCTCCCTATAAAACAGGTTTTACCAAAGCTTCTTCACCTGAATACCTCCAGGTATGAAGACCATGGCGCATTAGATGGTGGCGCGGATGGATTGGACGTCATCAGAGCTATACTGCAGCTTGCGCCTACTGTTCTTAAGGATCACGGGTGAGTGTGGATTATTATTATTTTACATTCCAGCATGCATGTATTGGCGTAAGACTGTCATATCTTTCATTATTTATTATTGGAACTACCGACCATCGTCAGGATGCACTCACCACGGTTACGGCAACAGCACCTCCCTCCCCTGCAACCTCTACCACCGAGCAGGACAGGAGCAGCAATGTCACTGGGAACATCATCACCTCCAAGTACCCCTCCACACCATCCTGACTTTGACATATATGCAGAATTTTGATCCAGTGACAATGAAGGAATGGCGCTATATGTCCTATGTCCATGTCATGATGGTGTGTGACTTGGAGGTGAGGATGTCCCCATGATCTTACTACAAGGTATTAAAAAAGTATTGTTATTTTCACATCCTAATCCAATTGTATTACTTTCTATAGATTAAAAAGAATAATTATCAGGGGCATAAAATGTCCTGAATGAGAAAAGCTATCTGGCACCCACGAATTTCATTGAGTGCAGATACAATGAGGTGCATGCAGCTACCAGACTCATTGGGCTAGATTTTAAGGAGGAAGACGGGTTGGGGGCAGGGCGGGGGTGGGAGGCTCTGAGACAGTCGGGAAACCCGGGCCTTGACAGATCAAGATGAATTCCTACAATTTGACCCAGCCAACATCTCCAGAATCATCATGGTCTGCTGCATGCTCCACATCTTTGCGATCCTGAGAGGCATTAGCAACCCCTGGAACTTGCTCAAAGAGTGAAAATTAGGCTGACCCCAGTAATAGGGGTGGGGTTAGTGCACTAATCATTGGGCACTTACTAATACCGCACCACCCAACGTCTGCGTCTGAACAGAGGGCCCCAGGCAAAAGTCAGGGCCGATAAAATTTCAGAGGGCAAAACTCCTGCTTAAGATAATTTCCTCTTTTTTTCCCCCCATTACTGCGTTTCCCCGTGACAGCTGTCAACCCCAGGGAAATGATAATTATCATCTCAAAGTGTAAGACTGGTTGCAATCCAATTAAATACACGGAGTGGTGTTGATTTTTAAGAGTGACACACTTGAAAATGCATCATATGTTCAAACCAAAGTGATTGTCGTTGCAGCTAAGAGACCCTGGTTTACCATCCCCTGCTCAGGGGTCCAGGTCCAGTAAGCGCCCCCTCCCAGCTCCTTACAGGGCGGCTGTACTGAAAAGAATTGCTTGAGAGCAGTTTAAGCTAAAAACAGAAAATGATAGAAATGCACAGCTCTTTTTCAATCAGAATCTGTAAAGCGGAAAGACAAGGGTAATATTTTGGTGCAGGCACTTTGTCAGAATAGTTTCTGCCAAAAGACCTGCACTCAAAACATTAACCTGTCTTACATATAGAATTACATAGAACTTACAGCACAGAACCACACCATTATGCCGGTGTTTATGCTCCACACGAGCCTCCTCCTACTCTAGTTACTCAATCTCCCCCTATAGAACGTAACATTCTATTCCTTACTCCCTCAAGTGCGTATCTAGTTTCCCCTTAAACACATCTACGCTATTCGTCTCAACTACCTCCATGTGGTAGCGAGTTCCACATTCTAACTATTGGAGTACATTTTTTCTTTACTAATAAAATAAAAAAGATAAAGTGCTGGAAACACTCAGCAGGTCAGGTAGTATTTGTGGAGAGACAGAGTTAGCAATGTTTCAGGTCGATGGCCTTTCATCGGAATCTATCTTTACTTCTGTTTTTATTTCAGTTTCCAGCATTTGCAGTTTTTTCCTTTTACCTATTGGGTGGCTTTCTGTCCGATCCTTCTTCCTCGGAGCGAAGCGCCAGGGTTCAATTCAGCCTCCCCCCACGGTAACGGGAATGGGATTAGGAATTTTTTGTGCCGGGGAACCTGTGCGAGGATTTCTGTACCCGTGGCATTTTTAATCTGAAAACTACAGACTTCAGCGGAAAACAAAATTGTACGAATGAATTGATTTATGGCGCTCGTGATTAGCACAGAAAATAGAGAGAGTACAAGCGGCGCAGGCTTTTATTCTCTTCATTTTGATCAGTGCCAGAACGCTGTTACTGAAGCAGATGTTTTCCTTCTCTTACTAGGAAGTGTGGAGAACCATCCAGATAAGCTGGGGACTGTATAGCACGTTCCTGTCAGCAGTGCCGAGTCCAAAATAAATAGAATTGATATACGTGTGTAGAATGTACAAGGCCTTTCTAGAAATTGATTCACAGTTTCCCGTTATCCCTTCATAAGGCCGCAGTGCCAAAAATAGCACAAAGATGTTTTTTTTTCCACTGCCTATTTTTGAACAGATTTTTTCCCCCCATCCCTTTACCATATACGAGCAACGTGCAGCATCTAGTAATTACAGGAGGCATCTCAACAATACAGGAGGAATTACTTTTCAGGAATGCCCTTTTATTTTTTCCTATGAGTAAATTGGGAAATATTAGGGGGGTGGTGGCAAAGAACCAAAGATATGTAAGATAGAAAAACATTTCTCCAGTGCCTTTCACAACATGACAACAGTGACCACACTTCAAAAGTACTTCACTGACTATGAAGCGTCCTGAGTTCGTGAAAGGAATTATATTAATGGACGTTCTTTCTTTAAACTAGTAGGGAGTCATTCCAAGCCTTCACTCATGAACCTCCTTGTGTCTGGTTCCATTCTGGGATTAGCAGAGACACCTCCACCCCCACCCCCACCCCCCGCCCCTGCATTCAGCGGGAGACTCACGTGAGATCCCAGAGGGATTTTCAACTTCCGGCTGCCTGTTTCTCACCTGAGAAACTGGCGACCAGCAGAGGGAAATCTGGTGGGGACCCCGATTTGCCCGCCTGATTCAATTTTCAGACAGGTCTTTAAATGGATGGCCAGCACTCCTGCCCAATAAAAGGCGAGAAACTGTTTAAATATGCAAATCTGGGTCCTACAATTGGCGTTTTCATGGAGAAATGGTCGGAGCATGTAAAATCCACTCCCTTCACCTCACCATTGGCGGTCATGCCTTCAGCCATCTAGGCCCTAAACTCTGGAATTCCCTCCCTAAAACTATCTGCCTTTCCACCTCTCCTCAAGACCCTCCTCTTTAACCAGGTTTTTCATCACCCCTCCTAAAATCTCCTTCTGTGGCTCGATGTCATTTTTTTTGTCTGATTACGTTACTGTAGGATGTATTCCTACTTTAAAGGCAGTATATAAATGCAAGTTATTGTTGTTTTGGGTCCAACTTGAAAATCTTCCCCCCTCATGTTTGTAAAAGACTGCACCAATAATTCCTGGCACCTCCCTTGCTTTTCTTTCCGTGGAGAAAGCGAGAGAACATAATGAAGATGAAGTTATCCCAGGATTCATAATGCTAGTGAAAGTCTATAATCTAAAAATATAGAGAATATGGCCTAGAGATTTGATTTGATTGGGTAGATAGAGAGAAACTTTCTTCTGGTGGGGGGAAGTCCAGAACAAGGGGCCGTATCCTTAAAATTAGAGCTAGGCTGTTCAAGGGGGAATGTCAGGAAGCACTACTTTACCCAAAGGGTAGTGGAAATCTGGAACACTCTTTCCCCCCCCAAAAAAAGCTGTTGAGGGTGGGGGTCAATTGAAAATTTCAAAACTGGGATTGCTAGATTTTTGTTAGGCAAGGGTATTAAAGGGTCACGGAACCAAGGTGGGTAGATGGAGTTAAGATCAACCATAATCTAATTGAATGTTCCTGTGTTTCACTAACAATGCTCAACTTTTCATCACTTTTTTGTCACACTTTTTCTGTCAAGTTGCGATTAAACGTACCTATTCATTTTATTTATCTCCAATTGAGTTCTCCAAGGCTGGTCTCCAAAGTACATAGCTTAATGGTCTACTCCTGTTCCTATGTTCCTTCCTAAATTGGATCGCGTCGCCAGCCTCATTTGTTTATTACCATCTGGGTGCGGGCACCAGTCCGCGGCCGCAGAGTTAGCTCGCCAGTCTCGGGGTGGGGGGGGAGGGCAAGACTGGCTGGCTCGGATCCGGGCTGGGGGGGTGGTGGGGAGGGGGAGTGTGGGAGGCAGTCGGGATGGGGGCGAGCGAGCGGTGGCCGGCAGCAGCCCGTGGATTGAATGTGGAGCCGGGAGGAGCAGGAGTTCCATTGAGGTCACTGGAAATAAAAATCGGGAGAGATTCCATTTGCACTGCCTGAAATGGTGATGCAAGCAGATTCAATCGTAACTTTCCAAAGGGAATTAGATAAATAATTGAAGGGGAAAAATTTGCAGAGCTATGAGCAAAGAGCAGGGGTAGCGGGACCAATTGGATAGCTCTTTCAAAGAGCTAGCACAGGCAGGACGGGCCGAATGGCCTGAGGGGCTCTCATTGAAACTTATAAAATTCTGACAGGACTGGACAGACTAGATGCAGGAAGGATGTTCCCGATGGTCGGGGAGTCCAGAACCAGGGGTCACAGTCTAAGGATAAGGGGTAAGCCATTTAGGACAGAAATGAGGAGGAATTTCTTCACCCAGAGAGTGGTGAACCTGTGGAATTCTCTACCACAGAAGGCAGTAGAGGCCAATTCATTAAATATATTCAAGAAGGAGTTGGATATATTCCTTAAGGCTAAAGGGATCAAGGGATATGGGGAGAAAGCAGGGACAGGGTACTGAATTTGGATGATCAGCCATGATCGCATTGAATGGCGGAGCAGGCTCGAGGGGCCGAATGGCCTACTCCTGCTCCTATCTTCTATGTTTCTATGTAAAATCCTATGTAAAACAGGCTGCTAACTCATTATCACCCTTCTTACACTATAGCAACAAAGTCAAGATCTATCCCCAAGGTAATTGAAAATATATTTATAATGAGGAATTTACATGGAAATCTTGTCATGATTTTTAAGAGGATTTATGTAATCTATTTTGTAAAACATTACCATGACAACAGGGGATTAGGATGTTGACTGAAGTTGTGTTAAGAGTTTCCAGGGGTGGATAATGGCCATTAATTTATCTCTCCACTGGGTGGAGCTGGAAACAACTGTGGACTAAAGGCAGCCGTAAATCATTTTAATAATAGTTTATGTCAGGAGTGAACTAAAAAGAAAAATTATTAATCCTGGAAACCCTGAAATAGAAAAGAAAATAAGAAGCTGGAAATAGGATGCAGCTTAACCAGTGTGGAGAAAAAGAGCCCTCAGCACAACACAGAGGGGTAGAAATGGGTCCAGATGGACAATGGGGGCAAAATGGACCAGTTTTGCAGATTTATTCCCGTGTCCCAAGCATGCCTGAAATATGTCCCAACACCACATTGGTCTCAGACAATTTGCAGGCATCTTGGGCGGCTGCCTTAAATAGACATTAGGCCTCTCGCACAGGCTAATAAGGGGCGTCACGCCTGCTGCAGGACCCCTCAGCAACCTTGGTCAGCGCTGAGCAGAGCTGGCGTCGGGTTCTGGCGGGTTTGCTGCGGCCGCCACCAAAAGGTATTTTATTTACTCACCTTCCTAGGGAGCCTTAAGGAGCAGGATCCACAGCACTGCTGCAGGCCTCTCCCGGCCCGCGATCACCACCCACCGACCCCCCGCCACCTCTATTCTTCTCTCTTGCCCCTCCCCACCCCCCCACCCCGCGTAGGCTTTACCTGAGGGCCATTGCTGCCTTTTCATTTTGTATTTAAATATTTCCCATCACTGAGCTACAATCCTATTTACAGTTTCCCCCCCCCTCCCCCTTTCATTTAACCTGGGCAAGGTCCTTTTCTTATATCTCTATAATTTGCTCTCTATTTTTGTCAGCTACCCTTCATCTGTACTTTTCTTTTTCCTTTTTTTTAAATATTGAACCTAATCACTGTGTGGTCACTTGTTTTTCCTAAATCATCTCCTGCTTTTAGGTCACTCTGTTGCATCACCCAGAGCCAGGTCAGGTAGTGCTGGAGCTGCAGCAGAATTTCTGAGTGGGAAAAAATATACCAATGCACACACTACACTGCAAACATTTTCCCTATCCCGATTATGAAAATCTCCTTGCAATTACACAAAAAAAAAAGACCAAGTAATGTGGCTGCTGAAAATCTGAAAGAAAGACAGGAAATGCTAGACGCGCTCAGCAAGTCGGGCAGCATCAGTAAAGAAAGGGAAAGTGTTGATGGTTTTTCAGTTCTGAAAAAAGTAAAACATGTTTCCTTCCTCCACACCTGCTGAGTGTTTCCAGCATTTCCTGTTTTTGTTTCTCCTTCAATTACAGCTCTGTTGTTAATACCTAACTCTCTCCTGGCTGGCTCGTTACTAGGTTTCGTTGCCAGCCGTTGCTCAGTGGGTGGCAGTCTCGTCTCTGAGTCAGAAGGTTGTGGGTTCAAGTCCCACTCCAGAGACTTGAGCACACAATCTAGGCTGACTCTCCAGTGCAGTGCTGAGGGAGTGCTGCATTGTCGGGGGTGCCGTCTTTCGGATGAGACGTTAAACCGAGTGCCCCATCTGCCCTCTCAGGCGGAAGTAAAAGATCCCATGGCACTTTTTCAAAGAAGAGCAGGGGAGTTCTCCCCAGTGTCCTGGCCAATATTTATCCCTCAATCAACACCTAAAAAACAGATTATCTGGTCATTGTCACATTGCTATTTGTGGGAGCTTGCTGTGCGCAAATTGGCTGTTGCGTTTCCTACATTACAACAGTGACTATACTTCAACGGTACTTCATTGGCTGTAAAGCGCTTTGGGATGTCCTGAGGTTGTGGAAGGCGCTATATAAATGCAAGTCTTTCTTTCTAAATTGACTTCAGATTTTATCCCGAATTTCCTTTCCACCATTTGATGGTCTATAATATACTCCCAGTAATCTGATCGATTCCTTGCTACTTCTCAGCTCAATTAAGGAATTCTGTTTGGACCACTTCTCTATTTATGCCCTTAAAGTCTAGTCCGTCTCTAATTAATATTGCTACCCTTCTCTTTCTTCCTTCCGCATCTCGCCTGAAAGCTTTAGAGCCAATATTTAATTGCCAATCCTGACCCATTTCTGAAGCAAGTACTCAAGGATGAAAAATATCTTTAAGCTGGATCATGATAGTGAAACTCTCTTTAAATGAAATCAGGAGCCTGTCTCCTGTATAGGGAAAAGAAGTGATTGTGGTAGGTTTATTTGCAGCAATTACAAATGGGCATAAGGATCAGGTCGGTTTTCCTGCCTTTGCTAATTTAAGGAATAAAAGTAAAATTGAGTAGCAAGCAGAGGGCACATTCTTTACAAGTGGTCTTAAACCGAGTGCAGAGAGTGGCCTTAAACGGAGTGCACTTAAACAGAGTGTTAAACTTGGGAATTTGGAGAGAGTGGGAATTCCCTGCATAGGGGGAAGGAGCTGCTGCTTTTGCCTCCACAGGACAGCAGTTAGGTGATTGGTTGGTGAGTATTACAAGGTTTTTTTTCTCTAAGCTAGGTAGTGGTTTAAACTAAGAGCTGGGGAACTATAACTAATACTTTATTAAATTAATAACTTAACTAGATAAACGAATTAATTAAAATAACTATAAATAATCGTTTGAATAAAAATTTTAATTACATTAATTCAGGCTATCAGTAAGCAAATAAATAAAAAAGACTGGAGCTGGCAGGGCAGGCCTCATCAAACCTTTTTTGCAGAAATGAGATGGTTGCTGCATTGTCAAATGCAACAGCCATCTGTCATCTCTGCCGCGGAGGTGTGAGACTCTCCGCATACCCAACTCTTGAAGCCTGCAGGAAGAAACAAAGGTAAGTAAACTATTACTAACACTTTCCACTCACCTCACATACTTACCTCTCCATGCTTGCACCCATCACTTACCTTCACAGCACACTTTTGCAACCCGCAGACCCACTACTCGCCTCAGTGACCCTGGCGGGGTTCGCAGCCTTCGGGAAGCCTGCACTTGTGTGGGTAAAATGGGGATAATCCTCTTATCTGCCTGCTAACTACCTGTTAACAGGCAGATAATTGGCACTAATCCCCTTCCCGCCTCCAAGGAGACGGGACCCGGCGCGGGTCGGCTACCTGCCTCCTGGCAAGATGGCACGGAAGCGGGATGGGCACCCGCCCCCAAATTCTGCCATTTTCCTGGCAGTCCCGCCTCCCCAGGGCTGGCAAGTTCGCGCCCCTAGAAAGCAAAAATATAATCATTAATAGTCAGCATGGTTTTCAAAAAGGAAGGTCTTGCTTGACCAACCTCATTGAATTTTTTTAAGAGGTAACAGAGAGAGTAGACAAGGGTAATGCAGTAGATATAATTTATCTAGATTTTCAAAAGGCCTTCGATAAGGTGCCCCATAATAGACTGATGAACAAGATTAGAGAATGCGGAGTCAGGGGACAATGGCAGAATGGATAACTAGCTGGCTTCAAGACAAAAAGCAGAGAGTAGGGGTAAAGGGTAGCTATTCAGAGTAGCAGAAGGTGGGTAGTGGTGTTCCACAAGGATCAGTGCTGGGACCACTGTTGTTCACAATTTATATTAACGATTTAGACTTTGGAATCAAAAATATAATTTCTAAATTTGCAGATGACACCAAATTGGAGGGGGGGATAGTCAATACTGAGGAGGACTGCAACAAATTACAAGAAGACATCAATTACATAGGATATACGGCACATAAACTTGAAGAATGGGCATATAATTGGCAAATGAAATTCAACACAGATAAATGTGAGGTATTACATTTTAGTAAGAAAAATAGGGAGGTCACATATTACTTGGAAAATACGGATCTAAGTTGGGTAGAAGAGCAAAGGGATCTGGGAGTACAAGTGCACAAATCACTGAAAGTAGCGACACAGGTTAACAAGGCCATAAAAAAGCAAAGCAAGCACTAGGCTTTATTTCTAGAGGGATTGAATTGAAAAGTAGGGAAGTTATGCTAAACTTGTATCGAACCTTGGTTAGACCACACTTGGCGTACTGTGTACAATTCTGGTTGCTATATTATTAAAAGGATATAGAGGCACTGGAGAGAGTGCAAAAAAGACTTACAAGGATGATACCAGAAATGCGAGGGTATACCTATCAGGAAAGGATGAACAGGCTGGGTCTCTTTTCTCTTGAAAAGAGAAGGCTGAGGGGTGACCTAATAGAGGTCTTTAAAATTATGAAAGGTTTTGATAAGAGTGGATACAGAGCGAGACTTTCCACTTGTGGGGAAGATCAAAACTAGAGGCCATCAAGATAGTCACCAAGAAATCAAATAGGGAATTCAGAAAGAACTTGTTTACCCAGAGAGTGGTGAGAATGTGGAACTCGCTACCACAGGGAGTGGTTGAAGCGAATAGTATAGATGCATTTAAGGGGAGGCTAGATAAGCACATGAGGGAGAAGGGAATAGAAGGATGTGCTGATAGAATAAGATGAGTAAAGACAGGAGGAGGCTCGAGTGGAGCATAAATGCAGGTATGAATTTGTTGGGCCGATTGGCCTGTTTCTGTGCTGTATATCTTTTGTAATCCTATGTAATGATCTACTTTTTCTGCATAATTAGCATAAAGCAGGAATTTTGGCGCTTTGATTTTACGCTTGGGCAAGATGAAAGTAAAGGATCAGCACTTTGGAAATTTTGTATGCAGTCCCACGATTGGATTTCCCCTTTAGGAGACCAGTAAGAACGCGATAGCTTAAGAAAGGTCAGCAGCCACTGCGATCATGTCATTTCAGCCCGTGCATGATTTCAGAATGGGGGATCTTGGAGCTACTGACAAGTATGGAGACTTGTCATCTCTCATTTTACTTTGCGTTCCACCCTCCCTCTCACCCCCGCTCCCCTCGGTCCAGTGTAGAATCTACTCAATGATATGTGTGCGCTGTTGTTAGTAATTGGTGCACAGTAAAACCATTTTTTTTACTGATATATATACACTACACATTAGAAAACAGGGCCTAGAAATTCAGTTGGTAGCGCCAGCCGCTAGCGCCTTAAGAGGGCGATAAGTGGGGCGTGAAGTGGCTAGCGCCCGGGCGCGGCGCGATCTGCGCCTCTCGCGAACTTGAGTGGACATTTAGCGGCGGCGCAAAATCGCAATGCCCGTTCAGCTGCGCGCGCAGATCCTGACGTCATTTCATGGTGCAACATCCTTGGTGCGCCCCGAACCGGAACCTCAGTGGCGCCCCCCTTCTTTCCGCCTGGCGCTCCCAGCAACTGGTTGAGTGGAACGGTTCCCATTCGCTGGGGGGGGTGCTATTTAAAGGGGGCTCTTCCTGCCTTCTTTGTGGTAGCCATTTTGGACCACTCCTGTGTGAGAGAGAGAGAGATTTGCAGAGAGACAAAGGGAGAGAGCTTTCTGCTTTGACTCAGCGCTCGCACGGGTACTTCTGGCTTCAGCCCAGAGCTTTGCAGTTGGATTGATTTTTCAGTGCCATAGCCTTGAGTGGCCACATATAATGGGGGCTGCAATGGGTGGAAACGTTGGGTTTCTCCATTGCATTGAGAGAGCTCAGAGACGCCGAGAGAGAGTGCCAATCATGGCCAGATGGAGGAGGGCCAACAGGCGTCGGCACAGGAGGCTTTACCCTCCCAGGGTATACCGCCAGCAGTTCTCATACCTCAACATGTCTGAGGAGCAGTGCATTCGGAGGCTTCGATTCAGAAGGGAGGTGGTCACTGAGATCTGCCACCTGCTTCAGAGAGATCTGCAGCCTCAGCTGAGGAGCAGGACGTCTCTGTCGGTGGCAGTGAAGGTGACAGTGGCTCTGAACTTCTATGCCACCGGCTCCTTCCAATCCGCTACTGGGGACATTGCCAATGTCTCCCAGTTCGCGGTGCATTGCTGCATCCGCCAAGTCACGAATGCACTCTTCAAAAGGAGACGTCAGTACATTTCCTTCCCCATGACCCTGGACAAGCAGCAGGAGCGTGCAATGGGATTTGCAAGAATAGCGGGCTTCCCCATGGTCCAGGGCGCCATTGACTGCACGCATTTAGCTTTGCAGGCACCTCTAGAGAATGCCGAGGATTACCGCAACCGGAAGGGGTTCCATCCGTTGAACGTGCAGTTGGTGTGTGACCACAGGCAGCTGATACTAGCTGTCAATGCCTGCTTTCCAGGCAGCAGCCACGACGCCTTCATCCTGCGCCAGACTTCTTTGGCAGACCTTTTCGAAGCCCCGGCTCACCCAGGAGGCTGGCTTCTCGGGGACGAGGGCTATCCTTTGTGCACCTGGCTGATGACCCCGCTCTGTGCGCCCAGCACCCCTGCTGAAGAGCGATACAATGACAGCCATCAAGTGACCAGGAACATCATTGAGCACACAATCAGCGTGCTAAAGCAATGGTTCCGCTGTCTGGACCATTCCGGGGGACCCCTTCAGTACTCGCCTGAGCGAGCCTCCCATTTCATTGTAGTGTGCTGCATGCTGCACAACCTGGCTATCCTCAGGACTCAGCCACTGCCAGCAGACATTGGAGGACCACCAGAGGAGGAGGAGGAGGAGGAGGAGCACCAAGACGGGAGGGAGGCCGTCCGTCAGCGGCTTATTGCAAGTCGGTTTTAGGCCCCCTCTCAGGGAATGGCTTGTGCCATTGAAAGAACATGAATGGACCCACTCCGCAAACCCTGAGCCGGTCAAGGCAACAAATAGTTCAAAGTGCAAACATGCACAATCTAAATAAAGACAATTATTTATTTAGCAAACTCTGTGCCCTTCCCGCATGACAAACAAATACAGAGAAGCCCCCAAAAAAACAGTCAGACACATAACTGGCTCTCACAACCTGGAAACAATGAACAAAAGAGTTAAACAAAAATGACCATGATCCTTGCCCTTCACAAAAAAAACCAGAGCATTTTGCCACACCTCCTACTTTTTGGCCTGCGAGGGTGATCTGCCTTGCTTCCGAGATTGGCCCCTTCCCACCCTGCAGCTCCTCCGCAATGGGACCCCAGTGGCTGCAGCATGGCTGGGGGAAGGCTGCTGAGGGTCAGATAGTGAGTCGGCAGATGCCCTTGGGGGACGGCCTGGACCAGCTCTGGGCCTGGAGGGCCCGGCTGCTGACTGCTCCAACTCTGCTTGGGCGGCAGCAGTCTGTCCTACGGGTGGTGGCAGCTGCAGGGAGGAGTGACAGTGTTGGCAGCAGGAGTGCTGCCAACCTGACAGAGCACAGGCACTCCCTGGTCGGACGAGACACTGGCACTCGCACGGGGCAGCACTGAACCATGCACAGCAATCTGCTGAAGCACAGACTGCTGCGGCGCGGCGAGGGCCCCGGCGAATCCTGCCCAATCCAGCGAGGGTGGCAGCAGTTAGTGCTCGTGTGGCCCTGATCTGTGTCTGCATCAGACCAGCCAGTGACTGCATGGCATGACTAAGCACTTGGCTGGAAGCCGCCTGTGCTGCCCCGAATTCCTGTACACTCCTTGCTGGTGACTCTGTGGAGTCAGGCATCCTTGCCACTGCAGCCATGAGCTCAGTGTGCCTGCGCTGCGCCTGGGCGCCCATTTCAGCAAGGAGCCGTACCTCCTCTGCACTCACTGTAGCAGGACTGGAGGCCACACTCTCCCTCCGGGGAGAAGGCCGCCGAGCTTCCCTACCCCCCCCCCCCCCCCCGCGTTGCTACAGCCCGCTGGGCCCCGGAGCTTCCCCCTCCTCAGACCCTTCCCCCCTGCTCCCCTCCAGGGAAGACATGTCCCCATTATGGCCATAGGCTGCCTCGGCTGATGGTGGCACTGATGTTCCGGCTTCCTCTTCCTCCTCCTCGCCTTCCAATTCACTCACAGTGGCAGCTTGAGGGCCCGCCTCCTCACCTGGCGAATCAGCATCTGAAAGCAGGGAGGTACAAGAGTTGCTTTAGCATGAGGACAGGATGACAGCGAGGGAGGCATGAGTGCTGCAATGCACTGCATTGGTTCGATAGTGGCAAAGGATGCTGGTGTGAGGCACAAGTGGAAAGAGAGTTCCAAAAGGTGATCACCTTACCATTGCTGTCCAGAACGGGGTCGGTATCTCCAGTGGCGACGGGACCAATCAGTCGGCCTGCCATAATCCGTTCCACTCGCTGCTCCAGATCGCTGAGGTCTTTAAGTTCAGGGCAGCCTCCCCCGGTCCGTTGCTGCTGCCTCCTATTGTGGGCCAGCTTGCCCTGCAAGAGAAAGGACGGGCTCTGAATACAGTGTGAAGCCCTGATCTTGGCTGCACTGCCTCCCATGGTGGAATAGCCCTTACAGTGTGAAGCCCTGATCTTGGTTGCACTGCCTCCCATGGTGGAATAGCCCTTACAGTGTGAAGCCCTGATCTTGGCTGCACTGCCTCCCATGGTGGAATAGCCCTTACAGTGTGAAGCCCTGATCTTGGCCGCACTGCCTCCCATGGTGGAATAGCCCTTACAGTGTCAAGCCCTGATCTTGGCTGCACTGCCTCCCATGGTGGAATAGCCCTTACAGTGTGAAGCCCTGATCTTGGTTGCACTGCCTCCCATGGTGGAATAGCCCTTACAGTGTGAAGCCCTGATCTTGGCTGCACTGCCTCCCATGGTGGAATAGCCCTTACAGTGTGAAGCCCTGATCTTGGCTGCACTGCCTCCCATGGTGGAATAGCCCTTACAGTGTCAAGCCCTGATCTTGGCTGCACTGCCTCCCATGGTCGAATAGCCCTTACAGTGTGTAAAGTGGTGATTGTGCATGTGATTTTCATGAGAGGCCCATAGGTCTTGGATGAGGGCTGGGCATTGGGGCTTTCAGGACCCTTTGGCCATAAAGTGAGGTGCACATGCAGGGATGAAGAGGATACTGGAAAGGGTACTCACTCTGACAACCCGAGTGAGGTCGTTGAACTTCTTCCTGCATTGCGTTGGGGTCCTAGGTACCATGCTGCTGGAGGTCACTCTGCGTGCCACCTCCCTCCAAGCTTTTCGATATTCATTGGGCAGCGGCCTCCTGCCACTGTCCGGAAAGAGGATAGGTCACCTGCGCTCCACTGCACCAACCAGAACCTGCAGGGCCCCCTCACTGAAGCGCTGCGCTCGCTCCCTGGCCCTCTCCATGGTCGTAGGCGTAATGATGTCGCAGCAGGTCTGTCCAGGCCTAGAATCAGGGCTCCAATGTGCAGGGTGTGGCTGCAAGCCAAATCGACCCTCCCCCTTTAAGAGGTGACCGGTGCCAGCATGTCTGCCTGCAATCGCTAACTGGCCGCACTTGCGCTGCGCCCGCCCTCGGTGGTAGCACCTCGCCTCTCCGGCTTAGCGCCTTAGGATAGTCGTGCAGCGCCTGCTTTAGCGTAGCAAGAACCTCTTGGGGCGATGCGACTCAATTTCGCTGAGGGTGGCGCTAAGTTGCGCTGGGCGCTAAATTGAGCGCACGCTCGACTAGCGCCCCAAACATGGCGATACTGAATTTCTAGGCCCAGATGTTTAAAGGAGGAAGGGAATGTTTAGTACTCTGATTAAAAAAAATTTTAAACACCACTACCCCTCTCCAACTGGGAATTCTCTTTTTAATTTTCAAGAACAGTTATTTTTAATAGGCCAATTTTTGCTAGGAAATCTGTACTGATGTTTCACATCAAGTTCCACTTCTGAATACTTAATGGTCATTAAATATTTATTTTAAAAAAACGTGTGATAAGGTACAGGATGTGCTGATTTTTATCATGCTGAATATGCAGCAAATGGGGAATGACAATATATTCCTGAAATAGTGGCAATTATGAGCAATTATATTTTTTTGGATCTGGCACTGTTGATCCTATTCCAGGTGCCTCTGGTACATGCAGTAAGCTTGCCAAAGAGAATATCTCGAATGCTTTATTATTAACCTTTCAGTTGGATGGTGCTAACCGTGTTGCCCAATGAACCTGCTCACAGGAAGCTTCACTTCCGACAAAGTAGAGCAGCTTTCACAAAAGTAAGGAAGAGGAAAATGAACAACAGCAACCTGCATTTATATAGTGCCTTTAACGTAGTAAAACGTCCCAAGGCGCTTCACAAGGAGCGTTATCAAACAACATTTGGCACCGAGGAGACATTAGGACAGATGCCCAAAAGCTTTGTCAAAGAGGCCGGTTTTAAGGACCATCTTAAAGGAGGAGAGAGAGGCGGAGAGGTTTAGGGAGGAAATTCCAGAGCTTAGGATCTAGGCAGCTGAAGGCACGGCCACCAATGGTGGGGCAAAGGAAATCGGGGACACGCAAGAGGCCAGAGTTGGACTGTTACGCAAGGGATTCCACAAGTTTAAACTATAAAGAAATGCAAAAAAATAAAGTTGGCAACGGAATGGACAGATCCTGTTTTCATAATGGCGGTGTGAGCTGCTATGCTAATCCCGATCGCAATCATGCATGAAGCCGTGCGTTGGATAAAGTAGAGGAGCTTTTCTATGAAATGATATAAGGGGTGCCACAGAGTGGCTTTATTCAGGCTCGTGCCCAATGCCTCCCTCCCCACAAGTACCCACATTCGACCGTGCCAGTGTTTGGAGGTTTACCAACAGGAGCCCAGGCATTTCTGCGCCGTGAGGGTTGAGGGTTCAGATGCGGTACGTTTCTTAAGGGGCATTGGCAGGAGCCTGGGGGCAGGTCAGCCACTAGCTCAGCTGGAGATGGTGTATGCCATAGAACAACCCAGGGAGTGGGTAAGGAGAGGAAATACATCTTTAAAAAAAATGACCCAAAAAAAATCAAAGATAATGAGTATTGTGCTTTTTACTTCAATTAAAGACTTTGAACTGGGAATCTGTACTTTTCAAGGTCGCTTCCCCCACTGTCCAATTTTTAAGAGCCTGACACTGAACTGAAGGAATATGAGTTGAAAGAATCTTACATCCCAATTGCCTCACTTTAATAAGCCATCCTGATTATAAACAGTATTGCTGAGAAAAGTAGCAACAAGGCTCCAGTCATTTAAAAAAGTACTTATTTGGCTGTAAAGCACTTTGGGACATCCTGAGGTCGTGAAAGGCGCTAGATAAATGCAAGTCTTTCTTTTACTTTCTTTTTTTGCTTCTTTCTTATCAAAATCAGCAGATTTGCCAGTTCGACAGAAAACTGAACTCCCACCAAAAAGCCCATATCTAAATTTTAACCCATTCCGCACTTCGGAGGTTGAGGGAATGGAGGAGAAAGTTGTAGCATGCTTCATACTTGGGCTGGGTTTTTTTTGCATGGCTTTTAAATGTGATTCTGAGGGGGATTGACAGGGTAGAGGCTGAGAGGTTGCTTCTCCTGGCTGGAGAGTCTAGAACTAGGAGGCATAGTCTCAGGATAAGGGGTCGGCCATTTAAGACGTAGATGAGGAGGAATTTCTTCACTCAGAGGGTTGTGAATCTTTGGAATTCTCTACACCAAAGGGCATGTGGATGCTGAATCATTGAGTATATTCAAGGCTGAGATCCATAGATTTTTGTACTCTAGGGGAATCAAGGGATATGGGAATCGGCCAGGAAAGTGGAGTTGAGGTTGAAGATCAGCCACGATCTTACTGAATGGCGGAGCAGACTCGAGGGGCCGTATGGCCTACTTCTGCTCCTAATTCTTATGTTCTTATGTTACACCACGTATTATTTGTTAAATGGAGAAGTGATAAAACAACAATACTGCAGCAACAATGCCATTTTGCATTGCTTTGATCCTTCACAGTGTCTAACTGTGATGCCAACCATGTCGTCACCCCCAGGAAGTTTTGGTGCATTTTCCAACATTTTGAAGTGCATTGCAATTCCGCCATTGGATATTTGGGTTTAGCAAAGGTGGCAGCAACTCTAGCTGCCGCAGTCCAAAATTAATTATATTTAAAATCCATTTAAACATTTTTTTTAATTGAGTTTCTAGCTGATTTTAATTTTAATTTGTTTATCTAATGGCTAATTTTGTGCTCTTAGGAGATCGTCCCCACTGTCTGTTATCACTAACGCACCCATCCTCTTAAAACTCTGGTGACACTTTACGATGAGCCTTCCCTATACCGAGCAGTTGACGGCCATTTGTTATTATTTGCTGCTGTAGTTGCCAAGGAGCCACATCCATTGCCTGGCACCCGGAAGATCAGTACAGCAAATGTATTTTAACACCGTTGCGAGTCGCTGCTTGGAGCAGTGAACCGACCCCAACCCCTATCTGGAATCTTACAGCACAGGTGGAGGCCCATTCAGCCCATTGTGCCCGTGTCGGCTCTTAGAAAGAGCTAACCAATTAGTCCCAGTCAATGTTCCCTTTAAGCTGCGTGGCCGCACAACCACGCAGCACCCCAGGGGTCCCGCGCAGCCGGTGAGCCGGCTTTAAATTGAAAACAAACGCGCGAGCGCGGACTTTTAAATGGGCCGCGCAATCCATTAAAGGGGCCGCGTGGCCCAAAAAGAAAATCACGGGGAACATTGGTCCAAGTCCCGTCCCCTGCTTTTTCCCCGTAGCCCTGCAAAAGTTAAAAGTTGCTATTGAATCTGCTTCCACCACCCGTTCAAGCAGTGCGTTCCAGATCACAACAACTCACTGCGTAAAAGAATTTCTCCTTACCGCCACCCTTTGTTTCTTTTGCTCAGGCCATTCAGCAACAAACAGTTCAATCAGCTATAATTGAGATTTAAAGTCACTTACTGGGCTCCATTGGTGGCCCTTAGTCTCCCCTCAGATTCTCAGCCCATCTCAGAAAAGAGCTCCCAGTCAATTTGCCTCCCAACTGCTTGATTATTAGCTCATTTTAAGAACAACAAAGTGCTTCAGTTACAGTTTGATTAGCCTTGAAATTGGTTAAGTAAAGTCCCAGGAATCCCTTTAGCTTTCCAAGCTTAAATTGCTAACATTTGTGTGACCTATCCCTCCACCGTCACCACCACCACCCAGCTTTTCGCAAACTTTCCACTTAACTACAAAGTTGGCCTCACTAAGACCTTTGAAAAGAAAGGGACTGCCGGAATGTTTACCCGAAGACTTTTCCAACAACGGGCTTCATTCTTCTTCAAAACAACTTGCCAATGTTGAATTAAAGAAAAAATAAAGTCTTAACTGAATTGCCATACTGACTGCGTGCGAGGATGAGGACCACTTAATTGTTTGGAAACCAGAGAGCAGATTCTCAAATGGTACAACAGGGAACATGAAAGAGATAACAAGTCAATAAAATCTTTCAGCTGGAAAACTATTAAAAGCTTTCATTTTTTTTTTAAAACAAGCAGGGTCTGGAAATCAAATCACTATGGCTTCAGTGCAATAAGTTATGGCGTACCATTTATAATCGTGTATGTTCACAGCACTGAAGCATCAATAACACCAAACTTAAGATAGTCCTCTAGAGTAAATTCAAAGCTGATCATAATGACTATTATCGGCCTGATTATTAAAATGTTTACGAATGGTGAGGAGAGGGGTTGCAGTTTTCACAGTGGGAACCGGGGCATTGGCGCTCTGAAAATCGTGATGCTGACCTTCCCGCCATGTTCCCGATCCCCCCGCTGCCATTTTGCTGGGGGTCTTTAGAAGGGCGGCCAGAGCTGCCTGCTTGATTCAGCCGAGCCCCTCATTAAAGTATGTAAATCGGGGTCCCGTGACTTGCAATTTTCATCACAATTGTGCACCGCGTACCATTGGTACTGGGCGTAGAGCGGCCTAACCAGCCACCCTTAAAAGGACCGCAGCCCGCTGCTCACATACGGCCAGAAAAGAAGCCATGCTGCTGATTTTTGTGGGATTGGGTAGAGCAAGAATGCAATTTCAGGCCCCACAAAAAATGTTAACGGCCCGCTTCCGGTCCTTTCCTGCCCCCTCCCTTTAACATCCGACTTGGCTCTGTGGAGGGGCTGCCGGATTCCCCTCCCTGGCCCTCCAATCCCAATCAGTAGACTACCTGTGGGCACTCTTTCAGCTCGCCAAACCCATGTAAATGAGGCCCGGCCGTTAAAGTGGTTCGGTCCTCTCGCCGGGGATATTGGGCGGGTGGGTCCTATCGCCCCGCCCACCTGCTGTTCACCAAAAGTTAAAATAATATATAAAAATAAATGTGTTTAGCTCCCTTCGCAGCCTATTGGCTGAAGACTCCAGCGTGGTGGTAAATCACATGGGTGAGGGCAGGACTGGAATCAGCTGCGTTGCACCTTAGAGTCAAATAGCCTGCTGAGACTCACGATTCCCGCATTTGGAGCAAGCAGCCAGTTGGGCAGAGTACTGGAGGAGCTGTACTCCAGCAAGTGGTTGAGCCTTAAGGAGAGGGGGGAGAGAATTGTGAGGAGGGGGAGAAAAATATTTTTAGATGCAAAATTCATTTTCATTCATTCATTAAAATGTATGCTTTTTTTTGCTTGTTTTTCGAGAGGCTTCTTTGTTTTTGCTGTATTGTGCCAAATAATTTTTCATAAAAGCAAACCGAGCGGAAAATTTATTGCCCTTCAGTTCCATTAACTGTCGACTTACAAAGGTTTCTATTTTCTTCATTTAAAAAAATAAATAAATCACAGTTCCTAAATCTATAGCTATCCAGGATTTGTTAATGTACAATCCCGACCAGCTCCGATGCCAAATAATGTTATGCTTGGATGAAGATTTCTGTTGACTGTGTGAAAGCAGCCAGTTCGCAATCTATAAGGGGATAGCAAAATACTGCAGATGTTGGGGAGTGTTGTTATTTCGCAATCTATAAGTCCCAACATGTTTAATCGTTCTTGCTACAGCCCGAGTCAAAACAACATCAAACTTTTTATGGCTGTGGGGCTGTTTCTCCCTCCTGTTAATTTATATACCAGTTTTTTTCTT
Source organism: Somniosus microcephalus (assembly GCF_052327205.1). NCBI lineage: Eukaryota > Metazoa > Chordata > Chondrichthyes > Squaliformes > Somniosidae > Somniosus > Somniosus microcephalus. Next base: position 225,040,293 of record NC_140997.1, read on the forward strand.
ATATTACCTCAAGCTGTCAATCCACAGAAGGCCAGCCTGTGCTCGGTGGAGCCCAGAAATGGATTGCCAATGTTCTATATGCACAGCATAAATCACTGGGGGAAAAGGTTATTCCTGGATTGAGATTATGAATTCAAAGTATTAATGTTTGCATAAAGAAATCTTTAAAATGTAGAACGAGTTAAGTAAGGTAGCCCATTTTAGTTCATTGGAATTGCATGGCTGGATTAGGACAATGCTTGGATCCAGTACACTTGGCTCTATTCGGCTACCATTTTAGAGTATAACTTAATTTCATGGAAAATAAATTGTTCCACAGTGGCAGCTGTGGCTCAGTTGGTAGCACACCTTGCCTCTGAGTTAGAAGGTCGTGGGTTCAGAGTCCCACTCCAGAGACTTGAGCACAAAAATTTAGGGTGACCCTTCAGTGCAGTACTTGGGGAGTGCTGCACTGTCGGAGGTGCCGTCTTTTGGATGAGACATTAAACCAAGGCACCGTCAGTAAAAGATCCCATGGCACTATTTCGAAGAAGAGCAGAGGAGTTCTCCCCGGTGTCCTGACCAATATTTATCCCTCAATCAATATCACTAAAAAAAAACATGATCTGGTCATTATCACATTGCTGTTTGTGGGAGCTTGCTGCTGTGTGCAAATTGGCTGCTGTGTTTCCTACATTGCAACAGTGACTACACTTCAAAAGTACTTCATTGGCTGTAACTTGCTTTGGGACGTCCTGAGGTTGTGAAAGACACAATATAAAGGCGGGCCTCCCTTTCTTATTTTTGAAGAGCATTGTGGGGAAAGTTTCTATTTTGTTTGTCCCCCTCCTCTTCTGAAGATGCTCATTCTAGCTTGCGTACAGTTCCGGGGCACTGTCAGTCCCCCAGCACCTTGCCCAAGCCGCCAATCTTCATGTGTGAATCTAGATAGTGGTGGAAGGCATTCAACCATGGGGGCATCACAGTTGAGGCAGATCCTGTCCCCACCCAACATCCACACGTGCATGGGATTCCTGAACGATTCCCTTTACTTCTCCCTAGCCCAGGGGTTGTGAAGCCGGTTGTAGAAGCACAACCAATGCTCCGGATAAGATCAGCTAACACAGCACAGACTAGAGATTGAACTTGAGAACTTCTGGTTTATGTGGCTCAGTACCATACTGGCCAGAAATCACTTTCACGATCAAGCGATACATTCTTTGGGGTAATCCTGTGAGTTTGTGCACCCGGCACGAGCAAATGTCCTCTGTGATTGTGATCGTGGTAATTATTCCTCTTCATCCTCCTGGATCTTGCCACGGTGTTCAGTGCTGTTGACCATGACGTCATCCTCCTCCTCCACCACCTCTCTGTTCCATTGTCCAGCACCATGGAACTACCCTTGCATGGTTCCACTCCTACCTATTGGACTCTAGGGGAACCAAGGGATATGGGGATCGGGCAGGAAAGTGGAGTTGAGGTCGATGATCAGCCATGATCTTATTGAATGACGGAGCAGGCTCGAGGGGCCATATGGCCTACTCCTGCTCTTACTTCTTATGTACTTCTTATGTTCGTATCCGAATGCAGCCAGTGATACATTTTGGTCGGAAGAATGAGGAGAGACAATACAAGCTAAATGGTACAATTTAAAGGGGGGAGCAAGAACAGAGACCTGTGGTGTTTGTGCACAAATCTTTGAAGGTGGCAGGGCAGGTTAACAAAGCAGTTAATAAAGCCCGGGCTTTATAAATTGAGGCTTTATAAATCAATTTCTACAACACAACAGTGACTACACTTCAAAAGTACTTCATTGGCTGTAAAGTGCTTTGGGCCGTCCCGAGGTCGTGAAAGACGCTGTATAAATGCAAGTTCTTTCTTTGTTCTTTTCCTGTGGTCCTGCCTTTCTGTTGTCCTCTCAGCTAGCTTCTTCTTTACTCCAGCAAGGTTTACCTCGAGGTGGATCCCAGACATCCAGAGATGATACAAAACTGGCTTCAGGAATGTGCCAACCTGCGGCTCACCTATATGGCTACTCACCGGGACATCTGCGGAAAGTAAGCGTCAATGTTTTTTTTAATTGACCAACGTGAAGGTTAGAGTCCATAGTGCAGTACACCGCCAGGGGTAAAAAGAATCGGAGAACTGGAGAGGTATATCAAGAGCCATTGAGCAGCTGATGCAAAGTTTAGGTCATAAAAGCATGTGGTTTGAAGGAGGAAGTGAATGCTAAAGAAGAAATGGAAGTGTGGGATGGTACGTTTTCGTTTTTAAAAAAAAGTACTAATTCTACTTCGAAGTTTGGGTAAAGTAGAAGAGCTGAGAGATGTGTGGGTTCAGGAGACATTGAAAGCAGCAATTCAAGTGGATGGGGCCATTATAAAAGCTAATGGAACACTGGCTTTGTAGTATCCTGCAAATCCATTGGCAGGATAGGCGCACCAACGTCAGTCTTCTCGCTCAGGCCAACACACCAGCATCGAAGCTTTGACCTCACTCGATCAGCTCCGAGGGACGGGTCACATCGTCCGCATGCCCGATACGAGACTCCCAAAACAAGCGCTCTACTCGGAGCACCGGCACGGCAAGAGAGCCCCAGGTGGGCAGAGGAAACGCTTCAAGGACACCCTCAGAGCCTCCTGGAAAAAGTGCAACATCCCCACCGACACCTGGGAATCCCTGGCCCTAGACCGCACAAAGTGGAGGAGAAGCATCCGGGAAGGCGCCGGACACCTCGAGTCTCTTCGCCGGGAGCAAACGCAAGCAGTGGAAGGAACGCACGTCAACCCAAACACCCCACCCACCCGCCCCTTCAGCCACCGTCTGCCCCACCTGTGACAAAGACTAGGTCCCGCATTGGACTCATCAGTCACCTGAGAACTAATTTTTAATGTGGAACCAAGTCAATGGGAACGGTAGTTTAGTGGTAATGTCATTGGGCTAATAATCCAGAGGCCTGGATTAATGATCCAGAGACATGAGTTCAAATCCCACCACGGCAGCTGGGGAATTTAAATTCAGTTAATTAAATAAATCTGGAATAAAAAGCTAGTATCAGTAATGGTAGCCATGAAACTATCGTATTGTCGTAAAAACCCATCTGGTTCACTAATGTCCTTTAGGAAAGGAAATCTGCTGTCCTTACCTGGTCTGGCCTATATGTGACTCCAGACCCAAAGCAATGTGGTTGACTCTTAACTGGCCTAGCAAGTCACTCAGTTGTAATTAACTGCTACAAAACAAAATAATAAGAATGAAACCGGACGGACTACTCGGCACCGGCTATGGACACGGCAACGGCACACCCACCCTGCAAAGTCCTCCTCACCAACATCTGAGGACTTGTGCTAAAATTGGGAGCGCTGTCCCACAGACTAGTCAAGTAACAGCCTGACATAGTCACACTCACAGAATCATACCTTTCAGCCAATGTCCCAAACTCCTCCATCACCATCCCTGGGTATGTCCTGTCCCACCGGCAGGACAGACCCACCAAGGGTGGTGGCACAGTGGTATACAGTCGGGAAGGAGTGGCCCTGGGAGTCCTCAACATTGACTCCGGGCCCCATGAAGTCTCCTGGCTTCAGGTCAAGCAAGGCCAAGGAAACCTCCTGCTGATTACCACCTACCGCCCTCCCTCAGCTGATGAATCAGCACTCCTCCATGTTGAACACCACTTGGAAGTTGCACTGAGAGTAGCAATGGCACAGAATGTGCTCTGGGTGGGGGACTTCAATGTCCATCACCAAGAGTGGCTCGGTAGCGCCACTACTGACCAAACTGGCCGAGTCCTGAAGGACATAGCTGCCAGTCTGGGCCTGCGACAGGTGGTGAGTGAGCCAACAAGAGGGAAAAACCTACTTGACCTCGTCCTCACCAATCTAACTGTCGCAGATGCATTTGTCCATGACAGCATTGGCAGCAGTGACCACCACACAGTCATTGTGGAGACGAAGTCCTGTCTTCACACTGAGTACACCCTCCATCGTGTTGTGTGGCACTACCACTGTGCTAAATGGGATAGATCTAGCAGCTCAAAATTGGGCATCCATGAGGCGCTGTGGGCCATCAGCAGCAGCAGAATTGTATTCCACCACAATCTGTAACCTCATGGCCCGGCATATCCCTCACTCTACCATTACCACCAAGCCAGGGGACCAACCCTGGTTCAGCAACGAGTGTAGAAGAGCATGCCAGGAGCAGCACCAGGTGTACCATACAAGATGCACTGCAGCAACTCGCCAAGGCTTCTTCGGCAGCACCTCCCAAACCCGCAACCTCTTCCACCTAGAAGGACAAGGGCAGCAGGCGCATGGGAACACCACCACCTCCAAGTCACACACCATCCTGACTTAGAAGTATATCGCCGCCGATCCTTCATTGCCGCTGGGTCAAAATCCTGGAACTCCCTCCCTAACAGCACTGTGGGAGTACCATCACCACACGGACTGCAGCGGTTCAAGAAGGCGGCTCACCACCACCTTCTCAAGGACAACTAGGGATGGGCAATAAACACTGGCCTTGCCAGTGTCGCCCTGATCCCATAAACAATTTTTTTTTTTTAATCCTCGGTTCCGAGGGACTGCCTAAGAAGAAAAGTATTAGGTGCAGTTTTGGGCTCTACAATAGAGGAAGTTTTTTGAGTCAATAGAAAGGGTACACCACAGATTCACTGGAAAGCTGTCTGGTATGAGGGAATACCAATATGAAGAAAGACTTGGAAAATTGGGGATATTACAGTGTGATTCAAAACAGATGATAAAAATTATAAAGGGATAGGGCAGGGTAGATAGAAACAGACAGTTTTCAGTGGTTGAGGGGCTGGAACAAAGAGGCATAGATGTAAGATTAAATGTAGTGGTAGCAGGAGAAACCTTTTTACACAGAGGGTTGAGAGGGTGTGGCATTCACTACCAGAGTTAGTGATTGAAGCAGAGACATTTAAGAATAGGTTAGATAGGTGGTTGAAGAAAAGGGGAATAAAGGGATATGGGAACAAGGCAGGCACATGGAATTAGGATTGGAAAAGAGTCTGCTGATTGCAAAAGCAAAGATCTCACAATCGCATACTCCCTCAAAATGCAACCAATTCTCCCTTAAATGAAAAAAGCTGTTTAATGAACGTGTCATGTTGCAGGCACCATGGAAAACTGTTGTGGCTTTTTTTAAGCCTATTCATATATTAATTATAGAGTAAAATGCGATCTGTTTAACCGTGGGGAAGATTTCCTCCGTGCCTGTTTGTGTCTGGGATTTCCCTCCCACAAGAAACTAGCAACTTCCCCACAGGGAAGGAAAGGCGCAAATGAAGCCAGTCACCTTGGATCAATTTGGGCAGCTAGAAGCTGGTTCAGAGCTGGATTGTCAGAGGTCCCTGGAGCAGATTTTTTTAAAATTCATTCCTGGGATGTGGCCGTCGCTGGCAAGGCCAGCATTTATTACCCATCCTTAATTGCCCTCAAGAAGGTGGTGGTGAGCCGCCTTCTTGAAAGAACTGAGTGGCTTGCTAGGCCATTTCAGAGTGCATTTCTCCACTTCACCTGAAGAAGGAGCAGCACTCCGAAAGCTTGTGATTTCAAATAAAGCTGTTGGACTATAACCTGGTGTCATGTGACTTCTTACATTTGTCCACCCCAGTCCAACTCCGGCATCTCCACACCATTTCAGAGTCAACCACATTGCTGTGGGTCTGGAGTCATATAGGCCAGACCGGGTAAGGACGGCAGATTTCCTTCCCTAAAGGACATTAGTGAACCAGCTGGGTTTTTACGACAATCCAGTAGTTACATGGTCACCGTTACTGATACTAGCTTCTTATTTCAGATTTATTTAATGAACTAAATTCAATTCCCCATGGGATTTGATCTCAGATCATCAGTCCAGGCCCCTGGATTACTAGTCCAAGTAACATAACCACTATGCTACCGTACCCCATAAGGAATGGTGTGTGACATATAAGAAATAAGCTGAGAACAAAAATAGCTTAAAATATAAAGTTTCACTTCCCATAAACCTTATCTAATAACATGCAATGTCATGGATTCTAAGAAGTTGCATTTGGTTTGCAATTCCACCAGCAAATAGCTTCAGTTTCAGCCGAGGGTTGCCAACCTCTGGTTGGACGTATTCCTGGAGGTTTTGTCACATGACCTCCCGCCTCCAACCGCCCCGCCTGGTCAAACAGCCTTTTTTCCCCCCCCCCATCTCCAATACTTTTATCACAAACAAACGAAAGCGTTCAAAGAAAATGGAAACAAGGTATAATTCTTTTATTGCCCCTATGATTTTTCTCTCAGGTGTTGCTCGCAGCAGTGTCCAGGAGGTTCCTCTTCAATTCCTGGAGACTCCAGGATAAGCCTGGAGGGTTGGCAACCCCATCTCAGCCAGGTCCTCAAGGGTCAGTGGGGAGTGAATTCAGAGTGCGTCAGGGAGAGATGGAAAATGCATGTGTCCTATCAGCTAACACAAAATCAGTATAGGCTGGGGCTGATACCATATGCCTGCTCCCTTCGTGTGCATCCCCCACTTCCTTCGCCCCACCATTGAGAGCTGTGCTTTCAGCTGCCTAAGCTCTGGAATTCCCTCCCTCAACCTCTCTCCTCCTTTAAGACGCTCAGTGGGCAGCACTCTCTAGGTGGGAGGGGCTAGGAGTGGGCAGGTGCTGCTGGTTGTTTGATTACTGCAGGGAGTTGGAGTGAGTTTGTAAAAAGTTGGTGGTGGTGGGGTTTTTTTTCAGATTTTAGGGCCTTTTTGGTCCTTAAACAGCAGCCAGGTGGCTGCTGAGGGGCCCGGAGGACAGTGCTCCCAGGATGAATTTAATCAGGGGAGACGGGGAATCGGACATCTCGGGCAGCAGGAGGGGCAAGACAAGGAGAGGGTACAAGAGGCAGGAGTCTTAAAGGGGCAGCAGGACGGGAGCGGGGAGACAGAGACGCCAGAAGGGAGCAAGATAGGTGCAGATGCGCCATTGTCCCAGAGAGAGAAGAAACGGGGAGTAAGGGTCAGCGGTGGAGATGAGGCCGAAGGGAGTGGCACCGATGAGGAAACCGTGATAGCAGGAAGACTCTCGAAGGGAGATTATGTATCTGACGGGGAACAGGAACAGGAGGTTACAGAAGAACTTGAAAGTAAGGAGTCAGAGGAGGACAGAGACATGGAAGTGGGGGATGGGGTGGCATTGTGTGGCAAGGGAAAGGTTAGTGAGGGGCAGAAGGAGGGAGAAGAGGCTGAAACTGCAGTGAAGGTTCAAACAGGAGGTGAGAAAGAGCCGGAGGCTGCAGGAGAAAGAATAGCTGCCCGAAAAGTTGGGAAGGAGATGAGAGGAGGGAAGGGCCGGAGATTAAATGATGGGGGGGATTATCAGGCACACTTCCCTTATTTGGAGCCATGATTATTGATCAATTTTTAAAGTAAAATAAATTGGTATATATTATGGGAGACAATTAAACTTCAGGTTTTGATGTTAATATGTGGTGGAGGAATGGCTGTGCAGAGCGGCGGAATGGCTTTGTATGATACAATGGAATGATCACGATGTAAATGTTTTTAATGTTCAATAAATAATGTATATATTAAAAAAAGTGGGTAGCACTTTCGCCTCTGAATCAGAAGGTTGTGGGTTCTAGTCCCACTCCAGGGGCTTGAACACACAAAGCTAGGCTGACAGTCCAGTGCAGCGCTGAGGGAGTGCTGCACTGTCGGAGGTGCCGTCTTTTGGATGAGACGTTAAACCGAGGCCCCGTCTGCTCTCTCAGGTGGACGTAAATGATCCCATGGCACTATTTCAAAGAAGAGCAGGAGAGTTAATCCCCGGTGCCCTGGCCAATATTTATCCCTCAATCAGCATAGCAAAAACAGATTACCTGGTCATTATCACATTGCTGTTTGTGGGAGCTTGCTGTGCACAGATTGGCTGCCGCGTTTCCCACATTACAACAGTGACTACACTCCAAAAAAAGTACTTCATTGGCTGTAAAGCGCTTTGAGACGTCCGGTGGTCGTGAAAGGTGCTATATAAATGCAAGTCTTTTTTCTTTTACCTCTTTGACCAAACTTTTGGTCGCCTGTCCTTATGTGGTTCAGTGTCAATTTTCATCGGATTACACTCCTGTGAAGCGCCTTGGGACATTTTCCTACATTAAAGGCGCTATATAAATGCAAGTTGTTGTTGAGTGGTACACAGTGCGTTGAGGCTGGTGGAGGAGAACCCGAAGAGGGGGCTTATTTAAAACTACATCCAAAAGCCGTGTCCTAAAAATATCAGAACATGTGAAAAATGAGGAGCAGCTATAATTAATAATGTTTATGGTCCATTGATATTTCTGATTATTAAATGGCAGAATTTATTTGTTCCCATTACAGGCCACGTTTCTGTGTCCTCCAGAGAAGTTGAACAACTGACGGACCAAACACGCACCCCCTCTACCTATTTTTAATAAGAGACCGTAAGATTACTTCTGCACAGCTCCAGAACTTTTACCTTATCAGCACATTATGGATACAGTGTTTCTACCTGGAAGGGCAGAGTTCTGCATTGCTTCTGTTACTACAGGCAACCTCACACCGAGATCTCTGATGTATGACGGATGCCGTAAATGCCACAATATGCAGCGGGAATTTCTTCGGGAAGGGGGCTCCAATCGGCCACTGTAACTTTGGCGGAAGACTGGCGGGATCCACATTTATGCGTCTGACCAGGATTTACGGCAAAGTGACGACAGCCAATCGGGAAAACTCCCTTGGAAATTCCCGTGATAGTCTTATCAGCTTTATTTTCTATTCATAGAATCATAGGTTCTTACAACACAGATGGGGGCCATTGGGCCCGTCGTGCCTATGCCGGCTCTTTAAAACAGCTGTCCAATTTAGTCCCACTCTGCCGCTTTCTCCCCATAACCCAACAAATTAGTCCTCTTCAAGTACATGTCCAATTGCCTTTTGAACGTTCCTATGGAATCTGCTTCCACCACCCTTTCAGGTAGCGCGTTCTAGATATTAACAACACTCTGTATGAAATATTTTTTCCTCATTCCACACTTTTGTACTCTATACCTCTATTTATGAAGCCCAGGATCCCTTAAGCCTTTTTAATCGCTTTCTCAACCTGCCCTGCCATCTTCAATGATTTGTGCACACATACCCCCAGGTCTCTCTGTTTGTGCACTCCCTTCAGGATTGTACCATTTAGTCTATATGTCCTCTCCTCATTCTTTCTACCAAAATGTATCACTTCACACTTTTCTGCATTAAATTTCATCTGCCACGTGTCCGCCCATTTCACCAACCTGTCTATGCCTTCCTGAAGTCTATCACTCTCCTCTCCTCCTCACTGTTCACTATACTTCCAAGTTTTGTATCATCTGCAGATTTTGAAATTGTGCCCTGTACACCCACGCCCAAGTCATTAATATATATCAAGAAAAGCAGTGGTTCTAGAACCGACCCCTGGGGAACACCACTGTATACCTTCCTCCAGTCCGAAAAACAACCGTTCACCATTACTCTCTGTTTCCTGTCACTTAGCCAATTCCGTATCCATGCTGCCACTGTCCCTTTTATTCCACGGGCTTCAACTTTGCTGGCAAGCCTATTATGTGGCACTTTGTCGAACGCCTTTTGGAAATCCATGTGCACTACGTCAACTGCATGACCCTCATCAACCCTCTCTGTTACCTCATCAAAGAACTCAATCAAGTTACAGTAAACTCTTTCTTATCCGGCACCTATGGGACCAGGATGGTGCCGGTTGATGAACATTTCTGGATAACAGAGAGGTATACCTACCAAGGCAATTTTTAACACAAACAAAAATAAAAAATCAAGAAATGTACTGTATAATTGGGTACTCACCTACAGAATATTCCGTTAAATGTATGGTAGAAGATGCTTGATGAAGTACAGTACTGCCAGTTGAGGGTAATCCATTACAGCACTGTAATTTACTGTAGATAACACTGTAATACTGTAACACTTCACTTAAATAAAAATGTGCACTTCTTAAACTTGCAAACACAGTAATGTAAACTTAAATTACTTGATACTAAAACTAAACTTATAAACTACTGTATACTGTAGTTCACTGTACACTTATTCCACCTCAACAGATTCATCAGGCACTTCCACTGCTTCAACTCTTTTGGAAGCTTTCCTAAACATGTCCCGGATGTCTGCTTGCTTAGTGGACTCTTGCCTTTTTTGTAGAAAGGTGGAATGCAAAATATGAAGGTGCATAACTTCTTGGGCAGAGTAGCAAGGATGCCTTTCAGCAAATTGGAGGATTACATCAAATCCTTCTCCAGCTTTAGCCCAAGAAATCTTCTTCTCTTCATAAATCTCATCCTCTTCACTTTCTATCTCACTTTCCTTTTCTTTCTTTGGATTCAAAACAGTCTCAATTATTTCATCATCACTTAGCATATGCACAACACCAACTTCTCTATCTGCATCAACCCACTGCTCAATATCACTTTCACTGAGGTGATGTGGAGGGTTTGCTGGGCCTACATTTTTCACCATGCCAGCCATTTCCATCACTGTACTCCTCTTGGGACGAACACTGAACCCATGAAATTCCTCCTCTGAAGAAGAACCTTCGGCAAACATTACAGAAGGCCACAATTTGCGTCAGGCTTGTCTCAAAGTGTGACCTTTCACCAAGTTCCACGAACATGCAACATTACAGATGACATCTTTAAGATTGTATTCCTTCTGAAATGCTTGAATTTTGTCATCTTGGTTTATCAGTTTACGTAGGAAGTCTTGTAATGACACTTGAGATTTTGGATAACGCCCTGGTCCATGGGTTGTATGAGAGAATTTACATTTGGTGGCAAATAAATGGTGAAAATATTTCCCGAAACCAACTCGGATTCATGCGGATGGGCGCTATAATTATCAAGCAATAAAATGCATTTGCTATCTTCAGGTATTCTACGGAAATGTTCCTTCACAGATGGAACAAAAATATGATGGCACCAATACAAAAATATTTCCTTTTCCATCCAAGCATTTTTTTGAGCTTTATATTCAACAGGTAAGTGCCTCCCTCACATTTTTAAATGCACGGGGATTTTTATACTTCCCAATAACAAGAAGTTTAACCCGGTGTGATCCAGCAGCGTTCGCACATGTTAGCACGGTTACACGATCTTTATTTTTCTTGTAACCTGAAGCACTAGCCTCACTAGCCCCAGCAAGTGTTGATTCTGGCAAAAACGTCCAAAATAAGCCAGTTTCATCAGCATTGTATATCTGTTCTGGCGATAAATCATGTTGCTGCACAATCCGATTGAAGTAATCGCAGTATTCTTCTGCAGCGTCGTGATCAGCTGATTTCTTCTCCTCGGAAATATCAAGTCGTCGTATCCCGTGCCATAACTTGAAGCACGTTAGCCATCCCTCGGAGAAAGCACACTTGTCAGTGAGCTCCATCTTTGCGTAGAAATCCTTCACTTTCTCGATTAGCATGAGTCCGGAAATCGGAACACCCTCTGAACGCTTAAGAGAAAACCACTCATAAAGCACGGTATCCAGCTCTTCAAGCTTAGGCTTACGAAGCGTATACCGTTTCTCTACACCCTTAGATGTCTCTGAACTTGAATAAAACTTGAGCAGCTTATCCTTCTGCGATTTGATGTTGTAGATTGTTGACGAATCGATTTTGAATTCATTCATAATGTTCATACGATTCCCCTTTCTACTCTTTGGCATATCTCGATTTTCTGTTTTAAAGTTAACGCCACTCTCTTCCTTTTGCTTGGACCAACTTTTTGGAATTCCATAATGCAAGATGGGGGAGATAATCCATGTTAAAGATGGAGAGACACAATGTAAACAGACAGAAAAATGGCAGATTGGAAGAGACTACCGGCAGCACCACGATGCCGAGTAGTGGCGGTTTGGAAAACTACCCCCACGGTGCTGCTTTTCCACTCACCATCACCACTGACTAACTCGGCCACCGCGGGAGACTCGGACTCAGCAAAACGAGTGCTGGATGGATTCGGCAAGATTACCGGTGATTGAGGTGTTGTTTTGTATTGAGATATATCTATTTTGCCGGTTATTAAAGTATTCTGGATGATAAAGTGCCGTTTAAACAAGAGTTTACTGTAGTTAAACACGATTTGCCTTTAACAAATCTGTGCTGGCTTTCCTTAATTAATCCACACTTGTCCAAGAGACTGTTAATTTTGTCCCTGATTACTGTTTCTAAAAGCTTCCCTACTACTGTAATGTAATGAGAAAGGATTAATTAGCAATCTTGTTGTACGAGGCCCCTTGGGTCGGAGCGATTATAATATGATAGAATTCTTCATTAAGATGGAGAGTGAAGTAGTTGACTCAGAGACTAGGGTCCTGTATATTTAAATAAAGGAAACTACAATGGTATGAGGCGTGAGTTGGGTAGGATTGATTGGGGAATGTCACTCAAAGGGTTGACGGTGGATAGGCAATGGCAAACATTCAAAGACCGCATGGATGAACTACAGAATTTGTTCATCGCAGTTTGGCATAAAAATAAAACAAAAAAGGTGACTCAACCGTGGCTAACAAGGCAAATTAGGGATAGCATATGATCCAAGGAGAGGACATATAAATTGGCCAGAAAAAGCAGTAAACCTGAGGATTGGGAGCAGTTTAGGATTCAACAAAGGAGGACAAAGGGATTAATTAAGAAAGGGAAATTAGAATATGAGAGTAAGCTTGCAGGGAACATAAAAACTGACTAAAAGCTTTTATAGATATGTGAAGAGAAAAAGATTGGTGAAGTCAAGCGTAGGTCCCTTGCAGTCAGAATCAGGGGAATTTATAAAGGGGAACAAAGAAATGACAGACCAATTAAATACATATTTTGGTTCTGTCTTCACAAAGGAGGACACAAATAACCTCCCAGAGATGTCGGGGAACATAGGGCCTGATGAAAGGGAGGAACTGAAAGAAATCAGTATTTGTAGGGAAATGGTGTTAGAGAAATTGACGGGATTGAAGGCCGATAAATGCCCAGAGCCTGATAATCTACATCCTAGGGTACTTAAGGAAATGGCCCTAGAAATAGTAGATGCATTGCTGATCATCTTCCAATATTCGATGGAATATGGAACAGTACCCATGGATTGGAGGGTAGCTAATGTTACCCCACTATTCAAAAAAGGTGGTAGAGAGAAAACGGGGAATTACAGACCGGTAAGCCTGACATCGGTAGTGGGGAAAATGAGAGTCCATTATAAAAGATGTAATAGCAGAGCACTTGGAAAACAGTGACAGGATCGGACAAAGGCAACATGGATTTACAAAAGGTAAATCGTGCTTGACTAATCTACTGGAATTTTTTGAGGATGTAACTGGTAAAATAGATTAGGGAGAACCAGTGGATGTGGTGTATTTGGATTTTCAGAAGGCTTTCGATAAGGTACCACATAAGAGATTAGCGTGTAAAGTTAAGGCACATGGGATTGGGGGCAAGGTATCGACTTGGATAGAGAACTGGTTGGCAGACAGAAAGCAAAGAGTTGGAATAAACGGGTCTTTTTCCGAGTGGTAGGCAGTGACTAGTGGGGTACCGCAGGGATCGGTCCTTGGACCCCAGCTATTCACAATATATATTAATGATCTAGACAAGGGAACTAGATGTAATATCTCCAAGTTTGCAGACGACATAAAGCTGGGTGGGCGTGTGTGCTGTGAGGAGGATGCCGAGAAACTCCAGGATGATTTGGACAGGTTGGGTGATTGGGCAGAAGCATAGCAGATGCAATATAATGTGGATAAATGTGAGGTTATCCACTTTGGTGTCAAAAACAGGAAGGCAGATTATTATCTGAATGGCAATAGATTGGGAGAAGGGGAAGTGCAACGAGACCTGGGTGTCCTTGTGCACCAGTTGCTGAAGGTAAGCATGCAGGTGCAGCAGGTGGTTAAGAAGGCAAATGGTATGTTGACCTTCGTAGCGAGAGGGTTTGAGTACAGGAACAAGGATGTCTTGCTGCAGTTGTACAGGGCCTTGGTGAGACCACATCTTGAGTATTGTGTGCAGTTTTGGTCGCCTTATCTGAGGAAGGATGTTCTTGCCATGGAGGAAGTTCAGCGAAGATTCACCAGGCTGATACCTGGGATGGCAGGAATGACGTATGAGGAGAGATTGGGTCGATTGGGCTTATACTTGCTGGAGTTTAGAAGAATGAGAGGGGACCTCATTGAAATTTATAAAATTCTGACAGGACTGGACAGACTAGATGCAGGAAGGATGTTCCCAATGGTCGGGGAGTCCAGAACCAGGGGTCACAGTCTAAGGATAAGGGGTAAGTCATTTAGGACAGAAATGAGGAGGAATTTTTTCACCCAGAGAGTGGTGAACCCGTGGAATTCTCTACCACAGAAGGCAGTAGAGGCCAATTCATTAAATATATTCAAGAAGGAGTTGGATATATTTCTTAAGGCTAAAGGGATCAAGGGATATGGGGAGAAGGCAGGGACAGGGTACTGAATTTGGATGATCAGCCATGATCTCACTGAATGGCGGAGCAGGCTCGAGGGGCCGAATGGCCTACTGCTCCTATCTTCTGTGTTTCTATGTTTACTGAGGTCAAACTGACTGGCCTGTAGTTGCTGGGTTTATCTTTACACCCTTTTTTGAACAATGGTGTAACATTTGCAATTCTCCAGTCCTCTGGCACCACCCCCATTTCTAAGGAGGATTGGAATATTATGGCCAGTGCCTCCGCGATTTCCTCCGTCAGTTCCCTCAGCATCCTAGGATGCATCCCATCCACTCCTGATGATTTATCTACTTTAAGTACAGCCAGCCTTTCTAATACCTCTTTATCAATTTTTATAGTATCAAGTATCTGCACTACCTCCTCCTTTACTATGTGGCAGCATCCTCTTCCTTGGTGAAGACAGATGCAAAGTACGTTTTTAGTACCTCAGCCATACCCTCTGCCTCCATGCATAGGTCTCCTTTTTGGCCCCGCCCCTCTTACTACCCTTTTACTATTTATATGCATATAGAAGACTTTTGGATTACATTTTATGTTGGCTGCTATTCTAGTCTCATACCCTCTCTTTGCCCTTCTTATTTTATTTTTCACTTCTCCTTTGAACATTCTATATATATACCCTGATTCTCACATGTATTTGCAACCTGACATCTGTCATACGCGCTCTTTTTCTGTTTCATCACATTCTCTATCTCGTCATCCAGGGAGCCCTGACTTTAGTTGCCCTGCCTTTCCCCCTAGTGGAAATGTACCTCAACTATACCTGAACTATTTCCTCTTTAAAGGCAGTTCCTTGTTCCATTACAGTTTCGTCTGCCAATCTTTGATTCCAGTTTACCCAGGCCAGATCCGTTCTCATCCCACTGAAATTGGCCTTCCCCCAGTTAAACATTTTTACTCTAAATTGCTCCCTGTCCTTTTCCATAGCTAATCTAAACCTTATGATACTATGATCACTGTTCCCTAAATGTTCACCTACTGACACTTGCTCCACTTGACATACCTCATTCCCCAGAACCAGATCCAGCAATGCCTCCTCCCTCGTCGGGCCGGAAACATACTGATCAAGAAAGTTCTCCTGAACACACTTCAGAAATTCTTCCTCTTCTCTGCCCTTAACAGAATTACGATCCCAGTCTATATTAGGATAGTTAAAGTCCCCCATTATTACTACTCTATAGTTCTTTCACCTCTCTGTAATTTCTCTGCACATTTGCTCCTCCATGTCTTTCTCACTATTTGGTGGTCTATAGAATACACCTAGTAGTGTAATGGCACCTCTATTATTTCTTAACTCTAGCCATTTAGATTCTGTCCTTGACCTCTCCAGGACATCCTCCCTCTCCAGCACTGCAACATTTTCCTTGACCAATACTGGTACACCACATCCTATCTTTCCTGAACACTTCATAACCCGGAATATTTAATACCCAATCCTGCCCTTTTTTGAGCCAGGTCTCAGTTATTGCCACATCATATTCCCATGTGGCTATTTGTGCCTGCAACTCACTTACCTTGTTTACTACGCTTCATGCGTTCACATACATACACTGTAAACCCATCTTAGACCATCCTGTATTCTCTTAGTTTGACCCCACCTTATACCTTACCATTTCTTACTTTAGTGCTCTCTGCCTCTCCCAATCCTTTGAGCACTTTATTTCCCCTTTCTGATGTTACATCCTGGTGCCTATCACCCTGCCAAATTAGTTTAAACCCTCCCCAACAGCACTAGCAAACCTCCCCACAAGGATATTGGTTCCAGCCCTGTTGAGGTGCAACCTGTCCGACCTGTACAGATCCCACCTCCCCCAGAACCGGTCCCAATGCCCCAGGAATCTAAAGCCCTCCCTCCTGTACCATCTCTCCTGCGGCAGAAGGTGGGTAGTGGTGTTCCACAAGGATCAGTGCTGGGACCACTGTTGTTCACAATTTGTATTACCGATTTAGACCTTGGAATCAAACAATTTCTAAATTTGCAGACCACACCAAATTGGGTGGGATAGCCAATACTGTGGAGGACTGCAACAAATTACAAGAAGACATTAATAAACTTGCAGAATGGGTATATAATTGGCAAATGAAATTCAACACAGATAAGTGTGAGGTATTGCATTTTGGTAAAAAACATAGGGAGGTCATATATTACTTGGAAAATAATCTAAATGGGGTAGAGGAGCAAAGGGATCTGGAAGTACAAATACACAAATCACTAAAAGTATCAACACAGGTTAACAAGGCCATAAAAAAGCAAACCAAGCTCTAGAGTTTATTTCTAGAGGGATAGAATCGGGGAGTCCAGAACCAGGGGTCACAGTCTTAGGATAAGGGGTAGGCCAGTTAGGACAGAAATGAGGAGGAATTTCTTCACCCAGAGAGTGGTGAACCTGTGGAATTCGCTACCAAAGAAGGCAGTAGAGGCCAATACATTAAATATATTCAAGAAGGAGTTGGATATATTTCTTAAGGCTAAAGGGATCAAGGGGTATGGGGAGAAAGCAGGGACCGGGTACTGAATTTGGATGATCAGCCATGATCGCATTGAATGGCGGAGCAGGCTCGAGGGGCCGAATGGCCTACTCCTGCTCCTATCTTCTATGTTTCTATGTTTCTGTGTAAGTAGTGAAGTTATGTTAAACTTGTATCGAACCTTGGTTAGACCACACTTAGAGTACTGCGTACAGTTCTGGTCGCCATATTATAAAAAGGATATAGAGGTGCTGGAGAGGATGCAGAGAAAATTTACAAGGGTGATACCAGAAGTGCGAGGGCACACCTATCAGGAAAGGATGAACAGGCTGGGTCTCTTTTCTCTTGGAAAGAGAAGGCTGAAGGGGTGACCTAATAGAGGTCTTTAAAATCATGGAAGGTTTTGATAGAGTGGATACAGAGAGAGTGTTTCCACTTGTGGGGAAGAGCATAACTAGAGGCCATCAATATAAGATAGTCACCAAGAAATCAAATAGGGAATTCAGAAGAAACTTCTTTACCCAGAGAATGGTGAGAATGTGGAACTCGCTACCACAGGGAGTGGTTGAAGCGAATAGTATAGATGCATTTAAGGGGAGGCTAGATAAGCATATGAGGGAGAAGGGAATAGAGGGCTATGCTGATAGAGTTAGATGAGGAAAGACAGGAGGAGGCTTGAGTGGAGCATAAACAGTGGCATAGACTGGTTGGGCCAAATGGCCTGTTTCTGTGCTGTATATCCTATGTAAACTAAGGTGACACTTTGACGCAGTACTGAGGGAGCGCGACAATGTTCACAGTGCTGCCCTTTGGAAGTGATGTTAAACTGAAGTGTTCCCAATTCAGGTGTAGCATTAAAGATTCTTTGACACCCAAAGACACGAGTGCAATCGCATTGAGTTTAAGCAGACTTTGGTAAGTGGCAGAAAAAGTCTTTTAAGTGCATTTACTGAATTTTAGTGAGTAAAAAAGTGAATTATTTGAAGTAAGTTTAATTTTTTAGAGTAAATTAAGCTGTTGGGGAGTTGAAACCGGAAGTAGAATCCGGGTATAAAAAGGGGCGGGCTTAGTGCGGTAGCGCTGAGTGCGGTCGCATTGAGTGTAAGTAGAGTTTGGTAAGTGGGAGAGTTCGGGCAAGTGGGAGGTGAGGGGGTGCTTGTTGCTCTGTTTTGCTTCCCTCGCTCAGGCTAATCCAACACTGTGGACGCGGAGCAGCGAGACAATTCAACCGGACAGGTCCCCCAGACAGCTTCCACGAGGGAGGTTGGTGATCAGCTGGTTGGTAGGTTCTCTTCCTTCTCTTCTATACCTTTAAGTTGGTAAGTCCTATTAAATAGTGGTGTAATATTATCATCTATATCGGGACAGAGGGTCTTCATAACTAATAATAAGAAATTTAATTAATTACACAGATATGAGTGAACAGGTGATGTGCCACTGTTGTGAAATGTGGGAGCTGGTGGACCTCATTGAGGCTCACGGTGATTACATTTGCAATAAGTGTTTGCTGCTAGAGGAACTCAAGCTCCATGTTAAAGAGCTTGAGACCGAGCTTCAGACACTGCGACACATCAGGGAGGGGGAGAAGTTCCTGGACTCTATGTTTAAGGAGGTGGTCGCACCTATGAAATTAATTACTGCAGATGTAGTCCGTGGTCAGGGACAGGACGGTGTGACTATGAGTGAGGGATCCAGGATGTAGTGTTGAAGGAGCCGCAGCCCTTGCTCTTGTCAAGCAGGATCGAGATTCTTACTCCCTGTGAGGGCGGAAGCGGGGACTGCAGGGAGGATGAGCAACCTGGCCACAGCACCGTGGTACAGGGGTCCATTCAAGTGGAGGGAGTAAAAAGAAATGTTGTAGTGGTAGGGGATAGTATCATTAGGGGGATAGATAGGGTTCTCTGCAGTCAAGAGCGGGAGTCCCGAAGGCTGTGTTGCCTGCCCGGTGCCAGGGTTAAGGACATCTCTTCTGGGCTGGAAAGAAACTTGGAGTGGGAGGGGGAGGATCCAGTTGTCATGGCCCATGTTGGTACAAACGACGTAGATAGGACAAGGAAGAAGGTTCTGTTAAAGGAGTATGAGCAGCTAGGGGTCAAATTAAAAAACAGGACCTCAAGGGTAATAATCTGGATTATTACCTGAGCCACGAGCAAATTTGGCTAGGATAAATCAAATTAAAGAGTTAAATGCGTGGCTCAAAGACTGGTGTGGGAGAAATGGGTTTTGCTTCTTGGGACACTGGCACCAGTACTGGGACAGGAGGGAGCTGTTCCATTGGGACGGACTCCATTTGGCCAGTGCTGGGGCTAGAGTCCTGGCGAATCATATAACTAGGGCTGTAGAGAGGGCTTTAAACTAATTAGTGGGGGGGAGGTTTCTAGAGAGCAAATAACAGAAATGACAACGGAGAAGGTCATAGACTTAGGTAGCAGTGGGGAAATTAAAAAACAGAACGTGTCAGGAAGGGACAGAAGGTATGGAGTAAAAGGTAAAGTAGTAAAAGGGGAAAAAACAGGAACTAAGTGTCACAAAACATATTTGAAAGTTCTTCATCTGAATGCACGTAGCATTTGTAACAAAATGAATGAGTTAACGGCATGAATAACTACATATGGGTATGATCTTGTGGCCATTACAGAAACATGGCTGCAGGGTGACCATGACTGGGAATTAAACATACCAGGTTATTTAACAATCAGGAAGGACAGGCAGGAAGGAAGGGGAGGTGGGGTGGTTATGTTAATAAAGGAAGGAATCGCTATAATACAGAGAAATGATATTGGGTCAAAGGAGCAGGATAGTGAAACAGTTTGGGTAGAGATAAGGAATAATAAGGGGAAAAAAACACTAGTGGGCGTAGTCTATAGGCCTCCGAACAGTTGCAACTCTGTTGGATGGAGTATTAATCAGGAAATAGTTGAGGCTTGTAATAAGGGAACAGCTATAAGTATGGGGGATTTTAACTATCATATTAACTGGACAAATCAAATTGGGCAGAGCAGCCTGAGGATGAGTTCATTGAATGTATTAGGGATGGGTTTCTTGAGCAGTATGTAACTGAACCGACCAGGGGACAAGCAACCTTAAATTTGGTCCTGTGTAATGAGACAGGACTAATTAAAAATGTCCTCGTAAAGGATCCCCTTGGAATGAGTGACCATAACATGGTTGAATTCCATATTCAAGTAGAGGGTGCGAAGGTTGGATCTCAAACAAGCGTGCTGAGCTTGAATAAAGGAGACTATGAAGGTATGAGAGCAGAATTGATTAGAGTGGACTGGGAAAGTAGATTAAAGGGTAAGACGGTACATGATCAGTGGTGTACATTTAAGGAGTTATTTTACAACTTCCAAAAAATATATATTCCACTGAGGAAAAAAGGGTGTAAAAGAAAAGATAGCCATCCGTGGCTAAGTAAAGTAATTAAGGATAGTATCTGACTAAAAACAAGGGCATATAAGGTAGCCAAATCTAGTGGGAGGATGGAAGATTGGGAAGTCTTTAAAAGACAGCAAAAAATAACTAAAAGATTGATTAAGAAAGGGAAGATAGATTATGAAAGTAAATTAGCAAAAAATATAAAAACAGATAGCAAAAGTTTCTATAGTTATATAAAAAGAAAAAGGGTGGCTAAAGTAAATGTTGGTCCCTTAGAGGATGAGACCGGGAAATTAATGGTGGGAAACATGGAGATGGCAAAAACGCTGAACAAATATTTTGTATCAGTCTTTACGGTAGAGGACACTAAGGGGGAGAAATTGGGTGAGTAGCGCCACCTGTTAGCGCCTAAAGAGGCAGTCAGTGGCTGTAGCGCCACTGGCTGCGTCTCCGGTGATATTCAGTAGGGGCGCTAATGGTGGCGTTAGGCATTTGCGCTGCACCGCCACTGATGACGTCATCGGTGTGCGCAGCACCCCATTCGTGCCCCGTTCGCGATATTTGGTAGCGAACGCCGCAGTTGCGCCGCTCGCTACCCGCGCCCGGTTCACGGGGCCTTACTGTGCCGGCAGCAGCGCAAGTTAAGGTGGAGGTGCGGGGCGGCCGCTTTTTCGGCGGCCGCCTGCCAGCACCTCCGTCCCCGGCCTCCTAACCGCCCCCGCTGCAGCATTGCCGGCTGTTTCCCGAGAGCCCGGCACTTCTCCTTTGTGCCGGGCTCATTTGCCGGCACTCGCGATCGGGGTTCGCGCTGTTGCAGGCACCTCCCCCTTAACAGTGGGAGGAAGGCCTGCAGTACCGCAGCGTGCCGTGCCGCAGCACGTGGCGCTGCGGCACGTTGCGCTGCGATAATCAGTTTCAGTGCCCTAAGAGGGACGTGGAGCGCCTCGAGCCTCGCCCCGTCTCCCTCGAGGGGCACTGAAACTGAATTTCTGGCGATCGGTATCACTCCGATCGCTGCACTAAAACCTGCGCTCAGGCAACTTTTGCACCACTTTGGCGCCCCAACCCAATTTCTAGGCCTAAGAATATCCCAACACTGGACAAACAGGGGGCTCTAGGGGGAGAGGAGCTAAATACAATTAAAATCACTAAAGAAGTGGTACTTGGTAAAATAATGGGACTTAAGCCGGATAAATCCCCTGGACCTGGTGGCTTACATCCTAGGGTCTTGAGGGAAGTGGCGGTAGGGATTGTGGATGCATTGGTAATAATTTTCCAAAACTCCCTGGACTCAGCAAAGGTCCCGGCAGATTGGAAAACTGCTAATGTAACACCCTTATTTAAAAAGGGTAGTAGGCAGAAGGCTGGAAACTATAGACCTGTTAGCCTAACATCTGTGGTTGGTAAAATGTTAGAGTCCATTATTAAGGAGACAGTAACGGGACATTTGGATAAACATAATTTAATAGGACAAACTCAGCATGGTTTCATGAAGGGGAAGTCATGTTTGACAAATTTGCTTGAGTTCTTTGAGGAAGTAACATACAGGGTGGATAAAGGAGAACCAGTGGACGTAGTATATTTAGACTTCCAAAAGGCATTTGACAAGGTGCCACACAAAAGATTATTGCTCAAGATAAAAAATCACGGGATTGGGGGTAATATACTGGCGTGAGTGGAGAATTGGCTCTCTAACAGAAAGCAGAGAGTTGGGATAAATGGTTCATTCTCAGACTGGCAATCAGTAACTAGTGGTGTTCCGCAGGGGTCAGTGCTTGGTCCCCAACTCGTTACAATCTATATTAACGATTTGGAGGAGGGGACCAAGTGTAACATATCAAAGTTTGCAGATGATACAAAGATGGGAGGGAAAGTAGTGAGTGAGGAGGACATAAAAAACCTGCAAAGTGACATAGACAGGCTAAGTAAGTGGGCAGAGATTTGGCAGATGGAATACAATACTGGAAAGTGTGAGGTTATGCACTTTGGCAGGAAAAATCATAGAGCAAGTTATTATCTTAATGCAAGAAACTGGAAAGTACTGTAGTACAAAGGAATCTGGGGGTCCTGGTGCACGAAACTCAAAAAGTTAGTATGCAGGTGCAGCAAGTGATCAAGAAGGCCAATGGAATGTTGGCTTTTATTGCTAGGGGGATAGAATATAAAAACAGGGAGGTATTGCTGCAGTTATACAAGGTATTAGTGAGACCGCACCTGGAATACTGCATACAGTTTTGGTGTCCATACTTAAGAAAAGACATACTTGCTCTCGAGTCAGTACAAAGAAGGTTCACTCGGTTAATCCCGGGGATGAGGGGGTGGTCATATGAGGAGAGGTTGAGTAGATTGGGACTCTACTCTTTGGAGTTCAGAAGAATGAGAGGCGATCTTATTGAAACATATAAGATTGTAAAGGGGCTTGATCGGGTGGATGCGGTGAGGATGTTCCCAATGATGGGTGAAACTGGAACTAGGGGGCATAATCTTAAAATAAGGGCCTGCTCTTTCAAAACTGAGATGAGGATAAACTTCTTCACTCAGAGGGTGGTAGGTTTGTGGAATTTGCTGCCCCAGAAAGCTGTGGAAGCTACATCATTAAATAAATTAAAAACAGAAATAGATAGTTTCCTAGAAGTAAAGGGAATTAAGGGTTACTGGGAGCGGGCAGGAAATTGGACATGAGTCTAGGTTCGGAATGGTCATGGCCCTGTGGGTAGTGGAGTGGGCCCAGGGGCCGTGTAGCCTGGTTCTGCTCCTACTTCTTGTGTTCTAATTCTGTGTTAGATTTAAGGAGATGGTTTTATTCCTGTTCCTGGCTGGGGTAGAGATCGCCTTTACAGAAGGTAAGCACTGTAGAAAAAAAGGGACAGAGTGATCTCCTGGAAGAATTTCGATCGCCTAGATGGGTCGGAGAGGAATTTCCCAGATTTTTTTCTCCCAAATTGGCCATTGGGTTTTTTATCTGGTTTTTCGCCTCTCCCGGGAGATCACATGGGTTCGGGTGGGATGGAGAGTGATAGAAGATTTGAGGTTAGGATCAGATCAGCCATGATCTTATTGAATGGTGGAGCAGGCTCGAGGGGCCGATTGGCCTACTCCTGCTCCTATTTCTTATGTTCTTATGTTCTTATGAGTTGAGGTCGAAGATCAGCCATGATCTTATTGAATAGTGGAGCAGGCTCGAGGGGGTCGTATGGCCTGGTCCTGCTCCTAATTCTTATGTTCTTATGACACTTTTCAAAATGAGCAGAAAGTACACCTGGTGTCACGAGCAACCTCACACCCTCAATCTCTGTTAGCAAAAAAAAAACAGCTTCATCGCTGCTGGTGGGATCTTACTGTGCAAATTGGCTGCTGCATTTGCCTCGATAACAAATCACTGCACTTAAAAAAAAAGTAATTCACATGAGAAAATATGTCTTCCTTTATCACTTCAGCAGACTGCAGATGACCCAAAACATACCTTTTCAATAGACCTTGGGGGAACTACACTACGCAAAAAACGGCTTCTTTAAATCTGTGTGTTGGTGTGACAGAAACTAAACCACTGCAAGGATCACGGTTTGATAAATATATTTTTTATTACAGATACAGCTTCTTGAGGAAGCCACACCTGTGGTATGCTTTCGATAAAGGAATCCTCAAAGTTGCACTTGAGCAGGACTTGCAAGTAATTCAGACGAGTTTCCCAATCTGCTCATGTGTTCAGTTCCCTATTTTACAGCTCAAGTTAGTCACTTGCGGTTCATTGCATCAGAATCCACACTGACTCAGTGAGTAACACACCAGATGATGTGCTGAGCGAGCTACACAGCCTGGCAAGGGCCCGAGCTTGGCTGCTGTACTGCCCGCAGTTGGTTACATCTTAGCAGAGACAGCAGTACAGCTCAAGGTAGAAAATCATCGTGAGCGGTGGCGCAAAGCAGGCAGTATTGCATCGGCCGCCTGTTATTCGCCTCGTCCGATATTGGGTTCCATTGCAGTCCGTCGAATTCAATAACAGGCGTGGTGTAAAACGGGCGCCCAAGTCGAATTTCTACCCCTTAGTCTCAGTGTGCCTGTGCTAAGAAGAGACTCCTGCTTTTTTCAAACAGGAAGGCTGCAAGGGCAGGCAGGTTTATCAAAGGGAAAGCTGTGAGGGCTGTCACTAAGGCAAAAAGGTTAGAAATGCTGGAGGACAGCTAGAAGTTATTGGGGACAATTTTCAGCTGCCGCCCACCCGTTTTTCGGCTGAAAAATGGGCAGCCAGCAGAAGAAACTTGGGCTGGGGGAAGGTCGGTTGCCTCTTAGTCAGTTAAGGCATGCCTGATGCAATTTCTATGCGGGCCTTTAAATAGTCACACAGCACACACCCCTGTATCTGACAGGATGCTCTTTCAATATGCATATCGGAGTCCTACACCCTTGCAACACCCCGATTGCAACTTTGAAATACAAATGGGTGGAGTATGCACCACACACGATAGAGCTGCAAAGTTTTCCCTTTTATTTTTGTGGGGCCAGGCAAAACAAAGGGTGGCTGCACATAAATACTGCAGCCCGATCCGTGCTCACCCTCCCCACTGGGCCCGACCTGCTGGCCAACTCGCCATAGGAGCCACAACCGGCTAGCTGCAGCAGCAACACCCATTTGGAGCCTGCAATTCACTGGCTACATTCAAATGAAGCTTGAACCTGAAGGTGGTTCAGGCGTCTCGACACTGGATTTGGGCGGGGGCACGCCTATTTTGGGCAAAAGTCTAAAATCTCCCCCCCCCCAATCTTGTCTAAGTCTAATAAGACGAACTACTGTTGTGGGAAAGCATGGCATTTTCTTTATTTTGTATTATTACGCAAAGATAAATTGTACGGATTAATTGGTGAATGGGGTGAGTCCAGCCATAATGGCCATTCTGTATGTTTACCTTCCTATTAAATAAAACATCTTAACAATTCGTATCTGGCCTATTCTCATCAAGTCAGTCAACCTTTGGAGAGATTGATGAAGTACACTTTTGAAAGCCACAAATATCCAGCCCAGGTCACAAGGCAGTGTAAATGTAAATTGGGTTGAGCAGACTGATGATGTGAATTAATTATCCTGCTATTGTTATTGAATTGTGGGCAGTGGGAGAGAGAGAGAGATATCCCTCTTTTATCTAGCTGTGCAATGAAGTCACTCGATAAACAAATTAATTTAGCACAAGGTGGTCACTTCATGCTCGTTGGGGTGTTGACTTTTCTCTTCAGGGCCCTGGTGAATTTATAGATGCTTTCTGAGTGTCTGAGGTAGGTTAGGATTTAGTGATCTACTTGAGTTATTTCCCTCATGTTCCCCTATAATAATAAAAAGGATAAGCAGGCTGGTAGTGTTTTTACACAGAAACCACAGAAACCCCACAGTGCAGATAGAGGCCATTTCGGCCCATCGAGCCTGCACCGACACATATCCCACCCGATCCCCGTAACCCCTATACCAACACATATCCCACCCTATCCCCGTAACCCCACGTATTTAATCCCCCTAACACTAAGGGTCAATTTATCATAGCCAATCAACCTAACCCGCACATCTTTGGACTGTGGGAGGAAACCGGAGCAAACCCACGCAAACACGGGGAGAATGTGCAAACTCCACACAGACAGTCGCCCGAGGCCGGATTCGAACCCGGGTCCCTGGCGCTGTGAGGCAACAGTGCTAACCACTATGCCACCGTGCTGCCCTTAATTCCACCCTCTCCCACCTCTGACTCTAAGGGAAATTGTCAGCTTAGCTCAGTGGTAGCACTCTTGAGTCAGAAGGTTGTGGGTTCAAACCCCACCCCAAGGCTTGAGCACATAATCTAGGCTGGCAGTTTTGTGCTGTTCGTTTGGATGAGTCATGAAATAAAGGGCCCATATGCCCCTGACGTAAAAGAAGAGCAGAGAAAGTTCTTCTATGTCCTGGCCAACATTTATCCCTCAACCTACCAATTAACTGGCCATTTACGTCATTGCTGTTTGCGGGACTTTGCAAATTGGCTGCCATATTTGCCAACAAAACAGCAGTGACTACACTGGAGTAATGCATTGGTTGTAAAATGCTTGGGGACATCCTGTGGATGTGAAAACACTACATAAATTCACAGTTCTTTGCTTTTTTCAAAGTCTTGTCACCCATTTTACACAGTTTCTTTACACGCTCTGCAAGGCGAAGAGTGTTCATGATTTCCCTTTTCTCCCACTCTTTTTATGAAGGCACCAACTCTTGCTGCGGTACGTCAGCAATTCCCTAGAGCCTGGTCGAAGTGGTTATTCTTCGGGAGCCAAGACAGTGAGTGTCATCAGACTCCCAGCTGCAGAGGATACCATAGCTGAGCCCAATCTCATTCTCACGTGACTTCCGCACAAGGCCACTTTCTTGTAGGAGTTACAACAGAAAATGCTGGAAATACTCAGCAGGCCAGGCAGCATCCGTGGAGAGAGAAACAGAGTTAATGTTTCAGGTCTGGGACCTTTCATCAACTCTGTTTCTCTCTCCACGGATGCTGCCTGACCTGCTGAGTATTTCCAGCATTTTCTGTTGTTATTTCAGATTTTCAGCATCCGCAGTATTTTGCTATTATATTCTTGTAAGAGTTACTGGCTATTGATCAAATATTCTCCGATGGCCCAGGAATGCCGAGGCCAGTTTCAACATGGTTAGATCCGCTGTGACTGAGAGTAACTAACAGTACCGACCACAGGGTGCAATCATGGAAACGTCCTCAGAAAATCACAGAAATCACAGAAACCCCACAGTGCAGATAGAGGCCATTTCGGCCCATTGAGCCTGCACCGACACATATCCCACCCGATCCCCGTAACCCCTACACCAACACATATCCCACCCTATCCCCGTAACCCCACGTATTTAATCCCCCTAACACTAAGGGTCAATTTATCATAGCCAATCAACCTAACCCGCACATCTTTGGACTGTGGGAGGAAACTGGAGCACCCGGAGGAAACCCACGCAAACACGGGGAGAATGTGCAAACTCCACACAGACAGTCACCCGAGGCCGGATTCGAACCCGGGTCCCTGGCGCTGTGAGGCAACAGTGCTAACCACTATGCCACCGCACTTGCCCACCGCACCGTCCTAGTCAATTTGAATCAGTACCACACCTGTACCCAACAAGCCATCAGGAGTTTATATTCATGATTATCAGAGCCACTGTGATTTAACAGCAGCTGTTGCATTAGCTTACAGTGCCCTTTTGCTTTTTGAAGTAACTCGTAGACATTTTATCAGCATATTCTTGAGCCTCAGCACCATCACATAATTGTGTCGCGCTGTCACACTATCACTTTGGTCAGTGTTGCCTCAAAGTGAACCAAAGTTCCACACAGGAGTCAGGTAACCCTCTCTTCAATACATAATAAATAATTAAAACAGTTGCCGTGGTAGCATGAGATGCCGTGTTGGATGACAATGCTGCCGCCAGAAGCAGAGAACACCATGTTCGTTGCTCAGGGACCCCAAGGGGCCTTGGCCCTCACTTGCTGGCTGTATGTGGGTTGAACTCTCAGTCTGGCTGTGCTGCACGGAACAACAGCGATATTTTCGCACAGAAATTAAGAAATGGGCCAGCAGAGTGGCCTCAATCTCTGTTTTTTGAGTGGCTGCAGTGTCACTTTCTGTAAACATAGTGTGGAAAGGCTGTACGAGCGTATGAAATGACGGGCAGGGAAAGACCGGCTGGTCCATCAAGCCTGCCCGACACTGGATTAGGCATTTCTTACCCACTCCCCGCAACCATGTAATCTCCTGGGAGAGGAAAAAAGTCCAGGCGATCACACTGACCATGCGTTATCTGTTACTCCACATACAACCTATATGATGCAATCCATGCGCAAAGTATTTGACCATGAGATGAGCTTCTGACCACATATCCACGCCATCACTTATACCGCCTATTTCCACTTCCATAACATTGCCCGAGTCTGCCCCTGCCTCAGCACATCTGCTGCTGAAACCCTCATCCATGCCTTTGTTACCTCTAGACTCTAGACTCCAACGCACTCCTGGCCGGCCTCCCACAACCCACCCTACATAAACTTGAGCTCATCCACAACCCGGCTGCCCGTGTCCTAACTCGCACCAAGTCCCGTTCGCCCATCACCCCTGTGCTCACTGACCTACATTGGCTCCCAGTTAAGCAACACCTCAGTTTAAAAATTCTCATCCTTGTTTTCAAATCCCTCCAAGGCCTCGCCCCCCTCCCTATCTCTGTAATCTCCTCCATCCCTACAACCCTCCGAGATATCAGCACTCCTCCAATTCTGGCCACTTGAACATCCCCGATTTTAATCGCTTCATCATTGGCGGCCGACCCTTCAGCTGCCGAGGTCCTAACCTCTGGAATTCCCTCCCTAAACCTCTCCACTTCTCTTTCCTCCTTTAAGACGCTCCTCAAAACCTACCTCATCGGCCCTAATATCTCCTTATGTGGCTCGGTGTCAAATTTTGTTTGATCTTCTTAGGCAGTCCCTCGGAACCGAGGATGACTTGCTTCCACATTAAAAATGAGTTCTCAGGTGACTGATGAGTCCAATGCAGGACCTAAAGTCTCTGGCCTAGAAATTCAGTTTGGACACTTTTGGGGCGCTAAAGTCGGGCGCTCGCTAAAGTTAGCGCCCGCCGGAAAGTGTAGGCCACATCGCCAAAATTCAGTAGAGTTGGCCCTAAGTTTGGCCGAGCGCTGAAACTGGCGTTGAAATGCTGTGTTCCGGCGCTAAGCCGGCGATCGGCCTAATAACGCCGAAGCCGGGCGCAGCGCAGGTGCGGTCATGTTTTGATTGACAGCAGACACCCTGACGCCGGCCAGCTCTTAAAGGGGGAAGGGTCAACTTTGACTGCTGCCACGCCCTGCATACTGGAGCCCTGCAGCTAGGCCTCAGCACTACTGGTGTGTCAAAATAGCGCCTGGAGCAATGGAGAGGGCCCGTGAGCGAGTGCAGCGCTTTTCAGAGCATGCTCTGAGTGTGCTCATTCATGGTGTGGAGAAGAGAAGAGAGATCCTGTGCCCGGACAGTGGCAGGAAGGCTCCCAGGAGCCAGTACAGGAGAGCCTGGGGCAAAATCGCCCGCAGGGTGTCATCCACCTGTGATGTCCCCAGGAGTGCGGACCAATGCCGCAAGAAGTACAACGACCTCACTCGGATGGTGAAGGTGAGTACCCTTTCCAGTGTCCCCCTCATCCTTGCATGTGCACCTCACATTATGGGCAAAGGGACCTCAAAGGCCTAATGGGCAGCCCTCCTCCCGCAGCAATGGCACTTGCATGTTCATCAATAGCACTTTCTGCACTTAACACACTGGCCAAGCTATTCGACCATGGGAGGCAGTGCACCCAGCAACAGGGCACCACACTGGCCAAGCTATTCGACCATGGGAGGCATTGCACCCAGCAACAGGGCACCACACTGGCCAAGCTATTCAACCATGGGAGGCAGTGCACCCAGCAACAGGGCACCACACTGGCCAAGCTATTCGACCATGGGAGGCAGTGCACACAGCGGCAGGGCACCACACTGTACTTAGAGGCCGTCCTTTCTCTTGCAGGCCAAGCTGGCGAGCAATGTAAGGAGCCAGGCTGTCACTGGTGGAGGCCGTCCCGAGTACCAGGCGCTCACTGATCTGGAGGAGAGCGTGGCACGACTCATGCGTGGCCGGGTGACTGGCCCTGTCGCGATCGGCGAGGCGGACCCTGTACTGGGACCCACTGGTAAGGACATGACCGGTTGCACCTCTCTCGTTGCCCTCGCGCTTCAGATCTACATCCTTTCCCACTGACCGACAAATGCGCATAATTCACCACTCAGGCTGCCCTCGCTGACGGCCTGTCCTCACTCTAAAGCTACTCTTGTGCCTTCCTGCTTTCAGCTGGTGAGGAGGAGATGGTCCCTGAAGCGCAGAGAGCCAGGCCCTTGGAGGAGGAGGACGCCGAGGACCAGGAGGAAGGCGGCACATCGGGGGAACCCTCCTCCGCGCCAGGGGATGGCAATGGAGGGGAGACGTCTGGCCTGCAGGAGAGCCAGGGGGAGGTGCTGGAGGGGAGGGCCGAAGCTGGTCCCAGTAGGGTGGACGCACGCGGGAAGGCTCCGGCAGCACGCCGGCCTTCTGCCCAGAGGGGGGAGGTGTTGGTGGGGAAGGCAGAACCTGGCCCAAGTGGGGTCGACGCACGCGGGAAGGGTCGGCCAGCTCGGCGGCCTTCTCCCCGGAGGGAGAGTCCGCCCTCCAGTCCGGACACGGTTCTCGCCCAGGAGGTGCGCATCCTCGATGAGATGTCGGCAGCGTCTGAGCGGCGCCACCAGGAGTTCATGGGGGTGGTCGAACAGATGCCTCACGCCATTGAGTCCCTGGCTCAGAGTGTGGTGGCTTTCGGGGAATCACAGGCCAGGGGGTTCGAACAACTCACGGCAGCGCACGACAGGGGTGTCCAGCAACTGGCCACAGCGCACGACAGGGGTGTGCAGCAACTCGCGGCAGTGCAGGACGCGGGTGTGCAGCAACTGGCGGCAGCGCAGGACGCGACTCGCGAGATGAGTGGTGCCGTCCAGACACTGGCACAGCTGATGCGGGCACATACCAGGGCAGTTCGGGCACTCACTTCTGCCACACTCGCTGTGGCACGGAGGCATCGCCATGGCACCCGCCGCCCTGCTGCAGCACAGCGGTCTGGCCTCCCCCAGATTGCTGCGCTTGCTACACTGCCAGCCCGGCCGAGTGCCAGTGTCTCTGGCGAGCAGCGCGCACCTGCCATCAGCCAGCTTGCCCCCAATGGTGCTGTCGACACTGCCACTCCCCCAGCCAAGGTGCGACGAGCTGCTGCTAAGACTGATGCTGCCCAGCCACAGCAGTCAGCAGCCGGCCCCTCCCGGGCCAGGCCTCGTCTAGGCCGACCCCCAAGGGCATCTGCCGACACGCTTTGTGGCCCTCATGAGCCTTCCCCCAGCCTCGCCACACCCGCAGGGCCCAGGTTGAGGCGGAGCAGCAGGTCGGCCAGGGGCCGGAGAAGCCTGTCTAAGGACTCGCCCTCTCGGCACACCCATTAGAGTGTTGTGAGAGCGGTTTCTTTTATATTGGGGGGCTTGTGTTGTGGGGGGCATTATTTTGTTAAGGCCGAGGATCAAGGCATTTTTTGTTTTCATGGGGGTGTCTCTGTTGTGGGGGGGGGCTTATTTTTATAAGGCCGCTGTTGAAGGCCTTTTGGATGGGCAAGTTTTGTTAGTCCTCCCCAGGTTTTGGGAGTGACAGATGTTTTTGACTGTTTTTTGGGGGTCTTGTCTGTTTTTCTGTTTCATGTGGGAAGAGCCCTGAGTTTGTGAAATAAAGCTTTTTATTTATTCAGCATGTCCAGGTGTCATGTTTGAAGTGGTTGTTGCGTTAACCGGCTGAGGACTTGCGGAGCGGCTGCCTCAGGTGCGTTCATTGCCACAGGCCATTCCCTGACAGGGGGCCTAGAAGTGTCGATCAATAAGCCCCCGGCGGACGGCCCTTGGCCCTTGTCGCTCCCTCCTGGGCTGGTCCTCCTCCTCCTCCTCCTCCTCCTCCTCCTCCTCCTGCTCGTCCTCCTGAGGTGGTGGTGCAATGCCAGGTGGCAGTGCCTGAGTCCTGCGGATAGCCAGGTTGTGCAGCATGCAGCACACGACGACGAACTGGGAGACTCTATCCGGCGAATACTGAAGAGATCCTCCGGAACGATCCAGGCAGCGGAACCGTTGCTTGAGGACGCCTATCGTTTGCTCGATGATGTTCCTTGTGGCTTGATGGCTTTCGTTGAATGCCTCCTCTGCTGGGGTCCTGGGCACACGGAGCGGGGTCATGAGCCATGTACACAAAGGGTAGCCCTTGTCCCCGATAAGCCACCCCCTTGGTGGAGGCTGTGCCTCGAACATGTCAGCCACAGTAGTCTGGCGCAGGATAAATGCATCGTGGCTGCTTCCTGGGAAGCGGGCATTGACAGCTAGGATGCGCTGCCTGTGGTCACACACCAGCTGTACATTTAGGGAATGGTAGCCCTTCCGGTTGCGGTAATCCTCGGCATTGTGGATAGGTGCCCGCATAGCCACATGCGTGCAGTCAATGGCGCCCTGCACCATGGGGAAGCCCGCGATCCTGCCAAATCCGACTGCACGCTGCTCCTGCCTCTGTCGGGTCATGGGGAAGGAGATGAATTGGTGTCTCCTCGTGTAAAGTGCATCGGTGACCTGCCGGATGCAGCGATGCGCGGCGAACTGGGAGATGTTCGCTATGTCCGCAGCAGCGGCTTGGAAGGAGCCGCTTGCATAAAAGTTCAGAGCCACCGTGACCTTCACTTCCACCGAGAGAGACGTCCTGCACATCAGCTGTGGACGCAGATCTGTGTGAAGCAGCTGGCAGATCTCTGCAACCACCTCCCTTCTGAAGCGCAGCCTCTTCACACAATGCGCCGCAGTCATGGTGAGATAGGACACCTGCTGCCGGTATTGCCTGAGTGGGTAAGGCCTACGTTGCCGACGCCTGATGGCCCCTCTGCGTCTAGGCATGGCTGGCCCTCTCTCACAGCGTCTCCGAGCCCTTCGCACATAATGCTGCAACTGAGGGTTGGCCCCCCATACAGCCCCCATAATAAAGTTGAGAACAGATAAATCACAATGAATCAAATGTCAAAGCACTGGCCAGAAGCCAAAAATACCTCTCCTATGTTGTCCCAAATCAGTAAGCTCTGTTCCTTGGTCTCTGTCCAGAAATCCAAAGCAGTAAAGTCATTGCAGCAAAATGGCTGGGCTTTATAGGTCAGTGTAAGTGCCCTTTAATTAGCGCTCCCCGAGGCCCACAGGGCCTCTGTTGCGTTCCACTTCACAGTTCTTAACAGCGCCACGCCCACATTGGGCGGGCGCCACTGAATTTCCGGTTTGGGGCGCACAAACAGCGTTGCACGACGAAATGACGTCATAAGCTGCGCGCGCAGCTGAGCGGGCGCAAACACTTTGCGCCGGCGCTAAATGTCAACTGAATTTGGGCGTAGGCGCAGATCGGTCTGCGCCCGGGCGCTAAGTGCCTAGCGCTGGAAATATACCCCTCTTATGGCGTTAACGGCTGACGAACGCAACTGAATTTCTAGGCCTCTGTCACAGGTGGGGCAGACGGTGGTTGAAGGGGCGGGTGGGTGGGGTGCTTGGGTTGACGT
Source organism: Somniosus microcephalus (assembly GCF_052327205.1). NCBI lineage: Eukaryota > Metazoa > Chordata > Chondrichthyes > Squaliformes > Somniosidae > Somniosus > Somniosus microcephalus. Next base: position 225,073,793 of record NC_140997.1, read on the forward strand.
GCGCTCCTTGCGCTGCCTGCTCTTGGCTTCCGCTTGCTCCCGGCGAAGAGACTCGAGGTGTTTGGCGCCTTCCTGGATGCTTCTCCTCCACTTTGTGCGGTCTTGGGCCAGGGATTCCCAGGTGTCGGTGGGGATATTGCACTTTTTCAAGGAGGCTTTGAGGGTGCCCTTGAAGCATCTCCTCTGCCCACCTGGGGCTCTCTTGCCGTGTCGGAGCTCCGAGTAGAGCGCTTGTTTTGGGAGTCTCATATCGGGCATATGGATGATGTGACCCGTCCATCGGAGCTGATCGAGCATGGTCAAAGCTTCGATGTTGGGGATGTTGGCCTGAGTGAGAACACTGACGTTGGTGCGCCTATCCTGCCAATGGATTTGCAGGATCTTGCGGAGGCAGCATTGGTGGTACCTCTCCAGTGCTTTGAGGTGCCTGCTGTACATGGTCCATGTCTCTGAGGCATACAGCAGGGCGGGTATCACTGCTGCTCTGTAGACCATGAGCTTAGTGCTGGGTTTGAGGTCCTGGTCTTCAAACACTCTTCCTCAGGCGACCGAAGGCTGCACTGGCACACTGAAGGCGGTGTTGGACTTCGTCATCGACGTCTGCCCTTGTTGACAGTAGGCTCCCGAGGTATGGAAAGTGGTCCACATTGTCCAAGGCCTTGTCGTGGATTTTGATAATCTCGAGGCAGTACTGTGTGGCGGGGGCAGGTTGATAGAGGACCTTTGTCTTCCGGATGTTTAGTGTAAGGCCCATGCTCTCGTACGCTTCGGTGAAGGTGTTGACGATGGTTTGGATTTCGACCTCCGAGTGAGCGCAAATGCAAGCGTCGTCTGCATACTGTAATTAGGTGACAGAGGATGGGACGACCTTGGATCTGGACTGGAGGTGACGGAGGTCGAACAGTTTCCCATTTGTTCTGTAAATTAGCTCCACTCCAGCGGGGAGCTTACTGAGGGTGAGATGGAGCATTGCAGCAAGGAAGATCAAGAAGAGCGTTAGTGCGATGACACAGCCTTGTTTGACCCCGGTTCGTACGTGAATTGGGTCTGTGGTGGAACCGTTGGTCAGGATCACGGCTTGCATGTCGTCGTGAAGTAGGCGGAGGATGGTGACAAACTTTTGAGGGCAGCCGAATTTGAGGAGGACACTCCATAATCCCTCATGGTTGACAGTGTCGAAGGCCTTTGTGAGATCAAAGAAGGCCATGTACAGCGGTTGGTGCTGTTCCCTGCATTTCTCTTGTAATTGACGTGCGGTGAAGATCATGTCCATTGTACATTACAATCGGTCCCTTCATCCAAGTCATTAATGTAGATTGTAAATAGTTGAGGCCCCAGCACCGATCCCTGAGGCACCCCACTAGTTACCGTTTGCCAACCGGAAAATGACCCATTTATCCCGACTCTCTGCTTTCTGTTAGTTAGCCAATTCTCTATCCATGCTAATATACTACCCCCAATTCCGTGAGCTCTTATCTTATGCAGTAACCTTTTATGTGGCACCTTATAGAATGCCTTCCGGAAATCCAAATACACCACATCCACTGGTCCACCTTTGTCCATCCTGCTCATTACCTCCTCAAAGAACTCCAGCACGTTTGTTAAACATGATTTCCCTTTCATAAAACCCTGCTGACTCTGATTGACTGCATTATGATTTTCTAAATGCCCTGCTACTGCTTCCTTAATGAATAGAAGCATATGTCGATAGGGCGGGATGAAGTAAATAGAGTGGGAGGAGGCTTGTATGGAGCATAAAAGTCGAAAGCCCTGTTTCTGTGCTGTAAATTCTATGTAAAACTACAGCGATCCTTTAATAAGCTTAAAAAGCATTGGCAGATGAAACCGCAGCCCGCATACCCTCAAATAATCAAGCAAGATAATATCCTGACCTGGTAAAAATTTAAAAGCGTTCAGTAAAATAATGTAAATTGCAGAGCAAGTGATTTCTCTTTGGAGGTTTATTAAATACAGCAGTGCGTGCTGATTGCATTACTCGTGGATGCCTTTCAGGAATGTGCTTTTCATAGCCACAGAGTGGGAATTAATGCTGTGGGAGTTCTTGGCAAACCTGTTAGGATTACTGGTAAGTTCTCTTGGGTTAAATTCGAACCTAGAGTTCAACAGCTGACGCCAGGATCTGTACTTCACTAGAAAACTGTGAGCAAGTGCAAATGGAGTAGAGTCCCCTGCAGTGCGTCCAGCTCTAATGACAGGAAGGAGCCTATCAGGCAGCAAAGAGCCAGTGTCCACATTTAGCACAGTAATCACTAAAATTAATTTAAAATAACCTGGCATTTTGTAATTCAAACAAAAATAAAATTCTCGCTAATTAAAAAGAGAATTATATATATATAGCGAGTCAGTCCACATCCGAAAGAGAAAGACAGGTTAATATTGCAAGTGGAAACCTTCATTAGGACTTCGGATGTCCCTCTGAAATATAAAAGAAAGATTTGCTTTTCTGTGGCGCCTTTCCCAACCTCAGGACGTCCCAAAGCACTTTACTGCCAATGAAGTACTTTTTGAAGTGCAGTCACTGTTGTAATGTAAGAAACGCGGCAGCCAATTTGTGCACAGCAAGCTCCCACAAACAGCAATGTGATAATGACCAGGTAATCTGTTTTAGTGATGTTGGTTGAGGATTTTGGACATGACACCGGGGATAACGCCCCTGCACTTCTTCAAAATATTGCTATGGGATCTTTTACCTCCACCTGGGAGAGCAGATGGAGCCTCGGTTTAACGTCTCATCCGAAAGACGGCATCTCTGACAGTGCAGCACTCCCTCAGTATTGCACTGGAGTGTCGGTCTGGATTTTGTTCATTAGGCTCTGGAGTGGGACTTGAACCCACAACCTTCTGACTCAGGGTAAGAGTGCTACCACCAAATATCAATCAGCTTTATTTTCAGGTGCTTCATTTGCAGCTTTTTAAAAAATCTCTCCTGTATATTATTTTTTGTGTTTGAAATTTCTTTTCAGCAACTGAAGATTTAAACCTAGAAATGAATGGACAAATGTTCATGTGACATTTCTCTGTCCAGTCAGAAACAATAGTAACAGGGTAGCGGGAACGGTGCGGGGTGAAGTGCGAGCCGATAACGTGGCGAAGGCAACAGGTCATCTGGGACCTTGGTGAACAATAGGACCGACAGTCTATCTCCTTAACCAATGAGATTGAAGAATTGAGAAGCAAACAGAGGAATGATGGAGCGGGAAATAGAGTCAAATCAGGTAAAGAAAGAGAAATAGAAAGGGAAAGAAAGATTGGATTAAGAGAGAGAGGGAAAAAGAGATAGAATGGAAAAGTAAGAAAAATAAATAAAATTAAAAATTTTACAAATCTCTTGACAACAATTTACTAGCAGTAGGAATGAGTTTCCACAGTTGTTCCCTTTCCGGGCCAGGGAGGTTGGTTGGCATTGCAGGAACATAAATCTCCTCATTAAAATGTACTTACTCTGTTCAGTAGCAGTCCTAACTTTCTGCGGCGAGTTAAATGGACAATTAATGCGCAAATGCAGCAATTTCATGAAACTGATGGGGAGGCTGAGGGCGAGCTGACGTTTTCGTGAGGCTAACGGCAGAGCGGCGCAAATCATCCAGGAACTTGTGACGATTCCCAATTCACGGGGTATCTCTCCGTCGCCACAAGTTGCTGAATGATTTACACATTATAACAGCGAGCACCATTAAACTCTGGCAGCAAAATCTGGGCCAATAATTCTGTGGTAGAGATCTATAAGGACCGTCAGAAACAGCACTCTGGGAGGTTGCTGGTGCAGTGAGATAGCATAATGTCCAATCACTTCTGGTTCAAATCGAGTCCAGACTAACAGCAGGAAAGTTTCCTTTATCCTTTCCTTGATGGATTGCAAGAAAGAAAGACTTGCATTTATATAGCGCCTTTCATGACCACCAGATGTCTCAAAGCACGTTACAGCCAATGAGGTACTTTTTGAAGTGTAGTCACTGTTGTAATGCAGGAAATGCGGCAGCCAATTTGCACACAGCAAACTCCCACAAACAGCAATGTGATAATGACCAGATAATCTGTTTTTTGTTATGTTGATTGAGGGATAAATATTGGGCCAGGACACCAGGGATAACTCCCCTGCTCTTCTTCGAAATAGTGCCATGGGATCTTTTACGTCTCATCCAAAAGACGGCACCTCCAACAGTGCAGCACTCCACTGGAGTGCCAGCCTAGATTTTTGTGTTCAAGTTCCTGGAGTGGGACTTGAACCCACAACCTTCTGACTCAGAGGCAAGTGTGCTAACCACTGAGCTTGCAAAAAGAGCTTGCACTTATATAGCATCCTTCATAACATCCCAAAGCTCGCCACCGGCAGCGACACTGTCCCCAAACTATCTCCTGGTGAACCCACGGTGCAAAACTGCCCTGAGATTGCACTGATTTTCAATCTCACATTTAGGAAGAGATATGTTTGTCAGGGTGGAAAGTTCTAAATTCACAATGGTGCGGTTGAGGTTGAGGTTAGGGTAGAATAAAAGGGGCTTTATTCACTAGGTGGCTGTGCTGCAACCTAACTGTAGAATGTTTAATACTGACACTGGGGAGCCATTTCATGCAGTTAAAAATGCACATCAAGCGTCCGTACAGAAACAGCAGTTGGTCAGAAAATATACCCGTAAATGACAAAATTGGAACGTGTTCAACCCTGCCGCACTGACACTCTTCGGTTTGAAGAGCATAAAAATTCACAACCCACAAAAATGCCATGTTCTTTTTTTTTGAAGTAGAAAATCTCTAACAACAGATGCAAAGCTTTGACATAGCAAGTGAGTAAGGTAGTCTTCGATGATTCCATATGCCAACATCTACAACAACAACAACGTGCATTTATATAGCGCCTTTAATGTAGTAAAACGTCCCAAGGCGCTTCACAGGAGCGTTAATCAAACAAAATTTGACACCGAAGCACATAAGGCGATATTAGGGCAGATGACCCAAAACTTGATCAAAGAGGTAGGTTTTAAGGAGCGTCTTAAAGGAGGAACATAAGAAATAGGAGCTGGAGTCGGCCATTCAGCCCTTCGAGCCTGCTCCGCCATTCAATGAGATCATCGCTGATCTTTGACCTCAGCTCCACCTTCCCGCACTATCCCCATATCCCTTAATTCCCTTAGTGTCCAAAAAATCCAAAAAGATTTAAGTGCCAGCGAGGTTGTTTGGCAGTAATTAAGAGTTATCACGTCGTTAAAAAGGGTACTTAGACGGAAACGGACAAGTCCTAACCAATGTTCCCTCTAATTTTTTGGGGGTCACGCGGCCCATTCAAAATACCGCGCATGGGCGGTTTTTCCATTTAAAAGCCAGTGAGCCGGCTGCGCGGGACCTCCAGAGCGCTGCGTGGCCGCGCAGCTTAAAGGGAACATTGGTCCTAACTCTCTGTGGCGAGCTTAGCCCATATCTACGACGTCAGTACAGGAACTTCACACCGATCAATATATTTGAATGGGGAGCCACACGGCGAGATGCCGTATTCGCACAGTTTACCGAGGAGTGGGCCAAATCGGACAGCAACCTCCGGATTTTTGCGTTTAACTGCACATCAACGCTCGGCTGAAAGTTGCTGTTCGATTTGCGTCTCAATAGCGGCGCGCCCCGTTAGCCTCACTGTGATTTTTACAGTAAATTCTGGCCCATAGTGCAGAGTATTACAAGTTTGCCTACAAAATTATAGACTAGAACTTGCTGTTGATGATCCTGTCAGACAAACGCTGAACACTTTGCTCTGACATTAATCTGCTATTTTAGCAGAGGCATTAACCTATTTAAAATAAATGGGTTAATGCTCCTGTTAAAATAGCAGACAGAGGAATGTCACACTAACACGTCAAACATTTGCCTGATAACATCGCCTATAGTGACTTTGATCCTTGAAATCCTAAATACAAGACATATTCACATAAATCCCATATTTATCTTCACCATCTTGTAAACCTTACTGTGAATTATTCCCTATCCCATGGCAAGGAGTCCCCTGACATTAACTAGAGCTTTTTGAAGCTGCTTTTTATATAGGGCTTCTTTTAATTTGGTTTCTGGGAGACTGATGTCTCAGCTTCTAAGTCTGGCTCCCTATTCCTGGTGGAAGACTCAAGAGACATAGACCCATGGAAAACAGCGGCTCCAAGTCTCCCACTAGGTTAAAAGAGACAGATTTAGCAGCGTAAACACTGGGAACCCTTTCCAGGAAAATGGAATCCAAATTAAATGAAGCTCAATATAAAGAAAGAATTTATATACAACAACATCAACAACTTGTATTTATATCACACCATTAACGTAGTAAAGCGTCCCAAGGTGCTTCACAGGAGCGTTATCAAACAAAATTTGACACCGAGCCACATAAAGAGATATTTGCAACTCCTCAGATAATGAAGCAGTCCATGCCCATATGCAGCATGACCTGGACAACATTCAGGCTTGGGCTGATAAGTGGCAGGTAACATTCACGCCACACAAGTGCCAGGCAATGATCATTCCCAACAAGAGAGTGTAGCCACCTCCCCATGACATTCAACGGCATTACCATTGCCGAATCCCCCACCATCAGCATCCTGTGGGTCACCATTGACCAGAAACTTAACTAGACCAGCCACATAAATACTGTGGCTACAAGAGCAGGTCAGAGGCTAGGTATTCTGCGGTGAATGTCTCACCTCCTGACTCCCCAAAGCCTTTCCACCATTAACAAGGCACAAGTCAGGAGTGTGATGGAATACTCTCCACTTGCCTGGATGAGTGCAACTCCAACAACACTCAAGAAGCTCGACACCATCCAGGACAAAGCAGCCCGCTTGATTGGCACCCCATCCACCACCTTAAACATTCATTCCCTCCACCACCGGCGCACCGTGGCTGCAGTGTGTATCATCTACAAGATGCACTGCAGCAACTCGCCAAGGCTTCTTCGGCAGCACCTCTCAAATCTGCGACCTCTTCCACCTAGAAGGACAAGGGCAGCAGGCGCATGGGAACACCATCACCTCCAAGTCACACACCATCCTGACCAATGTTCCCTCTAAATTTTTTTGGCGTGGGCCATTCAAAATACCGCGTGGGGTCCCTGGAGCGGGAACATTGATCCTGACTTGGAAATATATCGCCATTCCTTCATCGTCGCTGGGTCAAAATCCTGGAACTCCCTCCCTAACAGCACTGTGGGAGTACCTTCACCACACGGACTGCAGCGGTTCAAGAAGGCGGCTCACCACCACCTTCTCAAGGGGCAATTAGGGATGGGCAATAAATGCTGGCCTTGCCAGCGACGCCCACATCCCATGAATGAATTTTAAAAAATTAGGATAGATGACCAAAAGCTTGATCAAAGAGGTACTTTTTAAGGAATATCTTAAAGGAGAAGAGAGCTTTCACGAGCACAGGGTGTTTCAAAGCTCTTCAGAATCAGTGAAATACGCTTGAATGTAGTCACTGTTGTAATGTAGGAAACACAGCAGCCGATTTGCGCACAGCAAGGTCCCACAAACAGCAATGAGACAAATGACCAGTTAATCTGTTTTTTAGTGGTGTTAATTCAGGGACAAATATTGGGCAGAACAACTCCCCTACTCCTAAATAGTGCCGTCGGAACTTTTATGCCCACCTGAGAGGGTAGGGGGGGCCTCGTCTCATTTAACGTCTCATTCTAAAGGAGGCACCTCTGACAATGCAGCACTTTCTCAGTATTGCACTGAAGTGTCAGTCTAAATATATATGCACAAGTCTGTCAGTCAGTTGGGGCTTGAGCCCATAAATTTCTGACTCAGAAGCAAGAGTGCGACCACTGAGCCAAGGCTGACGTCTATATAAAGGCAGCTTTAGAATGAGAAGCTACTTTGTCAACGTCATGAATCTTACCATTCATGTAAAAATGACTCATGAGATAACACTGGGTGGCCAGCTGGTGGCGCCGTCCAAGGAGTATAAATACTCGGGCGTGGGCCCAGCTTGCTCAGGACGTTTTCGTAACCAGGAACTAGTGACGTAACTAGAACTCATGGTTGTGAAACAGTTGATTAAAGCCTTGTTTTATACTCAAACCAAGCACTCAGTAGTTTTCTTACGTCAGTCATCTAACACTAACTAGAACTGTTTCTAACCAGGAGGTGTACATATTTCATACAGGAGCTTCGGTAGACCAACTTCTCCTTGTGATATTTGACCAATGCCAGTTGTTTTATATGTTTAGAATCATAGGGGGAAAAATTGGGTTGCTTTGTGCCCCCTAAGAGGGCGCTAACGGGGCGCAAAGCAGCTTGCGCCCGGGCGTGGCGGTGCCCACGCCTCCCGCGAAATTCAACGGGAGGTTAGTGGCGGTGCTAACCGGTAGCGCCCCGAGGCGCTGCGCCACCGGCGCTGACGTCATCGCCGTGTGCAGCGGACCGCTCGCGCACCTGCCGCGATCTTCGGTAGCGCCCCCTGACTTACCGCCAGACACTATGTCCGACGGGGTCACGGGGGCCTACCTGCGGCCAGGGAGGCGCAATTTAAAGGCGAGGTGCGGGGCAGCCAGTTTTGTTGCTGGCCGCCTGCCAGCACCTGCCTGCGCTCCCGTCCCTGGCCTCCTGAACAGCACCCCCCCCACCCCCCCTGCGGAGAGCCGGCTGCACTCCAAGAGCCCGGCGCTTCTCTTGAGTGCCGGGCTCTTTTGTCGGCACTCCCGATCCCCGGGGGGCCCAGCTGGGCCCTGGGTGGCGCTGCGCAAGGCCCCTCCCCTTTAAGAAAGGGAGGAAGGCCTGCAATACCGCAGCACGTAGCGCCACGATACTGACTCGCAGCGCCCCAAGAGGGATGCGGGGTGCTTCCAGTAGCGCCCCACTTCCCTCTTGGGGCACAACCACTCAATTTCCGGCGCCTCAAATGTTGCGCTACTCAATTTTTAGCCCATAGAATCATCCAGCACAGAAGGAGGCCAATCGGCCCATCGTGCCTATGCCAGATCTTTGAAAGAGCTCTGCAGTTAGCCCCACTCCCCCTGCTCTTTCCCCACTGCCCTGCAATTTTATCCCCTTCAAGTATTTATCCAGACCCACGTCCTTCTGACACTTGACCCAATAGCTGTGTGGTAGGATTACTCGGTGTTGCCTTTAGCTTCAGATTGCGGTGTTCATCTACACGGGGGATAAAACAATTTTACAAGACATGCCTGGTGTCAGAAATTCCAGAAACCAAAGTTAGCAAAAGAAGAAATGAAATGAGGACGGGTTCACAAGGATCTCTGCCCCAGTGATGCAATCACTCCTTCATCTTCATCTATTCCTTTGATCAACCGTTTGATGAAATATTCTCTTGTGTTGCCCAGCCAACTTTCATTTTTGAATTCCTGCAGGAAAATAAATTGGTGGCAGGCTTTTGCAGAGCACGTGCACAACCCACAGTGGTGCAGCTGTCGGAGCTGTATGCAAAATTGCACGGGTCCAATCCTGCTCTTACTGGCTGTGACTCCGGAGCACTAAGCTACACCATTTAGGCTCCAATTGGCTACATTTGGCACTGAATTCATCAGTGAGCTTTCAGATTCCTACACAAGCCAGCCCATCCCTCTGAGTGAGAATGGTAATTCATGCCAAATAAAGGGCAGTTGTGTCTTGTGCTCACACACGCCAGGAAATGCGTAGGGGCTGTCCAAGCTCAATTCATGTAGAACCCCAATAGGCAGAGAGAGAGAGAGAGAGACAAGGCTCCCATTGAGTAGAATGGGCCTATACTCTCTGGAGTTTAGAAGAATGAGAGGTGGTCTCGTTGAAACATATAAGATTCTGAGGGATTGACAGGGTAGATGCAGGGAGGATGTTTCCCCTGGCTGGTGAGTCTAGAACTAGGGGTCACAGTCTCAGAATAAGGGGTCAGCCATTTAGGACTGCGATGAGGAGGAATTTCTTCACTCAGAGGGTGGTGAATCTTTGGAATTCTCTACCCCAGAGGGCTGTGGAGGCTCAGTCATTGAGTATATTCAAGATAGAGATAGATAGATTTTTGGACTCTAGGGGAATCAAGGGAGATGGAGATCGGGCGGGAAAGTGGAGTTGAGGTCAAAGATCAGCCATGATCTTATTGAATGGCAGAACAGGCTCAAGGGGCCAAATGGCCGACTCCTGCTCCTAATTCTTATGTTCTAACTCCTTGTGTACTCAGTAAAACCCTGCCACCATGACTTTAGACTCACTTAAGTCATTGAATTGATATCATGGCAGGGGGGCAGGACAGTGATTTTCCATGGGAGATTTTGTGTCTTCAGCAACATCATTTACACAGTTCCTGAACTTTTCGTTTTAGGTCATGCCACGACGAAGTTTGTTCTGTCAGCTTCCTGACCTCATTAAAATAAATAGTTTCTTATAAACATGAAGCTCACTATTGGATGTTGTCCTGATCTGACCATCTCTGTTCCTGGAAAAGCATACACGATTTGTTTTTTCTTGTTTCTACTGAAGGCTTGAAAACCATATGAAAATTTAAATAAAATTTGCAATTACATGATGGCATTGTCAGAAACTGCTGAAGCTGTTAAAATATGTTTAGAGAGTATTTCCAACTAAGGTGATGTGCACATCAATGGATCAACATTAATTGAGTCATATACCTGTCATGCCATGCATTACCATAAAAAACAGTGTATTTCGTTGCAAAGGTGCATAAGTTGCATCCCCAGGAATTAAGGTCATTAAAAGAAAGAAAGACTTGCATTTATATAGCGCCTTTCACGACCACCGAACGTCTCAAAGCGCTTTACAGTCAATGAAGTACTTTTGAAGTGTAGTCACTGTTGTAATGTGGGAAACGCGGCAGCCAATTTGCGCACAGCAAGCTCCCACAAACAGCAATGTGATAATGACCAGATCATCTATTTTAGTGATGTTGGTTGAGGGATAAAAACTGGCCCCAGGACACCAAATTAACAACAACTTACATTTGTGTACTGCTTTTAACGTAGTAAAACGTCCCAAGACGCATTCACAGGAGCCTTATCAGACAGAATTTGACACCGGGTCAGGTAAGGAGGTATTAGGACTGATGGCCAAAAGCTTGGTCAAAGAGGTAGGTTTTAAGGTGCATCTTAAAGGAGGAGAGAGAGGTAGCGAGGCGGAGAGGTTTAGGGAGGGAATTCCAGAGCTTAGGGCCCAGGCAGCTGAAGGCACGGCCGCCAATGGTGGAGCGATTAAAATCGGAAGAGGCCATAAGAACATAAGGACATAAGAAATAGGAGCAGGAGTAGGCCAATCGGCCCCTCGAGCCTGCTCCGCCATTCAATAAGATCATGGCTGATCTGATCCTAACCGCCAATCTACTATCACAGAACCATCTCCTGAATCTAACAGAATTAGACACACGAAATAGGAGCAGGATCAGGCTACACGGCCCCTGGGCCCGCTCCGCTACCCACAGGGCCATGTCCGATCCGAACCTAGACTCATGTCCAAATTCCTGCCCGCTCCCCGTAACCCTTAATTCCCTTTACTTCTAGGAAACTGTCTATTTCTGTTTTAAATTTATGTAATGGTGTAGCTTCTACAGCTTTTTGGGGCTGCATATTCAATGGACCTACCACCCTCTGAGTGAAGTAGTTCCTCCTCATCTCAGTTTTGAAAGAGCAGCCCCTTATTCTAAGACTATGCCCCCTAGTTCTAATTTCACCCATCATCGGGAACATCCTCCCCGCATCCACCCGATCCAACCCCTTCACAATCTTATATGTTTCAATAAGATCGCCTCTCATTCTTCTGAACTCCAATGAGTAGAGTCCCAATCTACTCAACCTCTCCTCATATGTCCATCCCCTCATCCCCGGGATTAACCGAGTGAACCTTCTTTGTACTGACTCGAGAGCAAGTATGTCCTTTCTTAAGTATGGACACCAAAACTGTATGCAGTATTCCAGGTGCGGTCTCACCAATACCTTGTACAACTGAAGCAATACCTCCCTATTTTTATATTCTATCAGAATTGGAGGAGCGCCGATATCTCGGAGGGTGGCCGGGCTGCGTGATACTTGGTTTTCATTTTGAAAAAGGGATATGGGGACAGTGCGGGACAGTGGAGTTGCGGTCGATGATCAGCCATGATCTCATTGAATGGCGGAGCAGGCTCGAGGGGCCAAATAGCCGACTGCTGCTCCTAGTTCTTATGTTCTTATAAAAATATTGGTTGGGCATCATTACCATCAGGACACCATTCAAAAATAAATATCAAGCCAATAGGGAGTTATGAAATATTGTGGGGGGAGGAGTGAAATGCAACAACTGAACACAACCCAGTGACCCTGCTCTATCTGCATCAGCAGACCAAGGTTCACTCACATCACCTATTATGCAGATACAGCAGGGTCACACACCTATTGCCAACAATGCGTCCTTAAAGTATGGTGTAATTAAATTCGCAATGAGTTTCCCTAATTTCTGTGTAGGCAGACAGAGAATTAGGATTAATTGTAACAATTTTCTTGGGGTTTTTTTTCCGTTGGGGAATCTTTAGTGCAGAGTTCCTATAACGTCATTCGAGGAATTTCGATGAGTTGGCAATACACAGTTCGTAGAATTTTACAGCACAGAAGGAGATCATTCAGCCCATCGTGCCTGTGCCGGCTCTCTGAAAAGTTATCTGCTTAGTCCCATTCCCCGTGACCGTTAACACTTCTCTTTTTTCAAATATTTACCTAGTTCCCTTTTAAAAACTGATGTGGATTTTGCTTACACTCCATGTACTAACATCTCTGTATAACAAAAAATTCCCCTTTGCTCTTTTGGTAAGTGTTATGTCTGACATTTGGTGATAGGTACTCGATTGCCTTGGCCTGAGCACATGGAGTTTGATAGTGCTGTGATCATTGTATTGTGTATAGGTATTCGATTGCTTGTGCCGGGAAGTGTGTGTGTGTGGAGCCATGATTAAAGCAGCATGAACTGAACTCACTGACGGTCTCTGGATTATCTTTGCAAACACAATATTTGGCGACGAGGATGGCTGAAATCTCTCTTCCACCACCTCCTCCCTTCCTTGCACTACCAGGTGAGCCCCCGATCCCATGGGTTCGCTGGTTACAGTCCTTTGAAACCTATCTCATTGCTCTTGGACTAGAAACTGTGAATACGGCTCGGAAAAAGGCACTGTTATCCCATTGTTTGGGAGCGGAGGGCCAGCGTGTTCTTGGGACATTATGCACAGCAGACTCAATCCAAACATATGATGAGGCTGTGGCTCTGTTAAGCACACACTTCTCTGCCCCACAAAGTGCCCTCCTGCGGCGATTCATTTTTAGACAGCGTCACCAACTCCTCGGCGAGTCAGTGCATCAATATGTGGCTAATTTGAGGGGGTTAGCTAGCTCGTGTTCGGTGCATTACAAGATGAGATGGTGCGTGATCAACTAATAGAGCACACAAACAACGTGAGAGTGTGTGAAAGACTGTTACTCGAGTCCGACGATCTGTCGTTGTCACAGGCAGTCAACATTGCCTTTCAAGTGGAGTCTGCAGCCGAATGTGCAGCGAAACTAGCACACACACCCAGTGACAGCGCCCTCGGCCCCGACAGCTCTGACACAGTAATGCTCGCATGACGGCAGCAACGCACGCTACCGCGGCAACAGTGTGGAAACTGCGGATCTCGTTTACATGTTACCAGAGCACAGAATTGCCCCGCGCGTGGCCAAGCCTGTCGCAATTGTGGAAAACAAAATCACTTTGCCAATGTCTGCTGCTCTGCCCCGGTTGCTACAAATGAACACTCTCAGTCCTCAAGCACTATAATTCACAACATGAGCTCTGGGCCATTAGTGGCTTTCAAATCATGCACAATTAACCTGAATGATGTGTGCATCCCGCTGTTGTTGGATACTGGTGCCAGCGTCTCACTGCTGAATGTGGACACATTCAAATGCTTTTTCAGCTCCCTGCCACTCTCTGCGCCCTCCACTACCCTTTGTGGGTATGGTAATTCGAAAATTGGACTAGTGGGCTCAGTCAACCTCACTGTACGCTATGGAACAAAAGTTTTGCCAGATTTTTGTTTTCATGTGGCACGCCAAGGAGCTAACCTGATGGGATTGGATCTTTTCACTGACCTGGGTTTTTCTCTCTTGGACACCGGTGGGTCTGCGATCTGCACGTCGCCTCACCGTGGCGCCAAACATGGCCAGCACTCTTTGAGGGTCTGGGCTGCCTGACTGCCTTCACCCACCAGCCCATGGTTGACTCCACCGTTACCCCTGTCATTCAGCCACTGCGCCGCATCCCGCTTGCTCTCCGTGACGGGGTAACAGCTGAACTAAAGCAGCTACTGGAAGCCGGCATCATCGAACCAGTTGATGCCTCCCCATGGGTCTCCAACCTGGTGGACGCAACGAAAAAGTCAGGTGGTCTACGCGTCTGTGTCGATCTTCGAGCAGTGAATAAGGCCGTAATCCCTGACAAGTATCCACTGCCCATGTCAGAGGAACTCACAGCGCAGTTCTATGGTTCCATCCTGTTCTCAAAACTGGACCTTCGACAGGGCTATCTACAGGTTCCCCTCCACCCCAGCAGCAGGGACCTCACTGCTTTTGTGACACATGCTGGCATCTTTCGGTACACCAGGATGCCATTTGGACTTAGCTCTGCACCCAGCTGCTTCCAAAAGGTGATGGCCTCTGTGCTCGCGGGCATTCCTGGGGTGGCCATCTACCTGGATGACATCGTCGTGCATGGGCCCTCGACCTCCACTCACGACGAATGCCTTCACAGGGTTTTCACAGCTCTGGCAAAACACAAGCTCACACTGAATGGCGAAAAGTGTGTCTTTGCTGTTTCAGAGATCAAATTTGTGGGGTTTCGGTTGTCGGCTGACAGTATATCCCCACTCCAGTCAAACGTGGATGCCATTCACAGCATCCCAGAACCCAGCTCTGCAGCACAGGTTGCCTCCTTCTTTGGCATGACTGGGTACTACCTGAAGTTTTTGCCCCAGTACTCAGCTACCACAGCCCCACTGCGCCAGCTCCTGCGAAAGGATGAGCCCTGGGTGTGGTCACAAGCCTGTACGGAAGCTGTTCGCCTCCTCAAATCGCAGCTCACGTCGCCTCCAGTGTTGGCTCACTTTGACGTCGCCAGCCCCACCCTCGTCACCTGCGACGCGTCCGCTGCAGCTGTGGGGGCGGTGTTATCGCAGATACAGAATGGAGTGGAGAAACCAATCACCTTTGCCTCCCGAGCCCTTAGCCCCACCGAACAGAAGTACTCAGTAGGCGAGCGTGAGGCGCTGGCGTGCGTCTGGGCATGTGAGCGGTGGCACCTGTACACGTATGGCCGTGCCTTCACCCTGCGAACCGATCACCAGGCTCTCACTGCCCTGCTGTCGACATCCGGCACGGGCCACAGACCACTGCGTCTACACCGCTGGTCTGACCGCCTCCGCCAATACAATTTCAGTCTCCAGTTCACACCAGGACGTGACAATGTGGTTGCAGATCTGCTCTCCCGCACTGTGTCTGCCCCAGCCCCACTCGTCGGGTCTGAACAAGTGGAACAGGATATCGTCCAGATGCTGCACACGCCTCTCCAAAGCACAGTCTCTCTCCAGGCGCTCAAAGAGGCCTCTGAACAGGATCCGGCCCTCTCCCAGCTGTGTACCTTCATCAGAGATGGCTGGCCTCGCAAGGTGCCTGAGGAACTGTCTGCCTACTCCAGAGTTAAAGAGGAGCTCTCCTGCTGGAATAACTCCTGTGTTGCACGTGAGCTCTGCACTGTGGTCCCAAGTGCCCTTCGTGCGCATGTTTTATCCATGGCGCATGAGGGCCACTTGGGCATAGTGAAGCTCAAACAACGATGCCGAGACCTCGTGTGGTGGCCGGGTATCGACAGGGAAATCGAGGCCCTGGTCAAGGACTGTGCAGCCTGCCTTGTAAGTGGCAAGACTGGCCACCAAGCTCCCCCACCCCTGCAACCCCTTGTCTGGCCCTCTCAGCCCTGGGAGCACCTGCAGCTGGACGTCTGTGGGGAGATCCATGGTGTCCCCCACCATCAACGGTTCCTAGTGGTGACCTATGACCTGCACTCAAAATGGCCAGAGGTCACTGCCGTGGGCTCCGTCACCTCTCGGGTCATCATTGATATCCTTGAGTCCCTCTTCTCCCGCTGGGGGCATCCAAAGGCCATCACCACAGACAATGGCCCCCAAATGGTCTCTTCGGAACTCTCCTCTTACCTTGAGAGCAAGGGCATCCGTCACATTCGCACAGCATACTACCACCCCGAGTCAAATGGGGGGGTGGAGCGTTTTAACCAGACACTGAAAAATGGCCTCAGAGCACACCTATCCCAGGGGTGTGCATTTGACAAGGCCCTCCTCCAGACACTGCTGCACTACAGAGCCTCCCAGCATTCCACTACAGGGGTCTCACCCGCATCCCTCATGCTAGGCCGTGAGCTCATGCTGCCCCTTGGCAGGCTCCGCCCCTCGCTAGCTCAGAGCCCTGCTCCACCGGCTCAAGCCACAGTCGCTAGACAGCAGGAGAAGATGAAACTCCGCTTCGACCAGTCGAAGAGGGCCAAGGCGCCCAACATCTCAGTCTCCGATTGGGTTAGAGTCCGCAGGCCTCACCGCAATAATAAGATGGCGTCATTCTGCTCCTCCCCTCTCCAAATCAGCCGCCAACTTGGACCAGCCACCTTCTGCCTCACTGACGGCTCTCGGTGGCATGCCAGCCGCCTTCGGAAAGTGCCAGCACCCCCTGATGCGGGATTATACGGACCTAACCCCCAAGCCTTACCCCCAGAGTGGCGGGATGCACATGTGGCTCAGCCAGCCAACCCTCAAGCAGATGTTGCGCCTCAGCCTGCTCCTCACCAGTCCCCACTTCGGCCTGCTCTTCACCAGTCCACACCTCGGCCTGTTCGTACACGTTCTCGCCCTGGCCACCTACAGGACTTTGTCACTACATTTCATGTTTGAAATTCTGTGAGGGGGGAGGAAATGTTATGTCTGACATTTGGTGATAGGTACTCGATTGCCTTGGCCTGAGCACATGGAATTTGATAGTGCTGTGATCATTGTATTGTGTATAGGTATTCGATTGCTTGTGCCGGGAAGTGTGTGTGTGTGGAGCCATGATTAAAGCAGCATGAACTGAACTCACTGACGGTCTCTGGATTATCTTTGCAAACACAATAGTAAGATTCTTAAATTTATACTCTCTAGCTAGCAACGCAGTGGCCGGCAACGTTCCCGCTAAGGTGTGCGCGCGCGCAGCCGTGCAGTGATCTGCAAGGTCCCGCGCAGGCCGCTCACCGGCTTTTACACTGTAAATCCCGCGCATGCGCAGAAATTTAAAGGGAACGCGCATTAACAGAAATAGGCCACGCAGAACAAAGCGCAGCTTACTGGGAACTTAGAAACTTAGAAGATAGGAGCAGGAGTAGGCCATTCGGCCCCTCGAGCCCGCTCCGCCATTCAATGCGATCATGGCTGATCATCCAAATTCAGTACCCTGTCCCTGCTTTCTCCCCATATCCCTTGATCCCTTTAGCCTTAAGAAATATATCTAATTCCTTCTTGAATATATTTAATGAATTGGCCTCAACTGTCTTCTGTGGTAGAGAATTCCACAGGTTCACCACTCTCTGGGTGAAGAAATTCCTCCTCATCTCAGTCCTAAATGGCTTACCCCTTATCCTTAGACTGTGACCACTGGTTCTGGACTCCCCCGCCATCGGGAACAGCCTTCATGCATCTAGTCTGTCAAGTCCTGTTAGAATTTTATAAGTTTCAATGAGATCCCCTCTCATTCTTCTAAACTCTAGCGAATATAAGCCCAATCGACCCAATCTCTCTTCATATGTCATTCCTGCCATCCCAGGTATCAGTCTGGTGAATCTTCGCTGCACTCCCTCCATGGCAAGGACATCCTTCCTCAGATAAGGCGACCAAAACTGCACACAATACTCAAGGCGTGGTCTCACCAAGGCCCTGTACAACTGCAGCAAGACATCCTTGCTCCTGTACTCGAATCCTCTCACTACGAAGGCCAACATACCATTTGCCTTCTTAACCGCCTGCTGCACCTGCATGCTTTCCTGCAGCGACTGGTGCACAAGATCACCCAGGTCTCGTTGCACTTCCCCTTCTCCCAATCTATTGCCGTTCAGATAATAATCTGCCTTCCTGTTAGAATTTTATAAGTTTCAATGAGATCCCCTAACATTTGATGGCCAGTAGAACTAGTTTTCCCTATTTAACCTATCAAACCCTTCATGACTTTCAACAGCTCTATCGAATCTCCTCTTGGCTTTCCCTGCTCTACAACAACAACTTGCATTTATATCGTCCCTTCAACGTAGAAAAACAACCCAAGGCACTGCACAGAGGTGAAAGGGAAAATGGATGCCAAGCAAAAGAAGGACAGGTTAGGAAAGGTGACCAAAAGCTGGATCAAAGTGGTGAGTCTTAAAGGAGGAGAGGGAGAGGTGGAGGAGTTTAGGGAGGGAATTCCTGGGAATGGGAACCGAGGCGAGAGAAGGCACAGCTCCCCGTTGGTGGGACAAAGGGAGAGGCGATACACATGAGATTTCGAGGGGGGAGAGTTGTAGGGCCAGTGGAGGTTACAGAGATAAAGGAGGGGCAAGGCCATGAGGGACAGGGGGATGAGAATTTGAGGCATTTGGGGACTGGGAGTGAATGTCGATCAGTGAGGGTAGGGTTAATGTGGAAACAGCACTCAGTGCGGAGATAGAATACCGGAAGTATAATTTTGGAATATCTGAAGTTTATGGAAACTGGAGATTGGAAGGACAGCCACGAGAGCATTGAAGTAATCGAGTGTATCATCATAGAATCATAGAAGTTTACAGCACAGAAGGAGGCCATTCGGCCCATCGTGTCTGTGCCGGCCGAAAAAGAGCCTAATCCCACATTCCAGCTCTTGGTCCGTAGCCCTGTAGGTTACGGCACTTCAAGTGCATATCCAAGTAGTTTTTAAATGCGTTGAGTGTTTCTGCCTCTACCACCCTTTCAGGCAGTGACTTCCAGACCCCCACCACCCTCTGGGTGAAACAGTTTCTCCTCAACTCCCCTCTAATCCTAACACCAATTACTTTAAATCTATGCCCCCTGGTTATTGACCCTTCTGCTAAGGGAAATAGGTCCTTCCTATCCACTCTATCTAGGCCCCTCATAATTTTATACACCTCAATTAAATCTCCCCTCAGCCTCCTCTATTCCAAAGAAAACAACCCCAGTGTAGAGGATGACAAAGGCATGTATGATGGGCTGAGGTAGGAACAGAGGCAGGCACTGGTACCAGAGGCATAAATAGGAAATTTTTGTGTTGGAGAGGATATGGGGTTAGAAGCTCAGCTCAGGGTCGAACAAGACACCAAGGGGGGGAAAAATTCGTGTTAGCCAGCAAAGTTGCCGGTGTCACCAGCAACTGCAGTTAACGGCCACTGGAAATGACCGCAATGCTAAGCGAATGAAATTGGTCTGGGGTCCTGGTCCTGGTGGCGTTGCTGGAGGGATCCGGGACAAAGTTTCTGTCCAGGTCCGGTGTTGCAGCTTCCCACAGCCTCTGGGAGCGAGGCTGTGGAGCTCGCAGGGAATTGTGGGCAATGAAGAGGTCTGAGAATTAAAGGGGCCACACACACTGAAGCAATACACAATAAAATGAAGTGAATCAATACATTTTTCAGCCCTTTCTGCCTTTTAAAAAGTATTCAACATTTAAAAGAAGTTCCAAATGTGAATATTCAGCTGAATTACCTTCCTAACCTCAACAAATGGGAAAACTGCCTCAGCACTAACGCAAATGGCTCAGCAAGCCAGGGAAGGGGCACCGAGGGTCCCACACGCAGCATTCCAGCTTTGTGCAGGGGGTCAACACAGCTTCACAGGCCCTCTACCCATAAGGGCCAGGAGGCCCTCCAGAAAGAAGGATGTGGGAGCACATCACCGAGGCCATCACTGCCAGCAGTGTCGCTCCCACCATCTGGCTCCAGAGCCCAAAGAAGTGTCATGACCTCTGACCACTGACCACTTCAAAAGCCGTCTCCTACCAACTGCACCACTAGCCTCACACACTGCTCAATGCATGACCCCCAATCACTCACCTACCAACAATCTGCACCAATGATGAGGCACATCTCCCATTCCTAGCCTCATCTCACCTCCTAGGAGGAGACAGTGCATGCCATTCTTGGCAGGGGCATGGTTGAGCCCTTGGCCAGCGGCAGGGCTGAAAAGATACAAGATGCTGGTATCCTCATATCCTCCTTCTGGCATGCACCTCTTGCTTTCCCGCCCTCCCCTCACCACAACTCCACCCTTGTGCCTTCCTCATTTCACACACCCAAGAAATGCAGCCCACCCAGCCAGTGGGTCAACAAGAAGAGGGAGAGGAGAGTGAAGAAGAACAAGTACAGAAGACGATTGATTTGACATTCCCGGCCACCAACTCCTCAAGTTCAACCAGCAAGGACATTCCAGAGCTTAGGGCCTAGGCAACAGAAGGCACGGCCACCAATGGTTGAGTGATTATAATCAGGGATGCTCAAGAGGGCAGAATTAGAGGAGCGCAGATATCTCGGGGGTTGTGGGGCAGGAGGAGATTACAGAGATAGGGAGGGGTGAGGCCATGGAGGGATTTGAAAACAAGGATGAGAATTTTGAAATCGAGGCGTTGCTTAACCGGGAGCCAATGGAGGTCAGCGAGCACAGGGGTGGTGGGTGAACGGGACTTGGTGTGGGTTATGACACGGGCAGCAGAGTTTTGGATGACCTCAAGTTTACGTAGGATGGAATGTGGGGGGCCAGCCAGGAGTACGTTGGAATAGTCAAAGTCTAGAGGTAACAAAGGCATGGATGAGGGTTTCAGCAGCAGATGAGCTGAGGCAAGGTTGGAGATGGGCGATGTTACGGAGGTGGAAATAGGCAGTCTTAGTTATCACCCGGATATGTGGCCGGAAGGTTGCGAACAGTGTGGTTCAGCCTCAGACAGATGTTAGGGAGAGGGATAGAGTCAGTGGCTAGGGAACAGAGTTTGTGGCGGGGACTGAAAACAATGGCTTCAGTCTTCCCAATATTTAATTGGAGAAAATACGGGTGATGAGTTGATTCCTTGATGTCATATTGGATGGATAGATGTAGATAGGTGGATTCGAAAGTTTGCTTTGTGGTGCCTTTTATTTCAGCATCGTGGCCAAGAGGATGTTGCGATGGTCATTAACAGATGGAAGGTAAGGTGTGGGACTAATGTTGAAAGGGGAATTGGGGTTGTGGTCACTGGGAGAGCAGGTGGATGATTCCATCCCGGATATCCCAGCCACAAAGGGGCTGTCTGGGATGCATCCTTCCGTCTGATTCCTCCTCTTCTGATTCCTCCTCTTCTGTGTCTTCCTCTTCCCTCTGCAAGCGGATGCTGTAAATGTGAAATGACAGCATAAAATGCTTGAAACACTCAGTTGCTCAGGCAGCATGTCAACCTGAGACGTGAACTCTGTTTTTCTCTCCACGGATGTTGCGTGACCTGCTGAGTATTCGCAGCATGTTCTGTCTCCTCAAAGGCCTTCATTTACCATCCGAGCCCTTGCAAGCGCCCAGCAGCACTCCCGACACACATAAAAAACTTTTCACATCTATTTCAGCAAACCAACACGTCAAAAAAATCAACAACAAAAAACAGCCCAAACCCTTAAGTTCAAACTTAACTGAATGATGTGTGTGTCCCTTTAAGAGGTCCAGACATCACCACTGTCAGTCTGTTTGCACGCCAGGTTAACTTGGCATGCTTAGGACCCAGCGGTGAATTCAGCGCTAGGGTCGAAGTTCGCGCTTGTGATGTAAAGTCGGCGTTGCATGCCGATTGACATCACAACGCCACCATTTTGTCCAGCATGGCGCAGCCAGTTACAGGCAGCGGCCGCCATTTTAGCGCCATTTATTGGGGCTAAGGCCACCAATTTCTAGGCCCCAAGGTTGGAAACAGTTTAATTCAGCCTAAGACAATAGCCAAGGAAAGGGATGGAGTCGGTGGCAATGTGATTGGAGGGAGCCTTGTCGGTGATTGAGATCGCCCGCCCTGGCCTTGAACCACGATGCCACAAGTAAGCTGCATTGCCCCGCCACTCCACTGGGGAGCACTGCAGACGGTGGAGCTGCACCAAAACATTTGGGAGTCAGGAACTGTGTCGCAAAATAAACCTCCCCCCGCCCATCGAACCAACCCCAGTTAGGAGGAGTCAGCAAGGGGAGCCGAGGGAGAGAGAGAAAATCCTGTGGACCTCTTGGGGGTGGACTGGCAGGCAGAGGACTAGAAAGAAAGACTTGAATTTATATAGCGCCTTTCACGACCACTGGACGTCTCAAGGTGCCTTACAGCCAATTAATTACTTTTGAAGTGGAGTCACTGTTGTAATGTAGGAAACGAGGCAGCCAATTTGCGCACAGCAAGCTCCCACAAACAGCAATGTGATAATGACCAATAATCTGTTTTAGTGATGTTGATTGAGGAATAAATATTGGCCCAGGACACCAGGGATAACTCTCCCTGCTCTTCTTCAAACTAGTGCCGTGGGATCTTTTACGTCCACCTGAGAGAGCAGACGGGGGCCTCGGTATAGTGTCTCATCCAAAAGACGGCACCTCCGACAGTGCAGCACTCCCTCAGTACTGCACTGGAGCGTCAAGCCTAGATTTTTGTGCTCAAGTCTCATGGAGTGGGATTTGAACCTCACAAACTTCTAGACTCAGAAGCCAAGAGTGCTACCCACTGAGCCACGGCTAACATTGGCTCCAAGGTCTGAGATGATCTAAAGGAAGGAATTTTAAAAGAAACCTGACAAAAATAGCACAAAACTATTATGTCCGTATATAATTGAGACATGGACAGCAGGAGTTGATTTAAACAAGTCTTTACTGAATGGAGACAAACAGGAAACTGAAACTACAGAAGGCTGCTAGCGCCTTTTATACAGGGGTGGTCACTGCCGGTACTGCAGTCTGAGACCAGTTATTCCCTTAAAGGTACATACACAACAATTCCTCCCCTTTTAGATAAACAGCACATAACATTCATTTAACAACTAAATGATAACTAATTACAATCACAATTACGGTTGCTAGATACATTGGTTGAGGTTAAACAATTATAAGTTCAGTCTTTGAGGAGGCTTGCTGATTCTGTCTGGATAACGCCTCTTTGGGGTATCAGGTTCTACTGGCAAGGTTGAGTCGGGATCAATGTCGTTGTTTAGTTTACCTGCTTCCAATATCGCCGATTCTGCGGTAGATGCAATTGGTAAATCAGTTTCATCGCCAGGTGTATCAGATCGTGGTGTGGAGTTGACGTTTTCCAGTGACTCTAGAATCTGGTCAGCATGGCGTCTTACAATGTTCTCTCCAACGTCCACGGTATACATGAGGGGTCCTTGCCGTGTACAAATCGTTCCTGGCTGCCATTTCTCTGTGAGGTTGTCCCGGGCCAACACTGGTTGACCTATCTTAAAGCTCCTGGTCGGTCTTTCATTCATATTCTGAAACTGCCTGTTCTCCACATCTCTTCTGATGTTCGGCTTAACCAGATCCAAGCGGCATCGTAGTCTTCGATTGAAGAACATCATGGCAGGAGTTTGGTTGGTAACCGCATGTGTCGCATTCCGGTAGGCAAACAAGAAGTTGTCCACCTTGTGTTGTAGGGGTATATCTTCATTACACATTGCCTTGATAGCCTTCTTGAATGTTTGAACAAACCTCTCGGCCAATCCATTAGTGGCTGGATGATATGGGGCGGATGTGTAATGCTTAACACCATTGTTCTTTAAGAACCTCCGGAACTCTTCAAACACAAACTGTGGTCCATTGTCACAGCAAATCTGTTCAGGCAACCCATTCCTGGCGAATATGGTTCGTAAGACTGTGATAGTTTTTTCTGTGGTGGTTGAGGACATTTTTATTACCTCTGGCCACTTTGAATGTGCATCCACCGCAATTAAAAACATCGAGTACATGAAGGGACCAACAAAATCAATGTGCACCCTTTGCCATGGAGATGAGGGCCACTCCCATGGATGTAGAGGAGCTTGTGGTGGGGCGTTTTGGACCTTCTGGCATCCTGTACAGCTCTTGGTCATCTCTTCGATTTCTCTATCGATTCCTGGCCACCACACAAACGCTCTGGCTAAGTTCTTCATTTTTATCCCACCCAGATGACCCTCATGAAGCTCATTGAGCACTCTATCCATCAACTTAGGTGGAATTACTACTCTGGATCCACACATCAAGATTCCTCTGCACACTGACAGCTGTTCTCTTCTCGGCGAGAATGCTGGCAGCAGTGGTTCGCCATGTGCTGGCCATCCCTTCACCGTTAAATCATAGACCCGGGATAGTGTCGGGTCATTCCGTGTTTCCTTTTCTATGCTTGCATTCGTCACAGGGAGACATTCGACTATAGTCGAGTGGAATATCTCCATTGGATCCACTGCAAGTTCTTCTTCCACCATCGGCAACGGTAGGCGCGACAATCCATCAGCATTCCCATGCTGTTTAGTTCCTTTGTACTCGATGTCATATTGGTGTGCCCCAAGGAAAAGGGACCACCTCTGTAGCCGTTGTGCTGTCATTATCGGTACGCTCTTCTGAGGGTTGAAAATGGAGACAAGAGGTTGATGATCAGTTAGTAGAGTAAATTTTTGACCGTGCAGGTAGTGATTGAACTTCTTCACCCCCCACACTAGGCTGAGGGCCTCTCGGTCAATCTGGGCGTAGTTACGCTCGGCCGAAGTTAACAAATGTGACGCAAAAGCTATCGGCCTCTCTAACCCATCAAGGAATTTATGTGACAGTACCGCCCCAATACCGTAGGGAGACGCATCACACGCCAGTCTTATCGGTAGTGATGGGTTGTAGTGAGCCAATACTTCCCTTGAAGTGATTAGGTCCTTACTCTTCTGAAAGGCCCGCTTACAGTCATTGCTCCATTGCCATGCTACTCCCGTTCGTAGTAGGGCGTTCAGTGGGTGCAGAATTGTGGACAAATTCGGTAAAAACTTATGGTAGTAATTCACCAATCCGAGGAATGACCTCAGTTGCGATACATTTTCAGGCGCTGGGGCCTTAACAACCGCTTCAATTTTGTCAGGGGACTTATGTAGCCCCTCTTCATCAATCACGTGGCCACAATCCGATATCTGTTTCTTAAAAAACTCGCACTTGGGGCGGTTGGCTCGTAGCCCATGTTCATGTAGTCTAGTGAGCACCTGTTCTAGGTTGTTAAGGTGTTCACTGTCATCTTCACCTGTCACTAGGATGTCGTCTAAGTAACACTGAGTTCCCGGAATCCCTTGCAGGACTTGTTCCATCGCCCTTTGCCATATCGCCGGAGCTGATGCTACTCCGAATACCAGTCGATTATACTGGTAAAGACCTTTATGAGTGTTTATCGTGAGATACTTCCTAGAGGATTCTTCAACCTCCATCTGCAAATATGCTTGTGCTAGGTCAATTTTTGTAAAACGCTTCCCTCCAGATAGTGAGGCGAAGATATCTTCTATCCTTGGAAGAGGATAGTGTACTGTGTGAAGGACTGGGTTCACCGTCACCTTGAAGTCCCCACAGATGCGAACCTTCCTTGGCTCCTCAGGCTTATTGCTTAACGTTTTCTTCATGACAGGAATGATGGGTGTCGCCCACTCGCTCCAGTCTACCTTAGATAACACGCCTGCATTCTCCAGATGCTCCAGCTCTGCCTCGACGGCTGGGCGAATTGCATATGGTACCGGTCTTGCTTTGAAAAACTTGGGAATTGCATTTTCCTCTATTTTTATCGAGGTGGTTACGCCTTTAAGAGTGCCCAGTTCTTGTTGAAATACCTCTTTGGCGTCAGCTAAGATTGTTGACAATCGTCCAGGAGTGACATCGTCATCTTTTTTACCCGCCACCGTCAGTGCCTTAATGGAGTGCCAGTCTAAACTTATCTTTCTGATCCATTCACGTCCCAATAACGGTGGCCCACCATCTTGCAGAATGTAGAGATACAATTTCCGTATTTTCTTGCCGTTGTATTCGACAGGCACCCTTAATTTTCCTCTGGGGTATACTTTTTGCCCCGTATACGTCCTCAAGACAATGGATGTCTCTCTCAAGGGTATGTGTGAGAATAGCCGCTCGTAGTCTTGTCGATTCATGACGGTTAGAGCTGATCCTGTATCCAATTCCATTTTGACTTGGGACCCTGCTATCGTGAGGGTGACCCAAATGGTTCGGTGATCCTCTTTTGCGATTACGTTGTGAAGTTTGAGACAGCTTAGTCTCTTATTCCCGGATTCACTATCGCTTATCTGGTCTTCGGAACTACTGTCCGTCATCTTTTGTACTTTCCTGTACGGTTCCTTAGTAGCCTTTTTGTTGTCGTTGGTCTTCTTCCCAGACCTGCAAACTCGTGCAATGTGTCCCATCTTTCCGCATTGCCTGCATATTTTGTTCTTGGACCAGCAGTCCTTCTGGTCATGGTTAGTTCTACCGCAGCGATAACATTTTGCAAATCCCCGTGTCATTTCGTGGGTGCCGTATTCCTGTGGCTTTTGTTGTATTTCCGCAGCTCCCCATGCTGCTGCTTCGTACGATACTGCCATGCTGAAAGCCTTATCTAGCGTCAGCTCTTTCTCTGAGAGTAACCTCTTTTGGGTTCCTTCACTCAGGAGTCCACAGACAAATTTGTCCCGTAGGGTATCTGCCAGTCCTGCTCCGAACTGGCAGTGCTTTGATAGCTTGCATAGTTCCGTAAGGTACTCAGCATTGCTCTCATCTTTATGCTGAGTTCTCCTGTGGAATTTAAATCTTTCTGCTATCAGCAGCAGTGCAGGGTTTAGGTGTTCCTGTAGGATAGCAACAATTTCGTTAAAACTCTTCGCCTTCGGTTTGGCTGGAGCAATCAGGTCCCACAATAGGCCGTACGTTCTTGCGCCCAATAAGTTTAGCAGTACTGATGCTTTTTTCTCATCGGCTATTTCGTTTGCCTCGCAATATACCTCGACTCTTTCCATATACGTGGTCCAGTCCTCTATTGCATTATCAAAGGCAGTGATACAGCCAGTCTTCGGCATCTTGGAAATCTAAAATGGCGCCTCCCGCGCTTTGCCTTCTTCCCCGGTTTAGCAAAATGGCACTTCCCGCGCTTTGCCTTCTTCCCCGCTGTTGCTAGCGCTGCTTTCCGTGGTTTCCGTTGCAACCTGCAGCTCCTCGCGGCTTCCTGCGCGATTTATATATATTTCCTTTGTTATTTTATTATTTTCCCGTCGTGGAACAACCCTGTGGGACTCTTGCCTCACTCTTCTCGGGTCTGTACGCAGCCCGGCTTCGTAGCACCGGCCGCGCCCTGTTTGCTCCACCCTCTCTCTCTCTCCTCTTCCCGACAACGCTGCTTGGCCCCGTTGCAAGCCACCCGCTCGACTTCTAGACCGCCGCAGCCCAGGAAGGATCAGTGTACTACCTGCCACCAGCCCGATTAGCTGAAGCACCGTCGACAGGAACCAAACCCCGCTCTCGACAGCTTCTCCAGCAATCTTCAACTCCGCTGACTCAGGGGCGGATGCCCACGGTCGACGCCCGTTTCTACTGCTTCTTTCTTCCTTCTGGCCTCGACCTCTGCTCACTTCACTTCAGGAATGGATCCCAGGAGGTGGTGCAGACTGTAGGTAAGTTCGTATCTGCTCGTCGCCAATATTATGTCCGTGTATAATTGAGACACGGACAGCAGGAGTTGATCATAACAAGTCTTTACTGAATGGAGACAAACGGGAAACTGAAACTACAGAGGCTGATAGTGCCTTTTATACAGAGGTGGTCACTGCCGGTACTGCAGTCTGAGACCAGTTATTCCCTTAAAGGTACATACACAACAAAAACCTCTCCAGTTTAGGGTTAGAAAAGCTTTAATTCAGCCAGCAACTTTACTATATTGAAGCCGGGGAGAATCTATACTAAGATGGACTCACTGATGGAGGGACATGTTACATGGGTGGATATATTTCATGCCAGGGTAATAGGACCCTCCTGGATAAATCAGGAGGCTTATCAATTATAGAAGTGTCAAGAGACTATCAATAAGTAAAAATTATACCAGGAAAGAAATTTCCGAGCATATTCTGTCAATTATTGATTCAATGCCCATCTACGCTAAGCACGAATAGCCCAGCAATGTAAAATATGTGTTCTGGTTGTTAATGTGACGCAATACAGGGCCAGGGAAAGATCTTGAGGGCTGGTGCAAACGAGGTGATGTCACATCTGTTCCTCGGGGTAAAGTTACTTGCGGTGTTCCCGTGTCAAGAGTGGTGGCTGGACACCAACTAATGATGACAAACAGCAGATGGAAAGTGACATGAATCCCGAGCCCAACCAGACATGTAAATGATTGCGAGCGGTCTCGCAATCGACCTCCTAAATGGGCTGGCTCTGATCTGGGCCGCAAGTGAAATGGGCTGACGCAAAGTGTTTTTATGTTTAGCTTGGGGGTTCTTGCGATGCGGCGCTCAAGCCACAAATGTTTGGCTCCACATGACTGCCAGCTACTGCTCCAGAACAAGCCCCCGCAACCCCAACCATTGCTCGCTGCAATCCAATCAATGTCCAGCTTTGTGTGAAGACCCAACAGCAGTTTGCTGGACTCAGGAAAATCTGGGTCCCCGGTGTCATCGGGACTACAGAAGACCCCGGCCTTACATCAGAGGGTGCCCAAGACAATTGGAATATTGGCCTGCCCCATCATCAATGGCACTCCGTGAATGTAAAAGTGCTTTAACACAGGTATGGTTCTCTGAATCTTCACCATTTCTCTAACCATAGCCATCATGTGAAGAATAATAAAGAAAAAAAGATTTGCATTTATATTGCACCTTTCACAACCTCAGGACGTCCCAAAGTGCTTTACAGCCAATGAAGTACTTCTTGGTATGAGTGACCATAACATGGTTGAATTCCAAATTCAATTGGAGGGTGAGAGAGTTGGATCTCAAACCAGCGTACTAAGCTTAAATAAAGGAGACTATGAAGGTATGAGAGCAGAGTTGACTAAAGTGGACTGGGAAAATAGATTAAGGCGTAAGACGGTACAGGAGCAGTGGTGTACAATCAAGGATATATTTCACAACTTTCTAGAAAAATATATTCCACTGAGGAAAAAGGGGCATAAAAGAAAAGACAGCCATCCGTGGCTAAGTAAAGTAATAAAGGATAGTATCCGACTGAAAACAAGGGCATATAAAGTAGCCAAATCTAGTGGGAGGATAAAAGATTGGGAAGCATTTAAAAGCCAGCAAAGAATAACTAAAAGATTAATTAAGAAAGGGAAGATAGATTATGAAAGTAAACTAGCAAAAAATAAAAAAACAGATTGAGTTTCTACAGTTATATAAAAAGAAAAAGGGTGACTAAAGTGAATGTTGGTCCCTTAGAGGACGAGACCGGGAAATTAGTAGTGGGGAACATGGAGATGGCAAATATGCTGAACAAATATTTTGTATCAGTCTTTACAGTAGAGGACACTAAAAATATCCCAACACTGGACAAACAGGGGGCTATAGTGGGGGAGGAGCTAAACATGATTAAAATCACTAAGGAGATGGTGCTCGGTAAGATAATGGGACTTAAGGCGGATAAATCCCCTGGACCTGATGGCTTACATCCTAGGGTCTTGAGAGAAGTAATGGTAGGGATTGCGGATGCATTGGTGGTAGTTTTCCAAAACTCCCTGGATTCAGGAAAGGTCCCAGCAGATTGGAAAACTGCTAATGTAACGCCCTTATCTAAAAAGGGAGGTAGTCAAAAGGCTGGAAACTATAGACCAGTTAGCCCAACATCTGTGGTTGGTAAAATGTTGGAGTCCATTATTAAGGAAGCAGTAACAGGACATTTGGATAAGCATAATTTAATCAGACAGAGTCAGCATGGTTTTATGAAGGGGAAGTCATGTTTGACAAATTTGCTCGAATTCTTTGAGGACGTAACAAACAGGGTGGATAAAGGGGAACCAGTGGATGTGGTGTATTTGGACTTCCAAAAGGCATTTGACAAGGTGCCACACAAAAGATTACTGCACAAGATAAAAAATCACAGGATTGGGGGTAATATACTGGCATGGGTGGAAGATTGGCTATCTAAGAGAAAACAGAGAGTTGGGATAAATGGTTCATTCTCGGGTTGGCAATCAGTAACTAGTGGTGTTCTGCAGGGGTCAGTGCTGGGACCCCAACTCGTTACAATCTATATTAACGATTTGGAGGAGGGGACCAAGTGCAACGTATCCAAGTTTGCTGACGAAACAAAGATGGGAGGGAAAGCAGTGAGTGAGTAGGACATAAATAACCTGCAAAAGGACATAGACAGGCTAAGTGAGTGGGCAGAAATTTGGCAGATGGAATATAATGTTGGAAAGTGTGAGGTTATGCACTTTGGCAGAAAAAATCAAAGAGCAAGTTATTATCTAAATGGAAAGAAACTGCAAAGTGCTACAGTACAAAGGGATCTGGGGGTCCTGGTGCATGAAACACAGAAGGTTAGTATGCAGGTACAGCAGGTAATCAGGAAGGCCAATGGAATCTTGACTTTTATTGCAAGGGGGATGGAGTATAAAAGCAGGGAAGTCTTGCTTCAGTTATACAGGGCACTGGTGAGGCCACACCTGGAATACTGCGTACAGTTTTGGTTTCCATATTTAAGAAAAGATATACTTGCTCTCGAGGCAGTTCAGAGAAGGTTCACTCGGTTGATTCCGGAGATGAGGGGGTTGACTTATGAGGAAAGGTTGAGTAGGTTGGGCCTCTACTCATTGGAATTCAGAAGAATGAGAGGCGATCTTATCGAAACATATAAGATTGTGAGGGGGCTTGATCGGGTGGATGCGGTGAGGATGTTTCCACTGATGGGTGAGACTAGAACTAGGGGGCATAATCTTAGAATAAGGGGCTGCCCTTTCAAAACTGAGATGAGGAGAAACTTCTTCACTCAGAGGGTAGTAAATCTATGGAATTTGCTACCTCAGAGAGCTGTGGAAGCTGCGACATTAAATAAATTTAAAACGGAGATAGACAGTTTCCTAGCTGATAAGGGAATTAAGGGTTATGGGGAGCGGGCAGGGAAGTGGACGTGAGTCTAGGTTCGGGTCAGCCATGATCCTATTGAATGGCGGAGCAGGCCCGAGGGGGCGTATGGCCTACTCCTGCTCCTACTTCTTATGTTCTTATGTTCTTATGAACTGCTGTAATGTAGGAAACGCAGCAGCCAATTTGCACACAGCAAAGTCCCGCAAACAGCAATGTGATCAGGATCAGATAATCTGTTTGTTCAGTGATGTTGGTTGAGGGATCAGTATTGATACTGGGGAAGAACTCCCCTGCTCTTCTTCAAAATAGTGCCATGGGAGGTTTTGTGTCCACCTGAGAATGCAGACAAGGCCTCAGTTTAAGGTTGCATGTGAAGGACAGTAACTTGACAGTGCGTCACTCCCTCAGTACTGCACTGCAGTGTCAATCTGGATTATGGGCATGAGTCTCTGGAGTAGGACTATGAACTCACAACCTTCTGACTCTAGGTGAGAGTGCTACCAACTGAGCCATGGGTTCAAGTTTTGGGTTTGAGGCCTACTCCAGACACACTTGAGCCCATAATCCAGGCTGACACTCCAGTGCAGTGCTGAGGGAGTGCTGCATTGTCGGAGGTGCCGTCTTTCGGATGAGACATTAACCCGAGGCCCAGTCTGCCCACTCAGGTGGATGTCAAAGACGTCTGGCTATCTGCCGGGTGGGAAAACCAGCAGCCCTGGCAATCGGGAGAGATATGGAGGGCAGGGGAGGGTTAATATCGAGGCCGTTAACTCTGTTTCTCTTGCCACAGATGCTGCCTGACCTGTTGAGTGTTTCCAACACTTTCTGTTTAGATTTCAGATTTCCAGCATCCGTGATATTTTGCTTTTGACATTAGCAGAACCCTTCTCTATTGCATATCTTTTTCTCTTTTGCTTACTTACATAGATATGTTTTTACATAGAATCTACAGCACAGAAACAGGCCATTCGGCCCAACTGGTCCATGCCGGTGTTTATGCTCCACACGAACCTCCTCCCACCCTTCATCTCACCCTATCAACATATCCTTCTACTCCTTTCTCCCTCATATACTTATCTAGCTTCCCCTTAAATGTATCTGTGTTATTCGCCTCAACCACTCCCTGTGGTAGCGAGTTCCACATTCTCACCACTCTCTGGATAAAGAAGTTTCTCCGAAATTCCTTACTGGATTTATTACTGTCTTATATTTATGATCCCTAGTTCTGGTCTCCCCTGTAAGTGGAAACACCTTCTCTACATCATCAAACCCCTTCATAATTTTAAAGACCTCTATCAGGTAACCCACCCCCTCAGCCATCTCCTTTCTGGAAAAACGAGCCCCAGCCTGTTCAGTCCTTCCCAATAGTCATGACGGCCCGGATTTTGTGGGGCCGTCGTAAGTCCTCAGAATGGCCCCGTGGGTTCCGGATTTCCGCATGCGCTGCGTAAGCGCGGAAACCCAGAACTTGCGATCTGTCAAGTTTCGCATTGACAGATCCTTCGCCTCCGCTGCAAAAAACACTTTTGCTGGCACAAAGTTGATCTGTTTGCCCAACTACTGCCCAGCGATAGCCCACAAAACCCTTACGCCAGGTAAAAACAGGCCCTCTTTTACCAGTGTAAGGATTACAATAATTGTTTAAATAAAATTTTTTAAATGATTAAAACATACACATACATTTAAAATTAGTTTAGGTAAATTTTGGCCCGTGTTAAAATGTTGACATTTATTTTTCAAAAAATTACATCTACCTCAGTGGGGCCTTGGTTTAACGTCTCATCTGAAAGACGGCACCTTCTGACAGTGCAGCACTCCCTCAGCACTGCACTGGAGTGTCAGCCTAGCTTTAATGCGCTCAAGGGTCCCTGGAGTAGGACTTGAACCCACAACCTTCATAACTCAGGAGCGAGAGGGCTACCAACTGAGCCACAGCTGACACTGTGCAGTTGCTAAGCAGTTTATTTCAGTTTTGCTGTGTTGGTTATGGAGGAGGTCACAGCAGGCATTGATAGCCAGGACACTTCATGGAAATGATAAATAATGATTTACGCTTTCAGCTGCAGCGACACTCAAAAAGCTCGACATCATCCAGGGCAAAGCAGCCCGCTTGACTGGCACCCCATCCACTACCTTAAACATTCACTCCCTCCACCACCGGCGCACCGTGGCTGCAGTGTGTACCATCTACAAGATGCATTGCAGCAACTCGCCAAGGCAGCACCTCCCAAACCCGCGACCTCTACCACCTAGAAGGACAAGGGCAGCAGGCGCATGGGAACACCACCACCTCCAAGTTCCCCTCCCAGTCACACACCATCCTGACTTTGAAGTATATCGCCGATTCTTCATCATCGCCGGGTCAAAATCCTGGAACTCCCTCCCTAACAGCACTGTGGGAGCACCTTCACCACACAGACTGCAGCGGTTCAAGAAGACGGCTCACCACCACCTTCTCAAGGGCAATTAGGGATGGGCTATAAATGCCGACCTTGCCAGCGATGCCAAGGGGCAACTAGGAATGGGCTATAAATGCCGACTTTGCCAGCGACGCCCACATCCTAAGAATGAATTTTAAAATGTAAAATCTAGATTTTTCACAACTGCAGCAGAATAGCGAGGAATGTAAAACACAGGGCATGTTGACCAGCCAACAGTTAGGTTAAAAGTGGAAGATACAGAAAACAAAAGGTGATCAGTTTAATGTGATTGTTTCCTGAACCTCCTTATAAAGTCAGACAATTGCCCAGCGGCACCTATAACTTTAACCTTAATTTGATTGATTTCAGGCCAAAGCCTCTGGTGTGGGGGTAGCTTTGACTTTGCGCGATGGTGTAAAAGGGGCAATAGCGAATCGGCCGCCCGTTTTACATCTCTCCCGAGCTTTATTTCCATTGATGTAAAACCGGCCTGCTGATTCGCTATCACCCACTTTACACTATCGCACAAGGTCAAGATGACCCACTAGGTGTTAAATGGTTTCCAAGTGCTTTGGAAATAAGATGTATTTGCATAGGAATAATACCTTTTTGTGTACCAGCCAGTAACGTGTATTCCTTTAATACAGCAAGTTGGAAGTAACCAAGTTTAAAGTAACCAGTGATCTGTAGATAAAGATTATCTGTACAACAGTAAATTCTTTCCTCTGCCTAGTGGTCAGCTTTGGTTACCTATCTGTTAAGTCTGTGAATTATTTAGTTAATTAAGACACAGACTAATGAGTAACAATAAAACAGGTCTTTACTGGTTGGAGGTAGGGACTATACTGAATACAAGATTACTGCACAGTGCTTATATACCGGTGTGTTCACCCCCGGTATTACGTCTACAGCAGCCTGAGAAAGTAGTACATCTCTTAAGGTGGAACAGGCTTAAGCTCTCTTAAGGTGGAACAGGTTACATACACAACACTCCTCCCTTCTTAGCTTTATAGTCATCCCCCCCATTTAACATAACGTAATAACATATATACATATATAACTTCATGTTTAACGTAACATATCACAGATTCAGTCTCTGCGGAAAACAGTTCACAGATTCAATCTCTGTGGTGTAGTCGGTTCACGTTACTCATTCAATAGTCCTTTCATGGATTTAACCGCTTGAACTTCCGAACTGATTTGGCTCCGTTCGGAGGGACCACGTGTGTGATCTGGTAGAGGTGATAATGGTTCAGATGGGTCATCTTCTGTTTTTACTTTTCCTTTTCTGCTTCTTGGAGACTCTCTGGGCTCCATTGTCAGCTGCCACAGCTGCCAGCTGCATGCGCAGTTCCTCCTTCTCTTCCTCCTGTTTCCGTCGTAGAGCCAGCTTCTCCCGATGTTCCGTAGACTTTTGGTGCTCCTCCATGATTTCTGCACTTTGGGAGTCGAAGTTACAAGCTGGGCAGGACAGGACATCGTAATATTCGGTGTCGTCCTGAGCTAGACCAGTGAGAGGGTCGTCTATTTCCTCCATACCCAGCTGGACGTTAGCCAGCTCTTGTTCCAAATCCAGACATCTTTCCTGAAGAGACTTCTTCATGTGTACCTCTGCATCCAGCTTTTTCTGGGCTTTCAGCAAGTCGTTTACTAGTGACCTCATTTGTGATTTTAATACTTCAACTTCCTTTGGAGATTGATTGATCGGACTATGCAATCCCTCTACCGGAGCAGCTGTTTCAGCGGTCTGTTGTTCTACATTGACGTGAGTCAGCGTACTTTTGGCATCCAATGGCTGCTCTGTTGCAGTCGTTTCAGTCTGTGTCGTCACATCAGCCATCTCAATGACTTTTGAGAGCTCCGAACCCTTTTCCTTTGAAGATCGCAGCTCGTGTTCAAGTTTTTCCCATTTCAGAGTCTTGTCCCTCAGCATATGAAGGAGTTGGCTGACCGTTAACTCTTCTGACACCAGATTATGGCACGCACCTTCAGAACCTGAATCAGCTTTGATTCGTTCGGCCTCCTCGCGCAGATGGTTGGTGTGCTCCTGCTCCATTTTCTCCATCAGTTGCTTCTGTTGACTTTCCAGATTCTCCCACTCTGTAACAAAGAACTTTTTTATTTCATTCATCTCTTGCTCAAAACGGCGAATCATTTGTTCTAATTGCTGTTGTAGTTTGAAATGGAGTTGAGTTCGAGCCCAGTGTCCCTCAAAAATGTGCATATCAGTAGACTTGACAGACTCAGAATTCTCTGTTAAACTATGTTGTTGTTGCTCAGTGGAATTCTGTGCTGAAACTTTGTCTTTTGCACATGGGTTGGTCTTACCATCATCAGTTCTAGAGTCTGGGCTGATTATCTGCACCGAGTTCTCACTCTTTATGGCTTTTAGCGAATGCCAGTCCATATTTATGTTTCTAAACCACTCCCGGCCTAGTAGTGGTGGACCTCCCTCCGGTAGCACATATAAGTCCATTATTTGACTTCCTTCGCCCTTGTTGGCCACTGCAACCTTTATTGTCCCGATGGGGTACACTCTCTGCCCCGTGTAGGTTGTCAATATAATCTCCGTATCCTGTAGGGGAATATGTTGGAATAACCTTCTGTAATCTTCCTTATTCATGACCGACAATGCCGATCCAGTGTCCAATTCCATTTTTACTTGACTCCTTCTATCTGAAGAGTAACCCAAATTGTCTGGAGGTCTGCACCCTTACCAACGTTGAGTACCCTTAAGCTAGCCAGTTCAATACTGCTTAAGCCAGCCAGTTCATTACTGCTAGCGTCTGAATCGGACTCCTGTTCGGCCACCTTGTGTACCTTTGCGTATTTCCCTTGCGGTGACTTCTTGTTGCTGGTCTTCTTCCCTGACCTGCATACTCTAGCTATATGTCCAAGCCTACCACATGTTCTGCATTCTTGGTTTTTAAACCAACACTGGTTCTGATCATGCGTTGTCTTTCCACAACGATAACATTTAACAGAACTCACACCCAATTTGTGTGCACTGAGCTCCGGTGACCGTAGCTGCATTACTGCCGTGCCTCTCGCTGCGGCTTCGTGTGCTGCTGCCATAGTGACCGCCTTCTCAAGCGTCAGCTCATTCTCCTCGAGCAGTCGCTTTTGTGTATCCTGTTTAAATAAACCACACACAAATTTGTCTCGTAGTGCATCTGTCAGTCCCGTTCCAAACTGGCAATATTTCGCTAATTTACGCAATTCCAGCAAATATTCAGCATTGCTTTCATGCTGTAGCTGCCTTCTGTCGTAAAATTTAAATCATTCCGCTAGCATCAGCGGCGTGGGGTTTAGATGATCTTTCAGGACAGTAACAATCTCATCGAACGTCTTATCCGCCGGTTCATCTGGTGATAACAGGTGTTTCAATTGCCCGTATGTCTTCGCACCCATTAAATTTAATAATGTTAGAGCTTTATCTTGGTCACGAATTTTATTGGCCTTACAATAATTTTTTACTCTTTCAACATATATGGCCCAATCTTCGAGGTCACTATCAAAGGTGCTAATATTCCCGTGTTTAGGCATTGTAGATTTGCAATTTCTCAGATTTTATTTTCTTTACTTGTTATCAAAGATGGCGGCTTCCCGCTCTTCCCGTCGTCCTCCGCCCACAAAATGGCGGTTTTCCCGCGCTTGGCGGTCTTCACCCGTCCCCCGACGCCGTCTCCCTTCAGCCCCCGATTGCGGCCCTTATCTTCGCCGCGATCGCCCGAGTGCGGCCCTTATCAGCGGATGCGATCGATGGCCCGGCTGCGCCTCGCACTTGAAAGCGGCCCGGCCCTTATCAGTGCTTGCGATCGATGGCCCGGCTGCGCCTCGCACTCCAAAGCCCTTATCTCCCGATCGCGATCGATGGCCCGCGCTTTTCACCGCGGCTCTCGCGCCTTCAATTTCTGCAGCCGCTGCCCTTTCAGCCCGAGTGCGGCCCTTATCGGTGGTTGCGATCGATGGCCCGGCTGCGCCCCTCACTTCAAAGCGGCCCAGCCCTTATCTGCCGATCGCTATCGCCCTGTACCTCTGTCTTCCCCCAGCCCTGTCTTCTACTCCGGTTCACAAGCTGATGGAGGCTTGAGGGTCCTAATGCCTGTCGCTTCCAGTGGGGTGGTGAGTGGTGAGGTTTGAAACCTCTCTTCAACCGCCGTGGAATAACTGCTGCAGGGTAAGAACCTGACTCGTCGCCAGTGTTAAGTCTGTGAATTATTTAGTTAATTAAGACACAGTCTAATGAGTAACAATAAAACAGGTCTTTACTGGTTGGAGGTAGGGACTATACTGAATACAAGATTACTGCACAGTGCTTATATACCGGTGTGTTCACCCCCGGTATTACGTCTACAGCAGCCTGAGAAAGTAGTACATCTCTTAAGGTGGAACAGGCTTAAGCTCTCTTAAGGTGGAATAGGTTACATACACAACACTATCCACTTTCCAGAGGAAAGTTTTTCCCTACTTTGTCTATCAAAACTCCTCATAATGTTGAACAACTCTACTAGGTCTCCCTTTAACCTTTTCTGCTCTAGAGATTCTCCAATCTCTCCAATGGGATACATTTAGGACTGATATCAGGAAGCTTACCTTCACACGAAAAATGGTCATCGCATATGATTGGTGGGGGGGGGGGTCTTCTTCTTAGGCAGTCCCTCGGAACCGAGGATGACTTGCTCCCACACTAAAAATGAGTTCTCAGGTGACTGATGAGTCCAATGCGGGACCTACAGTCTCTGTCAGAAGTGGCAGACGGTGATTGAAAGGGCGGGTGGGTGGGTGCTTGAGTTCACGTGCGTTCCTTCCGCTTGCTCTCGGCGAAGAGACTCGAGGTGTTCGGCACCTTCCTGGATGCTTCTCCTCCACTTTGTGCGGTCTTGGGCCAGGGATTCCCACGTGTCAGTGGGGATGTTGCACTTTTTCAAGGAGGCTTTGAGGGTGTCCTTGAAGCGTTTCCTCTGCTCACCTGGGGCTCTCTTGCCGTGTCGGAGCTCCGAGTAGAGCACTTGTTTTGGGAGTCTCGTATCGGGCACGCGGACGATGTGACCCGACCATATGATGGACTCCCAGATAAAGTAGCGAAAGTAAAAAGAAACCCTGAAATCATTTAAGAACCAATTAGACACAACAATATTTTCAGGTCATTCTGGCTGGATGGGCCTTCCCTCGTCCATAATTATCTTGTGATATTAAAAATATATAAATTTTCTCCAGAGGCGAAATGAGGGAATTTTTTTTACGCAGCGAGTTGCTGTGATCTGGAATGCGCTGCCTGAAAGGGCGGTGGAGCAGATTCAATAGTAACTTTCAAAAGGGAATTGGATAAATACTTAAAGTGAAAAAATTTGCAGGGCTATAGGGAAAGAGCAGGGGAGAGGGACTGATTGGAGAGCTCTTTCAAAGAGCCGAACCAGGCATGATGGGCCGAATGGCCCCCTTCTGTGAAAGAAGAAAGAAAGAAAGACTTGCATTTCTGTAGCGCCTTTCACGACCACCGGACGTCTCAAAGCGCTTTACAGCCAATGAAGTACTTTTGAAGTGTAGTCACTGTTGTAATGTGGGAAACGCAGCAGCCAATTTGCGCACAGCAAGCCCCCACAAACAGCAATGTGATAATGACCAGATCATCTGCTTTAGTTATGTTAGTTTAGGGATAAATATTGGGAGAACTCCCCTGCCGTATCATTCTATGATTCTATGATTTGAATTGTGCTAAACTCCCATTCATCGCATACACATTGTCATTTAAGGATTGAGCATAATGTGCTGAATGGCTTTCTCATTCTTTATTTCTTGTATGTTTGAATGTGCTAATAATTGTGATGCAGTCATTGCATGTTAATGAAATGATAACCAGTAGTGGAGTACTAGGAACTTACAGATATTTTTAACCATTAGCACAGCTAGACGCAATCTTTTGGCAGCCTTTCCTGTTTTGATGCACTTTGTGCAACGGACAGTGTGCTGAACCTTTCGAAATCAGCAATGTAGAAGGCGAACAATGGACTCTGTCAAGTCCTCAATTATATTAACAGTGTAAGCTATCTTGATGTATCTCACTGCTAAAAATAAACGCATCTCATGTGTTAAAATGAGTCATTTAAAAAAAATCAGATCTCACTCCTACCAACTCCCTGATGTTGAGAGTTCTGGTGTCAATGTGCTGTTTGACAAAGAGGAGTCATAGAATCATAGAATCACAGAAAGTTACAGCACGGAAGGAGGCCATTTCAGCCCATCATGTCCGCGCCGGCCAACAAAGAGCTATCCAGCCTAATCCCACTTCCCAGCTCTTGGTCCGTAGCCCTGCAGGTTAGAGCATCCCAAGTGCACATCCAAGTACATTTTAAATGTGGTTAGGGTTCCTGCCTCTACCACCCTTTCAGGCAGTGAGTTCCAGACCCCACAACCCTCTGGGTGAAGAAATTTCCCCTCAAATCCCCTCTAAACCTACCATCAATTACTT
Organism: Somniosus microcephalus; assembly: GCF_052327205.1. Taxonomy (NCBI): domain Eukaryota; kingdom Metazoa; phylum Chordata; class Chondrichthyes; order Squaliformes; family Somniosidae; genus Somniosus; species Somniosus microcephalus. The sequence goes on from NC_140997.1 coordinate 225,113,776, forward strand.
TAAATCTGTGCCCCCTGGTTTTTGACCCCTCTGCTAAGGGAAATACATCCTTTCTATCCACTTTATCTATTCCCCTCATAATTTTATACACCTCAATAAGGTCTCCCCTCAGCCTCCTCTGTTCCAAGGAAAACAGACCCAGCCTATCCAGTCTTTCCTCATAGCTAAGATTCTCTATTCCCGGTAACATCCTTGTAAATCGCCTCTGTACTCTCTCTAGTGCAATCACATCTTTCCTGTAATGTGGTGACCAGAACTGCACGCAGTACTCTAGCTGAGGCCTAACTCGTGTTTTATACAGTTGAATCATAACCCCCCTGCTCTTATATTCCATGCCACAGCTAATAAAGGCAAGCATTCCGTATGCCGCCTTAACCACCTTATCTACTTGGCCTGCTACCTTCAGGAGTCACCACAGCCAAGCCTGTTAGAAAGAAAGAAAGACTTGCATTTCTATATCAATAGATGGGCAGGAGGGAATGAATTCACTGCAGTTCAAACAGTGACCTCTGGAAGGATATCAACAATTTGGCGCCTCCTAAGAAATTAAGATTCCTTAAATTTTTTCTTTTGAATTGTTTGGATGCTAAATCCCTGTTTTTTTTCATCGCTCCACCGTTGGCGGCCGTGCGACCTTTCACGACCACTAGATATCCCAAAGCGCTTCACAGCCAATGGAGTACATTGTGAAGTGTAGTCACTGTTGTAATGTAGGAAATGCAGCAGCCAATTTGCGCACAGCAAGCCCCCACCAAAAGCAATGTGATAATGACTAGATAATCTGGTTTAGTGATGTTGATTGAGGGATCAGGACACCAGGGAGAACTCCCCTGCTCTACTTTGAAATAGTGCCGTGAGATCTTTTATGTCCACCTGAGAGAGCAGATGCCCGGGGCCTTTGGTTTAATGTTTCATCTGAAAGATGGCACTCTCTGACAGTGCAGCACTTGCTCAGTACTTGCACTGGAGCGTCAGCCTAGATTTTTCTGCTCAAGCCTCATGGAGTGGGTGGCTTGAACCCACAACCTTCTGACTCAACAGGCAGAGCGTGCCACCCACTGAGCCACAGCTGACACTAGTATTAGTGTTCGCACGCGACATCCACACCCGACAGGAGGCTTCTGGACATCGGGGAGCGGGAGCACTTGGCTGGGTTTTTACCCCCCCCTCCCCAACTAGGCCAACTTTAGTGGGCCTCACTGCTATCAAAGGGCAGGGGTCAAATTGCAGTTCATTTACCCATCAGGCAAATTCACAGTTGCTATTTAGACAAAGTATATTTTTTAACGTCACCATAAAGATAGAAGGAAACAAATCATTCAAAATAGACATCAAAAATAGGTCAATTTGAAAGGGGGACTAATTTTGTAGCTCACACAGTCCTTGTTTGCTCAATGACCCTCATCAAGCATTCTCCTGCTTCCCAGACCAGCATTCGTCCCTCAACAACAACAACTTGTATTTATACAGCGCCTTTGGCGTAATAAAACGTCCCGAGGCGCTGCACTGGAATGTAAAACTGAGCCGCACAAGGAGATGTGAGGGCAGGTGACCAAAAGCTTGGTTAAAGAGGTAGGTTTCAAGGAGCGTCTTAAAGGAGGAGGGAGAGGTAGAGAGGCGGAGCGGTTTCGGGAGGGAATTCCAGAGCTTAGGGCCCAGACAGCTGAAGGCATGGCCGCCAATGGTGGAGCGATGAAAAAAAACAGGGATTTAGCATCCAAACAATTCAAAAGAAAAAATTTAAGGAATCTTCGGAGGCACCAAATTGTTGATATCATTCCAGAGGCCACTGTTTGAACTGCAGTGAATTCATTCCCTCCTGCCCATCTATTGCTTGAACTGTACTGAGTCCAATACCTTATCTGTACCCATCCAATAATAAATGGAGCGTTACGCCCAGTAACAGAGAGGATAGAATTGAAAAGCAGGGAAGTTATGTTAAACTTGCACAGAACCTTAGTTAGATCACATTTGGAGTACTGTGCACAGTTCTGGTCACATTATAAAAAAAAGGTTATAGAGTCACTGGAGAAGGTGAAAAAAGATTCACAAGGATGATACCAGAACTGAGAGGATATACTTATCAGGAAAGGTTGAACAGGCTGGGGCTCTTTTCTCTAGAAAAGAGAAGGCTGAGGGGGTGACCTGATAGAGGTCTTCAAGATTATGAAAGGGTTTGATAGGGTAGATGTTGAGAAGATTGATGCGCCTCAATAACTTCAAGGCTCAAAGTTAACTGGATAAAACAAGGCTTTTATTAGCAAAGAAAGATGCCTGTGTCTTCACCTAGCATTCTGCTGTTCTGCTGCAAGACAAGCCTGGGCTTGTCTTAAGTAGGGCCAGGTATGGGCGGAGCCGACACACCCAATGGGGAGAAAGGGGGCGGTGCACTATATACAATACAAGGTAAAGAACCGGAGCAGGCAATACAATATATGTAGTTAAATACAGAGTCTGATGAATGACATATTTCATCACAAAGATCTTTCCACTTGTGGGAGAGATTAGGGGTCATAAATATAAGATAGCCACTAATAAAACCAATAGGGAATTCAGGAGAAATTTCTTTACCCAGCGAGCGGTTAGAATGTGGAACTTGCTACCACAGGGAGTGGTTGAGGCGAATCGCGTAGATGCATTTAAGGGGAAGCTAGATAAACACACGAGGGTGAAAGGAATAAAAAGATATGCTGACGGGGTTGGATGAAGGGGCGTGGGAGGAGGCTCGTGTGGAGCACAAACGCGAGCATGGACCAGTTGTGCTGAATGGCCTGATTCTGTGCTGTAGACTCGATGTAACTATTTGTCAGTAACTCTCTCTCTCTATCAGCGGACTTCTCCCTCTCCCAATATAAACTGTTCTACAGTTGGCCAGCTTAACAACAGTCAATGGACTTGAAAATAACTCATTGCATGCCACGCGCTTTTGAATGTTTGCAAGAGACATGATAAGGTATTAAGTAAATACATATCATGCTTTCTCTAGCATACCAATCTTAAAATAAATTAAAACACCCTCTCTTTGCATCACATGAGCCAGACCTGTCAACACCCAGCTCAGGTCAGCCATGATCTTATCGAATGGCGTAACAGGCTTGAGGGGCTGAATGGCCTACTCCTGTTCCTAAGTTCTGACAGGGAGATGACGGTAATGGATGAGAAGAAGTAATATGGATGCGTAAAAATAAAGTAGAATTTTTAAAAGATGTACTAATTTCATATGAGAACGGAAATGGGGGGGGTGGTGGGGCCCTCATGACTGGATATTCTGTCAACTTGGGGCCCTCATGACCAGATAGCCTGTCAACTTTCACTGCCTAGGCTTGCACATGGGGAGTTGCTGGAGGCTCCATCACATGACCTCCTGCCTCCAACCGCACTGCCCCCCCACCCCCCACGCACACACACACGCCATTGGTTGCCCGACACGTCCATCCTCGTGGTCCCCCCCTTCCCACGGCCAATCAGAAAGCGAATAGACTCTTCATTGCCTGATTGGATGATTCTTGACTGTCAGTCAAACAGCCTTCTTTCCCCATCTCACAGAATCACAGAATCACAGAAACCCCACAGTGCAGATAGAGGCCATTTCGGCCCATCAAGCCTGCACCGACACATATCCCACCCGATCCCCGTAACCCCTACACCAACACATATCCCACCCTATCCCCGTAACCCCACGTATTTAATCCCCCTAACACTAAGGGTCAATTTATCATGGCCAATCAACCTAACCCGCACATCTTTGGACTGTGGGAGGAAACCGGAGCACCCGGAGGAAACCCACGCAAACACGGGGAGAATGTGCAAACTCCACACAGACAGTCATCCGAGGCCGGATTCGAACCCGGGTCCCTGGCGCTGTGAGGCAACAGTGCTAACCACTATGCCACCGTCAGATATTTTTATTACTAATAACCAAAGTGCTCAAAGAATTATTTTTATTTACAACACAATTTTTTTAATGATTTTCCTCCCGGGCTTTTGCTGGCAGTGGTGTCCGGGAGATTCGTCTTTAATTCCTGGAGACTCCAAGGCAATGCTGGAGGGTTGACGACCCTAGCTATAATGTAGGACTCCACCATTTAAATGCAAGTTCTTTCTTACCCTTTCCATGCCTGTAATATTTTTCCTAGAATCGGGTATGCGGAACTGATCTGGATGCTCCAATTCTGCACCCTAAAGTCTTGTAGAAATTCAACATCGCTTTCTTCTCTTTATATTCAATGTCCTCAAAAATAAAACCCAGAATCCCATTTGACGTTTACGGGTCTTTTCCGCCTGCACTCCCACTTTGTTTTTGTTTTGACTGTCCCAGGAGAAGACATGGCTGGCTGCGGGGGGGTGAGGTTGTGTAGGGAGTGTCTAGTCCTGATGCTCCAGCCATCATGAGAGCGGGGCAAGCTTGATGGGCCAGCTGCTCTTTTCCTGCCCGTCATTTTCATATGTTTGTAAGTAGGTGAGTAGCTGAGCTAAATCAATAATCAAGAGGTCAGTCCGCAAGCGTGACCCCGAGCTTCTGGTCGCTTACCATTTTAATTCTCCGCCCCAGCCCCACCCTGACCTCTCTGTCCTCGGCCGCCTACACTGTTCCAATGAAGCTCAATGGAGGTTCGAGGAACAGCGCGCCTCATCTTTCGATTAGGCACTTTACAGCCTTCTGGACTCAACATCGAGTTCAACAATTTCAGACCATAACCTCTGCCCCCAGTTTTTCATCAGCAGGTGCTGATTTTGCTGTTGCCATTTACAGCTCCTCTCGACCCATCTTTTCTTTCTTTACTTGTCCCATTGCCAACAATGTTCCCTGTCATTTTTTTGGGGGTGCGCGGCCCATTCACAGCTTCGCGCATGCTCGAACTATAACATTGCAAAAGCCGGTCGCGTGGCCGCACAGCTTATAGGGACCGCTGATTACCACCCCCTTTTGCCTCGCCCCATTGTCCCTTTCATCATTTACTCTCCTGCTTTCCAGCCTATCACAGACCTTCCCCTTTGTTCTCCCCTCCCCCCTTTCCTTGCCTCTGTATTTGCTTAAAAACCTGTTACATCTCTAAAATGTTCCAGTTCTGATGAAGGGTCACAGACCTGAAACATTAACTCTGTTTCTCTCTCCACGGATGCTGCCCGGCCTGCTGGGTGTTTCCAGCATTTTCTGTTTATATTTCCGATTTCCAGCATCTGCAGTATTTTGCCTTTGTGCGGTTAGGTTATACCATAGAAACATAGAAGATAGGAGCAGGAGTAGGCCATTCGGCCCCTAGAGCCTGTTCCGCCATTCAATGAGATCATGGCTGATCATCCAAATTCAGTACCCTGTCCCTGCCTTCTCCCCATATCCATTAATCCCTTTAGCCTTAAGAAATATATCCAACTCCTTCTTGAATATATCTAATGAATTGGCCTCAACTGCCTTCTGTGGTAGAGAATTCCACAGGTTCACCACTCTCTGGGTGAAGAAATCTGTTATCAGTAAAAGTGATTGTTGTAAAAACCCCACTTGTTCACTAATTGTCCTTTAGGGAAGGAAATCTGCCACCCTTACTCGGTCTGGCCTACATGTCACACCAACATGGTTTACTTGCAAGCCACTCAGTTGTATAAAGCCACTACAGCGGATCAAGAAGAAGGCGGCCCACCACAACCTTCTCACGGCAATTATGGGACAGGCAATAAATGCCGACCTTGCCAGCGATGCCCACATCCCGAGAATGAATTTAAAAAAAACTCCACTCTACCATCCAAGACAGTGCAGTCTGTTTGATTGGCACCACAATGAGGCTGCACTGAGGTTCTATCTACAGGATGCAGTGCAGCAACTCATCAAACTTACTTCGACAGCTCCCACCCAACGACACCATCTCTACCATCAGGAAGGACAAGAGCAGCACTGTCAAGGCGACATCATCACCTCCAGGTTACCCACCAAGACACACACCATCCTGACTTGGACATATACATTGCTAGGTCTTAGCAACTTGCCGAGTTTCTGAGCCTTATCCCCTGTAGAACCTTGGCTTCCCCAATTTCATAAAAATCAGGCCCCAGACAGAGCAGGCATCGAACGTGGAGCCCCTGCCCCTCCATGCCCACCCGCCCCTCCCCTCCACCGATAGCTTGGTTGCTGGGGCAGTGTGACTGGGCTGTGCAGGCCATGGAGATCTGACATTCAATTCCTGGTCTCAGCTGAGGGGCAGTATGGGTGCTGCAGTCAGCTTCCACGTCCCTCAGCTGGGAAGGAGAAGTCAACCGTGGTCCCCAACCATGACAGCAGTCCACTTTAGCCCCTGCTGGGAATGTGGTGGTGAGTGGCATCAGGTGTCTCTGTGGTGCACCAACACTGACTGTCCAGAGTGAGGTGGTTAATATTAAGTTGTTGTTGCTTCGTATGACAGGAAAAGCCTATAATGGGATGTCTAGTTTGGCTCTCCATTTGAGAGGCCGAGTGGAGAAATGAGGTGCCTCCCGCAACAGGTCTCAGTGGGCAGGTTGATGTGATGTGTTTCATGGTCTGGGACTCTGCCACAGTCGCACTTCGGGTCGTCCCTTATCTTCCACTTGTGGAGCAGGTGGCCACATCGTCCACGCCCTGTGCGGATTGGGTTGAGCGCTGCCCACTGTCTCCGAGGGAGGTCGAAGCCAGGGACCTCTGCTGTTGGGTCAGTGATGAGGTGTTGGTTCTTTATGTTGCGTGCGTCCCACGATTCCCTCCATCTGGTTAGTGGGTCGATACCAGTATTAAAAGTATTAAATGGTATAAGTGAAGTACGCCACGATAGTACAGCAAAGTAAGCCAGGTCAATAAAGGACAGAAATTTAAATGAGTGAAAAGCAAATTTAAAAGATATTAAGAACGTCTTTACTCAGAGTAATCTGCCATGCGGGATAGTATAGACAGAGACTCTTGAGATAGTCAAGGTGCAGTTGAATGCTGAAGTGGGGAGTTTGGTTGCTGGAGGAATGAGTTTTGATGGGCTGAATGACCTTTCTTTGTCCTTGACCTCCGTTATGATGCAGCGTAGACAGCCGTCACAGCTTTACTTCATTTCTTGAAGAAGGGCGAAATGTGGCAGCTTGGCTTGGTTAGGAGGACTCTCGGCGTAAAATCAAATGGGCGCAGGTTCCAGCTCCACTCAAGGACCCTGGCCACGTAATCTAGGCTGGTATTCCTTTAGATGTTGCCTGTCTGCTCGAGGTGTTTAATAACAAAGATATGATTGAAATCCTGATCCCAGGTTCTTGCCATGCTAATTCATTTGTTGGATTTTGATAAATAAAACAGCAGTGGTTTAAAATGCCGCAGTAACCCAGTCGAAATGTGTGCACCTTCCCATCGCATCGACAGGTGGAATTCTGTCAATATTTTCTTTGATCAGTGTGTCAGATCCGTCTTCATGAAAATCCTGTGCCGATTTTCATAGTGACTCAGTTTTCCTGGAACACTCCCATATCTCTTTCACCTATCCCGCCCCCCGTCCCCCCCCCCCCCCCCACTGCACCAATCGCTCCGCCCTCCCCCTCCCTCACTCCCCCCTCCCCCTCCCTCGCTCCCCCCGCCCCCTCCCCCTCCCTGCGACTTACTGAGAAATCAGTGGCCAGGCGGTCATATGCCTGTTCCTGGAAACATACAATAGGGCTCTCATCATGAAAATGAAAATAATCCCTTATCATCACACACAGACCATCTGCAGGCAGGCAGCTAGCGGGCAGTGTTTCTCTTACCGAGACAGGGCCTGTGCACAAATGGAAAATAAGTGGCATGTTAACAATTTGCTTCTCATCAGGTCAGCTTTGGTGGAAAACTAGAGTTGTGAACCCACAATGCTGTGAACTGTAATTATTAGAGCTCACTATAAATAACCAAGACAAGAAATGACAGCTTCATTGACCTGAACTGGGTCCCTTTTACAGAGAACGCAGGTCTTCTGCTTGGGTCTGGATTCCGTTTACTGTGAGCTGGTGTCCTAATGAAACACCAGGCTTCCTTTCCCAAACCGACAGCGTATCATTGCACATTTGCAGTGTCAGCCGTGGCTCAGTGGGCAGCACTCTCGCCTCTGAGTCAGAAGGTCGTGGGTTCATAGTCCCACTCCTGAGACTTGAAGCACATAAATCTAGGCTGACACTCCAGTGCAGTGCTGAGGGAGTGCTGCACTGTCGGAGGTGCCGTCTTTTGGATGAGACGTTAAACCGAGGCCCCGTCTGCTTTCTCAGGTGGATGTAAAGGATCCCATGGCACTATTTCGAAGAAGAGCAGGGGAGTTCGCCCCAGTGTCCTGGCCCGATAGTTATCCCTCAATCGATATCACTAAATAGAAGATGATCTGGCCGTTATCACATTGCTGTTTGTGAGAGCTTGCTGTGCGCAAATTGGCCGCCGCGTTTCCTACATTACTACAGTGACTACGCTCCAAAAAGTACTTCATTGGCTGTAAAGTGCTTTGGGAGGTCCGGTGGTCGTGAAAGGTGCTATAGAAATGCAAGTCTTTTTATTTGTAATCAGGTGCCAGGATCAAATGGTATCTGGGGAGGAGGGTGGGGTGGGTGAGCGAGAGGGTTAGCTGAGTGACATGCAGCGGAGTCAGGTACTAGGTGTGATATAGGCGGAGAATGTGGACCATCAATCACTGAGAGTCTGGAACGCAAGTCACGGGAAATCCTGAACCCTCTATCATAATCATAATCAAATCAACTTTATTGTCATTGTTAGTGCACAAATGCAGTACAACGAAATGTAGGCTTGCGGCTCCCGAGAGTGTACATTTAGATTAAGACATTTAAACATTCAACATTCATTTGGCTTGTAATACATTAACATAAACATAACCATAATAAAGTGCATTGGCAGATGTGCAGGCTTTAGCGTTTATTTGTGGAGTTCAGTAGGATGACAGCCCTGGGAAAGAAGCTGTTCCTAAATCTGGTCGTACGGGTGCGAATGCACCTGTAGCATCTCCCAGATGGCAGGAGGGCGAACAGACTGTGGCTGGGGTGGGTAGGGTCTTTGATGATGGTCCGTGACCTCCGTAAACAGCGTTTCTGGTATATGTGCTCTATATGCGGTAATGCGTTGGGCAGTTTTGACTACCCGCTGCAGGGCTTTCCGGTCATAGTAGCTACAGCTGCCATACAATACTGTGATACAGTTTGTCAGGATGCTCTCTATTGTGCAGCGGTAAAAGTTAGAGAGGATCAGGGGTGACAGGTTACATCCCTTCAGCCTCCTTAGGAAATATAGGCGCTGCTGGGCCTTCTTCACCAGAGAGGAGGTATTGAGGGACCAGGAGAGGTCTTCCATGATGTGGACTCCGAGGGAGTCCTCTATTAGGGAGGAGTGGGTGTTTTCCATTATTGAAGTGCCAAGTCCCATTCACCCATCAACCCCTGTGCTCGTTGACTTACATTGACTCCCGGTTAAGCAGCGCCTCAATCTTAAAATTCCCATCCTCGTTTGCAAATCCCTCCATGGCTTCGCCCCCTCCCTATCTCTGTGACCTCCTCCAGCCCCACAACCCTCAGAGATATCTCCGCTTCTCCAATTCTGGCCTCTTGCACATCCCCGATTTTAATCGCTCCACCATTGGCGGCCATGCTTTCAGCTGCCTGGGCCCCAGGCTTTGGAATGCCCTCCTTAAACCTCTCCGCCTCTCTACCTCTCTCTCCTCCTTTAAGACGCTCCTTAAAATCTACCTCTTTGACCAAGCTTTTGGTTAATCATCCTAATATCTCCTACGAGACTCAAATGTTGTTTGATAAGGCTATCAAACGCGCTAGATAAATGCAAGTTGTTGCTGTTTACAGAAACCCGTAAGAAGTCATTGGGGTGGCGGGGAACCTAAATGCTAACCTAGCAAGGATAGGACGCACAGCGCAACCTAGACCAGCTGGAAATCAAGCAAATTCTGGAGTTTCTCATTGCAAACCTTCAACACTCATTGTTAAGTCCTAGGATGTGAGAGCACAAGCAGTTTTGGGAACAGGCAAAGGCCATTTTTGGGCCCAGCTACCCTATGCCTTTTAGAGAGATCAAGCCCACCCAGCTGCCTTCTGACTCTATACCTCAGTCCCTTTTCCATCTGGATGCTAATCTGTTTATCTCTCGCGTCTCTTTTCCATAGTCCGCTTCTCATAATGTCGGTTGCCAAGAGCTTGCATCATTTATTACTCAGGTCCGTAGGAACACAGGAACATAGGAACAGGAGTAGGCCATTTCGCCCCTCGAGCCTGTTCCGCCATTCAGGTCACAAGCAGCTCACTCAGGGTAAGCACGGAGTGTTGAATTGGCCATTTAGGACTGAGATGAGGAGGAAGTTCTTCACTCAAAGGGTTGTGAATCTTTGTAATTCTCTGCCCCAGAGGGCTGTGGATGCTGAGTCGTTGAGTCTATTCAAGGCTGAGATAGATAGATTTTTGGACTCTAGGGGAATCAAGGGATATGGAGATCGGGCAGGAAAGTGGAGTTGAGGTCGATGATCAGCCATGATCTTATTGAATGGCGGAGCAGGATCGAGGGGCCGTATGGCCTACTCCTGCTCTTATTCCTTATGTTCTTATCACATGATCACCAAAATTGGTGTTGACAAGCTTGGCAAATCCAGGTTGACCATCGCACCTCCTCCCAAGATCTGCAAAGTAGAGTCTGAGATCACATCAGAACTCCTTTTCTCTCCTGTTGGAGCACTGCTTTCCAGTAAGTTCACCTCCTCCCTAGGCAAATGTATTCCTAGGTCTGTGAACGCAGGCAGCCTTCTCACCCGCACTGCCATCTGTCACGCTGAAGGAGCTACCGTCTCAACTTCTAAAGCCACCTGTCTGGATCAGATGTCAGCAAAGTTACTCAAGAGCTGATGTTGATTTTCTTGTCAAGCCATTAGCCCATGTAACTAATCATTCAATCAGGCAACAGAAGTCGTCAGTGTTCAGGGCTATTTAAGCATCCACTTCAGAAGGCCAATGATGTTGGTCGTTGGCCCAGATGAAGCTAGGATTGGCGCTGAAACTACCAGGGCACCTTTGCACTGCCCCTGATCAGTGGTGGTTCAGTTGGTAGCACCTTTGCCTCTAAGGCAGAAGGTTGTGGGTTCAAAATCCCACTCCAGGGACTTGAGCACAAAAATCTAGGCTGACACTCCAGTTCAGTGCTGAGGGAGTGCTGCACTGTCGGAGGTGTTGTCTTTCAAATGAGACGTTAAACCGAGGCCCCGTCTGCTCTCTCAGGTGCACATCAAAGATCCCGTGGCACTATTTCGAAGAATGTAACACCCTTATTTAAAAAGGGCAGTAGACAGAAGGCTGGAAACTATAGACCGGTTAGCCTAACATCTGTGGTAGGTAAAATTTTGGAGTCCATTATTAAGGAGACAGTAACAGGACATTTGGATAATCATAATTTAATAGGACAAAGTCAGCATGGTTTTATGAAGGGGAAGTCATGTTTGATAAATTTGCTGGAGTTCTTTGAGGAAGTAACATATAGGGTGGATAAAGGGGAACCAGTGGACGTAGTGTATTTAGACTTCCAAAAGGCATTTGACAAGGTGCCACACAAAAGATTATTGCTTAAGATACAAAATCACAGGATTGGGGGTAATATTCTGGTATGGATAGAGGATTGGCTATCTAACAGAAGGCAGAGAGTTGGGATAAATGGTTCATTCTCAGACTGGCAATCAGTAACTAGTGGTGTACCGCAGGGGTCAGTGCTGGGTCCCCAACTCTTTACAATCTAGATTAACGATTTGGAGGAGGGGACCGAGTGTAACATATCAAAGTTTGCAGATGATACTAAGATGGGAGGGAAAGTAGTGAGTGAGGAGGACATAAAAAACCTGCAAGGGGACATAGACAGGCTAAGTAAGTGGGCAGAGATTTGGCAGATGGAATACAATACTGGAAAGTGTGAGGTTATGCACTTTGGCAGGAAAAATCATAGAGCAAGTTATTATCTTAATGGCAAGAAACTGGAAAGTACTGAAGTACAAAGGGATCTGGGGGTCCTGGTGCACGAAACTCAAAAGGTTAGTATGCAGGTGCAGCAAGTGATTAAGAAGGTCAATGGAATGTTGGTTTTCATTGCTAGGGGGATAGAATATAAAAATAGGGAGGTATTGCTTCAGTTGTACAAGGTATTGGTGAGACCGCACCTGGAATACTGCGTACAGTTTTGGTGTCCATACTTAAGGAAGGACATACTTGCTCTCGAGTCAGTACAAAGAAGGTTCACTCGGTTAATCCCGGGGATGAGGGCATGGACATATGAGGAGAGGTTGAGTAGATTGGGACTCTACTCATTGGAGTTCAGAAGAATGAGAGGCGATCTTATTGAAACATATAAGATTGTGAAGGGGTTGGATCGGGTGGATGCGGGGAGGATGTTCCCGATGATGGGTGAAACTAGAACTAGGGGGCATAGTCTTAGAATAAGGGGCTGCTCTTTCAAAACTGAGATGAGGAGGAACTACTTCACTCAGAGGGCGGTAGGTCCATGGAATATGCTGCCCCAAAAAGCTGTAGAAGCTACATCATTACATAAATTTAAAACAGAAATAGGCAGTTTCCTAGAAGTAAAGGGAATTAAGGGTTACGGGGAGCGGGCAGGAATTTGGACATGAGTCTAGGTTCGGATCGGTCATGGCCCTGTGGGTAGCGGAGCGGGCCCAGGGGCCGTGTAGCCTGATCCTGCTCCTATTTCGTGTGTCTAATTCTGTTAGATTCAGGAGATGGTTCTGTGATAGTGGATTGGCGGTTAGGATCAGATCAGCCATGGTCTTATTGAATGGCGGAGCAGGCTCGAGGGGCCGATTGGCCTACTCCTGCTCCTATTTCTTATGTTCTTATGTAAGAGCAGGGGAGTTATCCCCGGTGTTCTGGCCAATATTTATCCCTCAATCAACATCAGCAAAACAGATGATCTGGTCATTATGACAAATTGGCTGCCATGTCTCCTACATTACAACAGTGACTACACTTCAAACAGTACTTCATTGGCTGTAAAGCGCTTTGGGACGTCCGGTGGTCATGAAAGTCACTATATAAATGCAAGTCTTTTTTTTCTCCACTCCCCCTATCCAAACAATGTATATCCCTACCTGATAGGGATTGGACGTACAGGCACCTAAACGCTAACCTATCAGGGATTGGATGCACAGCACAACCTAAACCCACAGGAAATCAGTCAACCCTCTCTCCTGATAGAAGGACACAACCTATCTTTCTCAATTGTCAGTGATTGGAGACTGGCATTCGATTGACAGGGATCAGCCTTATGCCCCCGTCTGAGAAAAATGAGACAAGCACATCCAAGAGCTTACCAGGGATTTGATATAGCCGCCCACCGAGCAGACCGGCAAGTAACCAAAGCTTCCCCAAAGCCAATGAGTTACTTTTCAAGTTAGTCACTGTTGCTTTGTAGGCAAACATGGCCACCACTTTGCGGCCAACAGTATCACACGAACAGCAATGAATGACCATTAAATCTGCTCCTCTAATTATAATCGCTCAACCATTGGTGGCCGTGCCTTCTGTTGCCTGGGCCCTAAGCTCTGGAATTCCCTGCCTAAACCTGTCTGCCTCGCTACCTCTCTTTCCTCCTTTAAGACGCTCCTTAAAACCTGCCTCTTTGACCAAGCTCCTGCCCTAATTTCTGCTTCTGTGGCTCGGTGTCAAATTTTTGTCTTATAACACTCCTGCACAGCACCTTGGGACATTTTACTATGTTAAAGGCGCTATATAAATACAAGTCGTTGTTGTTTTGGTGGTGTTGGTTGAGGGAAGAATGATATATCCAATGATAGTATCAACCCTATGTTGTATCATTGGTAACCCAGCATTATCTTCTGTAGTGAAGAGTGATGAAAAGTAGCCAGTTAAATCCTTGGACTCCATCCAAGTGGAATCCTTCAATTGTCCCACACAGTCCTCGCTGGCCCTCTGGCTCCGAATGTATCTGACGAAGAGCTTGCCGCACTGACAGGGCAACTTAGAATACGTGCTGAAGTCCCGGAGTGGGACTTGAACCCGTAACCTTTAATTCAGCGACGAGAGTGCTGTCGACTGAGCCAAGCTGACACAAGACTGATAAGTAGGCCCCCCCACCACTACCAGCCTGGTTAGAATTAGATTGTGCACATGGACCCACCCGCCCACTAGCCTGTTGAGAATCGGATGCATGTATAGAATATTCTAGACCAACAACCAATTAATCACACCTCTCTATCCTCACTAAATGAGAAAAGATTGAGTAACACATGTGCTCCCCTCTAGGGATTGAACAGCTTTTATGTACCTGTAGTAACCAGGCGGGTAGTACCCCACTCCCCACTTCCCAGCCCCCCAACGATTAATCATTTTCCACCCCGGTCCAAGCAGTAGACTGTCAGTTGTACACTTAGCAGTGTCAGTTGTGGCTCAGTGGGCAGCACCCTCGCCTGTGAGTCAGATGGTTGTGGGTTTAAGTCCCACTCCAGAGACTTGAGTACAAAAGTCTAGGCTGACACTCTCCAGTGCCAGTACTGAGGGAGTGCTGCACTGTCGGAGGTGCCATCTTTCAGATGAGATGTTAAACCGAGACCCCCGTCTGCCCTCTCGGGTGGACGTAAAAGATCCCACGGTACTATTTCGAAGAAGAGCAGGCAAGTTCTCCCTGGTGACCTGGCCAATATTCATCACTAAAACAGATTATCTGGTCATCTATCACATTGCTGTTTGTGGGATCTTGCTGTGTGCAAATTGGCTGCCGCGTTTCCTACATTACAACAGTGATTACAGTTCAAAAGTACTTCATTGGCTGTTGGGATGTCCTGAGGTTGTGAAAGGCGCTGTAGAAATTCAAGTTCTTTCTAACAAGAGTATGTCAAGGCCTTGGAGAGGGTGCAGAGGAGATTTACTAGAATTGTACCAGGGATGAAGAACTTCAGTTATGTGGAGAGACTAGAGAAGCTGGGATTGTTCTTCTTAGAGCTGCGATGGTTAAGGGGAGATTTAATAAAGGTGTTTAAAATTATGAAGAGTTTTGATAGAGTAGACAGGGAGAAAGTGTTTCCACTGGCAGGAAGGTTGGTAACCAGAGGACACAGATATAAAATAATTGGGGAAAGAACCAAGGGGGAGATGAGGAGACATTGTTTACGCAGCGAGTTGTTGTGATCTGGAATGCGCTGCCTGAAAGGGTGCAGGAAGCAGATTCAATAATAAGTTTATAAAGGAAATTGGATAAATACTTGAAGGGGAAGATTTTGCAGGGCTACGGGGAAAGAGCGGGGGTTGTGGGACTAATTGGAGAGCTCTTTCAAAGAGCCGGCACAGGCACGATGGGCCAAATGGCCTCCTTCTGTGCTGTAGGAATCTATGAGCTGTGGAATTTCCCTAGTACAGGTGCACGATCCCTTATCCGAAACCCTTGGGGCCAGATATGTTTCGGAATTCGGAATTTTTCGGATTTCAGAACGGACATTAATAATGCTTATAAATGGACAAGAGGCAGCCGTCGGGTTTACCCCACAACTACACTAGTGATGGATGCAAACCTGGCTAGGTAACCAGATTACTATAAAGAAATAGTTAACAGCAATGTTTCCTCAAAGTTGCACACGGCCACGCAGTAATCTGCAAACTCCCGTGCAAGCTGCTCAAGCTTTTACACTGGAAATACCGAGAGACGCTCCACGAAAAAACTTTCGGTTTTCAGAGCTTTTCGAATTTCGGAATTGCGGATAAGGGATAGTTGACCTGTACTCTGATAATCCTGCAGTAATGACATCAGAAAGGATACACCTCCAGAACCATAATTTGAGCTCTGCACAGTCCCTGGAGTTTCCTCAAAACCAGTAAAAATCAAAATGCTGTAACATTTCATATGTTGTATTTCAATGATACAATAGTGGAGCTGAGTGAAAAGTCTGGAATTTCCCGAATGTTCACGATTTGCTCTGGTTGGTTTCTTGAAACTCTTAATGAGATTACAGACTAGGAAAGGCCTAGGTTTCAAGTCACAGTTTAGGTGAGTTAGTTGAGCTAAAAGAAAATGTTTTCTCACTGGTATAGAAAGAATTCTGAAAGGTTTTGAGAGGGCCAATAGTTGTATGACGGGAAAAGCTTATGTTGGGATGTCTAGTTTGGCTCTCCATTCGATGTCCTCCTGAGAGGCCGAGTGGAGAAATGAGGCACCTCCCACAACAGATCTCAGTAGGCAGGTCGATGTGATGTGTTTCATGGTCTGGGACTCATGGTCACAGTCACACTTCGGGTCGTCCCTCATCTTCCACTGGTGGAGCAGGTGGCCACATCGTCCATGTCCCGTGCGGATAGGGTGGAGCGCTGCCCACTGTCTCCGAGGGAGGTCGAAGCCAGGGACCTCTGCTGTTGGGTCAGTGATGAGGTGTTGGCTCTTCATGGTGCGTGATTTTTTTCCATCAATAGTGAAAAGTTTTTTCCACTAGTTGGCAAATTGGTAGAAGAGGGCCTAGATTATCATCTGAAGAATGGAGGCGGAAGTTAGTAGAAATGTTTTTGCACAGAGGATTATTAGAACATGGAGTTCTTTAGCACAAGTGACTAATGAGGCAGAGACGATAAGATCATTTAAAAAGGAATTGGATAAGCATTTGAAAAGGAAGAATAGAAAAGGTTAAAGGGAAAGGGCAGGGATGTGGGGAAAGAAAGAAAGAAAGAAAGAAAGACTGACTTACATTTCTATAGCGCCTTTCACAACTTCAGGACATCCCAAAGCGCTTTACAGCCAATGAAGTACTTTTTGAAGTGTAGGCACTGTTGTAATGTAGGAAATGCAGCAGCCAATTTGCGCACAGCAAGCTCCAGTTGAAGAAGAGTTTGCATGGGACAGGCACAATGGGCTAAATGGCCTCGTTCTGTGCTGTAGGTTCCATGGTCACAGTCAGTAGGGATGCTATAGTCGGGCCAAAAGTTGCAGGACTGGAGAGGGGACAAGTTTAGCCAAGCCTCTTGCTGATGATTGCTGGACGGTGAGCAGTGTTGGAGACTGGCCGAGGACATGGTTCAGCTCAGTTCAATCCCTCCACAGACAAGTAACCTGCCAACTGTCTAGACACATGTTTGAAGAATTGCCACATGGGCAGGTACTGGAGGGCTGGTGACTGTGCTCCAGCAAGTGTCAGCCGCTTCAAGGGAAGAGGGGAAATAACTGGAGGCGGAAAAATATATTTAAGAAGTAATCTTTCAAAGGACATACTGTAGATTTAAGGTAATTTGTAGAAGGATTAGAGGGGAGTTCAGGAGAACTGTTTTCGCCCAGAGGGTGGTGGAGGTCTGGAACTCACTGCCTGAAAGGGTGGTAGAGGCAGAAACCCTCATCACATTTAAAAAGTACTTGGATATGCACTTGAAGTGCCGTAACCTACAGGGCTACGGACCAAGTGCTGGAAAGTGGGATTGAGATGGAGAGCTCTTTGTCGGCCGGCACAGACACGATGGGCCAAATGGCCTCCTTCTGTGCCGTAAATTTCTATGATTCTATGACATAGTAAGGGAACAAAATTCTGATCAACTGAGAGACGGTTTATTTTTTTCAGAAATTTTTTTTCACTATTTTTCTCCCTCTTTCCCTTTTCATGACAAGTACCACCCAGGCACATAAGGGTTTGGGGTTAGTCAGCCCTCCTTCCAAGTATCAGATGGTGCTGTGTCAGCCTTGGCTCTGTGGTAGAACATTCACCTCAGAGTGAAGCTCCCACTCCAGAGACTTGAACACATAACCTAGGCCGACACTTCAGTACAGTGCTGAGGGAGTCCTGTACTGTCAGAGGTGCTGTCATTTGGGTGAGATGTTAAACCAAGCCCTGCCTGTTTAGTAAAATATTCCATGGTACCATTTGAAGAAGAACTGGAGAGTTCACCTGGTAACTTGGCCAACATTTATCCCTGAATTAACATCATTAAAAAATAGATTATCTGCTCATTGCTGTTTGTGGGATCTTGCTGTGCACAAGTTGGCTACCACATTTCCCTCCATTACAACAGTGACTGCATTTCAACAAGTCCTTTATTGGCTGTAAAGCACTTTGCAATGTCCTGAGGTTGTGAAAGGTGCTATAGAAATGCAAGTACAGGAAACTTTTTTTTATCCGGCACCGACGGGACCGACGTGGTGCTGGTTCATCAAAAATTCTGGCTAACCGAGAGCTATAGTAAAAGATACGGAGAGCTGAGAGCTCCATATAAAGCAACAAACCCTGTTGCTTAGCAACAGGTGCAGAACAATGGCCACAAGTTCCAAGCGTCTCTGTAGCTTAGCAACAGCTGCAGCCACACCCAATTGCACAGCAACAGATCGAGGAAGGCAAGTAATATGAAGTAAAACTTACCTGAACCTACTCCTGAATTTTGCCGGTTAACCGAGATTTCCGGTTATTTAGGTGCCGGTAAATCGAGAGTTTCCTGTAGTTTATTTCTTTATGACAATGGCCACTAGGAGGTGCAGGAGAACGGGCACTCACTCTGGTTCCTTTCTCCTCTGTGTGGAGCCTTGGGCCTCAGCCTGACACCTGACGCACGATGCCTCGTCCCCTTGTGGGAGATGGAGGGCACAAAACCCATGGCACGCCGCTCTGCGGCACAGTGGGTTGGTGCCGAGGTCCCCCGTGCCTCGACGCTGTACGGGAGCTGATCCACAGACCCACAGCCATTCTGCCTCACTGCGCAGCACCCAATGACAAGCTCTGCAAACCCAACACTTAGAACTGCAACAAAATACTGGTTCAGGAGTAATCCATGATATTCCCCAATGCCCGCGCATGGAAAGAATGAAATTACAGTCCGTGAGAGGCCAGCGCGTAACGGATCTCACTGAGCACTTTAGGGAAATGAAAGGGTTGGATGTCAGGTTTGGAACCATTGCTTGGCCAATCCTACCGGTTTGCCTATATAACAACAGTGACTACACTTCAAAAGCAATCCATTTGTTGTGAAGCGCTTAGCTCTCTAAAGACATCCCGAGAGCAGGAACGGTGCTTTTTCCTACCTTACAACAGTGACTGCACTTCAAAAAAAAGTACTTCATTGGCTGTAAAGTACTCTGGAATGTCCCGAGGACGTGAAAGGCACTACATAAATGCAAGTTTTTCCTCTCTGTATAAATGCAACTCCAGTCTTTTCTCTCCATTGGCAGTGATTCACCGCACCCCCCCCCCGCCACCCCCACCCCTCCTGTAGACGGCCACTGAATTCTGTGACCCCTATGCTTTAAATTGTAGGTTGTTTTCAATCAAGGTGCATGAGGGGAGGAAGGGCGCCTTCTGAAATAGAAAACAAACATGGATTAAAAATAGCATCTTTTGCATGCTGCCGGGTGTGAATCTATTGCTGCTTCTAAGAAATTGAAGAAAAAAAATTGGGCCCAGGCGTTAACCCTTTGAATGCTGAAATTCCCTTCCTTGCATGTCTAGTGCAGACACCTCAGCAGGTCGCTCGAATGCTACTCTAGATTAACCACCAACCGCGCTGTGTTACCAGCGACTGATTCCAGGTTATCACTGCAACTCTGCAGCAGCCAATTGTTACTAAACTCAACCACCTCTTGGCATAGACAATGGAGCTCAAGTCAACGAGAGTGCCCAGCAGTCCACTAAGAGTGTTGAGACGTTTTACTATGTTAAAGGTACTATACAAATGCAAGTTGTTGGTGTTGTTGTTGGAGGTGCTTGCCAGGCCGTTTCCTGATTCTCGCCATTTCCCCTATCAACTCCCTTTGCCCCAAAACTTATACGGTGTGGCATTGGATATGGGCAGGACACAAAACAGCCGGCGTCGCATCGGTCACCTGTTATATGCTCCGCCCCATATTCAGGTCCATCGACTTCAATCAAACTGAATACCGGACGTGTCGTTTAACGGGCGGCAAATGTGACTCTGCCTGTTTTGCATGCCCGCCCATGTCCAACTTCACAGCCCCCCCCCCCCCCCCCCAGAGTCACTGTCTTGCTGCTCTTCACTGCTTTTCTATTGCTGTCACTCGGAGCGGTTGTGCGGCCAGTTCCCGAAACGCCAGTCTTGCGAGATCCAAAATGCAAATCCTTGGTCAGCGCTGTGTCTCAGCTGGTGCCGCGGTCGAGGTTCTAGACTGGCTTCAGCACTCCCGAGTTAGTGAGCTGAAAGGCGGCCCTGGTTCTCACTCTTCACCGCTGTAGTGTCCGCGTATCAATAACACACGAACTGCAGGGGAATGGTAATAACAGGTGTTTACTGAACAGAGGGTATGCTGGAACTAACTGTACAAATTACTACACGGTGTTATATACAGGTGTGGTCACTACTGGTACTGCAGTATACAGGGGCTGTAAAAGATAGTTCCTCTCTTAAAGGTACATACATTACAATTCCTCCCCTTTTAGATAAACAGTACATAACATTCATTTAACAATTAAATAATAACTAATTACAATTACAATTTTCTTTGTACTATATACATCAGCTGAAAGTAATCATTTATAAATTCAGTCTTTGAGGAGGCTTGCTGATCCTGTCTGGATAGCGCCTTTCTCGAGTATCCTGTTCTTGCGGCGGAGTCGATTCTGGCTCATTGTCATTGGTTGGTTCGTCAGCTTCCAATACCCCTGCTTCTGAGGTAGACGCAATCTGTACTTCGGGTTCATCACCAGGTGCGTATGATCGTGGTATGGGTTTGACTTGTTCCTGTGACTCTAGAATCTGGTCAGCACGGCGTCTCACGATGCTCTCTCCAACGTCCACTGTGTACATTAGTGGTCCCTGCCGTGTGCATATCGTTCCTGGCTGCCATTTTTCTGTTCGGTAGTCGCGGGCCAAGACTGGTTGCCCTATCTTGAAGCTCCTGGTTGGCTTCTCATTGATGTGCTGGAATTGCTTATTCTCAACATCTCGTCTTATGTTTGGTTTGAGCAAATCCAGGCGACATCTTAACCTTCGGTTAAAGAACATCATGGCTGGAGCTTGGTTGGTGACTGTGTGGTAAACCACTGTTTGTATTCCACTGTGTACATGCCTGGACATGCCTCGGCTGACTCCTCCCACAAGTCCTAGTATAAAGGTGACTGCTCCCCAGCCCTTTGTATTTCTGGACCGGTCGACCACTCGAGGCAGACCTTCATTCTTTTGTTAATAAAAGCCTTTAGTTACTCTCTTAACTCTCAGTCTTTTATGAGTAATTGATAGCGCATCAGACTGCATGTGTCGCATTCCGGTAAGCAAACAAGAAATTATCCACCTTGTGTTGCAGTGGTATGTTGTCGTTATACATCGCCTTTATTGCTTTTTTAAAGGTTTGAACAAACCTCTCAGCCAATCCATTTGTGGCTGGCTGATATGGGGCGGATGTGTAATGCTTTACCCCATTATTCCTCAAAAACCTCCGGAAATCCTCGGACACAAACTGTGGTCCATTGTCGGAGCAAATCTGTTCTGGCAAGCCATTCCTGGCGAAGATGGTCCGTAGGACTGCAATAGTTTTCTCCGTGGTGGTGGAGGACATTTTGATGACCTCTGGCCATTTCGAATGTGCATCCACGGCGATTAAAAACATTGAGTCCATAAATGGACCAGCAAAATCAATGTGTACCCATTGCCATGGAGATGAGGGCCACTCCCATGGGTGTAGCGGGGCCTGTGGTGGAGCGTTTTGAACTTTCTGGCATCCTGTGCATCTCTTGGTCATTTCCTCGATTTCTTTATCGATTCCCGGCCACCACACAAACGCCCTGGCTAGGCTCTTCATTTTTACCCCTCCCAGATGACCCTCATGAAGCTCATTGAGCACTCTATCTCTCAACTTGGGTGGAATTACCACTCGGGATCCACACATCAAGGTCCCCCGGCACACTGACAGCTGTTCTCTCCTTGGCGAGAATGCTGGCAACAGTGAGTCGCCATGTGCTGGCCATCCCTTCACCGTCAAATCATAGACCCGAGAGAGTGTCGGGTCATTTCGGGTTTCCTTCTCTATACTTGAGTTTGTAACAGGTAGACATTCGACTATGGTCGAATGGAATATCTCAACAGGGTCCACTGCAGGTGCTTCCTCCACCGTAGGCAGCGGCAGGCGCGACAGCCCATCAGCGTTTCCATGCTGTTTCGTGCCCTTATACTCTATGTCGTATTGATGTGCCCCTAGAAAAAGGGACCATCTTTGCAGCCGTTGCGCCGTCATCACCGGAACGCCCTTCTTTGGGTTAAAAATGGATACAAGAGGCTGGTGATCAGTCAGTAAGGTGAATTTCTGCCCGTGCAGATAGTGATTGAACTTCTTCACCCCCCACACCAGGCTGAGGGCCTCCCTGTCAATCTGGGCATAGTTACGCTCGGCTGAGGTTAACGAGCGTGACGCAAAGGCTATTGGCCTCTCTGAACCGTCAAGGAATTTGTGGGACAGCACCGCTCCAATGCTGTAGGGAGACGCATCACATGCCAACCGAATCGGTAGTGTTGGATTGTAGTGGGCCAATACTTCTTTTGAAGTGATTAGGCATTTACATTTCTGAAAGGCACGCTTACACTCATCACTCCATTTCCATGCTACTCCAGTTTGCAGCAGGGCGTTCAGTGGGTGCAGAATTGTAGACAAATTTGGCAAGAACTTATGGTAGTAGTTCACCAACCCGAGGAACGACCTCAGTTGCGACACATTTTCCGGTGCTGGAGCCTTGACTACTGCCTCAATCTTGTCTGGGGACTTATGTAACCCCTCTTCATCAATCACGTGGCCACAATACGAGATTTGTTTCCTGAAAAACTCGCATTTGGGGCGGTTGGCTCGTAGCCCATATTCTTGTAATCTAGTGAGCACCTGCTCCAGGTTGGCAAGGTGTTCACTGTCATTTTCGCCCATAACCAGGATGTCGTCCAAATAACACTGGGTCCCCGGGATCCCTTGCAGAACTTGTTCCATCGCCCTTTGCCAAATAGCCGGAGCTGATGCTACCCCGAATACCAGTCGGTTGTACTGGTAAAGACCTTTGTGAGTGTTTATCGTGAGGTATTTTCTAGATGTTTCTTCTATCTCCATTTGTAGATATGCTTGGGCCAGATCAATCTTCGTAAAGCATTTCCCTCCAGATAGTGAGGCGAAAATATCTTCTATCCGTGGAAGTGGATATTGTACTGTGTGAAGGACTGGGTTCACAGTTACCTTAAAGTCCCCACAGATGCGAACCTTCTTCGGCTCCCCAGGCGTGCTGCTCAATGATTTCTTCATTACAGGAACGATGGGTGTGGCCCACTCGCTCCAGTCCACCTTGGACAGCACACCCGAACGCTCCAGACTCTCCAGCTCTGCTTCGACGTCTGGGCAGATCGCATACGGTACCGGTCTGGCCTTAAAAAATTTTGGGTTTGCGTTATCTTCAATTTTTATCATTGCCGTTACACCTTTTAGAGTCCCAAGTCCTTGCTGGAACACCTCTTTCGCGTCAGTTAGAATCTTTGACAGTCGTCCAGGTGTGACGTCGTCATCCTTTTTGTCAGCCACAGTTAGCGCCTGAATGGAATGCCAATCCAATTGTATTTTTCGGATCCATTCACATCCCAATAATGGTGGTCCTCCATCTTGTAGTATATATAGATACAGTTTCTGTGTTTCCTTGCCGTTGTATTTAACGGGCACCCTTATTTTTCCTCTGGGGTAGACTTTTTGCCCCATATATGCCTTCAAGACAATGGACGTGTCCTTCAAGGGTATGTGTGAGAATAGCCACTCGTAGTCTCGTCGATTCATGACTGTTAGGGCTGATCCTGTGTCCAATTCCATCTTCACTTGGGACCCTGCTATCATGAGGGTGACCCAAATGGTTCAGTGATCCTCCTTTGCGATCACGTTGTGTAACTTTAGACAACTTAGTCTCCTGCTCCCAGAGTCATTATCACTCTTCTAATCTTCTGAACTACTGTCCGTCATCTTTTGTACTTTCTTGTACTTTTCCTTAGTAGTTCTTTTAGTGTTAGTTTTCTTTTCCGACCTGCAGACTCGTGCTATGTGTCCCACTTTTCCACATTGCCTGCATACTTTGTCCTTAAACCAGCAATCCTTCTGGTCATGGGTTGTTCTGCCGCAGCGATAGCACTTTTCTGCTCCATATGCCATTTCATTGGTGCTATATTCTTGCGGTTTCTGTTGTATTTCCGCAGCTCCCCGTGCTGCTGCTTCGTAGGATACTGCAATGCTGAAAGCCTTTTCTAGCGTAAGGTCCTTTTCCGAAAGTAGTCGTTTCTGGGTTCCTTCACTCTGGAGCCTGCAGACAAACTTATCCCTTAAGGTATCTGCCAGTCCTGCTCCGAACTGGCAGTGTTTCGATAACTTGCGTAGTTCCGTAAGATAGTCAGCATTACTCTCGTCTTTGTGCTGGTTTCTTTTATGGAACTTGAATCTTTCTGCTATCAGCAGCGGTGTAGGGTTTAGATGTTCCTGTAAGATATTGACAATCTCTTCAAAGCTTTTCTCCATTGGTTTAGCTGGGGTAATTAAATTCCGCAATAGGCCGTACGTTCTCGTGCCCATCAAATTCAATAATACCGACGCCTTCTTTTCATCGGCCACCTCATTTGCCTTGCAGTACACTTCAATTCTTTCCACATACGTGGTCCAGTCTTCTATTTCGTTGTCGAAAGCAGTGATGCTGCCACTCTTCGGCATCTTGGGTGGTTTAAAATGGCGCCTCCCGCGCTTTTCCTTCTTCCCCAATGGATTAAAATGGCACTTCCCGCGCTTTTCCTTCTTCCCCCTGCTGCCAATGCTGCTCCTAGTGTTCTAAATAGTAATGGCGGCGCCCCGCGGCTTTCTGCGCGTCTCTCTTTTGTTGCTTAATTTTCTTAGTTTTATTCTTCTTCGACGCTGTCCACTGCGCGTCTCTTTTCCTTCCCCTTTTTTATTTTCTTTAACGCTGCCCGGCTCTTGAGCACCGGCCGCGCCCTGTGCGCTCCACCCTCTCTCTCTCTTTTTTATTCCCAACGACGCTGCTCGGCCCCCTTGCAGAGCCGCTCGATCGAGCTCTAG
Source organism: Somniosus microcephalus (assembly GCF_052327205.1). NCBI lineage: Eukaryota > Metazoa > Chordata > Chondrichthyes > Squaliformes > Somniosidae > Somniosus > Somniosus microcephalus. Next base: position 225,138,767 of record NC_140997.1, read on the forward strand.
CCCGCCGCAGTCCGGGAAGGGTCAGCGCACTACCTGCTACCAGCCCGAGTTGCTGGGACACCTTGACTGGAGAACCAAGCCCAGCTCTCCACAGCTTCCCCTGCGATTCTCTGAACTCCGATGGATCACTGGGCGGTTGCCCACAGTCGACGCCCGTTGCTCTGGCTTCGACCTCCAAGAAGCTTCTTTTCAGGGATGGATCCCTGTGAGGTGATGCAGTACTGCAGGTGAGTTTGAACCTGCTCGTCACCACTGTAGTGTCCGCGTATCAATAACACACGGACTGCAGGAGAACGGTAATAACAGGTGTTTACTGAACAGAGGGTATGCTGGAACTAACTGTACAAATTACTACACGGTGTTATATACAGGTGTGGTCACTACTGGTACTGCAGTATACAGGGGCTGTAAAAGATAGTTCCTCTCTTAAAGGTACATACATTACAACCGCAGCCCATTTATCCCCAGCTGGAGATCGGGATCAGCCTCCACTGTGATTGAGTGCTGAGAGGTTGTTTTCCCCCTGGCTGGAGAGTCTAGAACCAGGGGTCACAGTCTCAGGATAAGGGGTCGGCCATTTAAGACTGCGATGAGGAGGAATTTCTTCACTCAGAGGGTTGTGAATCTTTGGAATTCTCTACCCCAGAGGGCTGCGGATGCTGAGTCTTTGAATATATTCAAGGCTGAGATCGATGGATTTTTGGGCTCCGGCGGAATCAAGGGATATGGGAATCAGGCGGGAAAATGGAGTTGATGTAGAAGATCAGCTTATTGAATGGTGGAGCAGGCTCGAGGGGCCGTGTGACCTACTCCTGCTCCAAATTCTTATGTTCTTATGAATAGCCTGCCAACATTCACCATCTAAGCACACAGGTCAGGACTGGGAGCTAGGTCGAGAAAACAGAAGCCCCATAGCCTTGGCCCCATAACCTCGGCCCCATAACTATATCCCACCATGAATCAATGCCTTCAGGAGACACAACACATGTAACTATAGGAGTTCACTGTACAATTCTTGTTGCATTTTTACTTGGTGGCGCAGTGTTTCTATAAATGGTTTATTTGGTTCCGTTCCATGAAAGGTTTTGGGTGGGACACTGGTGATGGTAAAGTCAGTGTTCCCGCGCTTGCTGGAATTGGGTGTGAGTTGGAGAATCAGTGTTACAGTGTCGTAGCCCTGCCTCAGACCAGTGCTTGCTTTGTGCGTGGCTGCACACTGAGAGTGCGGGATCACCTTGTCATAAAGAAAGACTTGCATTTATATAGCGCCTTTCACAACCAAAGGAAGTTCCAAAGCGCTTATTAGTCAATGAAGTACTTTTGAAGTGTTGTAATGTGGGAAACGTGGCAGCCAAAATTGCACACAGCAAGCTCCCACAAACAGCAATGTGATAATGGCCAGATCATCTGTTTTTAGTGATGTTGATTGAGAGCTAAATATTGGCCCAGGACACCGGGGATAACTCCCCCTGCTCTCCTTCAAAATAGTGCCATGGGATCTTTTACGTCCAACCTGATAGAGCAGACGGGGCCTCGGTTTAACATCTACATCTGATGACGGCACCTCCGACAGTGCAGCACTCCCTCAGTACAGTACTGGTGTGTCAGCCTAGACTTTTGTGCTCAAGTCTCTTGGAGTGGGACTGGAACCCACAACCTTATAACGTAATTCTGAACACGGAAAAACTTCTCTTTGCTAGTTCATTGACACCATCCTAGCAACCCTCTACCAGTACAAATATTGAAATTGAGGACTCAGTAACAGTTGCCTGTAGCACAGAAGGTCAAGGTACACATTTGTTTTAAAGTGATATTGATAAACTACACGGAGGGAAAATAGAATTGAAACAGAAGCAATGAAAAGCATTGAGATAGCTGGGACTGGATGAAGCAATGTAAAGAACTTGCAGTTGTATAGCACCTTCTACAAATTCAGGACGTCCCACAGCATTTTACAGCCAACTAAATACTTTGGAAGTGTAGTCACTGTTGTAACATAGGAAACGCAGCAGCCAATTTGCGCACAGCAAGCTCCCACAAACAGCAATGAAATAAATGACCGGATCATCTGTTTTTAGTGATGATGGTTGAGGGATAAATATTGGCCAGGACACCGGGGATAACTCCCCTGCTCTTCTTCGAAATAGTGCCAGAGGATCTTTTACATCACCTGAGAGAGCAGACAGGGCCTCGGTTTAACGTCTCATCCGAAAGACGGCACCTCCGACAGTGCAGCGCTCCCTCAGCACTGCACTGGAGTGACAGCCTAGCTTTATGTGGAGAGTGGGATGGCATTCTATTTACAACACAGAAACAGGCCATTCCGCCCAACTGGTCCATGTCGGTGTTAATGCTCCACACGAGCCTCCCCCTACCTCTTTTCATCTCACCCCATCAGCATAACCTTCTATTCCTTACTCCCTCATGTGTTTATCCAGCTTCCTCTTAAATTAGATTAGACTAGGTGCAGAAAAACACCCACAGATTTGATGGACTGACTCTCTTGTTCCTGCACTCCAACACGGGATGATTCTGTATTAGCTGGTGCCTGGTTCTTTATAAAAAACGTGTTGTTTTTGCTTCGTTTTTCTGTGAGTCCGCAAATGTCCATCACACAAGTCCGTGTGAAGTCTCCACCAGCGCAAATAAACCCCAACCAGACCTGCCTTTCACTCTGTAACTGGGTCGGAGCTGAAACTCAATGACCTAAGCACCGCTAGACTGTGTGATGTCAGTCTAGCCCAGCAGTGTAGGCCCGGTCACCATGGAGCGTGACTTGGATGATGAGCTGGTCTGTTAGCTCTGCCGGCCGCACAGAAGCGGAAAGGTTACAGATATTGATCCGTGTTGTCAGACTGAGTTGTGAAGGAAGTCTGGAAAATCTCGCTCCTTTCAAGATGGAAAGGGAGGCAACTGAGAGGAGACCTCGGAGAGGCCTACAAGATAAGTAAACGGTGGCATAGTGGTTAGCACTGTTGCCTCACAGCGCCAGGGACCCGGGTTCAAATCTGGCCTCGGGCGACTGTCTGTGTGGAGTTTGCACATTCTCCCTGTGTCTGCGTGGGTTTTCTCCGGGTGCTCCGGTTTCCTCCCACAGTCCAAAGATGTGCGGGTTAGGTTGATTTGGCTATGATAAATTGACCCTTAGTGTTAGGGGATTAAATACGTGGGGTTACGGGGTTACGGGGATAGGGTGGGATATGTGTCGGTGCAGGCTCGATGGGCCAAAATGGCCTCTATCTGCACTGTGGGGATTCTGTGTGTGTGATATGGCAAAAGGTAAATCCCCCCCTCACCCCAATTGTACCATAGTGGTAGGGTGAGCCGGGGTGGGTGGGTGGGTGGGGGGGGCACAGGTTCAAATTACCAAAATGTAAATTTAGGATTGTAGTTCTTTTCTTTACGGAGAGCGATCAACATATGGAATTGACGTCGGGAGCCAAGGCTGCCTTGAATGCACAGTGCGTGCAGTAGTTACTCCACAGTGCAAGAGGAGCCTCTATAATACCGTAATACATGTTCTCAAACCTTTCCACCCATCGTGCCTGTGCCGGCTCTTTGAAAGAGTGATCCAATTAGTCCCACACCCCCTGCCCTTCCCCCATAGCCCTGCAAATTTCTCTTTTTCAAATATTTCTCCAATTCCCTTTTGAAAGTTACTATTGGATCGGCTTCCACCGCCCTTTCAGGCAGCGTGTTCCAGATCACAACAGCTCGCTGTTGAAAAAACTTCTCCTCATCTCCCCTCTGGTTCTTTTGCTTCTTAAATCTGTGTCCTCTGGTTACTGACCCTCCTGCCACTGGAAACAGTTTCTCCTTATTTACTCCAGCAAAACCGGTCATAATTTTGAACACCCCTATTAAATCTCCCGTTAACTTTCTCTGCTTTAAGGAGAACAACCCCAGCTTCTCTAGTCTCTCCATAGAACTGAAGTCCCTCATCCCTGGTATCACCCTAGTAAATCTCCTCTGAACCCTCTCCAAAGCCTTGACATCCTTTCATAAATGTGGTGCCCAGAATTGGACACAATACTCCAGCTGAGGCCTAACCAGTGATTTATAAAGGTTTAACTTCCATGCTTATGTACTCAGTGGGCTGGATTTTCATTGAGAAGTCGGGTAGGAGGCGGGACTACAACTTTCGGGGTTGTAGTCCCGGCTCCATCGAGTTGTGGCCAACCCGCACGATTTTCCCTTGATTGACCTTGTTGAGCCCGCCCAGCAGGCTCAGCAGGCCAATTAAGGGCCACCCGGCAACAGGTGACATCGCAGATTGACATTTCATCTGTCAAGACCTTTTGACAGATGAAATATCAGCGTTTCACAACTGTTTGAAGCTGTCAAACACTGACAATCTGTACTCTAAGTTAATTCCTTCCTCTCAGGATGATTTAGAGATCTCTCCAGAACAGAAAGCTGAATGCTGGAACTTTTGACAGCTCGCAGCCATTCTGCTTTCTGTGCCAGTGAGATGAGGGACTCCTGAGACCTGAAGGAAGGAAGGCTGTAAAGGCAAGTAAAGGTATGTAAAACTTCTTTAAACACTTTACACAGACCAAACACACTTACCTTTGCACTCATGCACCCATCACTCACCTGAACACCGACATCTCGACCCCTCCAAGCCCTTCATCCCGATGGTCCGCCTCCTCTAACTTGGCGTGGTTTGGAGCCGTCGGGAATCCTACACTTCAACATTAAAAATAAGAATTAGGCTAAAAATTGCCTGTTAAAGTTAACAGGCAGTTAATTGGCACTAATCCCCTTCCCGCCTCGGGGAGGCGGGTCCCAGTGCGGGGCGGGTACCCACCTCCTTTGAAATTGGCATGGAGGCGGGTTGGGGACGGGATGGGTTCGTGCCCCCCCGATTTCGGGATTTTAACCCCCCACACGCCTCCAATCCCGCCTCCACGACCAAATGAAAATCCTGCCCAATGCCTCTATTTATAGAACGCATGCTATTTTAACAGCCTTCTCAACCTGTCCTGCCAGTTTCAAAGATTTGTGTGCTTAAATCCCTACGTCTTCCTGTCGGGTCCAGGTGGGAGTCGGGGCCTGAATATTTAAATAAGGCTCGGGAATCAAAATCTCTCCGGGCCTCGCCGTGCGGGTTTGTCGCTCGATCTGGCCTCCTTCGCGCACCGATCCCGCCGCTGCCTAAAAGCCAGGCCTTCAAATGAGCACAAGGTCAGATTTCCTCCTGTCCTCTATGTGTAGTGTTAGTGGTGCAGGAGGATTACCCCAGAGGCCTTGAGTTCAAAGTAACAACAGAAAATGCTGGAAACACTCAGCAGGTCAGGCAGCCTCCGTGGAGTGAGGCAGGGTCATCGACCCGAAACGTTAACTCTGTTTTTCTCTCTCCACGGAGGCTGCCTGACCTGCTGAGCGTTTCCAGCATTTTCTGTTGTTACTTCAGGTTTCCTGCATCCGCAGTATTTTGCTACTGTCTTGAGTTCAAATCCCACCAAAGCAAGTTGTGAAACTGAATTCAGTAAATCTGACCGTGAAAGCTGTCAGAAAGTCGGAAAAGCTCAACTGGCTCGCTACTATCCTTCAGGGAAGGGGAACTACCTGGTCTGACCTACATGTGACCCCAGTCCCATGTGCTTGACTCTTAGTACATTGGGAGAGTTTGGAGTATGTTTTTAGCCTAATCCCTATTTTCATTGTTGAAGTGTGGGATTCCCGACGGCTCCAAACCACGCCAAGTTAGCGAGGCGGACCGTCGGGCTGAAGGGCTTGGAGGGGTCGAAATGTCCAGTGTTCAGGTGAGTGATGGGTGCATGAGTGCAGAGATAAGTATGTTTGGTCTGTGTAAAGTGTTTAAAGAAGTTCTACTAACCTTCACTTACTTTTACAGCTTTCCTTCCTTCAGGTCTCGGGAGTCCCTCATCTCACTGGCACAGAAAGCAGAATCGCCGCCAGCTGTCAAAATCTGCAACCTCTGCTTTCTGTTCCGGGGAGATCTCTAAATCATCCTGAGAGGATGTAATTAACCTGGAGTACAGATTGTCAGTGTTTGACAGCTTCAAACAGCTGTCAAACGCTGATATTTAATCTGTCAAAAGGTCTTGACAGATGAAATTTCAATCTGTGACATCACCTGTTGCCGGGTGGCCCTTAATTGGCCTGCTGAGCCAGCAACGCACACATCCTGAGAACAATTTTTTTTTAAATCATAAGGGAACTACATTTGCACAGAGCAGCAGAATTTCAGACCCAACCATGGGATATTGGAGCAGACCTCACACTCTTCTGATGAAAGATAAGAGCATTTGAGATGGACTTTGTGTGGTGATTAAGCCTTCACATCTCTTTACCTGACTTTAACAATTTGTTCAATAGCTATTACACCCATCATCATCCTCTTTGTGAGCACATCGGTACTCCTGGCCTGTCGTGGGTGCTTTCTTTTACCCTCTCTTTCTTTCTTTTACCCTCTCTCCTCTACTCTGACCAACAAGCCCAGGGAACCCTGGATGTCAAGGGATATACAAGAATGGATTAGGAAAAAAAGGGAGGCTTTTGGCAGATACAAAGGACTAAAAACAGTGGAAGCCCTAGAGGAGTATAGAAAGTGTAGGGGGGTACTTAAAAAAGAAATTAGGAAAGCGAAGAGGGGGCATGAAAAAACACTGGTGGGCAAAATAAAGGAAAATCCCAAGGTGTTTTTATAAGTATATTAAGGGCAAGAGGATAACCAAGGAAAGAGTAGGGCCCATTAGGGACCAAAGTGGCAATCTGTGTGTAGAGCCGGAAGATGTAAGTGAGGTTTTAAATGAATATTTTGCATCTGTGTTCACTATGGAGAAGGACGATGTAGGCATAGAAATCAGGCAGGGGGATTGTGATATACTTGAACAAATTAGTATTGAGAGGAGGAGGTACTAGCGGTTTTAGTGGGCTTAAAAGTGGATAAATCCCCAGGCCCTGATGGGATGTATCCCAGGCTATTTTGTGTGAGGCAAGGGAGGAGATTGCAGGGGCTCTGACACAAATTTTCAGAACCTCTCTGGCCACAGGGGAGCTGCCAGAGGACTGGAGAACAGCTAATGTAGTACCATTGTTCAAGAAGGGTAGTAGGGATAAACCAGGGAATTACAGGCCAGTGAGCCTAACATCAGTGGTAGGGAAATTATTGGAAAAAATTCTGAGGGACAGAATTATTCTCCACTTGGAGAGGCAGGGATTAATCAGGGATAGTCAGCATGGCTTTGTCAGGGGGAGATCATGTCTGACCAATTTGATTGAATTTTTCGAGGGGGTGACTAGGTGTGTGGATGAGGGTAGTACAGTTGATGTAGTCTACATGGACTTCAGTAAGGCTTTTGACAAATTCTCCCAACATATTCCAAACTCTCCCAGCGTACTCCAAACTCTCCCAACGTACTCCAAACTCTCCCAACGTACTCCAAACTCTCCCAACGTACTCCAAACTCTCCCAACGTTCTCCAAACTCTCCCAACGTTCTCCAAACTCTCCCAATGTACTCCAAACTCTCCCAACGTACTCCAAACTCTCCCAACGTACTCCAAACTCTCCCAACGTACTCCAAACTCTCCCAACGTACTCCAAACTCTCCCAGCGTACTCCAAACTCTCCCAACGTACTCCAAACTCTCCCAACGTACTCCAAACTCTCCCAACGTACTCCAAACTCTCCCAACGTTCTCCAAACTCTCCCAACGTACTCCAAACTCTCCCAATGTACTCCAAACTCTCCCAACGTACTCCAAACTCTCCCAACGTACTCCAAACTCTCCCAACGTACTCCAAACTCTCCCAACGTACTCCAAACTCTCCCAGCGTACTCCAAACTCTCCCAACGTACTCCAAACTCTCCCAACGTTCTCCAAACTCTCCCAGCGTACTCCAAACTCTCCCAATGTACCCCAAACTCTCCCAACATACTCCAAACTCTCCCAATGTTTTTAACAGCAATCTGCACTTTCCACTCCCTTATTTGAATATTAAAATATTAATCTGACAGGAATCTTCTATGATTACATCAAAAACTGAGCGAGGCTCTGGCTTTGTGGTAGTGTTCCTGCCTGTGAGTCAGACAGGTGCAGGGTTCTGAACCCCTCTCCAGACATTCCCAGCGAGTGGAGACCAGAGCTCCAGCTCTGAAACCTGGGTTGACATCCAGCAGGATACTCGCGTCCAGTGAACCCTTCATCGTATGGGTGGTGGGAGCCCCTAAAACCCTCCCGCCGGAGAGGACTAAGCCTCCCCTGTCGGCTGGTATAAAGGCGGTTATGGCCATGGAAGAAGCATGTCCTAACTCGCACCAAGTCCTGTTTGCCCATCACCCCTGTGCTCACTGACCTACATTGGTTCCCAGTTAAGCAACGCCTCGATTTTAAAATTCTCATCCTTGTTTTCAAATCCCTCCATGCCTCACCCCTCCCTATCTCTGTAATCTCCTCCAGCCCCACAACCCTCCGCGATATCTGCGCGCCTCCAATTCTGGCCTCTTGTGCAACCCTGATTTTAATCGCTCAACCGTTGGCGGCTGTGCCCTCAGATGTGTGGGCCCTAAGCTCTGGAATTCCCTCCTAAACCTTTTCGCCTCTCTACCTCCCTTTCCTCCTTTAAGACGCTCCTTAGAACCTACCTCTTTCAGCAAGCTATTGGCCATCTGCCCTAATATCTCCTTATGTGGCTGTGTCAAATTTTGTTTTCGTAACACTCCTGTGAAGCGCGTTGGGACGTTTTACTACATTAAAGGTGCTATATAAATACAAGTTGTTGTTGTAGCATTCACGTTGTGGCCTGTCAGACTGTTAGTCAACCTGTGAATCCTTCCACTACTTCATACTATTCTCCAGGGGAAGAGTGTGAAGATATGAAAACAAGAACACCAAAAACCAGGATAACACAGCAGAAAGAGAAGTCTTGTCCAGCAGTAAAGCTTTGACCAGCTCCAGATCAGGCTCAGCTGCAATATCCAACATAGTCTGATAGCCTGTGTGCACTCAATGTCTCGGCCTCATACGTGAGGTATGATCACTTTGGTGAGATGTCATTTGGCATCCCCTAGCTTATTGGTTCCAAGGTCCCTGTCCTTATTTTCAAATCCCTTCACGATCTTTACCCACTGTAGGTGGTTTGCCTTGGTGGCTCAAATCACCTCTCCTACTTAGTTTTAGATGACAGGAATTATGGTGAACAGGATTGGAACACAGACAAGCTTTTCAGACTCAACCGTACGGAGTTTAATGAGGTTAACACGCACACCCGCCTCCAGTACGTAAAATGTCTGGTGGCATAAAACAAACAGTACAACAATACAACTTGGCCCATCGAACAGGCCCCTGTCTCGTATTAAGATGCCTAAAGTCACACTGTGTTGCTATACAGAGTATAACATGGACATGTCCCACAAACCCCGGAACATACACTATATAATACACACAGAACCTCCCCACTAAGCCCCTCTGGATTGGTTAGGACACACAACACCCCCTCACACAGTACCGGTGGTCTTAAGGATGCGTGGGCTTGGACAATGCTCACCCCGATTGTCCATTTTCTTGCTCGCTGCTTCCCTGTGTAGAGCGTGTCTCCTGGTTCCGTATCGCCGATGTAGTATCCAAGTCCCAGTTTCGAGGTTCGTTCCTATAGTCGAAGTGCAAGGCGAGGCTCGTGTCGCTCGTGGTGGTTTCTTCTCTCCGTCTCAGACGGCGTGCTCGGTTCTTGGTTCAGAGATGAAGGCACGCGAAGGCGAGAGCAAGCGAGAGAGAGCGAGAATGGCCAAAGCTGCCTTCTCTTATACCCTCAAGGTTCATTAAGATCTGTGTATTGCAGTGATGTCCTTTTAATCACCCTCCTTTGTCAGGTTTCTCGCCTTTTGGGGCTATCCCATCTAGCTGCTGGTGTTAATGGCAGATGATGGGCTGCACTTCTCACCCGATCCTGGGTTAAGTGGTTTCCCATTAATTTACAATGACCCTCCATCTTCTGCCCGTTACCGTATGAGTCACCTTCCCGGGCCCATTGTTTCCCAGAGAACTCTGTCTGCTCAGACATTCTCCCGTAATCAGTTTGTCGGCCTGGCTGGAATCTCCTGTCCATCATGAACACCTGGGCCCCTCCCATCGGGGTCGATTTTCATTAAGCTGTCGGGAAGGAGGCGGGACTACAATTTTCGGGTTTTAGTCCCGCCTACATCGATGTCCGGCCAATCCATGCGATTTTCCCTTGATTGACCTTGTTGAGCCTGCCCAGCGGGCTCAAATAGGCCAATTAAGGGCCACCTGGCAACAGGTGACATCATAGACTGAAATTTCATCTGTCAAGAGTTTTTGACAGATGAAATATCAGTGTTTCATAGCTGTTTGAAGCTGTCAAACACTGACAGTCTGACTTCTAACCTGAGTCCTTCTACACAGACTCAGTTAGAACTCTCACTGGCAATGAAAGCTAAAGGCTGTCATTTTTGACAGTTTGCAGCCATTTTGCTTTCAGTGCCGGCTGAGTGATGGACTCCCGAAACTTAGAGGAAGAAAGGCTGTTAAGGTAAGTACAGGTAATTTAAACTTCTTTACACACTTTAGACACACCAAACACACTTACCTTTGCACTCATGCACCCATCACTCACCTGAACACCGACATCACGACCCCTCCAAGTCCTTCAACCCGACGGGCCGCCTGCTCTAACCTGGCGTGGATTGGAGCCATCGGGAATCCCACACGACACCCCTCAAAATAGGGATTAGGCTAAAAACTGCCTGTTAACTACCTGTTAACAGGCAGTTAATTGGCACTAATCCCTTCCCGCCTCGGGTTGGCGGGTTCCAGTGCGGGGCGGGTACCCGCCTCCTCTGAAACTTACGTGGAGGCGGGTTTTGGGCGGGATGGTGTCGGGACCCCCGAATTCGGGATTTTAGCCCCCCGCACGCCTAAAAGCCCACCTCACGGCACACTGAAAATCGACCCCATCTTCTCCAAACAGGCTGCTGGTCAATCAGCAGTAACGATCATACAAAATGTCCGATACAAAAAAAATCCTTGGGGCCTGCGCTGATGCTTACAGCACCTCACCTCAGCAATCTCCTCCAAAACCCCACGTTCCTTCAACTCCACACTACTGCCCATTCCACTGCTCCCACCGAGTCTGATCTTACTGCTTCTAGGCCCCTGCCTCCCAAAACCATACGGCCTCTCCCTCCCTTCCTTAAAATCTCTCCTTTTCAACACAGCTAAGGTGAGGAATCTATTGTATATCGAACTGCGGATGAGACCCTCAGTCCCACCTTGCAGCAAGCTGTCCCTCCCTTAACTCTCTTTCCACCTTTTAAAATGAAAACCTCTTCACACAAATCTCTACAGTCAAGCTTTTTCTGTCACATCTCCTAATCTCTGCTTTCCTGGCTTGGTTTGCATTTTCATTTCCAAAGCCCACCTGTGAAGCGCCTTGGGATGTTTTATTCGCATGAAAGGCACTGTATAAATTAAGAACATAAGAAATAGGAGCAGGAGTCGGCCATTTGGCCCCTCGAGCCTGCTCCGCCATTCAATAAGATCAAGGTTGATCTTCGACCTCAACTCCACCTTCACACGCCATCCCCCTATCCCTTGATTCCTTTAGTGCCCAAAAATCCATCGATCTCTGTCTTGAATATACTCAATGACTCAGCATCCACAGCCCTCTGGGGTAGAGAATTCCAAAGATTCACAGCCCTTTGAGTGAAGATTTCTCATCTCAGTCCTAAATGGTCGACCCCTTATCCTGAGACTGTGACCCCCAGATTCTAGACTCTCCAGCCAGGGGGAAACTTAAGCGGTTGTTGTTGTTGTCGTCGATGGTATTATCCCTCTTGAGAGGATTAAAATGGGAGGATTATTTAGCCGAGGCAGAGATTGTGGCTAAGGGAGCGATAATAGGATTGTATTCGCAAGGTGACCTTTTCCTTCACATTATGGCAGGGGGGGGAGGGATGTGGGGAGAGCATCAGGCTCTTCTTTTAGTGCAGGCTCGTACATGCAAAGACTGGCTTGGGTTATCACTCGATTGCAACTGAATATCTGTGGAATCTTGCCATTTTAAGTGTAATGAGTAGAATATGCTAATGAAATATGGCTCAGAAGCACTTGGCAGAACATTTATTTTGTTTTACCCACAGAAACTATTTCAAATTCCATTCAGATCAGTTTCTTCTTGGAAGTCTTTCACCTTAGTTCCAATTAACGGCTTTAGATGATATCACAACACTGCTCAATTGTTTTGTGTGCACTTGTCACAAAGCCAATGCTTCTGTTTTTAAAACAGTTCTTTCTTCGGCCCCTCCCTGTGTCTAGCATTGTGGCCACAGCTTTGGGTGGCAGGTAAAGGGATCGAGGAAAGGGAGATAGGAAGCCTTTCATCAACTCATCTTTGTCCCACCATTACAACAAGCCTTTATCTTCCGAACATACGAACAGTGACGGACAGGTAAAGACCCTCTGGTCCATCCAGCCCCGTCCCACACAATTGCGATACCTTGTGTATCACAATATATACACTTCCCCACCCCACCCGAAACCATGTGAACTCCTGGGAGAGGTGAAAAACCAGATTTTTTAAAACCCAGGCCAATTTGGGGGGAAAAAGTCTGGGAAATTCCTCTCCGACCCATCTAGACGATTGAAACTAGTCCAGGCGATCACTCTGGTCTTGAATTCATTGAAGTAGCTACCTTTTGGTGTGGAGATGCCGGAGTTGGACTGGGGTGGACAAATGTAAGAAGTCACACAACACCAGGTTATAGTCCAACAGCTTTATTTGAAATCACAAGCTTTCGGAGCGCTGCTCCTTCTTCAGATGATGTATTTAATTGGTCAGTTTCTCTGCATCCTCCTCACAGCACACACGCCCACCCAGCTTTGTGTCATCTGCAAACTTGGTGATATTGCATCTAGTTCCCTCGTCTAGATCATTAATATATATTGTGAATAGCTGGGGTCCAAGGACCGATCCCTGCGGTACCCTACTAGTCACTGCCTGCCACTCGGAAAAAGACCCGTTTATTCCAACTCTTTGCTTTCTATCTGCCAACCAGTTCTCTATCCAAGTCAACACCTTGCCCCCAATCCCATGTGCCTTAACTTTACACGCTAATCTCTTATGTGGGACCTTATCGAAAGATCACCTCTCATTCTTCTAAACTCCAATGAGTATAGGCCCAACCTGCTAAACCTTTCCTCATAAGACAAGCCCTTCAACTCAGGAATCAACCTAGTGAACCTTCTCTGAACTGCCTCCAATGCAAGTATATCCCTCCTTAAATAAGGAGACCAAAACTGTACGCAGTACTCCAGGTGTGGTCTCACCAATGTCCTGTACAGTTGTAGCAGGACTTCCCTGCTTTTATACTCCAGCCCCCTTGTAATCTGTGAATCGTTGTTAAATGCAGTCTAAATGGCTCCCTCACAAGCTCACGACACAGTATAGATGAAGGACAGGAAGAAAGAAGCTGGAACTTGCATTTATATAGCGCCTTTTGCAACCTCAGGACGTCCCAAAGCGCTTTAGAGCCAATGATGTACTTTTGAAGTGGAGTCACTGTTGTAATGTAGGAAACTCAGCAGCCAATTTGTGCACAGCAAGGCCCCACAGACAGCATTGTGATAATGACCAGATAATCTGTTTTAGTGATGTTGGTTGAGGGATAACTATTGGCCAGGACACCGGGGAGAACTCCCCTGCTTTCCTTCGAATTGAGTTGTGGGACTTTTTATGTCCACCTGAGAGGGCAGGCGGGGGCCTCGGTTTAACGTCTCATCCGAAAGACGGCACCTCTGACAATGTCAGCCTAGATTATGTTCTCAAGCCTCTAGAGTGGGACTTGATCCCACAACCTTCTGACTCAGAGGTGAGAGTGACCATTTGGCTCATCTAGTTTGTCCTTCCCTCGAAATGGTCCCCCCATTGCAGCATCCAACCAGCTCATTCCAGAGTTTTTGCCTCCCCAATCTCCCTGGAAGCATTAATCACTGTTTGTGGGGCGAAATGCTTCAGGACATCTGATACCAGTGAGGTACACAGCTTCATGACTGACTAGATACAAGAGGAAGCCTGTCGCATTCTTCTCATTACCTCTTCGTGCCTCTAGTGTATCAGCCAGGGGCTCCGTGGGCCGCACCCTCACCTCCTGAGTCAGGAGGTTGTGGGTTCAAGTCCAACTCCAGAGACTTGAGACCAAAGTCTAGGCTGACTCTCCAGTGTCAGTACTGAGGGAGTGCAGCACTGTCGGCGGTGCCGTCTTTTGGATGAGATGTTAAACGTGGACGTGAACGATCCCATGGCACTATTTTGAAGAAGAGATGGGGAGTTCTCCCCGGTGTCCTGGGCCAATATTTATCCCTCTATCAACGTAACAAAAACAGATTATCTGGTCATTATCACATTGCTGTTTGTGGGAGCTTGCTGTGCGCAGATTGGCTGCCACGTTTCCTACATTACAACAGCGATGACACTTCAAAAAAAGTACTTAATTGGTTGTAAAGCGCTTTGGGACGTTCGGTAATCATGAAAAACGCTATAGAAATGCAAGTCTTTCTTTCTTTTCTTCTTGGGTTTCAACAGTTAGGTCTTATAAATATTCTTTTTTATTGTTTCAAGCAGGGGGAGGACAGGAGAAAGACCATGAAAATTGCACCGGTGATGCCGCTGACATACTGCGGAGGAGAAATTGGTTAGCACCCGACTACATTCGCGGAATGGGCAGCGCCACAGCGATGCGTGCCCGAAGCGGTCGGCCCGAGGATCTCCCGAAATTGGTCCATGGGCCTCGTTACCATGAAACCAGTGAACTGTGGGCACCAATCCCAATGCAGCTCAACGGCCGGGCCTAGAGCAAGATGGGCTGGCTTGGACCCCAGCAGCGGCCCTCAGGTAGGTTCTAGGACAGTTGTGGGGGGAACGTGGTCGGAGAACGTGAGGGGTCAAGCGCAGGCTGGCAACGCCGCACCCATGGTACTGCTGTGTAACCAGGTGGAACAAACCTCTTCCTGCTCCTCCAGGCTTTACCTTCAGATGGGTTAAGAACACGTTTCCTTGCCTCATCTTCGGTGGCCTTCAGCGGTTACTCTAAGGACCTCTGGTTAGGTCGCTGTTGAGCCTGAAAAACTAGTTGGGGCTAGCCCACTGCAAGCTCCGCCTTGGTTTTTGACCAATTTTGGAAAGGGGTCCTTAAATAAACCCATCTGGTTCACTAATGTCCTTTAGGGAAGGAAATCTGCCATCCTTACTTGGTCTGGCCTATATGTGACTCCAGACCTAATGTGGTTAACTCTTAACTGCCCTCTGCAGTTCAGGAAGGCAGCTCACCGTCACCTTCGCAAGGACAATTAGGGATGGGCAATAAATGCCGGCCTTGCCAGCGATGCCCACATCCCATGAACAAATATAACAAAAAACAGGCATCGGGCCCCCTATTAGCAAAGGGGCCTAACACCTGTTTAAGGCATACGCCAGGGACGCCTGAATATTGCCCAAGCCAATATGGTGTTGGACATACAAAAAGAAAATACCGCAGATGCTGGAAATCTGAAAAAAACCCAGAAAATGCTGGAAATACTCAGCAGGTCAGGCAGCATCTGTGAAGAGAAAAACAGAGTTTGTAGCGGTACCACCGAGTGGCTCTTACTTACTGTACATAATTCCCTTTAACTATATTTATATAGAGTTTGCATGTACGGGGTGTTGCCCCTTTAAGAACGCGACCTAACGCGATGACGTCACGTCGCACATCACGTGACCGCCCCAAGCGCGGGCAAACGCGATGACGTCACGTCGCAAACGCAATGACGTCATGACGCAAACCTCGGGACTGACTACTCAGTCCTCGTGGCGTCCCCGTCGGGTGAAGACCTGCTCCACGGCTCTCCTGCATCGATCTCTGTTGTTCTCTGCAATTCGTCGAATCTTACATTAAAGACCTATTTGATTCTTCTCCTGAGTCGACCTCAGTTATTAGTTAGGAATACACCAATACCTACATTGGTGACCCCGAATTCCTACATCGGTGACCTCCGACATTGGTGAATTCCTACAAGGTAACATTTCAGGTCGATGACCGTTCGTCAGAACTGGAAAAAAACAGGAAACGGGACAGATTTTTAAGCAAGTGAAGAGGCTGGGAAATGGGGGTGGGGGGGAGATGAAAGAACAAAAGGGAAGGCCTGTGATAGGCTGGAAGGCAGGAGAGATTAAGATACATTAAGAGATATTCACGGCAAAAGGGGATGGTGTTGGACATATTTGGGGCGCGGGACACAGCCCAGCGAAATTGGATCTTTTTTCCCCCCATTTCGCAGCTGAGAAACAAGTCCTAATTTCATCCCCATCAACTGCATGAATATAGAAATCAGTTCCACATTTTCCAGCATGCACAAGTGTGTTGCGACTCTTAGCTCTTTCCCAGGGTAGCTGGCTTGCATGGACAGCCTGACCTCATTGAACTTGACCTTGATCAATGCAAATAGTATTGCTTCAGTGTCAAAAGTTATTCACTGTTAGCAAAGCCAAAGATTATTTTCTTTGAGGCATAGACCTTTGTATAGAGGGTAAATATATATATTTTAAATATTAATTGACAGGACAACAATTCGTTTCTCAACATGGTTCATTGTAATTTCAGTTGGAAGAAGTCTAACTAAGTTCATTGGCTGGAACTGCTGACATTTGCTAATCTTTTCCATTCTCAAACATGGAAAGCACATTTCGACATGCAAAACCTGCCTGCGATCGGTCAGGACTTCCGTAAAGATTCAAAATGAAGTTAGAAAGTAAACAAACAGATCGCAAACACGCCATTTTTGATGCACAGAAGCTGATATCAAGTGAACTCATGGACTGCCCTTCATCACAACTAAGTAAGAGCTTGCTTTTAGATAGCACCATTCGCGACCTCAGGCCATCCCATAGCGCTTCACAGACAATGAACTACCTCTTGAAGTGCAGTCACTATTGTAATGTGTAGGAAACACAGCGGCCAATTTGCGCACAGCAAGGTCGCACAAATAGCTATGTGCTAATGACCAGATAATCTGGGTTTTTTTTAGTGGCGTTGGCTGAGGGGTAAATGTTGGCCAGGGTAGCGGGAATAGCGGGCAGGGTTAAAATCGCCCTCGCTGACTTTCTCCAACACAGGCACTGCTCCAGAGTTGCGATAGAGGCAGTGAAACAGAGACCCTGGCAGATTTGGTCTGGGAAACAGAAATTTAAAATTTCCAACCAAGGGCCAGTGTATGAAGATAATGGTTCACTATACAGTGAGCATTGAGTTATGGTATGCACATTGTGCCCTCATATTTTTGGTCAGCCATATGAAAAGTATTGGATGAATGTAATTATGCCCTTGTCCTCGGGTGTATCAACTGATGCCTGACCATGCTGCAATGTTCCATCCCACCCTCAGTAAGCTCCCCACTGGAGTGGAGCTAATTTAAGAACATAAGAAATAGGAGCAGGAGTAGGCCAATCGGCCCCTCGAGCCTGCTCCACCATTCAATAAGATCATGGCTGATCTGATCCTAACCTCAAATCTTCTATCACTCTCCATCCACCCGAGCCCATGTGATCTCCCGGGAGAGGCGAAAAACCAGATAAAAGACCCAATGGCCAATTTGGGAGAAAAAAATCTGGGAAATTCCTCTCCAACCCATCTAGGCGATCAAAACTCGTCCAGGAGATCACTCTGTCCCTGTATTTTCTACAGTACTTACCTTCTGTAAAGGCGATCTCCACCCCAGCCAGGAACAGGAATAAAACCATCTCCTTAAATCTAACACAGAATTAGAACACAGTAGGAGCAGAACCAGGCTACACGGCCCCTAGGCCCACTCCACTACCCACAGGGCCATGACCATTCCGAACCTAGACTCATGTCCAATTTCCTGCCCGCTCCCAGTAACCCTTAATTCCCTTTACTTCTAGGAAACTATCTATTTCTGTTTTAAATTTATTTAATGATGTAGCTTCCACAGCTTTCTGGGGCAGCAAATTCCACAAACCTACCACCCTCTGAGTGAAGTAGTTCCTCCTCATCTCAGTTTTGAAAGAGCAGCCCCTTATTCTAAGACTATGCCCCCTAGTTCTAGTTTCACCCATCATCGGGAACACCCTCCCCGCATCCACCCGATCCAACCCCTTCACAATCTTATATGTTTCAATAAGATCACCTCTCATTCTTCTGAACTCCAATGAGTAGAGTCCCAATCTACTCAACCTCTCCTCATATGACCACCCCCTCATCCCCGGGATTAACCGAGTGAACCTTCTTTGTACTGACTCGAGAGCAAGTATGTCTTTTCTTAAGTATGGACACCAAAACTGTATGCAGTATTCCAGGTGCGGTCTCACCAATACCTTGTATAACTGCAGCAATACCTCCCTGTTTTTATATTCTATCCCCCTAGCAATAAAAGCCAACATTCCATTGGCCTTCTTGATCACTTGCTGCACCTACATACTAACTTTTTGAGTTTCGTGCACCAGGACCCCCAGATCCCTTTGTACTTCAGTACTTTCCAGTTTCTTGCCATTAAGATAATAACTTGCTCTATGATTTTTCCTGCCAAAGTGCATAACCTCACACTTTCCAGTATTGTATTCCATCTGCCAAATCTCTGCCCACTTACTTAGCCTGTCTATGTCCCTTTGCAGATTTTTATGTCCTCCTCACTCACTACTTTCCATCCCATCTTTGTATCATCTGCAAACTTTGATATGTTACACTCAGTCCCCTCCTCCAAATCGTTAATATAGATTGTAAAGAGTTGGGGACCCAGCACTGACCCCTGCGGAACACCGCTAGTTACTGGTTGCCAGTCTGAGAATGAACCATTTATCCCAACTCTCTGCTTTCTGTTAGAGAGCCAATCCTCCACCCACGCCGGAATATTACCCCCAATCCCGTGATTTTTTATCTTGTTTTTTTACAGAACAAACGGGAAACTGTTCGACCTCCGTCGCCTCCAGTCCAGATCCAAGGTCATCCCATCCTCTGTCGTCGAATTACAGTATGCAGACGATGCTTGCGTCTGCGCTCACTCGGAGGTCGAACTCCAAACCATCATAAATACCTTCACTGAAGCATACGAGAGCATGGGCCTTACAGTAAACATCCGTAAGACAAAGGTCCTCTACCAACCTGCCCCCGCCACACAGTGCTGCCCCCCGATTATCAAAATCCACGACAAGGCCTTGGACAACGTGGACCACTTTCCATACCACGGGAGCCTACTGTCAACAAGGGCAGACGTTGACGACGAAGTCCAACACTGCCTTCAGTGTGCCAGTGCAGCCTTCGGTCGCCTGAGGAAGAGAGTGTTTGAAGACCAGGACCTCAAACCCGGCACTAAGCTCATGGTCTACAGGGCAGCAGTGACACCTGCCCTGCTGTATGCCTCAGAGACATGGACCATGTACAGCAGGCACCTCAAAGCACTGGAGAGGTACCACCAACGCTGCCTCCGCAAGATCCTGCAAATCCATTGGCAGGATAGGCGCACCAACGTCAGTGTTCTTGCTCAGGCCAACATCCCCAGCATCGAAGCTCTGACCACGCTCAATCAGCTCCGATGGACAGGTCACATTGTCCGCATGCCCGATACGAGACTCCCAAAACAAGCGCTCTATTCGGAGCTCCGGCACGGCAAGAGAGCCCCAGGTGGGCAGAGGAAACGCTTCAAGGACACCCTCAAAGCCTCCTTGAAAAAGTGTAACATCCCCACCGACACCTGGGAATCCCTGGCCCAAGACCGCACAAAGTGGAGGAGAAGCGTCCGGGAAGGCGCCGAACACCTCGAGTCTCTTCGCCGGGAGCAAGCGGGAGCCAAGCGCAGGCAGCGCAAGGAGCACACGTCAACCCAAGCACCCCACCCACCCGCCCCTTCAACCACCGTCTGCCCCACCTGTGACAGAGACTGTAGGTCCCGCATTGGACTCATCAGTCACCTGCGAACTCATTTTTAATGTGGAAGCAAGTCATCCTTAGTTCCGAGGGACTGCCTAAGAAGAAGAAGAATCAACTGATGCCTGACAGTATAAAATGTTAGCTATTTTGGTTTCGTATCAACACAAGTTGCGTATGAAATGACCCACTTCGGTAAGCTCCTTTTTCAATCTTGCGTTAGTCCTACATTATGGGCCTTGCCTCTTCTCCTCAGGTTTCACTTAGGTGTTGCAGTAAATAGTGGACGATATGTATGTGTTAACCGTAGGGTCACAACAACCTACATTTCTATAGCACCCTTCAGGTACAGAGAGATAATCAAAAAGAGCTTTGCAGGGTGGTGGGCAACGAGTGTACATCAAAGAAAAGAAAGACTTGCATTTATATAGCGCCTTTCATGCCCTCGGGACGTCCCAAAGTCAGATGGAGATGGAAAGGAAGGGATTCGGTAGGCACAAAAGTAGTTGACGTAAGAAAAAGTGTAAAACAAGGCTTTAATCAACTGTTTCACAACCATGAGATTCTAGTTACATCACTAGTTCCTGGTTACAGAAACATCCTGAGCAAGCTGGGCCCACACCCGAGTATTTATACTCCTTGGACGGTGCCACCAGCTGGCCGCCCAGTGTTAGCTCATGAGTCATTTCTACATGAATGGTAAGATTCATGACAATAGTCATTAAGAAGGATTTTCAAGAGACTGGTATGGCAACTGCACCGCCATAGACCGCAAGGCTCTACAGATGGTGGTGAAAGCTGCACAACACACTATAGGAATTAAACTACCTGCTGTGCAGGATATCTACCCCAAGAGGTGCCGGGGGAAGGCCCTGAGAATCATTAAAGACGCGAGCCACCCAAGCCACAACCTCTTCGCCCTGCTCCCGTCCGGTAAAAGATACCGAAGTATACGGTCTCGCACCAGCAGGTTTCGAAACAGCTTCTACCCCCAGGCCATAAGACTCATGATCGAATAATTTATTATTATTTATTACTGTTGTCTTATTTATTATTACTGTATTTCTATTAGTATTTTTATCATTGCTATGCCATATTTATTCCAATGTTGGGAGGACTCGTAAAAATCAACATTTCATTGTGCAGTACAAGTCTGCTGCATGTATGACAAATAAAATTGAATTGAATTGAATTGAATTGAATTGAAAGCAGTGAGGGAGGTGACCAGACAAGGGTTCCAAGGAAAGGTGCTCTAGAAGGCAATGGATGTAATGGCTGAAGGAGTGGCCTCCAGTGGTTGAACAGAGGGTGCGGGGAATGAGAAGTAGGCCGCTGTTGGAAGAGTGGAGCGTGAGCAAAGGGATTATACATCTGGTGGAGTCCCTGCAGGGATTTGAAGGTGATATTGGGGATCTTAAAGTCAATTGTCTGGGGCACAGAGAGCTGGCAAGAACACAATGATGGCGTTGCAGGCCTTTGGGTGAGAATGTGGGCCACAGGTTCCTGGATAACTTGTATTCATGCCAGTATCTGCTCTTACACATCTGGCACTGGAGTGATGTTCAAAGATACAGTTAAGTTGAGTGAGTTTAATTGTATTATTTTACTTATTGCATGATGATAGTGAGAATGACGTTCAGAATTTGGCACGAACGCCTGGCATGAGGAAACAAAAATGTTTGCTGTGGTGCACCAAAAGAGAGCACATTTTAACCTCGCTCTATCTCCGAACTACTGTAAACAACCATTGTTGGGGAAAATAAAACAGAAAATGCTGGAAACATTCAGCAGGTCAGGCAGTATCTGTGGAGAGAGAAACTGAGATAACGTTGCAGGTCGATGACCTTTTATCGGATCTGGAAGATGTTAGAGATGAACAGCTTTTAAGCAATTGCAGAGCCAGGTGAAAGAGGGGCAGGGAAAGAACAAAAGGGAAAAGTTCTGTGATAAAATGACAAAAGGGATGATGGTGCAAGGCAAAAAGGGGGGGGGGGTGGAGGGTTGATAATGGGAACACGTGAACTAACACGAGGAGGGAAATAGAAAGCCATGAAGGTGAACAGGGTATAAGAGACAAACAAAAATCCTGTGGGGGAGAAGGGAAGAACATCTTCAAGGTGGGCGTTCCTGGAAGAGAAGTGGCAGTGAATTGTTCCTGGAAGATAATGTGGGGGAAAGTTTGCTGAGTGCAGCATGGCCACGAACAGAATGGGCAGGATTTTCATTGGGCCGTGGAGGCGGGATTGGAGGCGTGTGGGGGGTTAAAATCTCGAAATCGGGGGGCACGAACCCATCCCGCCCCCAACCCGCCTCCATGCCAGTTTCAAAGGAGGCGGGTACCCGACCCGCACTGGGACCCGCCTCCCCGAGGCAGGAAGGGGATTAGTGCCAATTAACTGCCTGTTAACAGGTAGTTAACAGGCAGCTTTTAGCCTAATCCCTATTTTTATTGCTGAAGTGTGGGATTCCCGACGGCTCCAAACCACGCCAAGTTAGCGAGGTGGACCATCGGGCTGAAGGGCTTGGAGGGTTCGAGATGTCCAGTGTTCAGGTGAGTAATGGGTGCATGAGTTCAGAGGTAAGTGTGTTTGGTGTGTGTAAGGTGTTTAAAGAAGTTTTACTTACATTTACTTACCTTTACAGCCTTCCTTCCTTCAGGTCTCGGGAGTCCCTCATCTCACTGGCACAGAAAGCAGAATGGCCACGAGGTGTCAAAAGTTGCAGCATTCAGCTTTCTGTTCTGGACAGATCTCTAAATCAGCCTGAGAGGAAGGAATTAACTTGGAGTACAGATTGTCAGTGTTTGACAGCTTCAAACAGCTGTCAAATGCGGATATTTCATCTGTCAAAAGCTTTTGACAGATGAAATATCAATCTGTGACATCACCTGTTGCCGGGTGGCCCTTAATTGGCCTGCTGAGCCCGCTGGGTGGGCTCAACCAGGTCAATCAAGTGAAAATCACGTGGGTTGGCCACAACTCGATGGAGGCGGGACTACAACCCCGAAAGTTGTAGTCCAGCCTCCTACACGCCTCCTCAATCGAAATCCAGCCCAATATCTTTATAAACACATTCACAATTTCATTACAGGGAGAACATGCACAGGAAATCTTCCCCAATATCCTTTCCTCAAAGCACTCGCAAGTCACTTGTAATGGATTTTCTGTATTCAGTTTCTCGGCATTTCAGTACGGCTCCGCTTTAAATGTTATTACTGGAGAAGAATGGTCTTCATGAAACTTTTTTATTGCTCCATGCCAATAGGGAGCCATTTCCTTTACTTTCCTTAATGTTTTCACATGCAGGTGCAGCAGGCGGTTAAGAAGGCAAATGGTATGTTGGCCTTCGTAGCGAGAGGGTTCGAGTACAGGAACAAGGATGTCTTGCTGCAGTTGTACAGGGCCTTGGTGAGACCGCACCTTGAGTATTGTGTGCAGTTTTGGTCGCCTTATCTGAGGAAGGATGTTCTTGCCATGGAAGGAGTGCAGCGAAGATTCACCAGGCTGATACCTGGGATGGCAGGAATGACGTATGAGGAGAGATTAGGACGATTGGGCTTATACTCGCTGGAGTTTAGAAGAATGAGAGGGGATCTCATTGAAACTTATAAAATTCTGACAGGACTTGACAGACTAGCTGCAGGAAGGATGTTTCTGATGGTCGGGGAGTCCAGAACCAGGGGTCACAGTCTAAGGATAAGGGGTAAGCCATTTAGGACAGAAATGAGGAGGAATTTCTTCACCCAGAGAGTGGTGAACCTGTGGAATTCTCTACCACAGAAGGCAGTAGAGGCTAATACATTAAATATATTCAAGAAGGAGTTGGATATATTTCTTAAGGCTAAAGGGCTCAAGGGGTATGGGGAGAAGGCAGGGACAGGGCACTGAACTTGGATGATCAGCCATGATCGCATTGAATGGCGGAGCAGGCTCGAGGGGCCGAATGGCCTACTCCTGCTCCTATCTCCTATGTTTCTATGTTTCTATCTCCTCCCGAAGGCATTCACTTTTAATGAGGTACAGTAATACAGGCACCAGCACCTCATTCCAAATGGCCATTCTTCCTGTGGACTTAGATAGTGAGTATTGCCATGCTATTTGACCATGGCAGCCAAATGCCTTGTCCTTACCTAGTGGCTGCATGGGTGCACCTTCCAGAAGGGGGTCACTGGACAGTAGCCACGAGAGGGAACCTTGTTGGCCGTCCCACTTCCTCGCCCAACGTCTCCAAGATCAACCGCAGCAG
The DNA here is from genome assembly GCF_052327205.1 of Somniosus microcephalus. Taxonomy (NCBI): domain Eukaryota; kingdom Metazoa; phylum Chordata; class Chondrichthyes; order Squaliformes; family Somniosidae; genus Somniosus; species Somniosus microcephalus. The sequence continues at coordinate 225,162,914 of NC_140997.1, forward strand.
CTCCACCCCTCTGCCTGCTGTGAGATCAGAGAATTCAGTGCAGGGCAGCATCTTGAGCCTGGACTCCTCCTGTTCCACAACATTCCAGGTGGTGCATTTACCAAGTGCGCCTCTTGGGAAAGCAAGATTACTTTGTCTAAGGAGGCAAAAAAAAAAACGTGCCTCACTCTCATCGCTCAAAAGACATCACAGCCTGACGAGTTTGGGCTCGGCTCAAGTGGGCCCACCTTCAATAACAACAACTTGACTTTCTACCACGCCTTTAACATCGTAACGCGGCCCAAGGCGCTCCACAGGAAGCTCTAGCAAACAAAATTTGACACCGAGCCAAAGGAGGGGCTATTAGGACAGGTGGCCAAATGCTTGGGCAAGGAAGTAGGTTTTAAGCCGTGTTTTAAAGCAAGGCAGAGTGGTAGAGAGGCGGAGAGGTTTTAGGGAGGGAATTCCAGAGCTCAGGACCCCAGCAGCTGAAGGCACGGCCGCCGATGGTGGGGCGAAGGAAGAGTGGGATGTGCGAGAGGCCAGAATTGGAGGAAGGCAGAGTTTTCGGAGGATTGTAGGGCGGGAGGAGGTTGCAGAGATAAGGCAGGCGCGAGGCCATGGAGGGGAGTTGAGCACAAGAATTTTTAAATCGAGGCGTTCGGGGGACCTGGAGCCAATGTAGGTCAACGAGCACAGGGGTGACTTCTGTCCTAAGCTTGCCATTCCCAGTCGAGAACGTATACCCCTTCTGCCCTGTTGCCTTAAGAATGAAGGCACAATAGTGCAGCTCGACACGATTTGCTCCATTGCAAATGAAAAAAAGGTTTTGCCACACTCTTTATCCTGAAGACAGTGTTGCTTTAAATCAAGACAGCTTGTGAGTTCTGAAACGCTCACAATTGTGGTTTTGTTCGGGTGTTTTTTTTTAATGGGAATATGGGCTTTGAGTCTGATAGTCTGGTCTTGTTCCAAGAGATTTTTACGTTTTGGACCCCGTTGGTAAATCAGTATTTAAACGTTTAATTTTTTCCTCTGAGATAAACCATTCAGGAAGTGTTTTTCCTATTAAAAAAAACATAAATGTCACTTCATGAAGGGATCTTTGGCTGAACAGACAGTAGCGTCTAGAATCAGCAACCTTTCAAACGTCAAATGTAAATGCAGTTCAGTGGGGCAAGCACGTAGATAATCTGCCAGGACATGTCCCAGTTGGACCAGTCCGCCATTTGATCCAGGCTTTCTATAAACACTGCGAAATACATTAACCACTTTGCACTTTCCTGTACTACAGAGTGTTGAATCATTCACTTAGAGAGGCAGTCTAGGCAAACAAAAAAATGGGAAAAAAAAAGCTCGGCTGAGATATTTCGCTCAGAAGTGTGATCATTTATTGGACAGAGCTTACATTAATATATAGTGCCTATCAGGATATCCCAGAGCATTTTACAGCTAATTAATTACTTCCCCCCCCCCCACCACCAAGACCCCCCCCCCCCACCGACCGAAGTGTAGTCACTGTTGTTTTGCCAGTAAAGGCGGCAGCCAAATTGCACACAGCAAGATCCCACAAAGAGCAATGAGACGATCGGTTCATGGTCGGCTGACCAGACGTCCCCGTTTTCCGGGGACGGTCCCCGGATGAGGTACTGTGCCCCCGGGCAAAGCAACACCCCCCCCCCGGAAGAGTCTCCGGTTCAGGAAACCCGTCCCCTCATTAAACGTTCAAGGATTATAATTAGTTACCGCAGTGTGCGGCTGATGTTTGCAGTCAACCAGCTGGGTCATCACGTGCTGGTGGCGCCGCCCACTGCGTCCAATGGGTCCGAAAACCTGACTTTCCCGAACAGTGTTATTGTATTAAAGAAAGAAAGACTTGCCTTTCTATCGCGCCTTTCACGACCACTGGACGTCCCAAAGCGCTTTACAGCCAATGAGGTACTGTTTTGAAGTGTAGTCACTGTTGTAATGGAGGAAACACGGCAGCCGACTTGCACACAGCAAGATCCCACAAACAGCAACGTGATAATGACCAGATAATCTGTTTTTGTTATGTTGGTTGAAGGATAAATATTGGCCCCAGGACACCGGTATAAACGGTGTCCAAATGCGGTTCAATAGCGTTGACGTAAGAAAACTACTAGGCACTCGGTCTAAGCATTAAACAAAGCTTTAATCAACTGTTTTACAACATGGAGGTCTAGTTGTGTCCTTCACTAGTTCCTGTTAAGAATGTCCTGTGCAAGCTGGGCCCGTGCCCGAGTATTTATACTCTCCCTGGACAGCGCCACCCTCAGGCCGCTCAGTTGATTCATGTCAAGCGTGATGTCGCATCCGCAGTAATTATATGCACATTTGTTTTGCATTTGTAGTGTGTATGTGCAACTGGTGCAATACAGGCTGCGCCACGCAACCTACGCTATCCGTCCCGGCTACTTTGCTGTGCTCCCACCCTGTGTGTCCCCGGATTTGGTTTAGAAAATACGGTCACTCTAATTCACGGTGGTGTTGGTTGAGGGATAAATGTTGGTCGGGGTTAAGACTCTGCTCTTCTGTGAATAGTGACATTCAGCTAAAAGGGCACACAAGACCTCAGTTTAATGCTCCACTCAAAAAATGCCCCTCTGACAATGCAGCACTCCCTCAGTCTAGCACTGAAGTATCATCCTGGATTATGAACTTTCAGTGGGGTTAAAAACCCACAACTTTGGGATTCAAATGTGAATGTTGTCCTGCTGGGCCAAAGGTGGCATTTTGCTAACGATTATGTAATCTGCCTGCTGATACCGGAAGAAAGGAAAATTGGAGAACATTGTGTTGTGTTTGCATCACTATTTAAATATATATTAAGGAGTATAAGGAGAGATTGGGTCGATTGGGCTTATACTCGCTGGAGTTTAGAAGAATGAGAGGGGATCACATTGAAACTTATAAAATTCTAACAGGACTTGACAGACTAGATGCAGGAAGGCTGTTCCCGATGGCCGGGGAGTCCAGAACCAGAGGTCACAGTCTAAGGATAAGGGGTAAGCCATTTAGGACAGAGATGAGGAGGAATTTCTTCACCCAGAGATTGGTGAACCTGTGGAATTCTCTGCCACACAAGGCAGTTGAGGTCAATTCATTAAATATATTCAAGAAGGAGTTAGATATATTTCTTAAGGCTAAAGGGATCAAGGGATATGGGGAGAAGGCAGGGACAGGGTACTGAATTTGGATGATCAGCCATGATCGCATTGAATGGCGGAGCAGGCTCGAGGGGCTGAATGGCCTACTCCTGCTCCTATCTTCTATGTTTCTAGAAAATGAATTTCAAAAGATCCAAAATTGTACTTTTTTCTCTTAAAAATATTATAACACAAATTATGTTTTCCTTACGTCTGGTTTTTCCTCAAGAGATCGAGACTACCCACGAGCTCTGGCGACAGGAAGGAGTTGGATTTGTTTATCCTGAGGTGAGATTACTCAAACTGCCTCTTTCCATTTTGCAAGTCTACCTTTTCAGATGCCTCAAAGAGCCTTTTGAATTTTCTTCTGAGTTTTTTTTTAGACCATTCTGTGGTTAATAACCAATGCTGAATGTATGTTGGAAAATATTAGGCGAAGGTTTCCCCTTCCAGCACAGGCCTCGAGCCGATAAACACCAGCCCAGATGAAGCTGGGGGTGGTAACAGCCCCCTACAGCTCTGCTTTCTCATTGAGTTACTGCAGAATGCACCTGAACTGCAAAAAAATCCATAGCATGAGGTTTGCAGCCAATTTGCTTTCCCCATCCCTTCCCCATTGGGGATAATTTAGTTCTGGGTGATAGTATGACATGGGCAATATTGAATTAGCCCCCCACCCCCGTTATACGCCCTACCCATTGTGGTCAATGAAGGGAAAATCGAACGTGGTGTATAATGGGCGGTCAGTTCGATATTGCCCATTTTACACTATTGCCCAAAGTGAAAATTGCTCCCATTGATTCATGCTGGTTCCACGGGTCCCTGCTGACATCTAGTACCTTCAACAACAGCAGCAACTTGCATTTATATAGTGCCGTTCATGACCTCAGAACGTCCCCGAGCATTATACAGCCGATGAAGTACTTTAAGGAGATATGGTCAAAGAGGTAGGCTTTAAGGCGCGTCTTAATAAAGCAGAGAGAGGCAGAGCAGCGGAGAGCTTTAGGGAGGGAATTCCAGAGTTTAGGGCCTAGGCAGCTGAAGGCACGGCCGGCTTAAATGGTGGAGCGCTTAAAATTGGGGATGCGCAAGGGGCCCGAATTGGTGGAGTGCAGAGATCTTGGAGGGTTGTAGGACTGGAGGAGATAACAGAGATAGGGAGGGGCGAGGCCATGGAGGGATTTCATAACACGGATGAGAATTTGAAAATCGAGGCGTTGCCGGACCGGGAGCCAATGTAGGTCAGTGAGCACAGTGGGTGATGGGTGAACGGGACTGGGTGCGAGTTAGGACACGGGGCAGTGAGCACAGGGGGCGATGGGTGAACGGGACTGGGTGTGAGTTAGGACACGGGGCAGTGAGCACAGGGGGCGATGGGTGAACGGGACTGGGTGTGAGTTAGGACACGGGGCAGTGAGCACAAGGGGTGATGGGTGAACGGGACTGGGTGTGAGTTAGGACACGGGGCAGTGAGCACAGGGGGCGATGGGTGAACGGGACTGGGTGTGAGTTAGGACACGGGGCAGTGAGCACAAGGGGTGATGGGTGAACGGGACTGGGTGTGAGTTAGGACACGGGGCAGTGAACACAGGGGGCGATGGGTGAACGGGATTGGGTGTGAGTTAGGACACGGGGCAGTGAGCACAGGGGGTGATGGGTGAACGGGACTGGGTGTGAGTTAGGACACGGGGCAGTGAGCACAGGGGGTGATGGGTGAACGGGACTGGGTGTGAGTTAGGACACGGGGCAGTGAGCACAGGGGGTGATGGGTGAACAGGACTGGGTGTGAGTTAGGACACGGGGCAGTGAGCACAAGGGGTGATGGGTGAACGGGGCTCGGTGCGAGTTAGGACACGGGGCAGTGAGCACAGGGGGTGATGGGTGAACAGGACTTGGTGCGAGTTAGGACACGGGGCAGTGAGCACAGGGGGTGATGGGTGAACAGGACTTGGTGCGAGTTAGGACACGGGGCAGTGAGCACAAGGGGTGATGGGTGAACGGGACTGGGTGTGAGTTAGGACACGGGGCAGTGAGCACAGGGGGTGATGGGTGAACAGGACTTGGTGCGAGTTAGGACACGGGGCAGTGAGCACAAGGGGTGATGGGTGAACGGGACTGGGTGTGAGTTAGGACACGGGGCAGTGAGCACAGGGGGTGATGGGTGAACGGGACTGGGTGTGAGTTAGGACACGGGGCAGTGAGCACAAGGGGTGATGGGTGAACAGGACTTGGTGCGAGTTAGGACACGGGGCAGTGAGCACAAGGGGTGATGGGTGAACGGGACTGGGTGCGAGTTAGGACACGGGGCAGTGAGCACAAGGGGTGATGGGTGAACGGGACTGGGTGTGAGTTAGGACACGGGGCAGTGAGCACAAGGGGTGATGGGTGAACGGGACTGGGTGTGAGTTAGGACACGGGGCAGTGAGCACAAGGGGTGATGGGTGAACGGGACTGGGTGTGAGTTAGGACACGGGGCAGTGAGCACAAGGGGTGATGGGTGAACAGGACTTGGTGCGAGTTAGGACACGGGGCAGTGAGCACAGGGGGTGATGGGTGAACGGGACTGGGTGTGAGTTAGGACACGGGGCAGTGAGCACAAGGGGTGATGGGTGAACGGGACTGGGTGTGAGTTAGGACACGGGGCAGTGAGCACAAGGGGTGATGGGTGAACGGGACTGGGTGTGAGTTAGGACACGGGGCAGTGAGCACAGGGGGTGATGGGTGAACAGGACTTGGTGCGAGTTAGGACACGGGGCAGCAGAGTTTTGGATGATCTCAAGTTTACGGAGGGAGCAAGGTAGGAGCCAGCTAGCAGAGTATTGGAATAGCCGAGTCTAGAGGTAACAAAAGCATGGATGAGGGTTTCGGCAGCAGATGAGCTGAGGCTTAGCCTCAGACAGTAGAGAGCGATTGAGTCGCTGGCTACGGAACGAAGTTTATCGCGAGGACCAAATACAATGGTTTCGATCTTCCCAATATTTAATTGTTGGAAATTTCTGCCCATCCAATACCTTCCCCAAATGACCATTCTTTACGTGTGAGGCTAGAGAGTAAGTGTTGGTAAACTAAATCCAACCATGATGGGTTAAACACTGGAGATTGATCCTATCCCCGCCTGACAGTCACACACGTATACTTCATTGGCTGTAAAGCGCTTTGGGACGTCCTGAGGTCATGAAAGGCACTATATAAATGTAAGTCTTTCTTTTTTTCTTTTATTCAAAGCACTTTACAGCTAATGGATTACTTTTGAGGTTCTGTTTTATTTTATATACATTCTCGTGATGTGGGCGAGGCTGGCAAAGCCCGCATCTATTGCCCATCCCAAGCTGCCCTTGAGAAGGTGGTGGTTGGCAAATATATAGGCGACTACAGCAGGCAGTTTGTGCATGACAAGGTCCCAGGTATACTGCTTTCGGTGATGTTGCTTGAGGGAAGAGCTTTGGCCGGGACACTGGGGAGAACTCCCCTGCTCTTCTTCAAATAGGGCCGTGGGATATTTTATGTCCACCTGAATGAGCAGACGAGGCCTCATATTAACGTCTCACCCAAAGGATGGCACCTCTGACAGTGCAGCACTCCCTCGGTACCACACTAAAGTGTCAAGCTGAAGTCCATTGTGGTGCTTGAGTTCATAACCTTGTGACTACCAACTGAGAGTTCTTGACATTGGACGCGAATGAGTTTGATAGCACAAAGGAAGATTTCTCTGTAATAAAAGCAGAAAATGCTGGAAACACTCAGCAGGTCAGGCAGCATCTGTGGAGAGAGAAACAGAGTTAACGTTTCAGGTCGATGACCTGTCATCAGAAACGGCACAATATTTTGTTTATCTTGATGACCGAATTTTCCAATGTCAGTTTACGCACAAAGCCAAGAACTTTATTGACAAACCTCTGGCACAAAGAGAATTTTTAATACATTTCCAGGATTTGTTGACAGTTTGCAACCTCAGGTCTCCACTTTGCGTTGACAAACTCATTGAACGAGAAGGTCAGGAATACTGTTCGAATAGAATATCGGGACGTTACATTAGGGATCAAATCATTGGTTAGCAGAGCATCGAATAATTCAGTGAACTAGTTGTTAAACTTCATCGACCAATTTCTCAGAAATTCCTAGTGATTTCATGTGATTATGGGTTGATCATGATTGAACAACACATCGATTTTAAAATTCTCATCCTTGTTTTCAAATCCCTCCATGGCCTCGCCCCTCCCTATCTGTGTAACCTCCTCCAGCCCTACAACCCCCCCTCGAGATATCTGCGTTCCTCTAATTCTAGCCTCTGATTCTAATCGCTCCACCCTTGGTGGCCGTGCCTTCAGCTGCTGAGGCCCTAAGCTCTGGAATTACCTCCCTAAATCTCTCCACCTCGCTACCTCTCTCTTTCCTCCTTTAAGACGTTCCTTCGAACCTATCTCCTTGACCAAGCTTTTGGCCACCTGCCCATATATCAGCTTATGTGGCTCGATGTCAAATTTAGTTTGATAACAAAAAGCACCTTGGGTTGTTTTACTACGTTAAAGGTGCTATGTAAATACAGGTTGCTGTTGCTGTACAAATGTCAAAAGCAAAACACTGCGGATTCTGGAACTCTGAAACCTAAACAGAAACTGCTGGAAACACTCAGCAAGTCAGGCGGCATCTGTAGAGAGAGCAACAAAGTTAACGGCCTTGATAATAACAGCTCGCCCCCCGCCCCGCCCTACCAAGCTCTCGCGATTGCCGGGGCCGCTGGTTTTCCCACCCAGCGGACGGTCAGACATCTTTTCCATCCACCTGAATGAGCAGGCGGTGGGGGGGCCTCGGTTTAACACCTGACCCGAGCGGTTGCTGCAGTTTTCCTATTGATGGGGAATGCTTTCGTCCCAACAGACTCAGGCGCCCCTTTTCAATTTTCACCTGTTTTGACTGAAGGGGTTTAAAAGCCGAGAGGGGGGGCAGTTTTAAGCTGCGGGCGTGGCGGAGAATGAGCAGTAGTGGGCTGGCGGGCCGTTGTGCAACCCTGCTCCATTTTCGACGGAAAGGAAAATTGGGAGGCGGGGGGGCGGGGGGGGGCGGGGTGTACAGCGGGCAGCTGATCCGCTAACGCTTTACCGCCACTGCTGAAAGTGAAAATCTCCCCCAAGACTTGAATCCGGAGGAAGGGGAGCACCCACCCTGTGTACTGGGCGATGCGGCGTTGCAATAGAGGAGCTGTGTGACCTTGCAGTCAACTGTTGCTTCCGAGCAATAATAAGACGATTGATAAATGCATCCTGCTTCCCTGGAACTTCCTACTAATGACTGTGCCCATTCTTGTCTGGGTCGCCACTGATGGTAAACTTGATTGCAACAGAGTTCTCGCTCTTACCGAACGGAGTGTTTACGGTTCAGTCCTCTTTGTCACAGTCGTTGAGTGAGTATTGCTCCGCAGGGGGAAGTAAAATCAACTCTTCCATGAAGTGACTTGGCATCCTGCTCTTTCACATCTGGAAGCTAAGATTAAACGTTGGTCGACCTATAAAGCCTCTTCTCACTCTGGCGTATTGTGTCCAGTTCTGGGCACCGCACATTAGGAAGGATGTGAAGTCCTTAGAGAGGGTGCAGAAAAGATTTACAAGAATGGTTCCAGGGATGAGGGACTTCAGTTACGTGGATAGACTGGAGAAGCTGGGGTTGTTCGCCTTAGAGCAGAGAAGGTTGCGAGGAGATTTGATAGAGGTGTTCAAAATCATGGGGGGGTCTAGACAGAGTAGATAGAGAGAAACTATTCCCATTGGCAGAAGGGTCGAGAACCAGAGGACACAGATTTAAGGTGATTGGCAGAAGAACCAAAGGCGACGCGAGGAAAAACTTTTTTACGCAGCGAGTGGTTAGGATCTGGAATGCACTGCGTGAAAGGGTGGTGGAGGCAGATTCAATCGTGGCTTTCAAAAGGGAATCGGATAAGTACCTGAAGGGAAAAAAATTTGCAGGGCTACGGGGAAAGGGCAGGGGAGTGGGACTAGCTGAAGTGCTCTTGCAGAGAGCCAGCACAGGCTCGATGGGCTGAATGGCCTCCTTCTGTGCTGTAACCATTCTATGATTCTATGATTCTGTTGCATGTACATGACTATTAATGCTTTATACTTCTAACAGAGGGCTTTCACCGCTGCTGTGCCTGCTGGGATAACGCTGTCTCCATACTTATCTCTTGATCACTCTCACAAATTCCGCACCTACAACAGCCGTGGACAGAGAAGGAGCAATGCAGCGAAAGCATCAAAGGGAAAAAGAAAAAAATAGAGAGATACAGGGAAAAGAGAGACGATTATTGACAAGAATCAGTCATTCATGAAAGAAAGACTTATGAAATAATACTGAGCGGCCTACGGGTGGCGCTGTCCAGGGAGAGTATAAATACTTGGGCACGGGCCCAGCTTGCGCAGGACATTCTTAACAGGAACTAGTGAAGGACACAACTAGACCTCCATGTTGTAAAACAGTTGATTAAAGCTTCGTTTAACGCTTAGACCAAGTGCCTAGTAGTTTTCTTACATCAATTATGTTACCGCCACTTAGCAATCCTCTTCGGCCCCTGTAACAGACACAGCGGCCATTTTTTTTTTAACCATAGACATGTTTTGGGCACAAGACGATGATTCTGGTATGCGGCTCGCGATTGCAAATCAAACTTCTTTGTCCATTGCTGACATATCGGTCATGGCACAGCACAAATTCACTGCCCCACTAAGACAGACTGTAAGGACGATGTTGCTCAGAGTAGAGTAGGAAATTCCCTATTACGTATTCGTGGTTAGTTGTGAGCACGCCAATTACAGGCATTTTAGCAAGTTTAATAGCATTAGACTGCAAATACTAAAGATTATATCATTTTTATCGGGGTTGATTTTAACTAGCCGATATCGGTGTTAAGAGGGCATTCACCACCATGAAATGGGGTCGGTAGACTTATCGTTAATACTGATTCATCGGCCACTGCCATTTTCAAAAATGTCAAGCTCTGTGATAGCACTCTCGCCTCTGAGACAGAAGGTTGTGGGTTCAAATCCCGCTCCAGAGACTTTTAAAATTCATTCAGGGGGTGTGGGCGTCATTGGCAAGGCCAGCATTTATTGCCCATCCCTAATTGCCCTGGAGAAGGCGGCGGTGAGCCGTCTTCTTGAACCGCTGCAGTCCGTGTGGTGATACTTCTTTGTAGCAGCTTGTTACAACTCAGAGGGCAGTTAAGGGTCAACCGCCTGGCTGTGGGTCTGGAGTCGCAGATAGGCCAGACCGGGTAAGGACGGCAGATTTCCTTCCCTGAAGGACATTAGTGAACCAGATGGGTTTTTACAACAACCCAGTAGTTTCATGGTCACCATTACTGATACCAGCTTTTTAATTCCAGATTTATTTAATTAATTGAATTTAAATTTCCCAGCTGCTGCATGTACATGACTATTAATGCCTTATGCTTCTAATAGAGGGCTTTCACCGCTGGGGTCTAGACAGAGTAGATGGAGAGAAACTGTTCCCATTGGCAGAAGGGTCGAGAACCAGGGGGCACAGATTTAAGGTGATTGGCAGAAGAACCAAAGGTGACATGATGTAAAACTTTTTACGCAGCGAGTGGTTAGGATCTGGAATGCACTGCCTGAAAGGGCGGTGGAGGCAGATTCAATCACGGCTTTCAAAAGGGAATTGGATAAGTACCTGAAGGAAAACAATGTGCAGGGCCACAGGGAAAGGGCGGGGGAGTGGGACTAGCTGAAGTGCTCTTGCAGAGAGCCGGCACAGGCTCGACGGTGATTTGAACTCACTGGATCATTAGTGCAGACCTCTGGGTTATTCGTCCAGTAACATAACCACTATGCTACTGTTCCCGGTAACTTGAGCACATAATCTAGGTTGACATTTCAGTGCAGTACTGAGGGAGTGCTGCACTGCCGGAAGTGCCTTCCTTCGAATGAGACGTTAAACCGAGGCACCGTCTGCCCTCAGGTGGACGTGAAAGATCACAGCGCACTATTTTGAAGAAGAGCAGGGGGGACTTCTCCCCGGTGTCCTGGACCAATATTTATCCCACAATCGACATCACTAAAGAACAGATTACCTTGTAGGAATAGGCGTATTCCTAACAAATAACGGAGCTTGACTCGGAAGAACAACAAACAGGATTTTAATGTTGAATTAGATGAAGTACAGCAAACAACGTAGAACGGTGCAGGAGAGTCGTGGAACAGGTCTTTCCCCAGTGGGGACGCCACGAGGACTGACTAGGCAGTCCGGAGGTTTGCGCGATGACGTCATCGCGTTTGCGTCGTGATGTCATCGCGTTTCTCGCGTTTCCCGCGCTTGGGGTGTCACGTGACTTGCGACGTGACGTCATCGCGTTAGGTCGCACTCTTAAAGGGGCAACGGCCCGAACAGGTAAACTATATATATACATAGGCAAGTTAAAGGGAATTATGTATCATAAGTAAGGGACACCCGGTGGTACCGCTACAACCTGGTCATTATCACGTTGCTGTTTGTGGGAGCTTGCTGTGCGCGCATTGACTGCCCCTTTTGCTATGTTACAACAGTGACTGCACTTCAAAAGTTCTTCATGGGCTGTAAAGCGCTTTGTGTCGTCCGGTGGTCGTGAAGGGCGCTGTATAAATCCAAGTCCTTCCTTCCTATTTGCCTGTTCCCCTAGTTGCCCTCGCGGTGGGCCTTCTCCTAGAACTGTCGCAATCCGATGTAACAAGGGTGCTGACAGGGGCTGAACCACGTGATTATGGGCGGGCGAGAGCGAACTGTGCACTGTATCTCAAACTGAGAGTGCCTGAGGCTGACACTGGGTGTTCCATTCCTCAGCACGGACACCTTGAAAAGCACGGGTGCGGGTGGGGGGGGGAAAGCCATAAAAAAAAAATGAGGTAAATCTTTGCTCGTCCAGCAGATGTAAATACTGAAACCTGAAATTTAAATTGTTTGGGCAGTCGCAGATCATAATCTTCAATATTTGTTCGCTTCCCTGATGCTGCTGATCTTGAACGATGACAGGCATGAAGGAAGCCAAGGCAGCCCTTCTCATTGGCTGCAGCGAGTGAAGCGACAGTCTGTCTTACATGGAAGCGGCTCTGATGTGGTTTATCTTAAATTCTGAGAAAAATGTGGTTCATCGACAGTTCAGGTTCCTCAGAAATCTCTATCAGCAAAAAGGATAGATCAGGTTTCATAAGCCTGCGCTACGTATTTTTAAGTTGTGACTGCGACGGGCGGATATTTCGAAGGATTTTGTCTCGAGACTGTGGTGAGCGATGACACACGGTTTGTTTGTGCAGAGTAACTGTCGGCACGTTAGCCCATCAGAAATCTACTGCTTAGGGCTACAGTAAGCTTCTGCGTCTGGTTTAGGCACCCGGGAAATTTTTTAAAATTTAAATTGCTTCTGAACTTTGCGACTCCCCCCACCCACTCTACGCTACTGTTTGCGTTACCCCTCACGGGGGGGGGGGTTATTTCGACTTTGTGCGATAGTGTTAAACGGGTGATAGTGAGTCGGTAGCCATTTTGACATCCCTTCTGATTTTTGTTTTCAGTGACTTCCATTCTACGCCCTCGCACAAAGGACAAAGTTACCCCCAATCAATGTTCCCACTCAGCAGTCTGGAGGCTCACCGCGCAGGCCGCTCAATGGCTATTAACAGTCAAAACCCGCGCATGCCCGATAATTTGAATGGGCCGCGCACCTAAAAAAAATTGGCGGCAGTGTCGGAACACAGGAGTAGGTCATTCAGCCCCTTGAGCCCCATTCAATTAGATCATGGCTGATCTGCACCCCAACTCCGTTTTTTTTAATTCATTTATGGGATGTGAGCATCGCTGGCACGGCCAGCATTTATTGCCCATCTCTAATTGCCCTTGAGAAGGTGGTGGTGAGCCGCCTTCTTGAACCGCTGCGGTCCGTGTGGTGAAGGTGCTCCCACAGTGCTGTTAGGGAGGCAGTTCCAGGATTTTGACCCAACGACGATGAAGGATCGGCGATATACTTCTAAGTCAGGATGGTGTGTGACTTGGAGGGGAACTTGGAGGTGATGGTGTTCCCATGTGTCTGCTGCCCTTGTCCTTCTAGGTGGAAGAGGTCGCGGGTTTGGGAGGTGCTGCCAAAGAAACCTTGGCGAGTTGCTGCAGTGCATCTTGTAGATGGTACACACTGCAGCCATGGTATGCCGGTGGTGGAGGGAGTGAATGTTTAAGGTGGTGGATGGGGTGCCAATCAAGCGGGCTGCTTTGTCCTGGCTGGTGTCGAGCTTCTTGAGTATTGTTGGAGCTGCACTCATCCAGGCAAGTGGAGTGTATTCCATCACACTCCTTACTTGTGCCTTGTAGATGGTGGAAAGGCTTTGGGGAGTCAGGAGGTGAGACACTCACCGCAGAATACCTAACCTCTGACCAGCTCTTGTTGCCACAGTACTTATGTGGCTGGTCCAGTTAAGTTTCTGGTCAATGGTGACCCCCAGGATGTTGATGGTGGGGGATTTGGCGATGATAATGCCATTGAATGTCAAGAGGCGGTGGTTAGACTCTCGCTTGTTGGAGATAGTCATTGCCTGACACTTCTGTGGCGCGAATGTTACCTGCCACTTTTCAGCCCAAGCCTGAACGTCTTCCAGGTCTTGTTACATGCGGGCATGGACTGCTTCATTATCTGAGGAGTTGTGAATGGCACTGAACACTGTGCAGTCATCAGCGAACATCCTCATTTCTGACCTTATGTTGGCGAGAAGGTCATTGATGACGCAGCAGAAGATGGTTGGGCCTAGGACACTTCCCTGAGGAACTCCTGCAGCGATGTCCTGGGGCTGTGATGATTGACCTTCAATCACCACAACCATCTTCCTTTGTGCTAGGTACGACTCCAGCCAGTGAAGCCTTTTCCACCTGATTCCCATTGACTTCAGTTTTACCAGGGCTCCTTCATGTCACACTCGGTCAAATGCTGCCTTGATGTCGAGGGCAGTCACTCTCACCTCACCTCTGGAATTCAGCCCCTTTGTCCATGTTTGGACCAAGGCTGTAATCAGATCGGGAGCCGAGTGGTCCTGGCATCAGTGAGCAGGTTATTGGTGAGTAAGTGCCGCTTGATAGCACTGTCGATGACACCTTCCATCACTTTGCTGATGATTGAGAGTAGACTGATGTGGCAGGACTGCAGAGCTTAGATCTGATCCGTTGATTGTGGGATTGCTTAGCCCTGTCTATAGCATGCTGCTTCCACTTTTTAGCATGCATGTAGTCCTGTGTTGCAGCTTCCCCAGGTTGGCACCTCATTTTTAGTTACGCCTGGTGTTGCTCTTTTACACTCCTAATTGAACCAGGGTTGGTCCCCTGGTTTGATGGTAATGGTAGAATGAGGGATATGCCAGGCCATGAGGTTACAGATTGTGGTGGAATACAATTCTGCTGCTGCTGATGGCCCACAGCGCCTCATGGATGCCCAGTTTTGAGCTGCTAGATCTGTTCTGAATCTATCCCATTTAGCACGCTGGTAGTGCCACACAACACGATGGAGGGTGTTCTCAGTGTGAAGATGGGACTTCGTCTCCACAATGACTGTGCGGTGGTCACTGCTACCAATACTGTCATGGACAGATGCACCTGCGACAGGTAGATTGCTGAGGATGAGTTCAAGTAGGTTTTTCCCTCGTGTTGTTTCTCTCACCACCTGCTGCAGGCCCAGACTGGCAGTTATGTCCTTCAGGACTCGGCCAGCTCGGTCAGTAGTGGTGCTACTGAGCCACTCTTGGTGATGGACATTGAAGTCCCCCATCCAGAGTACATTCTGTGCCCTTGCTACTCTCAGTGCTTCTTCCAAGTGGTGTTCAACATGGAGGAGTGCTGGTTCATCAGCTGAGGGTGGACGGTAGGTGGTAATCAGCAGGAGGTTTCCTTGCCCATGTTTGACCTGAAGCCATGAGACTTCATGGGGTCCAGAGTCAATGTTGAGGACTCCCAGGGCCACCACTGTGCCGCCACCCCTGTTGGATCTGTCCTGCCGGTGGGACAGGACATACCCAGGGATGGTGATGGAGGAGTTTGGGACATTGGCTGAAAGGTATGATTCTGTGAGTATGACTAGGTCAGGCTGTTGTTTGACTAGTCTGTGGAACAGCTCTCCCAATTTTGGCACAAGTCCCCAGATGTTGGTGAGGAGGACTTTGCAGGGTTGACTGGGCTGGGTGTGCCATTGCCATGTCCGTAGCTGGTGCCAAGTGGTTCATCCGGTTTCATTCTTATTATTTTGTTTCGTAGCGGTTTGTTACAACTGAGTGGCTTATTAGGCCATTTCAGAGGGCAGTTAAGAGTCAACCACGTTGCTGTGGGTCTGGAGTTACATATAGGCCAGATCGGGTAAGGACGGCAGATTTCCTTCCCGAAAGGACATTAGTGAACCAGATGGGTTTTTACAACAATCCTAGTTTTCTTTATTCCAGATTTATTTAATTAACTGAATTTAAATTCCCCAGCTGCCGTGGTGGGATTTGAACTCAAGTCTCTGGATCATTAATCCAGGCCTAGTGACATTACCACTATGCCACCATTCACCCGCCTTGGCTCCATATCCCTTATTACCCTTACCCAGCAGAAATCTAGTGACCTCAGTCTCGAAAACATGTAATACAATTGTGAGGCCGCAGTTGTAGGCACCGCTGGTTGCAGTATCGCCTCTGAGATGGAAGGTAGTCGATTCAAACCCCTCTCCAGGGGTGAGCCAAAATTAAACAAAGCTGAAATAACAACAGAAAATGCTGGAAAAACTCAGCAGGCCAGGCAACATCCGTGGAGAGAAATTATAGTCGACGTTTCGGGTCTAACCCTTTTTCAAAACTGGAAAGGAAATGAAATAGATCGAAAGGCAGGGCTGGGAGAGAACAAAAGAAGTAAAGAGACATTAAGAGGTATTCAGAACCAGACCATTTCAAAGCCAAACAAAGCTGACACTCCCAGTGCAGTGGTGAGAGAGTGCTGCACTGTCAGAGGAACCGTTCTATCGGATGACACGTTAACCTGAGGCCCTGTCTGCCTTTTTCAGATGGACGTAAAGCTCCTGTATCACCAGTCGACAAAGAGCAGAGGGTTGTCCTAGCCAACATTCCTCCCTTCACCAACACAACCGAAAGAGATTGACTGGTCATTCATCTCATTTGGATTAGTGGAGCCTTGCTCTGCGCAAATTGGCTACATTGCAACAAAAACCGCACTAAAAAAGTAATTAATTTGGATGTGAGGTGCTTTGGTGTCTTATCTAAACATAAGGGGGGTTATTTTAGTGGAAGGGTGAACACAGGCGCTAAGTGGGTGCTGTGCTAATAAGACACATCTATTTGAAAGTCTGGTTTTAGCACGCCATTTTGGTCCTAATTGCTGACTTTCACCATTTGAACCTGCCTGAAGGTATCAAAAACCGACACCTGTCGGTTTCGCACTCAAGCGACGATTAGACGCAATTGTCCTGGAGCAGGATACGTGGGATCCACTCACCCACTTCCACTGAAGGTGTGGAGTGTGCTGGCTGACCCGCAGCGGCAGGTTTCAGGATGGCTCAGGGACCGTGGGAGAGGGCGCACAGGTTCTCGGACGCGGCGCTGGAGGTCCTGGCGGAGGAGGTCCAGAGGAGGAGGGATGTCCTGGACCTGCAGTGGGGGGGGGGGAGGAGTCCACCTCGCCCTCCTGTCCCTCTCTCCTGCAGCAGCTGCTGCTGCTCTGCCTGGCCTCATGTCCTCCTCCCATTCCTCCTGCAGACCAAGGGCGTACCCCGAGCAAGATGCTGATGGCCAATCACTCCCTTTCTCCTGGTGACTCCTACAAGGTGTCCAATAAGGTGGAGTAGCACAGCACTCGCTCTTTCTAGGTGAAGTCCTCAGAGAAATTACACCAGAATAAATGTTGATAGAGTGTTGGTAAAGTCTTGACAAAGTGTCCCAGAAAGTCTCCCGATGGATATCAAAAGTCCCCTTCAAACCTCCAGCAGCCAGTGAACAGTGAAAGGTGATATGCCTTTAAGTAGCACTCAAAATCCTCAGCAACGACTAGTTTACTTACAATCAGCTGGTCGCTGTTAGGAGAGGACGTTCAGTCAAGCATGGCCCACCAAAATGCCGTGCAGCCTCGTTAATGAGCGCTAGCAGGCAATTTAAGTGGCGATCAGCCCCTTAACGATCCACCGGACGGCCGTTCCTAGCGCAGGCTTCAACTCCTTTACCAAGATGGCGTCTTGGGCTAAACGCAGGCTAAACCGTCGGTTCAGCTTAAGACCCCAACTTGGCCACCTTGGAGGCTCTTTAGTGCCTAAACTATCCAGGGAAAATCACCACAAGATCTTTCTTTTAGCTTAAGGTATGATTAATGCTTTTCTTAAAGGTGTCAGCCGGTGCTCAGTGGGCACCACTTCCTTTGTGAATAGGATCCTGTAGGCATGCACTGGCTTCACTCCTGATCATACAATGGTTGGGGTTGATCTTGACTCAATGGAAATCGGGTGAGATGTAAAACTGGGCTGGCAAATTGCTATCACCCATTTCACACTATCGTGCCAAGTCAAAATGACGCCCTGTATGTTCAGTGAATGAAATCCTTTCCTGGTGATGGCATTTTCACCCATCGCCCCTGTGCTCGCTGACCTACATTGGCTCCCGGTTAAGCAACGCCTCGATTTCAGTATTCTCATCCTTATTGTCAAATCCCTCCAAGGCCTCGCCCCCTTCCCTATCTCTGTAATCTCCTCCAGCCCTGAGATATCTGCGCTCCTCTAATTCTGCCCTCTTGAGTGTTGTGTATGTAATATGTGTGCTACTTTGAACCTATGGACAGGACTGCACTACTTGTTGGGCGTAGTGATACGCAGTACCACTCCTGGCCATAGGGGTATAAATAGTACTGTGGGTACTGATCTCCCCTCAGTTCCCGCCTGTGGGCATGAAGTAAAGACCTATGTATAGTCCCTACCTCTAACCAGTAAAGACCTGTTTTATTGTTACTGATTAAGTCTGAGTATTAATTACTTGAACAACTCACAGATTTAACACTGGCGACGAGTCTGATTCGGACCCTGCGGCAGTCACTCCACGGCAGCTTCGTCCACAGCCAGGGCGTTGCAGAGAGGTTTCCACCCTCTCCACCCCACTGGAAGACATCCTGACCTCGGAGCCTCCATCGGCGACCGTCAGCTTCTTCTCCAGCTTGGTGGTGGGTAAGCCGTTGTCTGAGCCGGGCAGCGACGCGACAGGCAGTCGACCGCGTTGGCCGCACGAACGGGGCTGGCGGAGCTGGAGGAATAGGGCGCGAGAGCCGCTTCGAGCGGAAGGCGTTTCAACAGAGCGATCGCATCTCCTGATAAGAGCCGAGAGCCGCTTCGCGATCCAGCGATCGCATCCGCTGATAAGGGCCGCACTCGGGCGATCGCGGCGAAGATAAGGGCCGCACTCAGGGGCTGAAGGGAGACGGCGTTGGGGGACGGGTGAAGACCGCCAAGCGCGGGAAAACCGCCATTTTGTGGGCGGAGGACAACGGCAAGAGCGGGAAGCCGCCATCTTGGATAGCAGTAAAAAAAAAAAATCTGAGAAATTGCAAATCTGATAAAGTACTACAATGCCTAAACACGGGAATATTAGCAACTTTGATAGTGACATCGAAGATTGGGCCATATATGTTGAACGAGTTAAAAATTATTGTAAGGCCAATAAAATTCATGAGGCTGATAAAGCACTAACATTATTAAATTTAATGGGTGCGAAGACATACGGGCAATTGAAACACCTGTTATCACCAGATGAACCGGCGGATAAGTCGTTCGATGAGATTGTTACTGTCCTGAAAGATCATCTAAACCCCACGCCGCTGATGCTAGCGGAACGATTTAAATTTTACGACAGAAGGCAGCTACAGCATGAAAGCAATGCTGATTATTTGCTGGAATTGCGTAAATTAGCGAAATATTGCCAGTTTGGAACGGGACTGACAGAGGCACTTCGAGACAAATTTGTGTGTGGTTTATTTAAACAGGATACACAAAAGCGACTGCTCGAGGAGAATGAGCTGACGCTTGAGAAGGCGGTCACTATGGCAGCAGCACACGAAGCCGCAGCGAGAGGCACGGCAGTAATGCAGCTACGGTCACCGGAGCTCAGTGCACACAAATTGGGTGTGAGTTCTGGCAAATGTTATCGTTGTGGAAAGACAACGCATGATCAGAACCAGTGTTGGTTTAAAAACCAAGAATGTAGAACTTGTGGTAGGCTTGGACATATAGCTAGAGTATGCAGGTCAGCGAAGAAGACCAGCAACAAGAAGTCACCGCAAGGAAAATACGCAAAGGTACACAAGGTGACCGAACAGGAGTCCGATTCAGACGCTAGCAGTAATGAACTGGCTAGCTTAAGAGTACTCAACGCTGGTAAGGGTGCAGACCTCCAGACAATTTGGGTCACTCTTCAGATAGAAGGAGTCCAAGTAAAACTGGAATTGGACACTGGATCGGCATTGACGGTCATAAATAAGAAAGATTACGGAAAGTTATTCCAACATATTCCCCTACAGGATACGGGGATTATATTGGAAACATACACGGGGCAAAGAGTGTACCCCATCGGGAAAATAGAGGTTGCAGTGGTCCACAAGGGCGAAGACAGTCAAATAATGGACTTATATGTGATATCTGAAGGAGGTCCTCCACTACTAGGACGGGAGTGGATTAGGAAAATGAATATGGACTGGCATTTCCTACAAACAATAACGAGTGAGAACTCGGTGAAGATAGTCGGCCCAGACTCTGGAACAGATGATGGTAAGCCCAACTCAGGTGCAAAAGACAAAGTTTCAGCACAGAATTCCACTGAGCAACAACAACATAGTTTAACTGTGGATTCTGAGTCTGGCAAGTCTACTGATGTGCCCATTTCTGAGGGACACCGGGCTCGAACTCAACTCCATTTCAAACTACAACAGCAATTAGAACAAATGCTTCGCCGTTGTGAGCAAGAGTTGAATGCAACGAAAGAGTTCTTTGATATAGAGTTGGAGAATCTGGAAAGACAACAGAAGCAGCTGATGGAGAAAATGGAGCAGGAGCACACAAAACGTCTGACGTCAGAGGAGTTAACGGTCAGCCAACTCCTGCATATGCTGAAGGACAGGACTCTGAAATGGGAAAAACTTGAACACGAACTTCAATATTCAAACGAAAGGGGTTCGGAGCTCTCAAAGGTTATTGGAAGAGCTGAGGTGGCAACACAGACTGAGATGACTGCAACAGAGCAGCCCTTGGATGCCAAAAGTACGCTGACTCACGTCAACGTAGAACAACAGACCGCTGAAACAGCTGCTCCGGTAGAGGGATTGAATAGTCCGATCAATCAATCTCCAAAAGAAGTTGAAGTAGTAAAATCTCAAATGAGGTCATTAGTAAACGACTTGCTGAAAGCCCAGAAAA